>NC_057360.1:34356380-35018047 GCF_016509475.1 Prionailurus bengalensis
ATAAACATTATATACATATATATACATATATATATATATACACACACACACACACACACACACACACACACACACATATAAACCCAGATCTGGGCCTGCCTTGGAGAATCAGGGGAAATGAAGCAGACTCCTAGGTGGACGGAAAGCAGGATTGTGGAAGACAGAACAGGAGGGCGCGTTTTGCTTGGCACATCTGGAAAGGGAGAGAGCCAGCAAGGAGAGGAGCTTCTCCTATCCCTTAAGGGGGCTCCCTTCCCTCCAAGTATTTAACATCTCCATGTTTGGACAATTTTCTTAACCCCTTGGGCCCCTGTTGCCTAATAAGTAGAAAACATATATTAAAACCTCAATTGCCTAGAGACAGAGTCTGGAGCAAGCGGTCACTTCAGGTCATTTCAAAATCTTGGGCCTGTGGTTCTAGATAGGAGACAGTTTCATGCAGGGTTGAAGTGCAGATTATAATACAGTGGTTATAAGGATTGAATGAGTTAATAGAAGTAAATCGCTCAGAACAGTGCCTGGCACATGGTTATGACTCCATAAATATTAGATGTGTTTTCTCTGAAAACCAGTCTTCGGTACCAATCACTCTGTTATGCTGGCTCCAAAGAATTCAACACAAGGATCCTTAGGCTACCAGAATGATCCAGAGTCAACTTCTCTGTTCTCCTGCTTCCATGGAAACTTGGTCTAAACTATTCCAGAGAGATGGGAGTTTGTGTCACATAATATCATTTGGGGAAGCACCCTGAGATGTCTGGTTTCCATGGTTACCATCACATCTGGTGGGCTTGGATGTGACCAGGAAGTCCCCTTTGACTAGGAAAATTTGTGGATGCCACAGCCACCACCGTAAATGAGGCCAACCTCAAAAAAAAAAAAAAAAAAAAATCAGGCATTTGGGCACAAGATCAGTCAGGGGCTGTTTTCAAACATCAGGAAAAGACCCAAAGAGCCAATTCAAGCTCTTGTCCCCTGATTAGTGTTCCAGGGACTCATGAAGCAGAATAATCTCTTCCCAAACTTGTTTTATTAGTAAGGCCAAAGCTTCATTAATTAACCATCAGTCTCATTAAAAAAAAAAAAAAAAAGAGAGAGAGACATGACTTCACAAAGCACTGGGGACCCACGGTTTGTAGAGCCAGGAGCAGAGGCTGTCGGGAGAGGCAGAAAGAGAACATTGTGACCCGGCTTGGGGAGTTAATGCTCATCCGGAAGTTCTCCCTCCCCTGGTCCAATGTTGAATGTTTCTCCGAACTATGAATAATAAATGGCATGTGGGTGGCTCCGTTTTCTAACAAACTCAGACACCTTCAGGAGCAACTGCCATAATATTCCCTCCAGAAGAAAGAAGCATCGCAAATGCCTTTCCTTATTTAATGGAAGAGAAAGCTGTGGTCCAGAGAAGGAGAACTTGTCAAGAGAGCAAAGCAGGAGAAAGACTCGAAATGGAACTTCACTGCTCCACTCCCCGCTACTCAGGCAGCCTCATACCTGATATTTTAAGCAAGGAATAAAAGATGGCTTCCCATAGACTCTTTTGGTTAACCTCCTTGCCTGACTCAAAGGAGTGACAACGTTTTGGAAAGAATAGGGAAACCATTGCCTAATGGTCTTGCTGCCTCTGGTCCCTTCCTCTAAGATTCAATACTGTTGCCAGGGTGATGTTTCTAAAACTTAAATCTGCTTATGTCATGCCCCTGGCTAAATCCTTAAATGGCTCCCCATTGACTTTAGGATAAAATCCATAGGTCTTTCATTAACTGGCTCCTGCCTTTGTGACCAGTTCCATCCCTTCCCACTGCCCCCCACCAACACACACACCATCCTTTCCATCCATCAGAAGTTTCCATTGGCCCCCAGCAGCCATCCCCTCTCTCTTTCTTTTCTCTTTTCATCTCTGCTCTGAATGTGTTGTTCATTGCCTGTTCATGCTCTTCAGCTTCTCAACTCCGGTTCCTTCAGAGCCAGAGATCATCTCCTCCAGGATGCCTTTCCTCACCTTCAGGCTCAGGGAGTTTCCTTTGTCCGTGCTTTTGCAGGACCCCGAGAAGACTGCTTAGCCAGGATATTTCACCACCTTTGGAGGGCTCCCTTTGCCAGCCGGCCTGTGAGCTCCCCCTAGGGCAGAGGCTGGCGTGTTCATGCCGTATCTCCAGCCCTGGGTACAGTGCCTGACACATGATAGACACAACTAATCGATAGTAAAGAAGCATCTCTCTCCCTCACCTAAAGTAGTCGCCTATCCTCTAGTAGTGTTATATATAACTATTTGCATGGCTACTTAATTACAACCTAGAAAAAACGGCGGGGGGGGGGGGCAGAATCAATCATTACTCAGAAATTGATTACCACCTGCTTTATTAGAGAAATAGAGTGTCATCAATAACCCAAGACAACAGAGGATCCAGAAGTCATGTCTAGCTGGGTTAGGGGCACATGACATTGTGGCATAGGGGTGTGTGTGTGTGTGTGTGTGTGTGTAGGGAAAGGGCATGTGCAATTATGTGTGAAGTTTACTTTTATACTTTGACCTTAATAACCCATAATAATAACCCAGGAACTTAGCAACGAGCTATCAGTGTTAGTGATCTCTTTATCACAGCAACCCCTTACATTTATGTTGCACGCCAGCGTTTACAAAGCACTTTCCATTACCTTGTACCGATCTACTCCCCATCCCACGCCCCGGCACCGCGCTAAAGGAAACCATCTGCTTTCTTTTATATACATTTCTAAAAAGCATATTTTTGTTCTAGTTTTTAGCCATATAAAATGGGCACCGCGCTACATAAATCGTTTGTGCCTTACTTCAAAAAACTTGATATTCTTCTACTAAGTTTCATCCCTATCATTGCCCAGAGGGGTGGTTTATTCCTCTTGTCTGCTGGATATTATTCCCGATGTGACCCACTTTACCACAGTTTTATTCACCCACTTCTCCGTCAGCGGGTACTTGAGTTATTTGCATTTTTGCTACCGAACAGGGCTGCTATGAATATTCTCATACATATATCCTAGTATCCATATACAGCAGTATCTCTTGGGTATTTATACAGCAGTGCAGTTGCAAAGTGATAGAGAAAGTGAATGTTTAACATTACAGACTAATGTCAGTTTTATAAGATAGGGCCATGCAGAATCACAAGTTTGCCAGTAGAGCACAGGAACGCCAATCACTCTGTATCCCCTCCAACAACAGGGTTAACCTACGTGATAAAGACTGATCAAGCAAGAGTCTCAAACTAGCCCCCCTGGAACCAAGTCAGGCTGCTTGTCTCGCAAAGTATGTCTCTGGTTGTCTTTATTTTTTTCGTTTTAATTTGAAAGCCTTCGGATGGACACTGTTGAATATTACAGACCCCACTCTTTGAGCATGTGAGTTTGAGATCCCTGAGATGGATAAGGTCTATGAATTTAGACTTATGGAATAAGAGTGAGTCTGAGGAAATGTGCTTTCCAAAAGAGAACAGGAAAGGGGCGCCTGGGCGGCTCTGTCGATTGAGCGTCCCCCTTGGGCTCAGGTCGTGATCTCACCGTTCGCGGGTTCGAGCCCCGCGTCGGGCTCCGCGCAGACAGCTCGGAGTCTGGAGCCCGCTTCGGATTCTGCGCCTCCCTCTCTCTCTGCCCCTCCCCCGCTCATGCTCTGTCTCTCTCTCTCTCCTTCAAACACAAACATTAAAAAAAAAAAATTAAAAGAGAACAGGAAGAACTCACTTGAACGCCCCGCAGATGTTGATCGAGTATCCCTAAAAACCCAAACTGGATAGTCTGCACCAAACAGAGTGAGTTACAGTCTCAGGAGTTAGTGGAGTCAAGGTCAAGTGACAGGCACAAACAAGACAGTACTCGAAATAAACGACCGTTGAGGGCATGTGTCACCACAATCACCCACATACCGATCCTTAAACATGTGTATCATTATCCCCATTTTATAGCCAAAGACAATGAAGTGTAGGCAAAGTCCTCGGCTTCCACGGCAAATAAGTGGGGGAGAGCTGGGATCCAAATTTATGGCTGAACAATTGAATCCAAACCCATGCACAGGGCACCGTAGCACTCTGCCTCCCAAATCACACGGTGTCCGTCTCAGTTGGTGCACTAACCAGGTTTATGGGAAGCACCTACATTTCGTCCCCAGTGGCCCTGCAAGGTGGCTACAGCACTTGCTCTTGTAGTTTTTGTAGAAAAGGAACTTGAGGTCTAGAGAAATTAAGGGGCTAGGCCAAGATCACCTGGAGAGGATCTGAAGGCACGGAGACATGAGCATGTTCTCACGCTAATGCCGACTTCTTTTTCCACGCTGACTGACCTTGAGTTCCTATCAAAGGCCCGGAGAGAAGTCATTGCAAACTGATATAATTTCCTCTTCCTGGATAGAACCACAGGTCTCCTTGCCACCAGGCGCAGAAGCTGATAGTCTCAGAAGGAGCAAGTGTGGGGAAGGAGGGAATGATTTTACCTGTACTGATCTAGAAACTGAATATCGCCACAGATGTTGGGCTGCACTTTGAGTATAATCATCATTTTTGGAAACCTACTAAAACAAGAGACACATGCCAGAGCTTAGAAATGCACTAATCCTTCTGGAATGGCGAAAAACGTTAGGAAAGCTGTCATCCAAAGAACCAGAGAACCGTAACATCCTTTCTAGAAACAGTGACAGAGAACAGGAACCCCCTCCTTTAAGTTTTAATGCGATGTCTTTCTTTTCAAAGTAGGTTTGGAAGGTTGCAAGAATATACTGATCCCCTTTTGAGAATAAATTAAACTTTGAATTCTTCTAGTCCAGGTCTAGTTCCCTGCATGCTAGATCCTGGTAAAGGCTACCTTGTAGAGACCAGGAGAACCCTCCAACTTCAGGATAATCCCCAAGAGAAGCCGTCACTGGATCGTTTCCCAACAGCAATTCTGACTCCATATCTGTTGAGAGAGAGCACATGTTCTTGAAAGACTCAGATGTCATTACCATGAGCTGCTCTAAGCTTTGACAGAAGTCCAGGGGGCCTCTGCCATGGACCAACCCCCCACCAACTCTGGGGAGGGTTTGGGATTTAATGATTCTAAGACTACCGAGTAATTGTATCCCCTCGAAAGGCTTCCCTACAGACTGCAGCCCTTTCCCTACAGTATATGAAGGAGAGAGATCTCCACCCAAGTGTTCTCCAGCTGTCTGGATTTGTTTCATACCCATGGACACAGAGGATGAACTGATGACCCCCAGCAGCAGCATCCTGCCTCTTATCTTTCTCTCTCCTACCCAGCAATAACAGCAACCTCTTGTATTGTCTCAGAATCCACAAGTTCAAACCAACATCTCTATCTCCTATGACCATCAGATCACCAGACGTGACTGCCTCTGTTTTCCTCTCCAGAGAAACCACAGGTTACTCGGGCCCCAACACAGCGGCGGAGAAAGGGGGGAGGGGGGAAGGATTATCATTTCCCACTCCCAGGCAATTTTAGCATCCCCACTCCTCCTGCCCCCCTCCCTCCCATTGAAGTTAAACAAAGCCAACCATTCCATCCTGATCTGTCCCTTTCTGCTGCACTATATAAAGCTAGCCACAGATGGCATGCACGGATTCATGCTCCAAAACTCCCCAGTGCCCACTCTCTTCCATCAAGCTGGTTCCTAAATCTGTGGATGCAGCAGACTTCAGAAGAGGAAGCAGTGTGATCACGCAGCATGAGCCTTGGCACAATGGAGTCTGGACCGTGCCAGGGCCATGATGCCCGAGTCTCACCCACTCTGATGCAGCACTCAGAATGGCATCTGGTTGCCCCACTGTCCACGTGATGGGATCCTCGCGCTAAAAGCCAAGTTTCTCTCTTTAGTGTACTCTGGGTAGTAGGTAAAGAAATTCATGACAAAGTAGGGAGAAAGGAAAAATGGAAATGATCAAGGAGAAGTTGTTGAGGGACTTAGAGGAAAGAAAACCTTGAGCATTTCCTTTCCTTCTCTGCTCATTCATTTTCCTGCATATGGCTTGCAGAGGGGGTCTTGGGGAGGGCCAGTCATGGAAGCAAAATAAAGCTTTTGGGGGGTCGTTTCTTCCCTGGGGACTTTGTGCTGCCCCCAGTAGTCCCATCTCCAATTAACCTAAATTCCATCCCAATGCACTTAACCATAACCCATCTGTTGATATGTATGTTTCTTTTTAAATATTTATTCTTGAAAAAGAGAAAGAGACAGAGCATGAGTTGGGGAGGGTCAGAGAGAGAGAGAGAGGGAGGCACAGACTCTGAAGCAGGCTCCAGTCTCTGAGCTGTCAGCACAGAGCCAGATGTGGGGCTCGAACTCATGGACCTGAGCCGAAATCAGACGCTTGACCAACTGAGCCACCCAGGCACCCTGAGATTTATTATGCCCAAACACTGTGTAAAATGATTTATTCTCATTTCTTCATTTCATTTTCAGGCAAAACTGGAAGCTGGTATTATTCTCCCCTATTTTTCAGAAGAGAAAACAGAGATGTTAAAGAAGTTGCCAAGGTCACACAGCTCTTAAATGATGGAACCAAGATTCTAATCCAGGTCTATCAGGTTTCAAAGATTGTTTTTCCCTAAAGGATCTCATCAGCCCAAACCAGCTGTCATAACAGAACAAAAAGGCATTACCTAAAGCTTTCTATCTGAGAGATATTTACATTTTAATAGCCTGTCTCTTAACGAGGTTTCAATGAGCAAAGAAATGAATTGCTTGTAATGCTATTTGGGGCACTGTAATAGGTCATAGAGGAAATACACAGGATCAGGGGTGTCTCAGATAATACCGTGTAGACTGTTGTCTATCTCGACTCCATCTAATGAAGCCGGGCCCATCTGAAGAAAGATTGAAACCACTGTTTTGCATCTATTCCAATAGAAACTGTACTTACTAGGTGTTATAAGCAAGAGGAGATTTTTCTGGATATAGGAAAGCCCTCCAAGAGCGGAAGCCTATGGAAGGTTGGTAGATGACTATAATACACATAAATACACACACACACACACACACACACACACACACAGCTCTCACCCCCCAGCCTGAGATGGATTCAGTCCTACCTAATCATAGACATGAACAAGGTGGTTTCCCAGAAAAACTCTGGGCCTCAACTTGGAACCATTAACTTTGACTTAGAGGATTCCATTTCATTTCCCAGAATTTCCTAAAGATACGCATGCAGTTGGCATTTTCTGCCCTTAAAACAACATTAGATAAGAAAAGCAAGAGGCTTCCAACATTCTTTGAAAAGACAAACATTTTTCCAGACTTGGGTCAAGAATGAGCTGTCCAGCCGGCAACGCTTGGGGATTCAGTTTCCCCCCAGACTTTCAAATCCTTCAACCCAAGTTTGATTTTCTGTCCTCCTGGACCAGCCCTAATAGGAAACTATCATCTGACAGGCTACCAAACACAGCCCCTTGAAAGCAAACAGCAGATCCAAAGGCCTTGATTGGTGTCTGTCTCTTCCCTCTTCCTGTACAGAGAGAGCTCATCCCCGGCAGAGGAAGACACAAGTGACGTTGACCTGCCCCACTGCTGTGGCTGGCCGAGGCTGGTTGCCAGTTCCCTCCTCTGGTGCTTGATCTCTCCTCCCCTCCACTTCCAGGGTGACTGCCCTACCTGAAAGGGAGAGGAGAGAAGGGAACAGCTGAGGAGGAAAGACAACACCAGTAACGTTCCATGGACAGGGACCCTGCCAGATGCGGATCAATAATGAAAAGAAATTAAATGGGGCGTCAACACATTCATTCCAAAGATATGAATGCAAGGGAACTACATGGGTGTGTGTTTAGCTATCCCAGGGTTACCTTTCCATTCCTCTTCATCATTTTAGCCCAGTCAGGAGGCCCTGAATGTTCCAGTTACATCCTATCAACAAAGATAGACATTTCTTGACAAATGCTTTCATCATTAGCTATTGGTCACCCAAGGTATACGTTTGTCCTAGGGACAAAGGATGCTCAAAGTAAAAGTCAACATTCCTATTGTAGTTTCCTAGAAGCTGTGTACCGATTTGCCCCTTCCCCAGCCTCTCTGACCTTATTTCTTACTGATTTGCCCTCTTGGGTGCCCACTCACTCCCCTCTAGCCCAAGTGGTCTTGCTTACCAGATCTGCCACTCAGATCTTTGTCCTGATTATTTTTTTCTGACCCAACCAATATTTTCCTGGAAAGCTCCTTGGCTCACTCCCTTGCTACATCAAGTCGTTGCACAAACACCACCTTGAAAAGGAACTTCCCCTTTGCCTAAGTTTCCTAATGCAAACTTTATCTACCCGCATCCGGTCCCCACCTCCACACTCTACCCCGACCCCCTTTCCCCTGCACTGTCTTGCCTTCTCCCACAGCACTGGTCGTTCTATAATCTACTGCATACTTTAGTTGTTTATTATGTTTATTGTTTACTTTCTTTCTCTTCATACCCTGCTGGAATGTTAACTTATGACAGCTGGGATTTTTGTGTTCCGTCGTCATCGATGTATCCCAAATGTCTAGGATAATGTCTTCCGCATAATAGATGCTCAAGAAACGTGGGCTGAATTGCTGCTGAGTGGAAGCACGTACTGTTAGTGGAGAGACTTCGAACGCTCTCTAGGACTAGATCGACCTCCGCCTGCATTCCTGGTAGCCGGGTCTACGCCTCAGGTGCAGTGGCTCCAAAGGAGAGCAAGCCCCCCGTGCTTCCTGTGCGCCTTAGAGCCTGAATCCCTTGCCCCCCTCGTATCTATTTTCCTTTGTATATTTCACACCCTGCAGCCAAACTTGAAATGAATCTTCCCACCTCTTAACCTTCTGATGCATTTTCCATTGGGGGCTTCAGGTACCATAACGCCTCAATCCGCTTCTCTACTTGCCTGCCATTCAGACTTTTGGCCCCACTCTGTGGCTCTGGTCTCCTGGGGTTGCGCGCCGCCTGGTTCTGCTCGGATGCTGGGCTCCTCTGGCCAGCAACAGCCCCCCGCCGGCACCCTTGTCGGCTCAGAAGGTACACCGGGACCCCAAGCAACAACACTCCCGGATGTGTCTTCATTCCCTGTGACCAGGCAAACCTGAACACATTTAAGTCAGCAGCAGCGAGCTCTCAGCTTCATCAGGAAACACGTTTAATAAGGAGTATGACGCACAACTACGCCTCTTCGTGTCCTGAATGTCAGAACGAGCCTGGAATTTGTACATCAATATGACAAGCACAAAACATGTAAAAACCTCAAGCCACAATGATGACAAACCATCCCCAGATTGGACATGTGTTTTACAGAAAATGTCTCCTGGTCTAACTCCATCTGACAGCAAAAATCAAATGATACTTTAGATTTCAACAGCCCCTCAATCTCCAAGCGGGGCAACCATTTTTAAACCGTCAACGGCCACACTGCCAACTTTATAGCATGGAAACTCTGAGCGCCCCGGACCGAGGCGAGGCTGATGCGTTTACGTGGAACACGCCACAGGCCCATTACGTCTGTGACACTTCAGCATCCCCATTAATCACAAACCCCTCCCAGCGGAACTCGCCATTCCCCACTCAGCAGGACCCGCCTGCCTTAAACTTAAACCGGTTTTGCTCTTTGCCCTCCCTTCCCGCAATACAAAAATGATGCCTACCATGCACATCTCACTTTATAGGTTCCAAAGTACGTTTACACCCGTACCTTAATTTTACCCCCACGTCACTACTGTAGAGTGGGCATTATGGTCCACGTGCTGGCAAAGCAGTAACTGAAGTTCTGAAGATATAAGGAACCGGTACAAGGCTCACAGCTGGGACGCGGTGAGTTCCGTTCGAACCCAGGCCCTCGACGACGCAACCAGGGCTCAGCCTTCCCACCTCGGCTGCCTGACTTGGTCACTCAGCACTCAGTGCTTTCCAGCTCCCCAGTTACTGCTTCTGCAGATAGACTCTTCTCCAAGCTACCAACATGCTTTTCTTCATCTTACCTGCACACCGCGCTGCCCCATTTTCGGACATGCAATGCATTTATTTTGGTTCTGACTCCAAACAAATGTTCCAAGTTCCGTCTCCCTCCCTCCTCTGCGCTCTGGATCCACACCTTGACTATTGCCCTTACTCTGCAGCTCCACGGTTAGCTGTCGGCGCCTTTCTCTCCCCCTAAGTTCTCCTCCAGGACGGGAGTTGCATCTTATGCTGTCCTATTACCCCAGATTTTAGCACCGTGCCTAATACGAAAATTCTCAGTGAAGGTATGTAGTTTTTGAGATGTTGAATGAATGGTAATTGTGCCCAAGAGATGAGGGGGCATCCTTCAGAGCCCACATTCACGCCCCACCTCCTGGCACACTTGTGCTATATCACAGCCCCACAGACCCCTCCAGAGCCCGTGAGGAAGAGACATGCTGTGTAATCACAGCCCACTTCAGCACTGAAAGTCCCAGGGACCCTCAGGACTGCTGTCCCAAGAGTCTTTGGGGAAACTCGACTCAGAGATGAGTTGATAGGGACAGAGACACAGGAATGGAAGGGAAAAGATCTACCAAGAGAACAGAGGGGGTGGGGGGTGCCAGGAGGAGTTTCGGCTATGCCTCCAGTCTTTACCTTGATGTGGCAGGTCCCGAGAAGTCTCTGTTTGTGATAAGAGTGACCAGACTCTGGGGCCCCTAGGAGGAAAGCAACAGCTGAGCTGAGAAAAAGCTTATGCTTAAATCTAGAATTGTTTGAACAAGAAAACCCCAGGATCCCTGAAAAGTGGACCAGTTAGAGTTGGTTCTAACTCCAGAAAGCCTTGTTCCAAATTCTTCGTCCAATTGGGGTCTCTGTCCCATGTGTACACACATGTGCATAGAACCAGCTCCTAGAACCAAACTCAAAGATCTATCACAAAAGGGGCACCTGGGTGACTCAGTCGGTTGGATGTCCATCTGACTCTTGATTTCTGCTCAGGTCATGATCTCAGGGTCATGGGAGAGAACTTTGTGTCAGTCTCTGCACTGAGTATGGAGTCTACTTAAAATTCTCTCTCTCTCTCTCTCTCTCTCTTTCTCTCTGTCTCTCTCCCTCTCCATTTGCCCCTTCCCCCTGTGCGTGCTCTCTCTCTCTCTCTCAAATTAAAAAAAGAAAAAAAAAGATTTGTTTTGGGGTGCCTGGGTGGCTCAGTCAGTTAAGCATCCAATTCTTGAATTCAGTTCAAGTCATGTTCTCATGGTTGTGAGATCTGGCCCTGCACTGGGTGTGGATCCTTAATAGCTCTCTCTCGCTCTCTCTCTCTCTCTCTCTCTCTCTCTCTGTTAAAAAAAAAAAATATCTATCACATTGACATGAAATGGAACTTTCTCGGTTCTCTGTACAAATCAGTTAAATTCAACTCAGTCAACTAATGTGTTAGGGCCTCCTGTGTGTCCAGCAACGTTCAGGACATACAACCTACGTAGACATGGCTCCTGCCCTGACAGGGCTCTCAGTCAAATAAAACCATATAAAAACATAAAAAAAAATTAGAGAAGCTATAACCAGTAATAGAAATGCTGTGGGATTAAGGGAAGGGAGAAATTAATTCCACCCAAAGAGAATGAGAGTTAAGCTGGGCCTGGAAGGATGGCATGGGGGGTGGTTACTTAGGGGTTCAATGCAGAACCCCCGTCCCTCTCATGGGCAGGGGGTTCTCATGACGTCCATTCCGGAAAGGAACTCAAACAGGACCACGGTCTCCCAAGAACAGTCAAAGTCAGCCAGAAAGCCAAAAAGCAAAGACCATGGGTTCAGGGTCCAACCCACTTTGGAACTGGGGAAGAGGCTGGTCCACTAAAGCACGCTAACTCACGCGGAAGGGGTGAGGACTCGAGATAGTAAACGCAAGGATGACCATGACAGACGTAGAACAGAACCCGGGTTAAATCACTCGGTAGCACCTTGTTAATTTTTCTTACCGTCTCAGACTCCTTCGTATTGGCTCCCGCACCAGCCCTGCTCCCAGTCTTGGTATCAGGGATAAGCACAGGAACTTCAATAGGAAATCATGGAGGGCAGAAGATTCTAAGAGAATAGGAGCATTCTGGACAGCTTGGGGGATGGAGAACACTTTCACGCTGCTCCCCAGGGAGCAAGTTAGTGAGCGTGGTGGGAAGCCGTGTTGCCAGAGTACGTGGGAATCAGAGCCTCCGGGGCCATGAACGCCAAGCCAAGGAGTTTTAAGTGGAAGATGCCTGCAAAGTGGACCATTGAAGGTTCCTGAGGAATGAACTGACCCAGTCCTGTGTCTGCTGGCTTTCCTAAGACCCATGTCCTTACCTCAGGAAATAACCACTTGCCCAGACAATGGTGTTAATTCTATCCCTAAAAGATGGAGACGGCCTTTGCCGCCTCTGTGGTCTACGCTCCGTGTGGGTGCCTGGAACCTGGTCTTTGTACAGGTATCTCTCGGCCTTCAATGCCAAGTACTCAACTAGACATTGAACACTGACCGGTGAGCCCCGGGTGTGCACTGATGGGACTGTGTGAGGCCTCGGTGAGGGACCAACAGGCCTGTCTGTGCAGACCCTTCTGCCAACAGTATCCAGGTCCCCAGATGGCTCAGGCCAAGCAAATCTGGTACATCTCCTCTCGTGTGTGGCACGTATTTTCCATCTTTGCTGAAAGTCCCCCCAAGAAGAAAGTGTCGCTTCTTCAGTCAGGTGCAGTGATTTTCGTTAAAAATTGATGGTATTAACCAAACCACGGGGAAGAGTTCCGCTCAGCCAAGCCTTTTCCTTCGTCCAGCCCAAATCGTAACATATGTTACCTAGTGGGGGGTTATGAGCAACCCATCCTTGGCATGGAAGGGCGCTCCAGGAAAAGCAAGTCAAACCCTAATCATTAGAGGCCAGAATGGAGAGTGGTGTGGTCAGTCTTGCTTTTTTGAAGAAAGAAGAAGTGAAACTGATACTACGTTGCCAGTTGCGTTGACATTGTCCAGCCCGAAACCTTAGGATTGGGAGGCCTGGGCGGAGCCCCGGAAGAACCGGTGAAGTAAACAGAAGTAAGGCTGGTTTCTGGGTTATCAGGGACTAGCGGGTGTTTCCACGGCAAAATAAATCATCCGATAGGTGCAGGGAACATATTTGTTAAAAACATAAAAAGGGGGCGTATGGTTTGACAAAGCATGCGTGTACTTTTCGAAAATATAAGGGGGAAAAGGCATGCAAAATTGGAGCTGTTCCCGAAAAATCTTTACATTTGGTCACCTGCACGCAGCGCCCTTACTGAAGAGGGATACGGTACCTGGAATCCAGGATAAGCCAATGAACACAAATCACTAATTGCAAGTGTGGCCAACCTACAGTCTCTGTGCAGGAAGAATTCATCAGCACTGCTCGGCTGGGCCTCTCCGTGACTCTCAGCAGCTAAGCTAGTCGCTCAGAGGTCTCGGCCTCCTGCAAGCAAGCTAAGGAGCCTTCATTTCTGCACGTCAGGACGTAACAAAACTCCGGCCAGTGTAGCCTTTGGTGAGCAGGCTCAAAGGCTAATCACGTTAAAGGGAAATTACACACTGTCTTCCAAGAGAGCTCACCCTGAGGGATTTATCCATCTCTGGTTTGCTGAGCAATTTAGACCAGGATAAAGTAACAGCTTTCCCTACTGCCTAAAAGTTGCTTTATTCTCATCCGCAACGTGCATAGATGGCCTTGCTCGCCCCCCTGCGCGTATACACACACCTTCGTCACAATGTCTTGTCCCTTCCCCCGTCCCCTCCACACACGGATGTCAAGAGCGGGCTCCATTTGGTTGTAGCTCCTGGGAAGGATGCAAAATGTAGCCAAATTTGCATAGTATGCCAGACAAAGCCCTCCGGCCCCTGAAACTTCACACCTGTCTCCTGCCAGTATCCGAAATGCCATCTGCTTCTCTGGGAAAGCCAGACACAAGGCCCCCTCTTTATGCCTTTGGTAGATGATGAGAAAATCTGGCATGGGGAGCCTTAATTGCTCAAAAATAACTCCATGGTACGTAACATACAGTTACATGAAGATCTGAAGAAAAAAGCCTTGGCAGCCTTTTTACAAACATTCAGGATAATGGTTGGGGCATGCAAAAGGGAAACTATTTAAGGACCCAACCTAGGCCCAAATTCTTTCCACTGCCAACAACTCTACAAGTGAGGAGTTTCGCGGGTGGCAGGAAAAGTCCCACAACAAAAGGAGTATGAGGCACGGAGGCAGGATCGTGTGTTTCCATCTGAGGCCACTCTGGGTTTGAGATGCTCTCCGCGAGACACAGAAACGTAAAGTGAATGTCACCCACGAATGCTACTTTCAAAGCACAGTCCTACCCCCAGTTAGGAGAGCAGGCCAGAGGGAAATTGCAGCCGCGTGAAACAGGAGGATTTGAAAGAAGCTGGAGGGTTTTCGGCCTGGTTCAAGCACGGGACTGGCGCGAGGCAGGACAATACAGGTTTGCATCCGTGGCACTACGGACGTTTGGGGCTGGAAAATTCTTTGTTGTGGGGGCTCTCCTGTGGATTGTAGGATGCTGCGCGGCATCCCCTGGCCTCTGGCCACGGCGTGCCCGTAACACCCCCTCCCCCGGGGAGACAACCAGCAATGTCAAAGGACCCCTGGGGAGCAAACTCACCTCTTTCCAGAACTATTCAACCAGAGGATCTCTTGGTTGGGGTATGTGGGTGCCAGAGAGGGTTCGGATAGCATAGCACTTATCACAGGGAATGATGCTTGCTTGATGACCAGTCTGTCTCCCGGCTGATTGTAGTTTTCTGAGGACGGGGACCTTTTCCATCGGAGCTCTGCTGTTTCTCCAGCCCATAGTCTGGAGTGTTGAAGTGTTATGTTAAAAGAAAGAATCAGGGGCGGAATGAATGGCAGGCTGGATCCCAGGCTCCTTTCCCAATCCCGTGTTCCCTATGCTGAATGCTGAGTCCTTGCGTTGGGGGGGGGGGGGGCATATCTTCAGAAAACTAATAAAATAAATGACTAAATAAATGGAACCTCTTGTCTAAAGAACACAGAGATAAGATAAATCATTCTGAGTCCTGGGAAAATTATCTCCACCATCCTGCCCTGGTTTCTCCGTTCAGCCAGAAAACACTTTAATTTATCTTGTGAAATTTTTCATTCGCTAGACGAACATTAAGTATTTCTTTCCTCTTTTTTTTTTTTTTTTTAAATATTCTTTTCTCTACAAAGGTGGGTTGGCTCTCAACTCATTGGAATAAAAGCTCCATTAGCCTCAGTGCACGTAAGTCTTGTGAAGTTGGCCTGGATTCAGGGCCGGCAGAAGGATAAAGAAACCTGACACTCATTCTTCACGTAATTAGAGTTGGTAAAATAAACTGTGTGCATTTCATTAAAGGAATGGATCCATCAGGCCCAAGACAGGGCGGGAATCTCATGCTCACAGCATCAGTCTTTTGTTTCAAATTAACCCCTAGCTGATAAAAAAAAATTTCCCGTGGAGTCATTGGGGAACATGCCTGTCCCCTTCGCCGTGTGTAATTCAGTCTCCGAGCCCACATAATTTCTCAGCTGGCTTAAACCCAGCGAACGCTACAGTTATCCTCTTACCCATGACACATGTTCTCTGACTCCCCCCGAGGTCACGGACGGGATGCTTCCCTCCCGCAGTAGCATGATGGCATCTGCAAACCCACCCTTTGCGAAGAAGGCATTGCTTCTCCGTGCTTGCCAGTAACCAGGATGAGGTTGCCCCGAGAAACCCGCGTTTTTGACCAGTCTTGCGACAAGTAGCAACACGAAGAGGACGACTGATTAGAAAGCAATAGAATAACGGGTGCTTATGAAATCAATTCTCTTTGAAAAGTAAGCAGCCCCTTCCTCAATTCAGACTGTGGTTCTTAGTTATGCTAGCACCCTCTTCTATAAGCCTGATCTAACCAAACGCAGCCCAGCTTTCAAAAAGCCGGGGCGCCTGGGTGGCGCAGTCGGTTCAGCACCCGACTTCAGCCAGGTCACCATCTCGCGGTCCGTGAGTTCGAGCCCCGCGTCGGGCTCTGGGCTGACGGCTCAGAGCCTGGAGCCTGTTTCCGATTCTGTGTCTCCCTCTCTCTCTCTGCCCCTCCCCCGTTCACGCTCTGTCTCTCTCTGTCCCAAAAATAAATAAAACGTTGAAGAAGAAAAAAAAAAAAGAACAAAAAGGCAAGAAGATCTTCGAAACTCCAACCAGATGCCGCAGTCATAGCGAGGGATGGTCTTCCTCTCTGTCATAGCTCTCTCTCTCTCTCCTGCCCTCACTGTGGCTAACCTAAAATCACGATCCATCTTCTCTGATGGTCCTCTGCCCCCTCCTCACCTAGTAAATGCTCCTTTTTTTCATCTTTGATCTATAAAACAGAGAGGAATGTAGGTGGGGAAATAAGGCAGGTGTCGGTGACAGACAAGTGAGCTCTCTACTAACCATGGAAGAACATCCCAAGCAAGAGGCACGAGGAGGAGCCATAAGAAGAGAACAGGGCTGTCAGGAAGGAAAGACAGTCCTTGAAGTAGACAGGCTGAGGAAGAGGTGATGGAAAGAGGTGTTGCCTTGTCTGGAGATACTAGCGGGCAGCCCGGCAGTTTTCCCGACCAAGTACGGGCAGAGCTCTGAGGGACCGGCACTGTGCAGTGACGCCCGATCATGGCAGAGACGAGGAAAACGGCCAAGGCTACAGCATCAGCCAATGAGAGGGCTTCCCTGATCGCACAGTCTGTGAAGCCTGGCCTTCATCCTTTCTGGACGTCTTTACGCTGAGGAGAGACAGCCCTCTATCCAGGAGAAACAATACTGAGCTAGCCTGGATGAATTCTAGGAGTGTCCGTAACTCTGAAAAACTATGGAACTCTAGGAAGTATACGCAGGGCAGAACGTAGCTCCAGAGCAGGTTTGGGGCGGGGGACCACGGCACTAGCAGGAACCTGGCTCTGTCCAGGGGCTCAGCTGTTCAACCCAGCCTGGGTGTCGTCTGCTTTAGACATGTTCTGAGTGGCTGATGTATTCCCGCATGGTCCTGGTGGGTATATTTTGTGTGTTTTCACTTTCCGTTATCTCACTGATAGAGGAGTGTGTGTGTACGTGCGCGTATCCGTTCGCTTGGCCATTTGTGTCACGAGGAGGCTTCCAGAGACGTTTCTCTGGACATGGAAGCTTCAGCAGACTCAGGGAGCGGACAGAGACGGGTTTAGGGGCTGGGAGGGGGTCTGTTCGTGCCTGTGCCTTCCCTTCTCCGTGAACTCAGCTATTTGGCATCCATGACGTCTCTCCCATTAAGCTCACTGGACGGTTTGGGGGCAGCCCCTCTTCCCTGCTGTTCTTTGTACGCTGTCCTCCCTCTCTCCCTCCTCAATCCCTTCTATTTTCTACTCCCCTTCTCCCCTCTGGTTTCTTCAATTTCAATGAGTTTATTGGCATGACGAATGTTGCCAAAGCCAATAGCACTGAGTCTCAGTGTCTAGGGATGGATTTCACAGTGGGAAGGGGGTGAGCGGGGCCTCGGACCACATTCCCACTGTGGGTTTCTGCTTCAGTCTGAGATGGTGGCAGGCTGCCAGGGACCTTGTTCACTTGGGTTTCCAGTCCCAGCTGAACTCACCAGCCTTGTCTCCAGACACAGAGAAAGTTCTTATTATGGCAGAGGTCATGTCTGGAGCCTCAGTCCTGGGAGGTATGGGGGTTTCGAGCTTATGTTTTCAAGAAACAGTTTAATAAACAAGTCCCACACTGTCCTGTACAAACAGCGCTGTTAAAACTCCAGCCTCCCAGTGACACTGCTGGGGCCAAGGTGACAAAGACCAGCAGGGCTCAGGCCGGGCGTTTATAGGAGATTGAAAATGGTCCTTGACCGTCTTCTGAATAAGCGAGAGTCTTACCTTTTTTCGTAACCACCCCCACGCCCCAAACACACACACACACACACACACACACACACACACACAAGTAGAACAAATTGGAGAACTGGAGATAAGCAGGAAAAAATAGATATTGTTACAGCTAGAGCCTCAAACATCCATTTCAAGTGAGTTCCAGCTAAGGAAGTCTCCTTCCTAATGAACGAGTCTTATGAGGCCTTATCAAGCTCCTATTTTGCCTCTCTCTCTCTCTCTCTCTCTCTGTCTCTCTCTTGTCCGTCAGCCGACGGAAATTTCTATTTGCAATGAAAATCAACTCTGGAAAACGTCGCAGCAAGGAACTTTTTTTCCTGGCTGCCCCAAGATTGATCTGGTCCATAGGATGCCCCAGATCATTGCATTCGGTAATTTCATTCTGCTTATGATCTATTTCTTATACGATCAATATGATAAATGCGATGGAGAGCAAAGTGGGTTACGCCAACGCTGGTGAAGGGGAGAGGGGAGCGCTGGGCTGGCACGCTGTGTGTCTCATGAAGCAGAAAAGCAATTCAGTCAGACTAAAGGCTACAGACGAGACGGTATATTCTCCGTGATAAATGCAAATGATGTGACTACATTTCCCCCCAGCACAAATGGGGAGGAGGGCGGGGGAGGGGAGAAAAGCCCCGTTGTCTGGGAGCCCAGCATCCCCCTAGGAACCCACGCGCAGTCTGCACGCGGCAAGCGTATCGGGTGGGGGAGAGGAGGGGCACTGGGAAAGAAGAATTCAAGTTTGCTTAAATAATCAGGGCTAATGGCCAGCCATTCCTGACCCAGCCAGGCCTCCGGGCACTGCCGGTTTTAAAGCACCAAACAACAGAATCAGGCATCCAGCGAGCGGAGAGCCACGGGGAAATGTCGCACAGGGCACTGAACCATGAGAACACCATCATCTTCTCTGAGCATCAGAGTTCCCTTGGCTACAGGTCTTGTTAGGTAACGATCAGTTTCATTGCCTGCGTGGTGATTTTGCGCCGACGTCTTCTGTTTTCCCATGTGAGCCGCCGTGTCTGGATGTCCTCAGACAAGCCGTTGAATTCCCTGCACCGAAGTTTCGTCACGTGACACAGGGGAGCCATTAAAGCGTTGTTGCTGTCGGGGAGTGTCTTTGCGAAGGTGGAATGAAATGATGTAGTATGTCATGTGCCCACAGTGTGCGGTATTGGCTGTGGGGTCGCCGCGAAGCCTCTCGAGTGAGAAAGAGAGGTGATTGCCCTCAGCAAGTTTAGAGACCAATGGGGAAGTGGCCAAATGCATGAAGAAAAAAAAAAAAGAAGAAGCAGCAGCAGCAGCAAGACAGGCTCATACAGAATACGGAGTCCTCGACCAGGAGGTGTGCGCTCTGAATTGTAACCAGGGCTCTATCAGTTTCTCGTTTCATGATTGCACAAGTTCCTTCCCCACGCTGGGCCTCAGTTTCCCCAAAGGAACATGAGACAGCTGGGACAGTCTCAGAGATTTCTAAGGCCACCCGGCTCTGACATTTTATGATGCGGTGACAAATGGAGCCCTAAAGTGGGTGAGGACGTGCAAGAGTGATGCAAGCTCCGGAAGGAAGGGAAACGGGGCTAGACTTTTGAACAGAGAAGGGCAGGTTTTCCAGAATGGAACGGCAGGGACATTCCAAATGTGGAAATCAACTTCGCTAAGTCCTCGGTGTGGAGGAGAGCAAGTCCCAGTCGAGCGGACAGTTGGAGAAGCTGGAACCTAGAGGAGAAGAGTAAAGAGAAAGGTAGAGGTAGGGGCGATGCCCTTGGCCTCTGAGCTTGTGTCTGAGGGGAGGGAGGCGGGGAGGAAGGAGTGGACAGTGCTGCGGGGATGGGTGGGCTCCTCCCACTGGAGTTGAGAAGAACCTGCCCCGTTGCCCCCTCGGCCTCCCATCTGTATCAGAAAGACCTCAGCCTTACGGATCTGTCCTAGGAAGAGTGCTTTGTCACAACAAGGCTCTTTTGTGTGTGCTTTTTTCAGGAAATGAAATTGGAAGTTGCCCAACCCTGCCAGTGTTTGATCCCTAACAGACACATTCTCTCCGTGCTGCAGAAAGCCCGAGGCGGGCTGGGGAAGGTAAGTGAGGGAGGGAGGGCTGTGGATGCAGCTGCCATGATAATAGGGAGTCCAGCAACTTGGCATTGGTGATTCTCTGCCCTCCCACACCTCCCTCCACGTGAAAGGCTGGTCTCGGGCGAGGGGCCAGCAGAAGGCCCCTTCCATTTTCTCATCTAGGTGGCAGAGGCTGTGAGGGGACCTTCACTTGGAGATGTTGATTAAGCGGCCACTGCCCCAAGGGAAGAGTGGAGAACTGTGATCTAACTGGTAACCCAGCCATTCATGGCCCGTGTCAAAGTGGTCAGGGCAACTCACCCAAATGTCTCCATTTGCAAAGGGACCAGGAGAATTGTATTCTAATAGGTATGCATCTGTCAAAGGTGTATCTTAGATTTTACTCAAGATGACCATTCATTCGTTCATGTGGCATATTTTCACCTACTGGGAAAAGCAGAAAGGAGCTGCACCCCTTCTCTGTAACTGAGATGGTTGAGGCCCGGCCAGGGTCAAATGGATGCTAATGCGAAGACCCACAGGGCTAGACCAGTGTGGGAGTTCGGTGACATTTTGGAGGA
This sequence comes from Prionailurus bengalensis, assembly GCF_016509475.1. Classification (NCBI taxonomy): domain Eukaryota; kingdom Metazoa; phylum Chordata; class Mammalia; order Carnivora; family Felidae; genus Prionailurus; species Prionailurus bengalensis. Next base: position 34,376,823 of record NC_057360.1, read on the forward strand.
GACGGGGGCCTGGGTGGGAAGAGGGCCACCCAAGGGCACATGTTGAGCCGCACGCAGCTGTTTGCAAATTAAGAAAAGAAAAGAAAACTCTAAAACGCGGGAATGACTGATTTTAGTCAAGGCTTCCTCATTTCATCCCTATCCAAATACCTCAGCAAATGTCACATCCAGAAAGGAGCGCAGAGTGGTGTCAAGGATCAAAAGGCAAGGTGGACCCTCTTTGACCTGTATGAAGTGAGTTGTCTAGACCAACGGCATCAGCTTCCTTATCAGGGACTGGGGATCATCAGCCAAGCCCCACAAAGAAGTTACGGGCTTGCCATCCAAAAAGAGCCAGCTATCGTTCTTCCCCACCCTTCCCCCCTTCTGAATTCATTTCCTGTTGACTTGACTTAAGCTTCTTCAGGCTGTTGGCCTTAGAGAGATTTTTGACCTGCTCTGCCAGCAACCCTGGCTGTGCCTCTTTTGTTGGTAATGAGTCCAATTCACATGAGGATCCGGAGCTCGGTTCTGAGGCATTCGGGCAAGTCCCGGGCGACACATCTGGAAGTGCTACTTGTCCCAGAATTCCTCTCTCGTCCTTGAACAACTTAGATTTCGCTGTCTCCAGAACTCTCTGGACGCTCAATGCTCCAGAAGAAGCCAAACACCAAGAATCAACAGGACTTTTCCAATGGGAAGACTTCCAAAATCACCAAAGACTTGAATTACCTTCCCATAATTGGGAAAGTCCACCAAACAGCAGAGAAATGGTCTCTCTCTCTCTTTCTCCTCCGGCTTGCTAATCAAAATACTGTCTGCTCCCAATCCAAGGAATGTCATGAGGCCTATTCCCAACGAGCTCAACCCCAGTAATTGGAAGCAGCCCTGCCTTGCCTTTGGTCTTGGGTATTTTCATCATTGGACTGTTTGAGCCAAGACATACGTTTTGCCAAGGAAAACTTTCCTTTGAAACCTCCATCTTATCCAAACAGAGAGTTGGAATTGACTCTTGGCAGATCCAAAGATAGTTCTGAGTTATGAAAAAAATAGTACACGTGTGTCAGCCAATCCATGAGATTGTCCCCGATCTGAGGGGGGGGAAAAAAACAGCTTTGCCTATGAACCCATCTTTCCTTCCTGTAAACTGATAAAGCCAATGCACCTGTAACAGTTCCTTTGAACATGACCCCCAAATCCTTCTACTCAAAGAGGTTTGTGAGGCAACAGAGCAGGGGGCGCTCCTATGAAAGGGAAGAGCTGGGGTATGGAAGAAATTTGGTTACATTCTTCAAGGGGAGACGTTGGAATTCCAGCTCTTGGCAAGAGTACAATTTGGGGAAGGTCTGGTGGAATCTGGGGAAGGACTTGGAGGGCTTGCAATGTTGGAAATCACAGTGCTGGCGGCATTATTTCCTTGGGGAGTGGAGCAGGTATTTGCAAAGGGAACCGTGTTTGTACCCGGAAGCTGATGAAAACATTTTGCAAATATTTGAACCAGTTGTCTTACCTGGAAAGCAGAGGGCACGTGATCGGCACGCTGCCTTCTGTAGGGGAGGGGCCAGGTGAGGGAGAGATGGGCCCTGATGGAGGAATTTCAGCCTCTGTGAGTTCCCGGCCCTGCTGCTCTTATCCTGGGTTCTTGGTTTCTCTTCTAGCTGCTTTCATAGCTCCTGGAGGTGAAGTACATCACACTCAGGACGGTCACTTCAGCAGGGACGAAAACTACCTGGAGTCATAGAAGGTCATAATGAGACATGACCTTAAAGCCCGTGCAGTCAGATGGCACATCTCATGTGCCTAGAATGTGGCTAGAAGGCCCACACAGCACAGCGCACACCAAGGACGGGACAGTCACTGCCAAGAGCACAGCTCGGCGTGCCGGACTGCACAGGGCCTCATCCTCCCAAGTAGTAACCACACACCAAGGCACCCGAACCACTCTGCCTGTGTAGGGGCTGCGTAGTGCATCAGATCATGGGCTCAGAATCCTTGGGGCTCAACTCCCTGAGTTCAATCCCTGGTTCCACCGCTTACTCCTAGGGGACCTTGGGCAACCTCCCCGACCTGCCTTGCCTCAGTTCCTCATCTGTACAACAGGGATAAAGATAATACCCGCTTCGGGTGGTATTTGTGAAATGAAAATGAATTCATATAGGGACACACCTAGACTCCTGCTGTCCCACTGAATCAACCAACAGAGATGTGTTTCTTTAAAAAAAAAAAAGCACATTTTATTATAAATAACTCTGTGTATATGCAAAAACATAAATATCAGTATAATAAACACTCATGTATCAAACTAGTCCAATGAATGCCTCACCCAGATTCAATAACGACCAATACAGTCATTCTTGCTCTATCTACCCTCCACCCACCTCGCCCCCATCCCAATTATTTTGAAGCAAATCATATTTAATCTTAAATTATTTCAGCATGTATCTCTAAAAAGGGGGACTTTCTGAAAAATTAATAACCATAAGGGCATTATCATGCTCCCCCCAAAATATGAAAATAATTCTATAATGCTAAAAGTCAATCTTTATGTCTCTGTCTCTCTGTCTCTGTCTTTCTCTTTCTCTGTGGCAGATGGTATGAAAAAAGGTCCACGCATTACAATCGCTTGATATGTCCGTTAAGTCTCTTCTAATTTACAGGTTCCCCTTCGATTTTCCTTTCTACTGTTTTCCCCTTGTAACTTTTTAGTCTTGAGATTAGATCATTTGCTGTATAATGTTTCTGACAGTCTGGATTTTGCTGATTGCATATCATTTAACATGTTCCTCTGTCCCTCTGTATTTCCTGTAAATTGATAGTTAGATCTGCAGGCTTGATTGATTCAGGTTCAATAATTTCACAAAATTACCTCACGGGCCGCGGTATGTATTTCTACGAGGAGGTTCGCAGTGTCTGGCTGGTTCTTTTGTTGTGATGTTAGGAGTAGCAACGATCATCAACGATTGTTAACTCAATGTCAGCTTGGCAAATAAAATGTAGGATTCCCAGGTACATTTCAATTTCAGATAAACAGCAAACTAGTGTTCAGTGGAAGTATATCCCAAATATACCTGTACTAAGCAATTATTTGTTGTTCATCTGAAATGTGTAGTTAACTGGGAGCCCTCTCTGTTTATTTGCTAAACCTGGAAACCCCAATTAGGGGCTGAGAACTCAATGTGTCCCTGTTTGTTGTCTGTAATACTTTTATAAAGAGACACTTCCCCTCATCATAGACCTGAAATGCAAACTACATATGAGAAGCAGGATAAATGCTTGATTTGTTTCCCTTTTATTTATTAATTCAAAAATAATGAGGTGGTTCCTCCAATCACCAACAGAGGTATCCTTATAAACTCACGAATGTGAATATATTTGTTGTGAATTTCAGTCTTTTGGAGTTATTATCCATTCAGTGCTTGAACTCTCCCATCTCCAGTCAGAGAGAATCTAATTTAGTAGGATCCCGAGTCCTCCTGGCATGACACTAGTAGGGTTTAATATTTAGCTTGCTTTCCGGTACAACAAGATATTTCAAGTTCATCTTGTATATTTCCCGAGCTGGATCTGGACTAGGCCTTTCTTTGAGAAATCTTGTTCCCTTTTAAGAGAAAATGGTATTTAGAAAATATAATCTGGGAGCCAGGGCTGTTCCAGGCTACTGAACTGTTCATTATTTTTAGGTCTTTTCCATACGGAGAGCCAGTAAACATGCATTTTTCAAAGGATAATATAGATTGTGATCTCATAATAACATTTCCGATACAAATGCAGAGCCACAGGTGTTTCTTCGCCTCAATCATCTCACATCTGTATGTCCTTTCTCCCTTAATAAAAATCCCTGTTCTCAATAACATTCATGTAATTGTGTTTATACCAACACATACACACAAAACAATGTGTGTACACAACGTACAGGTTTACGGACCCTGCAGATTCAAAACAACAACAATATGGTTGCTAAAAACAGCTCGAGGGTTTCTTTCATTTTGTATTTCTTTTCGTTCTTAGGGCATATCCCACTAGGGATACAAAAAATATATGCGTGTGTGTGTGTGTGTGTGTGTGTGTGTGTGTGTGTGTGTGTGTTAAGTTACTTGAAATGCTTCCTTGGTGTGGTTATGCTCCAAATGGATATACATTTAAATTCTTTTTTTTTTCCTTTCATTTTACTTTCTAAATTTTCAGGGGTTGCTGTTCTCATATTCTGTGTTTTAAAATTATGCGGAAATATTTACACAATTCCGAAGACAAGTCTATAAAACATGGTTTATTTGAAGAATCCTCGTGCCTGCCTTGGCCTCCTCTCTTCTGTTCTGTCCTTCCCTCTAAAGGTTAACATGGTATTTTTACGATCTGTCTTTTATCGGTTTATCCTTCTATAATTACTTTCATCTAAACAAATACAAAGATACATGTGTATCCTCATTTTTCTAGATTCCTCTCCAGTGTTATTCCCCAGAGGCCGTAATAGAGTACTCATCAAATTGATTGCAGCCAGAAATATATCCTGCCTGACAATACACCGGTGTGGTCACATTAATTGGTTACAGCTAGCCTCCTTTCTGATTCTTCATTTCTCTATTCTGGTTCTGAGCTTTACCTGATTACAGTTTATAGCATTTATGTCTGCCTCCCTTGGTAGCCAAAGTTGCTAGGATTTCCTAGAAAGCCAAGGCCAGAGCAGCCCTTATGCATTTTTTTTTTTCAAATATTCCATGCAGCCACAGCCTTAAAGAAAATTTGTTGGACTGGATGCATATATCAGTGCTTATTAGCCCGGATAAGCACCCAAATTACCCATTCCGCTTTTCAGGTTTTTTTAAAGTATAGATTGTCAAGTTGTGCCCAAGACCCACTGGATCAGAAACTCCAATGGGGCGCCTGGGTGGCTCCGTTGGTTGAGTGTCTGACTTCTGTTCAGGTTATGATGTCATGGTTCGTGAGTTCGAGCCCCACTGTCAGCACAGAGCCCGCTTCGGATCCTCTGTCCCTCTCTCTGCCGCTCCCCTGCTTGCATTATCTCTCTCTCTCAAAAATAAATATTTTTTTTTATTTAAAAATTTTTTTTTAACATTTATTTATTTTTGAGACAGAGAGAGACAGAGCATGAACGGGGGAGGGGCAGAGAGAGAGGGAGACACAGAATCGGAAGCGGGCTCCAGGCTCTGAGCCATCAGCCCAGAGCCCGACGCGGGGCTCGAACTCACGGACCGCGAGATCATGACCTGAGCTGAAGTCGGACGCTTAACCGACTGAGCCACCCAGGTGCCCCAAATAAATATTTTTTGAAATTTTTTAATGTTTTTTGAGAGAAAGATACAGAGCATGAGGGGGAGAGGGGCAGAGAGAGAGGGAGACACAGAATCGGAAGCGGGCTCCAGGCTCCGAGCCGTCAGCCCAGAGCCCGACGCGGGGCTCGAACTCACAAACTGTGAGATCATGACCGGAGCTGAAGTCGGATGCTCAACTGACTGAGCCACCCAGGCGCCTCTCAAAAATATTTTTAAAAATTAAAAAAAAAAAAAAAAAAAAGAGTCTCCAAAAGTGATCACCAAGAATCTGGAATCTGGATTCGACAACACACCATGATTCTGTTATCCAGCCTGTTGGGGAGCCATTGACCAGATGCCCCTCTACATAAATATCCCAGTAGAGCACATACGAGTGCTTACAAGGGATGTTTCTTCACAGATCCTTTCCGCCGTTTGAGATGGTGCAATTCTGCGTTGCTAAGGCCGAAAAGAAAACTTAGCAAGTCATTTCATTTACCTTGATTTTATTCAGAGAAAACCTGAAGGAGACTGGAGGGTGGGTTCACGCCTTCCAAAGAGAATTGGTTGCATCTAAAGGTTAATTACTTTTGAAGGTCACTCAGTTTGTCAACACTTAGGATGAGACTGGCTTTGTGATCTTCTGGCCCAGAGCTCTTGTCACTATTAGCAAAACAGCTGCTTCCCGCCCCCCCCCCCCCAATCCTAGGATTACCCGAGGGCAGAGATGCCACAAATCTTCTCATCCCTCCACTGGGGACTTCCATCCCCAGGCAGGACTTGAGAGCCAGAGGGGATCTGAGGGATCTAGTCCAATCCTTAAGGTAAGAAAACCGTGGCCTGCGTCAGAAAGGCAGTTAAAGGCAGCGCTAGGCCTAGAATCCTAGTGTCCTGCCTTCCTGGCAGATCAGGCTTTTTCGTTCCCAGGCGGCATCTCCGCTCTCATCTGCTCTCGGGCCATCACCGCTAACAGTCCAAGCTTGGGTGCCCGGTGGTGTGAACGAAGCGGTGTCAGAGTCGCTGACATCTCGTTCAGCCACATGGCCTAGTATCACATTTCTGCAACTACGAAGAAGGCAAGAATCAGACCCTGGCCCGCTTGTCTAAGCTCCAGTGACAAAAGCCATTGCCGGGCCCGTGTCTAGAGAGTGATGACCAACGTGGGCTGAGAGGAGGAAGCAGGTAGGCTGAGAAAGTCCTGTCCTCTTTCAATAAGTTTAAATGAGCTCTCCCATTTGATTTTCCTTGATCATCTAGCGGTGGGTGCGTGGGATGGCCAGGGGCAGGGGGCCACTTTCTCCAGGTCTGCTTTGTCACTTCTATCCCCAGGGCTCTCTAGGCCAGAGATAGCCTAATTGGTGTCCTGCGTGGAAGGAGCTGGCAGCTGAGCTCTATAGAAGCAAGGCTTAAGGGTTTCTTCCATTGTGCCAGCCTACGTAACCCTCGCTATTCCCTGTCCCCAGCCCGCAGTTTGAACCAAAGGCAAAAACTGGAGGGGGTCCGCTTGGTACATCTGGCTGTTTGGGAAAGTTCCAGGGAGGCAGTCATCATGGTAATCGCATACATCCGTTAAACCCAACAGATTCTTTTCAATCACGGGCAATACGTGCACACACACACACACACGCACGCGTGCGCACATGCACGTGCAAACACGCACGCACACACATGCACACAGCATGGATACAATCGCCCATCTCCATGTACTATCCAGGGCTCGCTCTGACCCGTCTGGCTTCTACAGTGTGAGGCAAGGCAAAAAATTTATTCAGTCCACAAGAATGAGGTTATGGGGGATGAAGGAAACCAGAGGGGGTGGACAAGCATGCTGGTGAACTTGAATGTGTGCCAGAGAAGGGGGCAGAAGGGCTTTGAAGGCAAGAGTCCTATAGGGATGCTAATCGGGAGTATTTTTTTTGTGATTATTCTGGGTCTCTTTCTCTCACTGGGACGCACACAAAACTGTGACGTGGGATGGGAGCCTCCCGGCTGTTCACATATTGCCTTTGGAAAAGAGGTCAGTGGTAGAGAAAAGCTTTCTGCCCAAGCCTTTCAGAGAAATCATCGCTTGCACTGGATTAAGGTTCAAAGGGAAAATTTAGGCTAGAATTTAAGAATCTTTCAGGCTACAAGTACTATAAAACTATAACAGGAGCCAAGAGTATTAGTAATATATTCTAGGCCTCTTAAAATTTACAAGATGGTAAATGCCTTATCATTAGATGGACTCAAAGAGATAAAGAATGACCACCTGCGTGGCCAAGACTTTGTTTGGAAATAAGATCTTTGCAGCTGTAATCAAGTTCAAACGAGGTCATACTGGACTAGGGCGGCCCCAAATCCAATGAGTGGCATCCTTCTAAGGAGGCCATGTGAACACACACACGCACACACACGCACTTGCACGGAGAAAAGATGGTTACGTGAAGACAGAGACAGAAATTGGCATGATGCAGCTACAGACTAAGGGGGCACAACCAGGAGCTGGCAGAAGCAAGGGAGTCTTCTTCCCGGGAGACTTCAGACAGAGCAGGGCTCTGCCGACCCCAGATTTCCAACTTTTAGCCTCCAGCGCTGTGAGAGAAGGAATTGTTGTTTTCAGTCACCCAGCTCCTGGTTGTTTGTTCTGAAAAATCTTAGGAAATTAACACAGGGTAAGACCAAATGGCCTGGAGGGTCTCTTTCCACTGCAATAGCTATGGTCCGAAATTTGTGAGGGTTTCTTTGTTGGGAGGTGATAAGGCAGCATCACTCTGGACTGATTGCCATGTGGTCTGATCATAAGAGAGAAGGAAGCATGGCTGCAGATGACAGGTGGGGAAGCGTGAAAGCCACCGTGGTCCCGTACAGAAAGCGCCAACTGGACTCGCCTCTCCCCAGGAAAGGGTACGGTTTTGTCATGCTATGAAATTCTCTTGCACAGCCACTCCCTTCTTCCTCCTCCTCGTCCATGAAAGTGGGAAACAACGGCGTACTTTGTGCTTGCTCTAGGGGAAGGGAACCAGACCCCGGTCCCCAGGGCTGTCAACTGGGATTCCTGACTCAGGAGCGCCATTCATTCCCAAACAATTAAGATAATCCAATCAGCATCGCAGACGACACACACTAATGCCATTAGAGGCAAAATCTCTCTGGGCGATGCAGGGAGGGGGAGATAGGGTCATAAAGCACAGTGGGCTCAGCCTCAAGGTCACTGTGTTCTCCTAGACAGAGTTACCCAAGACAGGTCGTTCTAAGGCAATGCCAGTGCCCTTAAGAGGCAGACACCAGTGGGAGACCGTGGCCAAAAGTAAGGATGGAATATGTTCAAAGGAAATAGAACCATCCAGAGACTTGAAAGACAACCCAGGCAACGCCATGAACAGTGCATGGGGCTAGACTCAGGAGACCTGGTTTTGATCCTGGCTTCTCCATTGCTCAGCTGCATCCCCTTGGGCAAGGCACTTAATCTCCTAAACCTCAGTGTTTCATTTGAAAGCAGGGACAATTACCCAACCTCCTCTCTTTTTATGTTCTTCTGAAGACCAAAACGTATCAGGATGCAATGCTGCCCACTTTGCAGAGGAGGAAAAAGAGGCCACCTGACTTCCCCAAGGCCACGCCACCAGTGAGTGACAGACAGGGGCTGTCAGAGTAACTGCCCTGTAAATAGCACTTTTGCTTGTGCCAGACACCGTGGTTTACAAGACTCTCGTTTCACGCTCATGACGACACCATGATATTCACATCTTTTCCTGCTTTACCACTGGGGGAGACTGAAGTTAGCAAGAAGTTAAGTAATTTGGCTGAGACCACAGAGGAATCAGTACCAGAGCAGCCAGGAATCAAACTCACTCTGAAATCAATACTCTTAGCAACTGCAATTGAACTCGGCAATCTTTTTGGTATATATCTACCTGCTTCTCACGTACATGAAAACTTTGCCCAGGGTAACTGGCGATACATATTATTATATTAATTATTGATATTAACTGTTAAATATTATTGCGGTAAGACAAGTGAGCCTTAGTTTGAGTTTGAAACTCATCAAAAGCACAGAGGTGATTCTCAAGTCCTGGGATGAGGTGGATATAGTAATTGCAAAGTAATTTAGCATGGTTTTCTATCAGGTTTTTTCCTGAGCACATCAGTCAAGAAGGAAGAGAGGATGGTACTTTGTTTAAATAAGGCTAGAGGTAAGGGCGCCTGGGTGGCTCAGTCAGTTAAGTGTCCAACTTCAGCTCAGGTCATGATCTCGTGGTCCATGAGTTCGAGCCCAACATCAGGCTCTGTGCTGACAGCTCGGAGCTCAGAGCCTGGAGCCTGCTTCAGATTCTGTGTCTTCCTTTCTCTCTGCGCCTTCCTCACTCATTCTCTCTCTCTCTCTCTCTCTCTCTCTCTCTCTCAAAAATAAATAAGCATTACAACAAATAAGGCTAGAGGTGTTGGTGGCCATCCCTGATGGTAGAACAGGTAACAGTGAAACTAAAGGCATCTCCAATGCCTCAAAGGAGGAGACCTTGGGCCTCCTGACATTTCCTGTGTCATCATGCTCTGTGAAAGTCCCAGGTCAGTGGGGCAGTGCTGGATGGCTCTTGGGGTAAGCCTTATAGAGGAACATCCATGAGGATGTTTGTCAATCCATGTACACAGGAAACCCCAGCATCGGAACCAAGATCTTCCAACGTTTGGCTTTGGGCAGACTGAAGAAACGTTGGGGTGAAGTGGTTACAGATGGTAAAGAACTTTCACCTCCAGGGTAAGACACAAGAGAAACATATAGCTCGTTCCTTGCCCGGAAGGAATTTGCAATCCGATGAGAAAACCAAATGCTGAAGTTAAGCACACAGATTCATACCAGGAGAGATCAGAGAGGATTGCAACAGAAATGCAGCACAGCAGAACAGGAAAGGACCCAGGACCCGGAATTAAAACATCTGAGTTCTAGTATCTCCTCTGCCACTCCCCAGACATGTGATTGACGCATTAACTTAACCTCTCTGAGATAAGGTTACCTTTAACATCTCTAAAGTGGGTTAAAAAAAAAAAAAAGGCAGATCCATTAGGGAAGGAATTCAGCAAACATTGGTTAAGTGGCTTTTCTATACCAAGCTTTCAGAACGTAGGAACAAGACTGCAAATTCTTATGCTTTGTATGAACATAAAGTGCCCTTAGCAAAGGTTGGCAAAGAGATTGTAAAGGAAATGGGTCTTGAGAAGGTCCTGGAGATTGCGGAGGCATTGGATGGCTGGGGGAACATGAAGGGGAATGACACATTCCAGACTGCAGCCACAACAACACAGGCAGAAGTTCAGGGCATAAAATGAGCTTAGCGATTTCAAGGAACTGACGGAGAACCCGAATGCCTGCAGCAGGTGGGTAGGAGAAGTTGGAAATAGGTTGTGCACAGAGGGTAGGGCAAGACTCCGAAAAACCTTGAAAGATGGCCTCCATATCCTCTGATATTATGGTTATGGGTGTTGTTTTTATTCAAGGGAAGAGAAAAGGAAAGAAATGCATGCTGTTCACCCAAACATCAGGACATTCTGTTCCTCTGTGATTGTGCTTCGTGAAAATGCTCTCCAGCAAAAAAGAAAAAGAATGATTAAGGGAAAAAATATAGCTAGAGCCACATTCATTTCAACTCCACTGAAAGCACAGCAGGAGGAAGTCGCTGTGTTTGCCAAACTCCAGAAAGAGACACAATTGATGGGGGGTGGGGGTGGGGGGACGGGCGAGCGGGGAGGGGGGAGGGGATGGGCGATGAGGAGGGTGTCCAGCCTTGTTTTGTGTTTTATTCTCCCAAGATGTTGTAAATAATGGCAAGGTATAGTGCACGGAAGGGGAAATTACTCTGACAGGGCCCTTTTAGGGAGGAAAATGGAGCTAAATGTACATTCTGTTATTCCTGATCTTTTCATTCAACCCCCCATTTACGTGGGGGCTCCCCGGAGCTGATGTTTCCCCTTTGCTGTCACACGTAGTCACTGACTGGAGCCCATCATTTCAAAATAACGGCCTGCAAGTCTTCCCCTGTCGTGATTAATACGGGGTAATAATCATTAGCCACACTGAAAACTGCAGCGAGGTACCTCCGCCAGGCTGCCCAGCTTTATGGAAGCCAGGAAAGTTCCCCGTCACTCCACCAGGGGGGGGTGATGTTCCCCGCGAAACCTAAGAAGGCTTTCTGCTCTCAGCTTCTCCAGGAGGCCAGGACCTGGGGCTCCCTCACCCCAGGCGACAGCCTGGGCTGGGACTCGCCCTGAAGCCAGGACTTTGCAGAACCATGCAAAATAGGAATCCCGTGGGTAAGACAGGAGGCTGGAGCTCCAGGGGGGTGGGGGAAGAAGAGAGAAGGTGAATATATGATACCTGATCCTCCCCTGCTCTCCACCTTTGAAACATCAGGAAATATTGTCAGCTGAATGGATCGAAGGGGCTGGAGCCACCCGTGACTCAGGAAGATTCATAACACCAGAGCCTCGAACAGAAGAGTTTATCAAAGGCAGGCGGAGAGAGAAATCATCGCACTCGAGACAATTCAAAGGCAAAACCCTATTTCTCAGCTCTGTCCCTGTATTGCACTCCCTCGTCAATGTTTTGGGCACTGGGCTTTCTTAGCCATTACAAGGGGGCTTTCTGTGTGTCCCCATCCTTCCTCTCTTCTCCAGGGAGAGAGGTGGAGTGACAGTACAGCTGTGCTAGGAGAGAGGAGAGCATGAGGTCTAATTCTTGCTTCTTCCGGAGGCGGGCACCGGGGCCAGAGAGGGAGGGGACTCACGCAAGGTGGGGGGAATGGCAGAGGCAGGATCAGAACCCAGATCTCCTGACTCCCGAGGGAGGGGGCTCCAACCTCTGGCTTTTGCTGGAAATAACAGTCTTTTCATTTAGATCTCGTAAATAGAAGCCATTTCAGAAAACCTAAACAAATAAAAACCAAAAACCGTGCTGTGGCCCCAGAGGGAAGGAGGAGGAAAGTCAGAAGAGAAAGATAGACACAGAGCATTGCTCTTGCCTTCTTTCCTTCCCATGTCACACTCTACCTGGGACATCCGGCGAGAGGCTGTTTCACAAAAGGGGTAATAACAAGCGTGGGTCTTTCCTGCTAGGAATTCAAAACTCGGACGACAGGAAGCAATGTTAAAGGAAGGGTCTTATTCCAGTGCCTGTTCCCTGTTTGGTGAAGTCGGTGAGGATGCTGGCCAAGAGCTTGCGCCACTTCTGGGTTTTTCTTTTCCGACCTCGATGGTTCACACCCTGTCCTAAATCTACGGGCACTGAAGCGGGCACTGGGATCTGCGCCTGGCTGGCAGGGTATTGGAGTCACCTAAGCAGTGGGTTTCTTTATTTTTGCATCAGGGCAACGCATCTGACTCTCCGACAGCCTCCTCTCCGGGTGAGGTCCCACCTACCCACCCCTGCAGCGCCCTGGAGCAGCCCCCCGCATGTCTGGCTTGAGTCCTCCCAGACTGCCCCCGCCAGCTGCTGCTCTGCCCTGCCTGACAGCAACCCAGAGACAGGCCCCCAGGGCCAGCGTTAGCACAGCCGGGCTCCCGACCCGTGGCGGGGCTGGCCGCTTTGTTAGGGACCCCACATACCAGTCTGGAAAGAGAAGCCAGAGGCTGGGGGCAGACGGAGGGAGAGTAAAATGTTCTGTCCCTGAAGAGCCTGCCGTTAGAGGCGAGAAGAAATTCTTCTGCTATCATTCTTGTCTTTCTTTCTCCCCTAATTAGGAAGAGATGTAAGTTCAATTCTGTTGGGGTTTGTAGGGCACAGGTGCAATCAAGAGAAGGCAGACACCGGTGTTTTTCTCACCCTGCTGCCTGTGGGTTCCCACGAAGACGGTCTGGCAGGCCCTCTCTCAGGGGTGGGGGCGACACCCGTGGCACCCGATTATCCCATTACTTTGAAAGGCAGGCGTGGCCACCTACGTGGTGTTGTGCAGGGCAGAGGTGACAGAAGCTAGCGGGGATTTGCACGTGCCGGCAACTTGGTTCCCCTGGGCCGGCTCTCATTGTGAAACACACACACCCTGGAACATGGGGGAAGAATTGAGCTCATTAGTATGATTGTTTATACTAATCACGAGAACAGCCACAACATGCTCTCCTGTGCAAGAGACAATGACACTCCTGACCCTCAGTCGGGCTGAAGCTTTCTGTGACTCAGCGTGAAACTGCAGGAGCCCCCCCCTGCTGCAGGGACTCCCAGCCCCTGGTGGGCAGGGCGTTGGGCGCAAAGAAGCCCGGCGGCTCCCACTTCCCGGCCTCGGAGGTACGGACTCTCACGTCTTCGTCACCTTCGCCTCCTGGCCAGACAACAAAACTGGAGAAGATGGGTGTCCGGCCAACCGAGGTTCAGGCTCTGATCACACCATGTGCTACCCGGGTGGCCTCGGGACCCGCGGCTTGACTTGCAGGTCGCCCGGTTCTGCATCTGTAAGATGGGCCGATAGTACTCACCTGGAAAGATTTGTGAGGATGAGGCCGCACGTGGGTGTTCTGCCAAGCACCGTGGTGGGAACAGGGCGGGCACCCGCCCAAGCCGGCCCTTCCAATTCTACTTGGGTGACCGTAAGCAACAAGGGAAGGTATCATTTAATCTAAATAAAGAAACCTGAGTGAAATGATCACTTGCTATCGGTTCTGAGAGTTTCGGATCTCAAAGGGACCAACTGCACTGGCTTCATCCAGCCTCACTCCCACGGCCCCGGGCGTGCCCGCCGCCATCAGACTGAATCCCTCAGACAGCCTGGCCAGCTCAGTTCCAGCCGAAGCTCTGAGAGCGACTGGCACCTGAACCATCCTGGGCCACCAAAGCCAGGGAGGGCAGTGCGGGGCTTCCTGGCTAGCAAGCAGGGAAGGACCCCCCAAAACGTAACTTTGTAATACATCTCGGGCCACCAGGGTCCATGCCATTCTAATTCCTACACAGTAGAGGAGTGTTCACGGGGGCACCCTGGCCGCTCCCGCTCTTCTCTGCCCGCCTGGAAGGTGTGGGTGTGTGTGCACTGCCCGGCAGTGAGTGCCAACTCCAATGTGGGTGTATCTTGTGACTCCATGGGGGAAGGTAAGTGGGAGAGTCTCTTGATCTGTAGCATTTCCCAGCAGAGACGTGGGAAGGAAAGAGCCCCAAAGTGATAGGGAGACGATGCAGCCACCCCGTAAGCAAAAGGGTACTTCTAAGGAGCCCAGTTCTTTTCCCTGGAAAACCAAACAAGAGAATGAACTACAGTTAACAGCAGTGGAGAAGTAAGTTTGGCTCTGGACGAGGCTTCTAGATTTTAAGACAACGTCCCCATATGCTTGCATGACTCTCTCGGATTCACAGCCAGGATCTTATTTGATTCTTGTGAAGCAGAGGAGACAAGGCACAGGATACTGTTTCCACTTTCTAGATGAGGAAAGGGAGGCACCGAGAGGCTTCGCCAGGGATTATGTGACCCAATCGACGGTATCTCGTCTTTTTGGAATCTCTTAGAAAGAATAGAGGAGGAAGGCCCTTTGTCAGACTCTCAGTGCCAGGCGCAGAGCAGCAGCCCAAGTCATGAGCAGAGGACCTCACCCAGCCCTCACCCTCCGCGCTCGATGCCCAGCAGCGGTCCACACTCCTGCCCTGACCCCTTACCTTGCCCATTCGCAGGATTCTTGCAGATTGTTCCAGGGAATCATTAGGTAGGTGTAGGCTGCGATTGGTTGGGCCTCACAGAGAATATTCTCCTCTCAGGGCAGCATACTCGATGCGTGGGGGCGGGGAGGGGGCTTAGGGAAAGAGGGCGAGGTATACAGGACATAAGCTCAGCTTGTGCGAGGTTTAGCGAGAAAAAGAGTGAAATCCTGCCTTGTTTGATCTGGAGCCTTAACAGGCTCGCTACTGTTTAAAGTACACAGGAAAGCAGGATTTGTGAAGAGATGAGAGGGGAGGCGAGAGGGGGGTGACATCTTTATGAATGGTACTGAGGATCCCGGAGCAGGTGCCCTGCTGCTGCGTCCTGGGCCCATGTCCCCACCGCCCAGCCCGGGGCTCAGCACTCTGGCACCCCGGCGGCCTCTCCTCCATTCATGGACTTGGCCCACACACTCTGGGTTGGCCCGTCAGACCAATCCCTTTGTTCCGAACAATGTGGGGGGCAGAGGAGCTGCTGCTTCTGCACTGTGGCTGCCCCACAGCGTCTGCCGAGCGGAGGTGAAGCACAGCGTGGGAGACGGAGCAGCCCCCCCCCACAAGGGAAGCGTGTCTCTGCCTTGCAATGGGAAGTCTCAGGGTCAGGGCAGGTGAAAGATGATGCTGGAGTAGAGACAGCTCGAGTTGGTGGCGGCATCGGGGACCTCAACTTTGGGAGCTACGTGCAACCCTGGCTACAGATCACACACCGCCCAAGTGTCACCCGTTGGCAAGCATGAGCCCCTGACCTCTGACCACCGGTCCTCCGGTCACGCAGCATCCCAGGCGCAGCCCCCATCACACTCAAGGCACCCTAAATATATGCGCACACACACTGGCGGGCAGCGTTCCCATGCAAAACGCTGATGGCTTGCCACCCCCCTCCCACCTCTGAAAGGGAGCCGACTTCATGCTGAAAGCCTGCCAAAGTGTGGCTGGCTTCCAGCACCAAAAATACCTCCCGTGATTCGAGGGGCTACCGCGCTGGCATCTATTTGTGGGGCTGGAGCTGGTGCTGCGGCAGAGACAGGACTCCCTCTGGGGATCGGCTGGTGGCCCATTTGGGTTCATTCTCCCCAAAGTCGGCGGCCCGCCTTCAAGGGCCTGAGGAGGCCTGCTCAGCCAGACTTGCCCTCTGTAGGAGAAAGACTGACTCACTTCTCCCAGAGAAAACTCAGCTCCATTTCTAGAATGCTGTTGCCCAGTCCTTTACCACTTATCTGATCCTCCTCCCCAAGTCACCCGTCTAGTGACAAGAGAAGAAGAGTCCTAGGGCCTGGAATGATAATGCAGCAGCCACAGATGACTTTGTAGGGGTGAGTTTCCAGGAGCACTGTGGCCATGGCAGGGGTGGGTGGGTCAGGGTGGAGGAGAACCCTGTTGAGCTTATAAGGATTTTCTAAAGATGACGATTTGGCATAAGACCAACAGGTGCCCATCCATCCATCCATCCATCGATTCATCCATTCATTTGGTAAGTATTTATTAAGCACCCACTACTTGCCCGGAACTGTTCTAGGCTGTGTCTATCTGTCCTTGTGGAAGTAAGGATGGACCACAAGGCATTGGCAAAGGCTCTGCGAGTCCCCAAGGGCTATGGGTTTGACATCGGCTGGACAGGATGAGGAAGAAGACATTAAGGGCCAGGTAAATATCAGGAAACTTGAGTTCCTGAAAGACACAGATCTGAGGGTATGGAACCTATTAGCACGATTATTAGCACGATTTCTTAAAAAAAAAAAAAATACGTGTGGAAGGGATCATCGTGTACGATATACAATTCCGTTAAAGGAAGAAATCTCATAAACTTACTGTTGACAAATAGTATTTGTAGAATGTATGAATGAATACCCAGTGATCAAAGGGATGTGCTTACTGGAGCACACCTTTAAAGACCAAAGCCTCATGTATATTGTCATTGCCGCATGGGGTGTTTTATTTAAATGCAAACTTGAACTCGAGTTGTTCTTTTTTTTAATTCCCAAGATATATTGTCATAATTACGTGCTTCACTAATAAGACCCATATTTGTTCTAGCCTATTGGGACTAAAAATATGAACAAATCTTTCCATTTTAATGATACGATGAATTCTTCTGGCACTTTTACATGGATCTATTTTAAGTTCACCAAATATCTGAAGATTGAAGGTAGAAATTCCCATCTTACAGGTGGACATACTGAGGCCCAGAAGTGTTAAGTATGCTTCATCCAGGGCACCGCCCAGTGGACCGGGTTAGCGTTCTTCTGTTATGCTGACCACAAGTACTCCCATCACCTCACAGGACTCAGATCTTAGACCAAGTCCAGTGACAATGAGGAACCTTGGTGACACTGCCCCCGCTGTGTTCTCCTACTTGTCTTCTCTCTCTCTTCCTTCTGTCTTCCTCTGTCTTCATTCGGGAAGCATAGGGGAGACTAAGGATGAAGGATAGAGTGAGTGGAGGGGTCTGTTTCATTTTATTCTTTCTTACTCTTCATTCTAGGATTTATTTCTGGACTGTGGATGGGGGAGATGGTATGAAACAATTATTTAAATTGTATATTAATCTTCCCAAGATGTGATTAAATTGAAGCATGGGGAAGAGATGTGCCCCCCCCCCTTCCAGGGTCACACAGCATTTGATTTAAAACCAGAAGGTCCTAATTTTCAGCCTCAAGCTTTATCAGCTGGATATTTTCAACCCTACCTCTGGCTCTCTTGGGTGTAGTGGCCAGACTGATGTTCCATGTATGCAACAAATGGGAGAAATGTTGCTCTAAAATCTTCCACCCTCTTCTTCAAATCATATTCTTTACTAAATTGTGGTTTACATACAGTCTGCTCAGAGATAAGAGGGTAGACCAGACTGTCTGGATGGGGAGACAAGATCTACTTATAAAGAGAAATAAATAATAATACAGGGTAACTTATGATAATTGCCTGGAGGGGTGCCAACAGTAAATGCTAAAGAAGTTCAAAGAAAAAAGCGGGTATGGGTCAGGGAAAACAGCTTAGACAGATTCTGGGTGGCTCCCCAGGACACAACCAGGAGACACTGGTGAAAGTCACAGGGACACAAATTTCAGCTAATTACAACGGTGAAAGAACTTTTGAAGCATT
Source organism: Prionailurus bengalensis (assembly GCF_016509475.1). Classification (NCBI taxonomy): domain Eukaryota; kingdom Metazoa; phylum Chordata; class Mammalia; order Carnivora; family Felidae; genus Prionailurus; species Prionailurus bengalensis. The sequence continues at coordinate 34,394,817 of NC_057360.1, forward strand.
AGCTAATTTCTGTAGATGAAGTAACGTCTAAATATTCCTGCACACACACCCTATACTGTGTTGAATGGACGATTTGCACGACCACCTGTGAGTCTAAATTTCTAACCACCACCAACCCCTTTCTCTAAGCTCCTGCTCTGAGAATTTCAAGCGATTTCCCTCCAGGGTTTCCGGGAGTGTTTTTTTTTTTTTTTTTCCTATTTATACCACTGAGGACTGTGGCCACGAGAGGGCAGTAGATGGAGCTTATCAGAATACTTGAACATGTTGAGTAAACTCGGGTGTGCTCTAATGACGAGCAGGGACTACGCAGATCCTGCGAACTCACTGGGGTCCAGCTTGCAGGCCTCTTTTGGAAAGCAGAGTCCAGGCCCTGCAGACTTACTGAGACTATATGGCACGGAATCAATAGTCGTAAAAGCACCCAGGCATTGCCATCCGGAATCCAGAAACCTCTCACCTTAGGTTATTAAAATAAGTTATCTTACCTCCACCTCTCTGATTCCCCTACCAGGCAAGCTCCCAGAGCCTGAATCTGGAAAGCGCCTCTCTGGTCCGTCCCCCCCACCCACCCACCCACCCACACATGCCAGATGCCCAGGGTCCCTAACAGAGCTGGAAGCTCGAGCTTCAGAGCAAGGCTCATCTTTGCATTATGAAAATAATAATTAATAACAACAACTTCAAACCTCATTTGACAGCTCGTTGGCTTTTTGAAATTCACCAGCAGAGGAAATTTGCTCCCACCAATTCCGAGACCTTCTTCTCAACCTCATTAGCCAAGGCCCTTTCCTCCCCACTCACCCCTCACTTATATTAAAGATGAAGAAGCGGGGTGTGTGTGCGTGCAGGATGGGGGGGGGGGGGTGACAGGTGATGCTGGGGGGGGGGGGGCGAGAAGTACATCCTCACTGCCCTCACCTACTCTGCTTGAGTCCTGAGCTCCTCGCACCCGGGGCTAAACCACCTGAGCTCTCAAGGCCTCCGCCCGAATCCCCAGGCCCTGGCAGATTTTCCTTGCCCCCTTGGTCACTTAAGGTGGCCGGCGGGTCCGGGCTGAGCTGGGCACAGGGCGGGCAGCCTGGAGGCCTCCCCGCGCCAAACCTGATTCTCCTTTGTTGACAGCTGGAGGAGGAGGAGGCAGTCCCGGCGGGCGGGGGCAGAGGCGGGGGGGGGCGGGGGGCTGGCGGGCGCGGCGGTGCCAGCGGCGGGCGCGGCCCCGGCCAGGCGGGCGCGGCCGGCAGGGAGAGGGTTAACGCGCGCGGCCTCTATGATAATGAGCTGCATGGTAATATAGGGAGGCCGGCGCTGAGGGCTCAGCCGCCGCCGCCGCCGCCGCCGCCGCCGCCGCCGCCGCCGCCACCGCCGCCACCGCGGGAGCCGGAGCTGCCGGGCGCAGCGGCGTCCGCGCCAGACTGGAGCGGGAGGGTGGCCGAGCGCAGTTGCTGGGAATTTGTCAGCCGGGAGGGCGAGCGGTCGGGAGAGAGACCCCGCGAGCTGGGGAGCGGTGGGGAGCGCGAGCGCCGGAGCGAGCCGAGCCAGCCCCGAAATAGCTCTAGAAAGCCAGGTTCCCGGAGGAAATGGGACTGTGACCGAACCGGGGAGCAAGAAGGGAAGGAAGCGCCGGGCTTGCTGATGTCAGAGGAGCCCGTAAAGTCGCGCTGGAAAAATCTGAAGGCAGCCGGGGCTCTGCTGCTTCCCCAGGAGAGACACCGCCAGCCACCCCCACACGCCCCCTCGGCGCCTCCGGGTTCCCCCCGCGAGCCGGCGACAGCGCGCCGCGGGGCTGCTGCGGGGCGACGGGGGACTGAGGGGCGCGCGGACCGGAGACCGAGGGGCCACTTCAGGAATACAGATAAGTGGCTGGCGGCTGGACGTGGATTTTAATGAATTTGGACTCCATGTGGATTTGGTCGTCCCCGTGATTGGGAGCTGCGGGCAGCGAAAGGGGCAGCGCGCCACCCTCGGCAGCCGGCGGCCGAGGCGGACGGGCCGAGAGCGGAAGGACAGACCGACGTCGCCGAGCTGGGTAAGCGGCGCCTGGGGCCGGGCGCTCCGAGTCGCCGGCGCCCTCCGCCCCTCTCCCCCGAGCGCGCGCCGCTGCCGCGGCCGTCTGCCTGGTCGGGGTCCCGGGCCCGAGCCCCGGGGCTCGGCTGCGGCGCGCGAGTCCCCGCGCGGGCTCGGCCACTTTCGCGGGCCGGAACGCGGCGTGCGCGCGGGTGCGGGCGGACTCGGAGCCGCCGCCTCCAGCCCCCGGCTTCCCCGCCGGCCACCGGCTCCTGGCGGCGAGGGCGCTCCGCGGCGCGGCTCAGGCACGCACCTGCTGGCACTCTGCGGCTTTCGGGAGCACGGAGGCTGCGGGGCTGTCCCGAGAGCTGGAGCCCAAAGCGGGCCTCGGTGGCAGGAGCAAAGGGAGCCCGAGGCCACTGTGGCCAACGCTCCATTTGGGGGCGTTCACTCTGGTGCCGGAGTCCCTGGCGGCCGCTGGCTGTTCCTTCCGATCGGAGGGACTCGGGAATGGAAGGGGAATGCATCGTCTGCGCGGAGTCCCCGAGGTTCAGGGAGCGATTTCAAGGCACTGAGTGGGGAGAAGTGCTCCATGACCCTCTCCGTGCTCCCTCGTGGTCAAGCACCCATCCGCACCATCCTCCGGTTTGAGCAGCCCGAGAGGATTGGGGGCTGAGGTAGGAGCTTGCCCGGGGTGGGAAAAGCTTCTTACAAACCATTTGAAAAGATTTCCCTCCAAATGTTCCTTCTTGCCCCACCCCACAAGTGATGTAGGGATCTTAGAACATTCTAGCTCTCTTTCTCCATCCCACAGGTAGTCTCTGTAAATGGTACTCGTGGTCTGGATGGGCAGGAAGAGAGTCGCCAGAAACTGCCATTCCAGGACCGTGGCAAATGTCCACCTGTTTGGCATGACCCTTGCTTTAGCAGGAGCTGCCTGCTCAAACTCAGCTCTGAGTGATAGATCATGGGGGATGGGGTGGGTAAAAGACTTGGAAGCAGTTAAGTCAGTTAAGAGGCTAGGAATGAGAGCCCCATGAAATGGGCAGTGGAATCTGATCAGGTCTCCTGTAGGAATGTAAGATCCTAGGGTAACAGTGGCATGCCAGAAGCGCCTATGGAAGGGATATAGCAGGGACAAGACCAGTTTGAAGTCGGGGGGCTGCCAGCTGGAGCTCGCGGCAGTGGCTTGGGGGCCTGGCAGATCAGAGGAACCCACAAAAATTGTGAGATCCATTCATTCCCTTCCTGCTATTCCTAAGCACGGTGGACAGGGTCTATGACCCGCTGAGTAAGATAGGTATCTGGGCTGGGCTGGGCTTTTAGGACTAGGAGTCAGGTTTAGCCCTCCCCTCCCCGCACAGGAGCAGGCTCCTGTCTTGTTGGGCTTCTTTCCCAGACCTTGAAACTTCATTCTTCCCTCTGGGCAGGCCTTGGATTCTGGGGCCTTCAACAGAGCAACAGAGCCCCGGAAGAGATAGCTGTGGCTGGAGGAATTCAGCCATTCCTCATTGAAATGCACAACTTTTGTGCAATCACCCCGGAAAGCTCCTGGAGTTGCTCGCAGCAGCCCTCTCTCCTCTGACCTCCTGGCAAGAGAGGAGAATTCATTAACTTCCCCTTCACCTCGCACAGCACCCTTTGAACTAATTACCTGTGATCTCTCCTCCTTGGCCTGGGGGGTCTGGAGGGGGGGGGTGGGGAGTGGAATGAGGAGAGGGGGTAGGGAACCAAGGAAACTGAGAGCAATCTGTCAAGATGCCTTGGCAAGGTTGTTTTTCTTGTCCCTTCTTCCACCTGCGTTACCTGAAAGAGCCTTTCCCCTCTGTCCGCCCAGCGACCCTCTTCAGGGACCCGCTGATAAAGGGAGGGCACTGCAGGCTGCCCTCTCTGCTCCCTCACTGTCCTCAGCAAATTGCATTAGGACAGGGCAGATTGGCTTGCAAAGCAGTTAAATGGAAATGACATGTGGAGCAATGTGCATTGGGGGTGAGGATTAGCAGGATCCGAAGGGGTAAAGTACCGGAAGGTCTCCTCTGCTGGAGAGTCCCCCCGAAACGCTTCTCTTTAACAGGACAGGAGGATTGGGGTATCCCACAGTCCGGAGCAGGGCAGAGGGGCTGGTTGGCCTTTGAACCCAAGTCCCCATGAAGAGCAAAGGGTGTTGTCCCATATCCGTCCCCTAAAAGAAACCATGTCAGTGCAAGGCTGGCGACTCCCCTTTCAGAGTTGGGCTGAGCACCTATCCCCGTCCCCAAAGAGCTGGGAACCATCCACCCCCCAACACACTTGACCGTCAAAAGCCATAGGTGTGCTGAATGTAAAAGTTCACCGTCTGTCAGGCTGGAGTCTGTGCTTAAAACGAGGTTAAAAAGAAAACCCTCAAAGGGTTTTCTCCAGTAGGCCCCTTTCCCATTTGCAAATACTTGCGATGAGTCCGTTCATCTTTATTTCATGGGCATGTTACAAGGAAACCCACAAGCAGGAGGGGAAACCGGTGACACAGTTAAATAGACGAGGTGCCGGCTGGCGGCAGGCTAAACTCCCCAGCTCAGGTACTATGGAATATTTACACCATTTGGGGGTGCATAGTCTCTAGCCTGCCTCCTTTGCTACAGCTGCCTCCCCAAAATATGAGCTTTGTTGTGGGGGCAGACGATTCCTGTCCCCAGCAACCACAGCCCTCCCCCCCCCCCCCACTCCCCAGCTGTCTCTCTGCATTGCCACACAGCTGTCTCCACCACGCACACAGACTGGGGCCCGATAGATATACTTCTGTCTATCATGGCGAGTGGAGAGGTAGGGAGCTCCAAGCCAAGCCAACCCCCCCCCCACCCCATTCTGATCCTAAAGAGACGAGAGCATTGTGTTACAGTCTGTTAACTACAAATAATTCAGGACTGTCCCCAGGAAACTGCTGGAAACAGGCTCTGAGGTGCTGTCGTTTTGCAGCTTATCTGCACACCCACCCCCATCACTACCACCCTCACCCAGGGGCAGTCTATTATCAATTCATTAGACGTGAATATTCTGTTTCTCCCCCTTCACATATGCTCCGTTCCAACAATGATGAATGGAACCGATTCCCTTATGGGAAACAGTTTTTTCACTTAGTTACAAAGATTTCATGCCTGATTAGAGTAAATGAAGGCTGGGTGTGCGTCCACTTCTTTTTTGGTCATTTCTAAAGGTGAGCCCTGTGGAGAAAAAGAAAGACAGTTCTTCCCGGGGTCAAACGGCCGGTTCCAAGGCACCCTGGGAGGGGTGGATGGTAAGAACGAGACACCCCTTTTCTCCTCGGCTTAGCCCTCGGGCTCTCTGGGGCCCCATTCCCTGGCACTGGGGCATATGGAACTTCTTTATCTAGCTCCGCACTGTTCCATCTGGAATTCGAGGGCAGAAATAGAGGCGAGAAAGTTCTTTGTTGGGGGGCAGGGTCCCTACCGGGTAAAAGTGTCAAGGAAGAGGAGGAAGGGAGGGTGAGAGCTGAATGAAAAGGCTCAGGCCTGAGCAGTGCAGAAGTTCCCTGCTCCTATGGTTGGTTAACCATTAACCCCCTGCCCTGCCCTGGCCAGATCTCCAGCTTGGGGGAAAGGATATGTCTCAGAAGCCCAGGAGCCCGGCAGGTGTTCTGTGACCCCCTCTGGCTCAGCAGAACATTTGTTCTGTCTCCTCTTCCTGCTCCAGCCGGAGGCACAGTCCTGGCCTCCGCCCACCCTCTCCCCTCCTCTTCCCTGGCAAGGGCACCCTCTGCCCACCCCCTGCCAGCTGTCCCTTCACCAGGCATCCCCCTGTTGTTCGCGGGGCAGCACGCGTGTGTGACCGGGAAGCAGGGGGGATGGTGGGGTGAACTGATGGAAGGGAGCCAACTGGTTCCGCTCAAGACCCCAAAGCCAGAGCTCTGAACTCGGGTTATGCAAGGTTTCAAGCATATGTATCAACCCGGGCCGCCCAAGTTCGCTTGGGGCATGGGGTCGGGGCAGGTGGGGGGAGTTTCTGTCTAAGTTCTCCAGGAACACTGGACTGTCCTAGTGCCTCTGGGATCTGGCTGGCAGGTCCCTATGTGGGCTCTTGGAGTAGGCCATTTGATCCCAGGCCACATCAGAGCTTTTCCAGTTCATCAGACCTGGTGTCTTGAACTTCAGGAAAACAAACAAACAAACAAAACCAACAGCAGATGAACCAAGCACGCAGACCAGGAAGGAGTCAGGTGCACAGGGACAGACCCAAGTCCTGGTGTAGAAACAGTCACAGATACACAGAGAAGCAGGGTGACAGCACAGGAAGGTAAGGACAGAGAGACTGACAGTGTGAATGGAGCACCAAGAGCTGAGAGCAAACACACAAAACAAGTGGGAAAGACCCCTCCAGTCCAGGCAGAAGGGATTTCTTCTGTCTTCCCAGGCAAGGGGAGGCTCCGTCTGGGCAGCCATGGGAAGCTGAAGTAGCAGGTTATATCCACTAGAGGGGGCTCTTGAAAACCAGGCTTGGCCCTAAATAGTGGTTTTTGTGCCTTTCTTTTCTTTTCTTTTCTTTTCTTTTCTTTTCTTTTCTTTTCTTTTCTTTTCTTTCTTTTTCTTCTTTTTTTTTTTTTGAGAAGAAAAAATTAGATATATTAGAGACTCCCAGCTGTCACTACCCAGAGACTACAGCTGGTAGGGTCCTATTGCCAGTGGGACCTCTAGGCCACCATCATTACGTGGAGGCGGCCCATCACTGTGTGCAGCAAGGGAGAGAGAGATCTGGCCCACAAGATGTGTCGGGGGGGGGGGCCCACAAGGTGTTGGGGGGGTGCAGGGGAAGGGGATGCCCTCTCAAGTTAGCAGGCAGTCCTGTCTGCTGGCTTGCCGACAAGAGGCTCTTGCCTTTCTTTATCAGCAGAATTCTTGGCCCAAGCCTTCACCCCATCACCTGCCTTTCCCACCCCCCTCCCAAAGTACCCCCCCCCATCCTTCTTCCAGCTCCCTAAATGTGGATTTTCGAGATCCTTACAGATGATGGCAAAGCTGCTCCTTGAGGAGACTTTTTTTAAAAAGACTTTTCAGGAACTGAACGCATGTCAATGTCGTATCGCTGATTTAAACTTGGGTCTTCATGTTCTCGGTGGGAACCTTTCTCTGAACCATAATCCCCCCCCCCCTTTCATTTCAGCAGAGGACAATATGGAGAGGGAGCAGAGTCCAGAGGCTTTGAGATAATAACTGTCTGACAGGAGTATGGAAAAATATTGAAGTTGGAGGATGGGCAGAGGGCCAGGAAGTAGCATCTCTTCAGATCTGATACCTCTGATATTTCATCTGGGCTTCCCATTGGCTTCTGTTTACCTGGGGTCAAAGCAGAGGGAGGGAAGGGAGGAGAGAGAAAAGAAAAAAGAAAAACCAGATAAATGTATCAGGTTATGAAAGTTTAATCCTGCTTTTCCTTGGCTAAAATTACCTTCAGTATGGGAGATAAAAGGCAATGGAGTTGCCCTCGGAAAGTTCAACTTGTCTTTGAGAAGGGAGGGGTGGGAGGGATCCTGGGGATCAGCATTACTAGCCCTTGAATGAACCTCTTTCCTCTGTGCCCCCCACAACAACATTCTCTCTGAAGCTGAGCAAGAGTGAGAGAGAGAGAGAGAGAGAGAGAGAGAGAGAGAGGGAGAGAGGAAGGAGGCTTCGGACAGAGGTACCTCCAGCACTCTTCTGCGTGGTCAGGGAGCTCACCTCCCAGGTTATCTCTTCCTATGTTTAAGCACCCTCCCTTCCCTCTGGCTTGTTTGGGGATGGGGGATGGGAGGGGGGTGAGAGAGAACCCCGGGAGAACCCCTCCAACTTTAGCCTTGGTTTTTGAATTGTTATGCCACCAGTCTCGCCCTTGCACTGAACCAAATAGGAGGACACCGAAAGCAGGAATTGGAATCCATTTACGCTTAAACAAATAGAAATCTGTCACTTGTGCAGTGGTAGGAATGTAGTACCATCAAGTATGAAAAAGTAATAGATCCTCCCTTCTAGAAACAGTATCCTGCGGGGAGGGGGAATTAACATAAGCCAAGTATCCTCCAAGGAAACTTCAGTATAAGTCAGGATGGAGTTAAGAGCTTGGCAGGGGCGGGGGTGGAGGGCGCATCAGGGGAAGTGAAGGCACAGACGCCCGTGGTGGAAGCTTTGGCTCCAGTCCGCGGAAGGTGCAGATTTCCAGGAGAGACTCACGTCCCTGAGAACTGTGGTTTCCTGTCAGGCATGACTGTCTGACATTCTGTCATTCCTCAGCTGCTCAGAACTACCCCTCATTCTCCTCCACGGATTTTAAAACTGACAACGCCGTAGTTTTCTGTTAGTCAACATCCGAGAGCACGATCTCGGAGGCCCCACACTCCCAAGGGGTTTTCACCTTGCATTCTATGCAAATTGCAGCCCTTTCCTGCCTCTAGAGCTGGCAGCTTGATGCCGCTGTGGTTCATCAGGAAATGTTATTACTCATCGGTATTCACATGTAAGTGTCCAGAATCCTGCTGTTCCCTCGCCCACTCTTGCCTGAATGAACTCATTAAGTGGATCAGACCCCAGAGGAAAAAACTCGGATTTTATCCCTCCACCTCGGCTGGGCAAGAGAGCCATCTCTGGCCTGTTGGCTACCTGGAGGAAGAGCCCGTCTCTTTTTAAGGTTTCTGTCCAGAAAGAAATCAGGGAGGATAAATGAAGGGTGGTTAAAAGGAGATTTCGGCTCTAAGTAAAAACTTTATCCAGTCCTGTGTTGGAAGGTTGTGGTCTCCTTGCACCTTAAAATTGTTCGCGTAAGATCTGGGGTGGGCAGACCCTGTACTGGGATGGAGGGAACAAGGGGGCGTACTTGGGTTCTAAGAGGCCTTTGATCTAGGTATGCATATGTAAACATATATATGTATTTGTATGTGTATATGATGTGTGTGTATGAAGAGAGGAGTTTATGACAGCCCCCCCCAGCCCCCCCCAAATGTAAAGAACCACTAGACCCTAGTGCCTGCGGTCTTTTTCTGCGGAAGGAGGGTTTCAGAACTAACCCCAGTACCTGCCCCATGTCCCAAAGTCGTAGGCCGCTCAGTCTCAGAGGGAACGAGTAATCCAGGGACAAGACAGGCTGAGAATGTCAGGGGAACCTGAGTGTCACTGCTCTGGAACTCCGGACACGCCGTTGAACTTCTCTGAGCCGGAGGCAAAGCAGATGTTCCTCCCGTTAAGGGAGAGAGGGAAGGTTCAGGAGGAGAGGAAAAGGAGGTAAACAAAACAAAACAAAACAACAACAACACACAAAACAAAACAAAAAACCCCACAAAAACCAAAAAAGCCTGCCTGCCCTGTAAAGGCAGGGGGACCAGAGAGCAGACAGAAGTGACAAGAGGGGATGTTGCTGCTTTGAAGTGGTTTCCTGCTTCATAAAAGCGAAAGCCCTCGGCTGGGCTGGGTAAATATTACGTTGGCCTCTGACCTCCCACCTCCCTTGACTGCTCCCCAGGCTTCCCTTTTTTTTTTTTCTCCCGAGCAACAGAGATACCTGAGGGAGAAGAGCCTGCTTCCTCAACTTCAGGGTCCCCAGCAGGAGCCTTGGTCAAAGCCGGATGGGAAGACCAGGCTCCCTCCCTGTCCCCAGACCCGAGAACCCTCTCCTGGGTCAGCGAGCCCTACCTGGTCTCCGCTCCGTGTTGGCAGGTAGCAGCGTGTTCCAAGAGAGAGGCGGTCAGGATTTCACAGTCACCTGACAAGACTGACCCCCACCCTCACCCCAGCCACCTAGACTTTCCCGACAAGTCCTTTGACATCCTGTGGAATTAAACCCCACACCACCGGGGTTTCGGTTGGGCAAACACTCCTCTGAGTTTTCTCTAGAAGTAAACAAAATTCAAGCCCGCCACCCCACTAAGAGTGACCCCCCAGGGTGTGGAGCCCTTCACTTCTCCGGCCGGAGAACCCCTCTGGGAGACACTGAGGAAAATGTTGCGAACTGCACGTGACATGGGGAAGCCACACCTGGCACCCTTGCATAGGAGGTTTGGACCCTACCGAGAGGGGTGTCGGAACAGATGGCCAGGAAGGATCTGGTGTCGGAAGAAGGTCCTGATGCACAGGAACAAAGGGCCTTCCTTCACACTTGTCACTTTTCCCTCCTCCTATAAGATTTCTCACCTGCCCACTGGGGCCCACCCACCATTTGCTCTCTGATTACAGGAGGGAGGCAAGGAGAGCCACAGGAAACTCTCGGAGAATCGGCTCCTGCCCCTTACCCTGCACCTCAGTTTCTCCATTTGTATGGCGGAAATGCGCGCTTTTCATGACTATCCAAGCACCCCCATTTGCCTTTGTTTCTGGAGCCAGGCATAGGAAGATGGTGAGGGGATTTGGAAAAATGACAGTTGTTGCAAATGTGCGAAACTATTCTAAAATTTAGAGCAGGAATAAAGCCAAGCTGGGGACATTTTTCTTCCCTCCCTCTCTCTCTCTCTGAATTTGTTTGGAACTTTCTGAGAAAATAAGATTTTATTTAAAGAAAATGTATATGCTAAAGGTTCTTCTATATAAAAGTAGTTAAAAGACTCAATGGAGACTGGAAACTGACAGGCAAGCCACGTGTATGGCTCATGGTTAACATTTAACCAGTGGGGCTGGAATTTGAATTCTGAATTTGCTACTGCTGGGGTTTTGGTGCCTGCAGCTTTAAGAGTAGAACTGAGCGATAGTATCATAGAACTGGTAAGTTGGCATTTTTCTGGGCGTCAGCCTCCCATGGCAGGACAAGGGGAGATCTCACGGGCCCCTGGCCACCTGCCTGCAGTGAGGCTTACATCTCTCCTGCATGCAAGGGACAGTCTGTCCTGTCGTGGGACAGACTCAGTATGAAGGACCCTGGCGGGAGCGGGGACCCAGAGCCCAAGCTGGACCATGAGCCTCAGGGATTAGATCCCTGGCTGGTGCTGAACACTGGACAAAGCAGCAGGGTGTCTGCTGAGATACATCGGCTGTCTTTCCCTAGCCCAAGAAGCTCCCCTACATCCAGCCGAGGCACAAGGAGCCGTGGCCCTCGTTGGAAGCGCGGAGCACGGGAAGACGGCTCTAAGAGGACAGGGTCCTGTGCGTTGACAGCCCTGTCCAGGAGCCTGCTGTGGAAAGTGAGTCCGACAAAGCACCTAGATTTTCTTCTCTAAATCACTTTGGAGAACACAGCTTGAATGACAATAGAAATGGGTGTTCTGTGTAGAATGCCTGAGAAACGCTTCTGAGCGTTTGATAGCTTTCACCCAGGCTCACGTCATAGGTGTGATGCCCGAGTCCACACTGGGTGAGTAGGTTGCCCTGAGGCACACAGCGAGTGGCCTTCCACTGGCCTGCACGTTCGTGGGGGCTCCTCTGTCCCAGCCCACCCCAGCACTCTTGAACTGCCCGCTTAGCCACGTTCTCTTCCCGTCTCTCAGTCCCCAGCTGTGCCCAGGGACCTCCCCACTCTGTCTTGGGTGGGAGCAGGTGGGTGCCTCACGGTGCGGCTCTAGTCCCTGAGGACCCACGTCTGCCCTCCTCTGCTGGTCCTCGGGCCCCAGGACACCCGGACCACCTCTCCGCGGTGCTGCGCCATGTGGTGTATGTAGAAAGGCCCCCCTCTCTTCGGTGGCTCCGACCGGCTTTCTTCCATCTACCGCAAGCCTTGCTATTTGCACAGTCAATGGCTCTGGCAGGGCCGAGCCGCCCCTCCCTCCCCGAGAGGCACTGTGGGCACTGTTTGTGTCTCAGTCTCTATAGACTCAGCATTGACAACTTGAAGAGGGTGAGACAATGACCAAAGCAGCTGCCCGCAGACTGTGCTGGCTGGGACGCGGCCGGGGAGCGTCAGGCCGGCCAGAGTTTGTGTACCCTGCACCTGTGAGCTTTCTCAGGCAGCCACGGCCAACGCACAGGGGGAACTGGGATCCAGAGGCCCTGGTCCAGGCCACCTGATTGGCTCCCACCGCATGCCCACAGCTTTCTTGGCCAAGCTTTCCTCCAGCTGTGTAGTCCCTCAGGGCCTGGAGGAAAAAGCAGGGTCCTGGCCCCGGGAAGCAGCCATTTAGAACCTCCGGACAGGCAGAGGCAGAATGCCCGTCCAGGTTAGAGAAAGACAGGAAGCTTCGCCAGAAGCCTGCCCAGGTAGAAGAAAGGTACATTACTTGCAGAGATTGAAGTTATTGCAATACGATTTAATTTGATTTGAACATGCATTTATTGAATATCTACCACGTGCCAAGAGTAATGGGAGGAATGTCACCGTCCGGCTCTTGACAGGCTTGCAATATGGCAAGAGAGGCAGAGGGAGGCAAATAAATGACGCTCAGACAGGTTGAGTGTAAGTATTGCAGGAGGGTGGCGGAGAGGGAGATTAACCAGAGCCATCTGACCCGGAAGGGGCCGCCGAGGGAGGGGATGAGCCCTACTTCATTTAGGGAATTTAAACAGAGGTTGGAAGGTGACAGCCAGGTCTCCAGAAGGGATTCCTCTGTGGAGCAGAAAGGTATAATGGGTGACGGCTGAGATCCCCACCCACTGGAGTCCCTGTTTGCTGCTCAGTAAATACGATGGAGGAAGAGGCTGCACTGGAAGTGAAGTTGACTGTTGGCCCTGGCTTGGGCTCGTGAGAACGACCCGGAGCTGCTGGCCTTCCTTCCATAGTAAATCAATCTGGTTCTCACTGCTTCGCCCCCACGACTCCCCTCAGAGCAGGGTGCCGGGAAGGCTAGGCTGGGCTAAGCCCTGGTCTCCCCTGGAGCCAGAATTCTCCGTAATCACGTTCAAATGAGTACTCCGTCTCCAAGCGGGGGCAGACCGGTGGGAAGCGAGTCTTGGTCAGCTCTCTGCCTGCACAGCTCCGACTTCTAATCGTTGTCATAAGCGGGACGGAAACAGCTGCTCACTCCAGTCTATTATCAGCTTGGTTGGAGACAGAGAAATTTAAATGACAGTACGATGCTTAGCGAAGAAACGAAAGTCTGTGTTAAAAATAAAGAAAACAAGACAGCTTGTTTCATCGAAATGGAAGGGTTATTAAACAGCCCTGAATTAATCAGTGATCTGCCAGGGCTGGGAATTGCAGAGCAGCAGAGGGCCAGGGGAGAGACCTAGGAGAGGGTGGGTGGGTGGGAGAGCAGTCCCAGAGGGGGCAGGAGATGCCTTTGTCCTTGGGCTGGCTGCAGGGACGCGGGAAATATGCTGGTCTTCAGAGGGGGAAGAGGCAGCTAATTCTCTGCCCCACAGATACGAGCAGATAGGGGGCCCCCAGCTACTCCCCTTACAAAGCCCTGCTTCTGGAATCTTGCCATCAGCCACCACCTGCACCAGCCCTGGGGGTTCTCTACCCTGTGCCTTCCCACCAGCCAGGACCGAGGGGGAGCCAAATGGCTTTGTGTGGATGGCCAGATGCCCCCCACCAGGCCTTTTCCTCTTTCATGGGGGTGGGTCCCCAAGAACTCAAGCGTGAGTTGGGCTCCTGATGCCCCACCCCCCATTCCGCAGCACATCCCTGAGGATGACCAGAGTCTTGCCCACCTGGAGGCAGAGAGCGATCCCTGGAGTAGTTGATCTCTCCTTGGAGATCTCAGCTGGTGGCTCCTGCCTCCAACCCCAGGCAGCAGGGTGACATGTTTGACCCCGGGAGCCCGAAGTTCCCCCCTCAACACATCTAGTACCTTTGCCAAAATATTCCACCCCAGATATACCTGTCTTCTCACCTGTGAGGGGGTCCTGCTGTGGCCGCTGTCCCTCACAGGCTGCGGGAGGGGTAGGTTAATGACATAGCATATGGGAAATGCTCAATGAACCCTCAAATCACTGCACACATGGCTGTTTGCATTATGGGGGAGGGGGGAACCGGGTCCTGAGAACTAAACGGCAGAAGAAAGGATTTCCAGAGGGCACAAGATGGGTCTGGTAGAGAAACAGACTTGCTCACCCCTTGGCAGGGGCACGCGACGAGAGGCGGTGGCCAAGCGCACCCGCAAGCACACCCGTGTGCACGTGTGCACCCACCCGGGTGTGCAACATGTTGGATCTTGAATCAATCACTCCAAGAGCATTTTCTCTGCTCTTTGACCTCAACATTCTTTCTCCTCACCCCTCCCTCCCCCCTGCTTCCCTCCTGGCTGTTTACCCTTTTCCAGGCTCCTCTCTCACACCCCATTCATCATCCGGGCCAGATTCTCACTCAGGGAGTTCTTTTCATCTCCTGCCCCAGGTCCCCCAGCGCTGCACCAGCCTGCATTCCCCCTGCTTTCCCTCCAGCACATTCTTCTCCCCGCGTCAGGCTCTCTGATAATTGTGCACTTCACTTTCCCTCAAAGTTAGAGCGGGGGTCCTCGATGTCCCGAGCTGATAGGACTGCAAAGGTCTCAGGAAGTCTCTCTTTTCCCCTGTCTACTCATCAAGGGGCTTAATGCCACTCCAGGCGTTAAGGGTCCTGCAGACCGCGTGCTTGTGCATCTCAGCTCAGACAAGCCCCGTAAGCAGACAGATCTCTTTCGGGCATGCCAACCACCTCCCAGCCCTACATGGCTCCCTTTTATCCGGCTCCAGAGCACTTCCCCTGCTCGGTTGTGCATGAGTGTGAATGTGCCTGTTACTTAAGAGAGGCTGCCTGGCAGCTCAGGATCTTTTCTGCAGGAGCTCAGCGTCTCAGACAAAGAGAGGAAAATAATAGAAACAGAAGGTGGGAAGGTACAGGGTGGGGACCCAGCCTGCTTAAGAAGCTTCCCCTTAAAAAGGAGTTACAACTTTGTATTCGAAGGCGGGCTGTCAGTTCAGAAAAGCACTGGAGAGGAGGAGATGCGGGGGAGGATCGGGGAGGGGAGTTTCACCCTACATGCTGGCCAGAGCCGGTCTGGAAAGAGCCCGGAGAACACGGAGCTCCAGCTCAGGGACTGTCTTCAGCATCGTCTCCTCCTCCTCCTATGGGCCAGCTTTCCTCTCTCCTCCTTCCCTCCCTCTTTCCTGCCAAGGGCACCTGGATGAATCACCAAGAGCAGCAGAAGTGGCCCTTAAATCACCCTCAAGGTGGGAGGAAGTGGGGGTTGAGGTGGAAAGCCTGGGGCTCAGGGGACTGGGGAGAAGGGCTACAGGGACCCGCGACACCCACTTCCTCCCGAGAGGCCAGGACCCTCAGGAGCTTCCGCGGCATAAGAATCACCTGGCTGAAACGGAGCCTCCAGCCTTCATCCCCAGCACACACAGGGCAGCCCTTGCTGCCGAGCAGGTGGTGTCCTTGCACAGTGTTTCTCCAAAAACAGAAACCAGAGTAATTGATGTTTATTCAAAGCTTGTGGGGTTAGCAGAACGTTTTCACATTCATAATCTCGTTGAGCCTCACCAACAACCCTGTGAGGTGTCCTTCAGCAGATGGAGGCTCCAAAAGGTTAAATAACATGTTCAAGGTCACCGAACTAGGAAGTGGTTGAGCGAGACCCGAGCCCAGGTCTCCTCTCTGCACCTGCTGCCTGGCTGCATGCACTGCAGTGAGCTTGACCCCCCGACGGAAGAACCCTGTTCTGAAGCCTCCCTAGGGGAATCGCAGCCCACCCCACTCTGCTCTTGATCCCTCCCGCTGTCAGTTGGCCGCTTACTATTATAGACATGTCGTGTGATCTGTGAACTCGTGCAGGTTGTGGCTTTGGAGCCCTCTTGCCAAGACTTTTCCTGCATGAAAAGTTGTGCATCCTGTGCTGTGCATTCTTCACCGGCAGAGCTGGCACCCCCCCCCCGCCCCCCCCCACACCCCAGCTGATCCTTCTTCATCCTTCTCCCCACCTCATTCACCTCCCAGTGACACTTGCTCTTTCCCCAGCGGGTTCAAGATGAACGCCAGCCAGGGTCCTTCCCGAACAGTTTGCTCCCTTCCTCACTACCTCCACCCGTTATGACAAATGGTTGAGCCCCGTGTGTTAGTCCACACCATGTCTAAGGGCAGACTAGTCACTGAGAAAAGCAAAGGGGCATCCCCGTCTCCCCTCTCCCCTGCGCTCCATGATTCAGACTGAGCACAGAATGGAGGGAAAGGCATCCTGCTACCCCTGCACGAGATGCTGAAGAGCACGAGGGATTATGCCTGCACTCCAAGAGCCTCTGATTCGATGGATAGGACACAGTCGCATAGCGAGAGAGCCACCCTGGCAATGCAGTGTGTGCTAAAAACAACAGTTGCTGAATGACTTTGGAGGAGAGACAGGCGATTGGGGCAGGGAGGTCCTAGAGGTTTCCTGAAGCTTTGAAGGATGGACGGGGTTTGGATAGGCAAAGAAGAAAGTGGAGACAGGTAGAGGCAGCTGCAGAGGTGAAATTCTGCAAGGTGTCCTGGGGACTCCACACGTGAACCGGTTTGTTGGGAGTGGAGTGCCTTTGGGAGAGGTGGAAAGGGAAGCTGGACAAAGAAGAGCCAGCTTGAGGAGAACTTGAACTTGGGTGCTTGGCCGTCCAGCCTCAAGCCCCTCTGGGCAACCGAAGGGGTTTCCATGGGTGGATGTCACACTCTGGCCATGTGCCTGCCAAAGTGAGACAAGGAATTTGAGGCACGAGGCACACTGGGCAGGGTGTCTGTGGCTGAATTAGCTGCCAGTGGCTTTCAGGGTCCGTCTCTGCAAATAGTCTCCGGGACAGTCTTACATGTGCCTTTTTCGGGGAGACGCCACCAGGCTTGCTGGTCAGGAGGCCCACTCTCGAACTTTGGGGAAGCCTGAGTTTTGGGAAAGGACAGTATTAAAAAATGCGTCTCGCGCTGGCACGAATGGCTCCTTTTCCTGCCGCGAGGGTGAAGCAGCAATGATGGGGAGAGCTCCTTGTTTCTAGAGCACTTCCGTGGCCGGCCTTGGGAGCCACCAGGGAGGAGAGAGGCAGGGGCTTCTGCAGGAGAAGCAGAAAGTGCCGGGGACTCGGGCAGGGTGGGGGTGGGCCATTAGTTTTCCTTCAAGAGGAGAACGACTGGGCAATTTATGGAGAAAGTAAGTGGGATTGAGGGCCAATCCATTGCCTGAGAGCTGAGATGAATGCCTGGGGTTTTGTTTGGATTTTTTTCTTCCCTCTCCTTTTCTCTCCCTTTCCCTCCCACTGCTGTGAATCGGAGCTGTGTCATTATTCTTTGAAAACATTACGGTTAATGGCAGCATAATATGCCATTATATGGAGTAACTGTAATTTATTTAACAATTTAGTCAGGCACTTTCTACCCTGTGTCCTGCTCTCCTGCCCCATTTCAACCTCAGAGTTCGTGGCTCTCCTGCCTACAGTAAGGATGGGGCGAGAAGGTAGGAGACACATCTCCAGGCTTCTTGGAAAGGTCATTTGAAATGCCCCTGAAAAGAGAGCTCGCCAGCTAGCAAACCTCTTGCCACAAAACAGCCCCAGAATCCACCTTGTAACCGATATCTCGACCCGGGCCGCCCTACCCCAGCCTGCTCCATTACCGAAATAAAATGGGAGCCTCAGGTTTTGACCTTTAAAATAAAGTACTTGCCCGATCTTACTGATCATTCTACTGATTTTTTTTTTTTTTTTTCCCAGACCAGCGATAAGAGGGTTTGGTCAAAAAAGTAACATCTAAATAGGTAGGCAGGGTGTAAGGGTGAGGACAACATGGGCATCAGAAAGTCCTGCTTCCTAGCAAAATGACACTGGCCTAGTTAGTCATCCTTCCTGAGATTCAGGTTTTTCATCTGTGAAATGGGTAGGATAATACCCATCTTGCAAGATAATCGCAGAATTCTCCGCCGCATATGGAAAGGATCTAGCACAGGGTGCCACGTAGCAAGTGGGTGATAAACGCTAATAATAACGTTAGCCCCCTTTTATTATTATTGTTATAGAAAACAAGTGGCACTTGCTGTTTTATGAAACTCATGGCCCTCAGGTTATGAAGTCTCCTAGTATGAATCTGACTCGACTTAGCAAAGCCATAGTCCCCCTTTTATGCCTAGTCTGCCTTTGGAAGGAGCCCGAGAAGTCCTTTTTCTGTCCTTTAAGCCCATAACGTTGACCAGAACAGTACCCCCACTTCTATGATGGTTGAAGCAGGGTCCGGCTTAGAGTCAGGGGGAAAGCGGGGTGACCTTTCTAGGCCCCACGCAGTGCAGAGGGCAGTCTTGCTCCGGGGCCTGATGCTCAGAGTCCTGCTAATTCTCAGAAATTCTTTCTGCCCCAGGGGTGAGGTGGCCATGGCAAGGCGTGTTCCTCCCTGGCCATCCCCCAGAGGGGGTTGAAGAGGGCAGAGCCCACGGAAGGGGGAGGGGGAGGGGGAAGGGGTGGCGGGGAAGGCAGCTGCTTGAAATTGATTGCTTCTGTAGTTTAGTTTAGACCATGGGCTCTCTCAGCGCTGCCCGGGTGGCGACCTTTAGATAATAAAGGGAATTCTGGGAGCTTTCTGACAGGCCCATGACATATGGGGCAGGTCTGCGGGGTCAGGCGGTGTATCTCCCTGCTCCCGGCCCCAGGGTAATGAATCTTGTTTTGACTTTGCAAAGCCAGCCAGGCAGTGCCCCAGAAAGGAGCCGGGCCCCCTCCCCTCCGCCACCCCTCAAGTGAGTGTGCGTCTTTGGAACCCTTCATAATTCAGGGAGACAACTCCAAGCTTTTACAGCCTGTGAGGGGACAGGACAAACACTGCATGTTTTGCTAAGGCCCTGGGAGAGCTGGTGTGGTTTCCAGGGCCCCATCAGAGCCCACTGGGAGAGCTGGGGAAAAAAAAAAAAAAAAAGCCACAGAAAACCCTCGCCTGGTATGAAAAGGCAGTGGTTCCCCCGGGGGCGGGGCCGGAGGAAGAGCCGGGGTGGGGTGGAGGGAGTCGCAGCTTCTCCCATAGGGCTCTGGGGGCCTGCAGGTGACATACCAACTGTCCCGGCCGGGAGCAAGCAGACGGGATAGGAAACACGCTGCAGGAAGAGCCGGACTGGTGAGACATGGCAGATGCCGATTCCGCCCCCGCTGGTGGTACAGCAGGGAAAGGCAGCGCCGCGGAGTTCTCCGGGTGAAAGGGTGTGCACCCTTGCTGCCCTCAGTTCCCACACAGATGTGAAGGACCCGATGTCTCTGATGCCTCGGCCCTGCGATGGCTTTTGCAAACGCGCGCACGCACGCCCATTTTCTTTAAAAGAACGACCCCCCTGAGCCAAGATGTTAGAGTATCTTATCCACCCCCTGCTGTGTTCGCTGGCTAGGGCTGCTGTGACCAAGTGCCCCGGACTGGGTGGCTGCAGCAGCAGAAATGTGTTGGCTCACAGTTCCGGAGGCTACAAGGCAAGATGTCTGCAAGGCTGGCTCCTTCCAAGGGCCATGAGGAAAGGGTCTGTTCCAGGCGTTCTCCCTGCCCCATCGCTGGCCGTCTTCTCTCCGTGTCTCTCCACTCGATCCTTCCTCTGTGCCTGTCGGCCTCTGTGTCCAAGTCTCCCCTTTCTGTAAGGACACCAGGCATTTGGATTAGGGCCCAACCTAATGACCTCATTTTAATTTAATTACGTCTATAAAGTCACCGTCTCCAAATACAGTCACATAACTGGAGGTCAGGACTTGGATAGACAAATTTGGGGGGTTCGTGATTGAATCCCTGACGCCTGCCTGCCCGCCTTTCTTGCCAGCACCCCCAGGGTCTGCACTCTGCCCCATCACTCTGCCTCTGCTCGCTGTGACATCTGAGACGTAGGGTCCGTGGCCGTCACGTCGTCTTGTGGGATCCAGAGCGGAGAACCACCCACAGCTCTGGTCACCAAGCCTTACTGCCTCACTGCCCGGAATATGGGTTCCTCTTGCACCGCTGATGGGGATTGGTAGAGCCTCCTCAGATTTCCTTCTCTTACTCCTTGGTTCTCGGACGTTGGCCCTGGCTTCCCCACCTGTGACAGGAGTCCCCCACACTGACTGGTAGGGCATCTCCCCTCTCACAGTGTGAGAAGGTGGCTGGATAGAAACCGTCACAAAAGTCGTCTTCACACCCAGGGGAGGGCCACAGTATCATCGATTTCACCTTCTCAGGGAAGGATGCCAGGAGGGCATGTAGGCAGAGGCCCGTTTTCTCCCTCACTTTCTTCCTCTCGCTCTGGGGCGAGATGTAGCCACTTTGCCGCACATAACGGCACAGAGTCTGGGGAAAAAAATGACATTCGATTAATGAAGCAAATGCAGCTGGTATAGCAGTGACATCTAAATTGTTCCTTTGGTCCCTTTATTTTCTGTAGGAAATTCTCCCTCTCCCCACAACCCCCCCCCCACCTTTTCCCTTTAAATCGCGTGCATAAAATACGCTAATAACAATCTTCGGTGTCTGTGCATGAGTGACAGCTGAAATAAGAAAAAGACTAATCGTACCTCCTGCAGCCCTGTCACATGGAGATTAAATGAGCTTCCCTCCCGCCCCTCCATGTTCCCCGCCCCCTCCCCCACTCTCTCCTCTCTCTCTGGGTCTCTCCTCAATGAGAATCATGGGCATTTGAATAATAATATTATAGACGCCATCAGGGTGACAGTGGGGAAAAAATCAGCCCAAACCCATGATTATTCCTTCAATCTAATAATTATTTAAATACCAGATAGCTCCTTTTACTCTAATTGAGGCCTTTCAGCTGTCGGCATTACCCGGGGCCTTTGCGCTCGCCCTCTCGCTCACCTTGTGCTACCCAACGTGCCTGGACTACCTCCGAGGTCCGTGTTAGACAGAGTGATGCTCAGGATGTTTGCATGTATGACTGTGCGGATGACATTATGACGGGTCCCTCAAGATCGTTCCGCCACAGGGAACGAGCCAGGGCCCCAGAATCTCACATGTAGACCTTTTATCTTCGTAGACCTGAATTCATAGAAGTCTTAAACCCAAAGGAGCCTTCTGAGGTCACTGGGACCAGTCCCCTGCCTCTGGGTAAACGTATTCCTGGACAGCGGTGGGGAAAATTCACTGTTAGAAAAGTCCAGGCTCCTTGGCAGGAAGCCCAGGAGTCCTCTCCAGATGGGATGTCCCCCTGAATATCTAACTTCAGTCTCTCCTGCTGCAGTCCTCTTTGGGAAGAAGGGGCTTCCTGGGCTGAGACTACATCTGACCCGTCTGTGAGGTCGCCTACCCCCCCGGAGGGATGTGGCATGGGATACCACAGCCCCCAAGTCACAATGTGCGTGCCCTTCCTGCATGTGACGACTGCTGAGGCTTAGAATAGGTCAGAAGAGGTCATTCTCCCGACACAGAAAGGAGCCATGGGCGGTGGCTTTCTCACCCCCGACGGCCCTCAATCCCTGGCCTCCTTGAGCCTGCCCTCTGTACCCGCTCCTCGCCCAGGCCAGGCTCAGGCCGGCCCCTCACGGGACTGCCACCAGCAGAGTCACCTTCTCTCCCCCAAACTGGGCGGTCTCCAGGCAGAACACAACTGACCCCCAGGGCCCTTCACCTGCAGCAGAGGAAGCACTAGACTTTTTGTCACCAGGTCCAGCCTGTCCCTGACTCATCTGGGGTCACAGTGGACAATTTGTCTTCTTTCCATGGGCTTTTGTTTCTTTGTTAAAAAAGAAGAAGAAGGAGAAGAAAGAAAAGTAGTGGATTGAAGCAATCTTACAATCCCCTTTAGCACAGGCCCTGCTCCCTGCGTGTCGGGCCCTCCTCCTCAGAAGGGAGAGCTGGCAGAGAGGACGGACTTCGCTCTGCTGCGGGCGAGGAACGAGCTGGAAGGGCAGCCCGGGAACAGCAGCTGACTCCTTCTCTGACTGCACGGCCTTCATTGCCACATGTACCTTCTCTCTGTCCCCATCCTGGCTGTGTGAGCCACCTGCTCGGTGCAGTTGTGTCTGATTGTCATCTCCTCCCTGCTTTGCCCTTGGCACCGACAGCAACGGGTCTGGGAGGTATTAGATGCCTCGACTGCCTGTCACCAACACCTGCCTCCTGAATCCTGATCAGGGCAGGGGGGGGGGCATCATCAAGCCCTCCAAATAAAATATTTAGTGGCACTTGCTTCCCAAAGAGGCGAATGTGCCTCTCCTTGGCGTCAGGAGTGCTCTGAGTAAGGTGTCTCCGCGGGCTTGGCTGATAGAGCGTGCATCCTGGTTGGGACTAGGGTTGGGGAGAAGACAGAATAAGCAAGTGTCGCCTCTTGAGAATGCATGTGGCAAAGTGACTTCACAAACAGTCACCGAGAGAGAGAGAGAAACAGACACAGAGGGAGAGGGAGAGAGAGAGGTGACAGGAAGAAGGAGGCATCATGGAGAGAAAACTCCCGAGGTTGACATCAGACAATTGGGGTTGGGAAGAAATGCTAGGGTCCCCAAGTCGTAGGCACATGCTCACTGGTTTCCACCAAACCGAGGATGGAAACTTCATTCTAAGACCGATCATGGAGTGATGGCGTTCAAGAAGAGCTGGAAATATTGACAAATAAATTATTAATAGCATGGGCTGATGTATCTCGAACATTTCCAACGGGCTGGACGTCACTCCAAGCGCTTTATCTGTGTTAACTGACTTCATCGTAATAATCTGATGAGGTAGATGCCGCTACTAATCCCATGTTATGTAGATAGTGACATAGCATCACAGAATGGCTGAGGACCTTGACCAGGTTTACACAGCTGTCAGCTCTGTTTGAATCCAAGCATCTTGAGTTCAGAGCTCACGCATTTAACCATTAGAGCACACTGCCCGTCACCAGAGGCACAACCGTTCTGCTTTCTGCTGAACTCAGACAGGAGACTCAATCCTTGCCAGCGGGGCCC
Organism: Prionailurus bengalensis; assembly: GCF_016509475.1. NCBI lineage: Eukaryota > Metazoa > Chordata > Mammalia > Carnivora > Felidae > Prionailurus > Prionailurus bengalensis. The sequence continues at coordinate 34,417,523 of NC_057360.1, forward strand.
CGCTTTGGGATGGCTACCTGGTAATAACCAGCCTTGGCATAGAGAGGCGGAAGCTCTCAACTTGGCTGTTAAGTCTGTTGTCCTTGTGAAAGCCACACTCCCAACGTGGACTGTGAGCATCCCCTGGCCAGCCCTGCATGGCAGATCATGCCTCCTCTTAACCCCAGCTCACCAGGGCCCACGGCTGCCAGATCACAGGCCCTAGGGGCTGTCTGTCCCAGAGCAGATGCTGACTGAGGAACGAGAGGGAAAAGCCCACTGTGGTGGTCTGGTGAGAACTCCTGGCCTAAGCAGCCTTACCAGGGAGCCTGGAAGGACCTCAGTCTCAATTACACATTCTAGGAGCAAAAGGAAAGAAGCTCAAGGTATCACTTCACCTGAAAGAAGAGATCTTACAAACTGGTTAATTCAAGCCCCCTTTATTTTAAGATGAAGAAACAGGCTCAGGGAGATGCCAAACAAGATTAATGCCATAGTACTCCTGGGTGACACAGGGAGGATTTGAATCCCTGGCTCTTCCTCCTGCCCCATGACTTCATACCTTCTAGGCATCGGGCCAGTTTTCCCATTCATAGTTCATAGCTCCCAGGATTCTGCACCTCCACCAGCCTCCCTGCAGGCTGCAGAGAGCTATGTTGGGACTTGTGCAATAGTATTATAGAGAAGATCACCGTGGATCCATTCCCTTCCCGCGATTCAGGCTTCACTGGGTCAGAGAGAGCCAGGGTTCAGGGGTCTACCCGCAATGTTTATTCTCATGGAAAGGAAGAATATGAACAAATAACGGAGCTCAAGAGCTCTGGCAGGATTCCTGAAACACAGTCTCCTCGAGAGGCTTCCGTGATAATAATCACGGCTGACACCGGTTGAACATTCACCGTGCGCCGGGCGCCGTGCTCAGAGGTCCCCGTGCCATCTCATTCACTCTCATGACAACCTTAGAGGTAGATTCTATAATCGCCCCCAGTCTGCCAGAAAGAGACGGGAGACTTGACTTGCCCCGGGGCCCAGATGTGTCCCCCAAGTGTGCCTAACAACAAAAGCCACTCCCTATTCACACTGCCTCCCGTGGATAGTGGGCAGGGGGCTGAGGTGGTTGATCTTAACCTCACACCGTGTCCTTTGAAGTTATCTCTGCTCCCAGAACCTTCTTCCTCCAGCCACGGGCTGACCGTGTATGTGCAGGCGTGTTGTGGAGAAGGCAAGAGCTCGGTGCCTGGGTGTCTCAGAGCACACTTTCTGAAAGACCAAACCCCATGTGCAGGGTGGTGACACTTAACCACCCTCCTCACAGCTCCTGGTGGGAGACCGCACTCTGCCTGAAACCAAAAGAGCTTTTCTACCCAGAGACGGGGACATGCTCGGAATGGTCTCTCGTGGTTCCCGGGGGCCGGCTGGAGAACGTGAGCATTCTGTTATTTCCTTTCCACAGCTCCTCTTGAGGAATTCACGTCCTGCTACTGGCCCCAGGACGTAGCTAAAAAATAACCTCTGGTTTTCAAACCGAAAGCTCTGTCTGTCAGGAGGCTTTGCCGGTGCGCGCGTGGGGCCGGAAGGGCTGTGTCAAAGTCGCTGAGGTCAGCCTGGGCCTCATGCCGCTGTTGCTTTCCTCTTTCCAAGGAAGCCTGGGGCCTCATGAGTCACCCCAGAGCACCCCAGTGGAGCCTGGCTGGAAGAGGGCCGTCAGGTGGGGCCTCCCTCCGGCACCACGGTGGCTGTTGGGCCTTGAGGAGGGGCCTTTCTAAAGATACAGAGCGAACGCTGTGCGGATTTCCAAGGTGGCGCCTGTTCTGATTCTAACCCGTTCCGGCCAGATTAAGGGGGCCGAAGGGGACGTGACGCTCCTAAGCCGCCTTGGAGCAAAGTCTCCATCCTCGGTACGGGTGTTTCCATTCCTGCCGCCCCCTGAGCCCAGAGTTCCGTCTGGACTTGCCTGAGAAGGTTGCTGGACAGTCTGTCCAGCTGGAGAACAGATTTGTCTGCCAGACAGCTCGCTGCCTCCTCCTGCTGCTGCCACCTGCTGCTTCAGCCACTGTCCCTGTCCCTAGAAGTCAGAGACGGTGCTTAGAGATGGGACAGGCTCGACTGTCTCATCCTCTGCCCGGGAGTCTAGAAGCTCTCCACAGGAGCCCCACCGTGCCCTTCTGGGCAGCTTCCGTAGAATACAGAAAAAGCTTTAGAGCTTGGGGATCAGAGGAACAGGAGCAAAGGAGTCAGGACGGGAGGGCGACTGGGCTTCAGATAGGACAGGCTGAGGCCTGGCGTTGACTTCGCGAATCCTTAAACAGTCGCGGGGCCCCAGCAGTGGCTGAATGAGGCTGATCCTCGACTCGCCTCCCTTTGCGCCCACATTTTCCAAACCCAGGACTCTTGCCCAGGAAGGTAACGCGGGACTCAGGTAGCCAGTCCCCCTCCGCAAGGAGGCCTGCCTCCTCCCGTGCTGCCCCTGCAGAGAAGCAGAAGTTGAAGTCATTTCTACCCGACCCGGCCACCTGCTCACCGGAGAGGCAGAACGACCCCCCCCATCCCTGCCACCACCCCCCCACCATCCCAAAGCAGGGTGGAGGGGATCCACCCTGCTCCCTGGGGCTCCTCAGGCTCCCGAATGGTTCATGTGGAAACCCCAGTCCTGACAGTGTCTGTGTGGTTCATTTTTCTAACAAGTTCTAACAGCTAACCATCAGGGCTTCTTCTTTCTGGAGAGGACGAGGCTGAGGGGCAGTGGGAAGCAGTTTTTCAGGATGAGCACCTCTTCTATTTCCCTGTAGAGCACAGAGCATGAGAAGGTAATGAAATGCAGCGTGTGAGGGGCTGGAAGTCTGAACTAAGAAGGAATTTTATTTGCGGTATCAGACTCTGGGAGTAGTTGACCTGGAGAGCCTGGAAGAAGGCCTTCTAAACAAGCTTTTAAAAAACAGGCGAGATTTCCACTCGACAGGGAGAGGACAGCCGTGACATCTGGGTAGGGAAGACCGGCCTTAGTGCCGATGCTGGGATCGACCGGCTGGGTGAACTTAAGCAGTCTTTTAACCTCTCTGAGATAAAAAACGATGTCTTAAGAAGACAGAAATAGAGATGCTTTGTAAAGTAAAAAAAAAAAAAAAAAAAAAAAAAAAAAATGTATTTTACAGCGTAAAGGCTGGAGACCAAAATAGATAACAGGATTCCCTGAACATCCCAAAGAGGGGGGAAAGTATATTAAAAATAGAAAAACCAAAATACAGAAGGAAGAGACTCAGAGCTAGTCGGGATTGGGACCCTGGGTCAGGCCATCCTATTCCCTCTTCCCAGGATTTATTTTCAGTCTGACCACCCTGCCTTGTGTTTTCCAGAATCATGTGAGGGCCGGCCGGGAAGGTGGAGTAGATGAGAACCCGGAGGATCTGTGTCCTCGTCCCTGCCCCACTCAGAATGGAACAGAGGAGGCCCTGGCTACGAGCTGCAGAGGTTGACCGCTGGTCTGTGGTCCTGCTCTCTGTGGTCTGGGTGCTGCTGGCCTCCGGGGCGGCCGGCATTCCTCAGTTCAGCACCTTCCACTCGGAGAACCGGGACTGGACCTTCAACCACCTGACCGTCCACCGAGGCACGGGTGCGGTGTACGTGGGGGCCATCAACCGGGTGTACAAGCTGACGGGCAACCTGACCATCCAGGTGGCTCACAAGACGGGGCCGGAAGAGGACAACAAGTCCTGTTACCCGCCCCTCATCGTGCAGCCCTGCAGCGAGGTGCTGACCCTCACCAACAACGTCAACAAGCTGCTGATCATCGACTACTCGGAGAACCGCCTGCTGGCCTGCGGGAGCCTCTACCAGGGCGTGTGCAAGCTGCTGCGCCTGGACGACCTCTTCATCCTGGTGGAGCCCTCGCACAAGAAGGAGCACTACCTGTCCAGCGTCAACAAGACGGGCACGATGTACGGCGTGATCGTGCGCTCCGACGGCGAGGACGGCAAGCTGTTCATTGGCACGGCCGTGGACGGCAAGCAGGATTACTTCCCGACCCTGTCCAGCAGGAAGCTGCCCCGCGACCCCGAGTCCTCCGCCATGCTCGACTACGAACTGCACAGCGACTTCGTCTCCTCCCTCATCAAGATCCCCTCCGACACCCTGGCCCTGGTCTCCCACTTCGACATCTTCTACATCTACGGCTTCGCCAGCGGGGGCTTCGTCTACTTCCTCACGGTGCAGCCCGAGACCCCCGAGGGCGTGGCCATCAACTCGGCGGGGGACCTGTTCTACACATCCCGCATCGTGCGCCTCTGCAAGGACGACCCCAAGTTCCACTCCTACGTGTCCCTGCCCTTCGGCTGCACGCGGGCCGGGGTGGAGTACCGCCTCCTGCAGGCCGCTTACCTCGCCAAGCCCGGGGACTCCCTGGCCCAGGCCTTCAACATCAGCGGCCAGGATGACGTGCTCTTTGCCATCTTCTCCAAAGGCCAGAAGCAGTATCACCACCCGCCCGACGACTCTGCCCTCTGTGCCTTCCCCATCCGGGCCATCAACCTGCAGATCAAGGAGCGCTTGCAGTCCTGCTACCAGGGCGAGGGCAACCTGGAGCTCAACTGGCTGCTGGGGAAGGATGTCCAGTGCACCAAGGCGGTAAGGAGGCGCTCGCCTCACTCTCGTCCCCATCCGTGGTCCCGGCAGCCTCTTTCCTGCCGGCGCGCCATTGCACACCCTGCTGTATCCAGCAGGAGTCTGAAATGAGAGAGGTTTTCAAGTTCCTGTTATCTGGTTGTGACCAGTAACACGGAGTCTGACCTATACCAGACACTTGGGGCATGTTTGTTGATCCATTGAGTCATTATGATTGATATGTATATGTGTGTGTGTGTATGTGTGTGTATGTATATGTGTGTGTATATATATATATATGTATGTATGTATATGTATATGTCCATATATATGTGTGTGTATATATATGCGTGTGTATACCTATATATGTATGTGTGTATATGTATATGTACATATATATGTGTGTGTATATCTATATATGTATGTGTGTATATGTATATGCACATATATATGTGTGTATATATGTGTGTATATATATGTGTGTGTATATCTATATATGTATGTGTATATGTATATGTACATATATATGTGTGTGTACATATGTGTGTGTGTATATGTGTGTGTATATATATGTGTATATATATGTGTGTGTATATATATGTATGTGTGTATATGTATATGTACATATATATGTGTGTGTATGTATATGTGTGTGTATATATGTGTGTATATCTATATATGTATGTGTGTATATGTATATATACATATATGTGTGTACATATATGTATATATATACATGTACATGTGTATGTGTGTATATGTATAGTGCCTGCATCATACCTGGCACACTGTTGTAGGCACTGCAGGCTTCAGCAGTGAGCCAGACAGCAAAGTTCCCTGCCTTCATGGATCTTTCATCAGCGCAGTGAGATAAATAAATACATAAGGTGTGTCGTCTGTCAGAGGTCAGTAATTACTGTGGAGAAAAATAAAGTAGGGAAGAGGGAGAGGCAATACCCAAAAAGGTTGATTCATTGGAAAAGTGGCATTTGAGCAAAGACTGAGGAAGGTAAGGAAGTGAGTCATGTTGATATCTAGGGAAAACATTCCAGAGAAGGAACAGCAAGAACAAAGAATTCAAGGCATGCTGGGAGTGTGTGAGGAGCAGTAGAGAGCACTCGGGAGAAAGAGTGGTAGGGGATGAGGCCGGTCAGTGGTGACGGGGACCAGATCAGTCCACATGCAGGGCTCTGTGGGCCACTGGGAAGACAAGTGAGGGAGCCGAGGAGGCAAATGGATATGTAAGTTAGAGGAGCAGGAAAGGAGTCAAGCTTGACTGGTAGATTGAAGACTGGGGAAGAAGAATCAGGAGTCTGGACAAAGGGAAAAGAAGAGAGTAAGGGAGGCTCAGGATCCAGACCTGAGGACAGCATATGTAAAAACATCCGTGGCAAACACTGTCCTGACAGAGGGTCAAGATGCCGTCTAAGCGGTCACCACCGTGATCCATCCATCCATCCATCATCCATCTGCCTACCCATTCCTCCCTCCATCCATTCAGCACCCACCCATCCACCCATCTATCCATCCATCCGTTCATCCCTCTCTCCATCCTTCCATTCATCCTCTCTACCCATCCATCACCCATCCATCCATCCATCCATCCAACCATTTAATAAGAGGGTATTGACAATGTTCCGAGTGCCTAGCACTGTCCTGGGCACTGGGGATGCAAACATAAAACAATGTGATAACTACTCGTACAATATCTCATGATCTAGTGGGAGAGAGAGAGAGAAAGGGAGCGATAAAGAGAGGGAGATAGTGGCCACGAGTTTGGACTTCAGAGACAAAGATCACAGTTCAGATTCTATCTGTGCCACTTCCTCGCTTCAGAAGTAATTTAACATCTCTACATTATCATCTGCGAAATGGGGCTCATACCGCCTGCCTCATGGGCTGATCAGATGAGATAATACATCACAAAGATTAGGGCCAGGTTAGGTTTACCATTATTAGTTAACTATTGTGATGTGTGACAAGTGCTAAGATAGATTTCTGTGCAAAGTGCTGTAGACTCTGGATCTGCAGCCTGGGGAAAAAATCTGAGACCAAGGGGCCCATATGGCCTTCTGAGTATCCTAAATCGAGGGAGCCTACTGTTAGGACCAAAAGTCACTTCTTAAAGCAAGAAGACAGGTCATGCCTAGTCTATGCTTCTAGTCACAGCGTCATTTGCTTGGTATGATAGGATAGTGGTTAGGACAATAGACTTTGAAGTCCAACGGATTTGTACTTAAAAATCAGTTCTGCCACTCAAAACTGTATCACTTTGGGCAAGCTATGTACCTGGTCTGAGCTGTAATTTTTTCATCTTTAATATAGAGCTAATAATACCCTCATGTATGATTATTATGGAGATCAAATAGAAAATGTTCGTAAAATCCTTAGTGCAATCCTTTGACACTTAATAAGCATTCAGTAAATGGAAGTTATAATTATTAATATTAACCATAATAACAAAGAAACAGTTATTTGCTGTTATTTCACTTTTATTAAATGGGGACGGTGAATTGGATAATCTCCAGAGTTCTTTACGGCCCTGAAATTCTGTAACCTGGGGTCCCCAGCCAGTGAGAAAAAGCGGAAAGGGAATGCAAGGGTTAACCCCCTTTGCAGAGTCCTGCCTGGTTCCCATTGCCCAGAGGGGGCCTTGTCAGGAGGAAACCGCTGATTCCTGCCTGCTTCTGAGCCAGAGGGAAGAGGAAGCCACCACCCTTCTCTGGCTCCAGTGGCTTGCAGAGAGACAAGCCCGGGCTAGTGACCAAAGAGCAGCAAAGGCACTGGGAGAGAGGTGACAGTAGGCGGGACCAGGGTCTCAAAGAACAGCCCCTCATCAGCCCCCCTGCCCCACCCCTGAAAATCACACTCCTCTGGTGCAAACTTTACAGCATGGTGGGCTGGGAAGCTGTAAGAAGAGCCACTTAAAATCCTTATCATCTAAGGAGTCCCAGACCTGGGCATCCAGAAATCTTTGGTGGCCTTGGAGAGGGTTAAGGATTGGTGAGAGAAGCTGTGGTCCCAGGGCTTAATTTTAACATAGTCTCTGGACTAGCATGGAGCTCTCAGATGAAGGACTTGAGCTTTGCCCCTACAAAAGGGATAAGGAAGAGGGCTGTCACTCCTTGAGTGGAAGCTATGTACTGAAGACTGAGCTGGGCAATTTAAGTGTCATCTCATTTGATCTCATTTGATCCTCAGTATAACCCTATGAAGTAAAGAGGATCACCCCCCTTTAGCAGATGGAAAAACAAAGGCTCACAAAGATGAAGCCAATTGCTGAAATCGACACAGCTATAAATGACCAAGCAGGGGTTTGAGTTCAGTTCAGCCCATCTGACTTCTGAGTCCAAGCTCTTTCTGTTTAGCCATGCTGCTGCTAAAGAAAGCCGTAGTTCAAGCTGTCACCATTTGGGCAAAGATAAAGGGGCTTCCGATGTCTGGAAACACCTGACAATTTAGAGAAGAGAGAAAGAAATACCAGCCAACTCCAGGGGCTCAGGAAAAAAAAAAAAAACGCAAAAAACAAAAACAAAAACTCAAAAAACCACTTCCCTTACTGTTCTGGAGATTCTAGAATCAGGAACGATAAAGAGAAATCCACAATCACTGGCAAGGTTTTTTGCTTCTGTCGTCATTACTCAGAAACTGGCTTGGGCTATGCCTGTGCCCAGACTCTGCAGCCTTACCAGCCCTTTTGTGGAAAGGAAGCTAAAGCCTTGAATCAAGAACTTTCAGGACTAGAGAAAGCTTGACCATCACCTGGTCTAATACTTTCACTTTATAGATGAGAAAACTGAGGCTCAGAGAGGGCCCATGACATACCAAAGTCACATGGCTAATTAGTGGTAGAAACAGGACCACAATGTAGATTTCTTGTGTCTTACCAGGGTACCTGCTGCCTATGGTGTAGGGATGAGAAAGGAAAGTGGAAAACCTAAAAAGTGGTAACTGATTCCTGCAACCTGACTTTCTAGGGAACTAGACATTTCCATCATTCGGTCTAGTGATATGCTCATAAATATTAAATGGCTGGTTCTCTGCAGGCAGTCCGGGTGGGTTGGGGACACTTAATTAGAAGCATTAGCCAATTTTCCTGGTGCAAATACTCCCACCACAGCTGATTTTAAGCCACCAGCGTGATGCCACTGTAGTTAGACACGCACACAGTCATCCCTCGTGAGCTGTCCAGCAGGCCACTGCTTTGCTCCCTTCTCGAGGAACTTATCCCTTCTGCTGTGTGGGTCTCCCCATTATTTAGAGTTGTTCAAGATCATCCTTAACCAGAATATCAGTCCCTTTCCTAAAGAATGCACACACACACACACACACACACACACACACACACACACAAGGGCAACTCCTCCTACCAGTATCAGCCCTCTACAGAACACCAAGGAATCACAAGGCGTGAGTCTCTATTCCCGTTGGATCCGAGAAGGGAATGGAAGGGAAGTCCCTATTTTAGCCATCACATGCCCCAGCTCATAAACCAATTATTCCAAGGAAATAGACTGTCAGTGAGTGATGCACCAGCCTGCTGTTCCCTGGGAAGGGTGAGAGGAGGAAGCCGGAGACAGTTTGCAGGTTTCTCCCTCATGCTTTCTATGTTTCCCACAGTAGTCATTTCCTTCCCCCCTCCGGAATACCTGTTCAGACCCAGAAGGAGCAGCTGCTGCAAGACTCTGGGCTCTTTCTGGCCCAAAGTCTGCAGCCTCTGCCCGTGGGATTCTTGGTTGTGCGTCAACCGGGGTGCCTCGGAGGCCCCTCCTGGCCCAGCCCCAGGCTAGGCGCTGTGCAGGCAGGACAAACCCTTTGGCGGCCCCCCTCCTCCAGGAGCATGGTCTTTTTTGTTAACTGAATGCGATCTTAGAAATAATCCACTTAATATCCCGTGTTCCCAACCCCCGAAGAGGATATGACTGTTCCAAGTTTACACAGCCACTTAAGCAGCAGGGCAGAGGCTAGAATTCAGGTCTTCCCCCTTTGGGTTAAGCTATTCTTTCATTTGCTCAGGGTGATCGTCTTTCATAGATGCTCTAGTGTCCACCGAAATACACTCTTTTTTTAAAAACAAATATTTATTCATTTATTTATTTTTAATTTTTTTAACGTTTTATTTTCGTTTTTTGAGAGACAGAGAGAGACAGAGCACGATTGGGGAAGGGGCAGAGAAAGAGGGAGACACATAATCCAAAGCAGGCTCCAGACTCCGAACTGTCAGCACAGAGCCTGACATGGGACTCGAACCCACGGACCGTGAGATCATGACGTGAGCCGAAGTTGGACGCTCAACCGACTGAGCCACCCAGACACCCCTAAATGTTTATTTATTTTGAGACAGAGAGAGAGAGAGAGAGAGAGAGAGAGAGAGAGAGAGAGAGAGTATGTGTGTGCACACAAACAGGGGAGGGGCAGAGAGAAAGGAAAGAAAGAATCCCAAGCAGGCTCTGCACTGCAGAGCCTAATGTGGGGCTCGAACTCATGAACTGAGAGATCATGACCTGAGCCCAAATCAAGAGTTGGATGCTTACCCAACCGACCGGTGCAGGCACTCCTGAAAGACACTCTTTATACAGGCACACCACCAGTCCCTTCAAAAACCTGGTAATGGGAAGAATATCGCCTGTAGAATTATCTTTTATTTATATCTACATGAACATTATTGAAAACCTATCATGTACGACAGTAGAAATTGTATAATTTAACAAAATCTCTGCTGCACAGGTTATTTCGTTTGCTCCTCAGAAAAATGGTCAAGGAGTATCACAAATGAGGAAACTGAGGTCTATGTGACTTAAGTAACTTTGCCAAAGTATAAGGGCCTGTCCCATGTTCGAGGACCCTTTTCGTTCTATCCCCAGTATAGCTTGGGGTGAATAATTGAATGGCTTAAAATTCCTTATGCCTAAAGGGAGACCTTGCCGCCCAAGACACAAACAAGAACCCCTCTCCAGTTGGTAGAAATCCTACGACGCTGCCTCCAGACTGAATCTCCTCTGTCTAAAGAGCAGGATCCCTATACAATGGTATGGTCCGCAGGGACATTAAAATGATCAGAAAATGAGTGCCCGAAATCAGCTTTCCCAGTCGCCCCTGGATCTCTCAGCAGAAGGGTAGATGGGTGGCTACAATATAGTGTGATAAAGGCTACGGATCCTTCTCTCTGGTTTCGCAGGAGCCAACGCGGGATTTGTGAGTCAGTTGGTGAGATGCTTTTGTTTGAGGCGTATGTTAGGTTCCTGAACCCCACGTCTGTACCTCTGTGAGGCCTTGTGCCCTAGGGCTGGTGGTTGGGTGCGGGCTCGTACAGGGACTCTGCTGTACTTCTGCTGTCGCTCACCCCAATTCCCTCCCTTCCCTCCAGCCCGTCCCCATTGATGACAACTTCTGTGGACTGGACATCAACCAGCCTCTCGGAGGCTCGACTCCAGTGGAGGGACTGACCCTGTATACCACCAGCCGGGACCGCATGACCTCAGTGGCCTCCTACGTTTACAATGGCTACAGCGTGGTTTTTGTGGGGACGAAGAGTGGCAAGCTGAAAAAGGTAAGAGTCTGTGAACCCAGACACCCCAACGCCGTTCAGCTCCTTAGCGGAGAGCCCCTTCCGGAAGCTTGCTGTTGGTGGACATTTAACACAGGCACCTCTTCCCTTTCTTGGGCAGGGGGGTTAGCATGGGGGTGGGTCGGTAGGGGTTAATTTTGTGGCTTCTCTTCTAGCTGCTTCTTCCAGTCATTAGTGAGTGAGTGTCTAGGGAACGTGAGCATATTTCAGTACTGCCCAAACTTCACGGGATTAGGAAGGTACATCACCCGAAGGGAGGGAAATAGAATCATCCTTTATCTCCAAATCAAGTAGAACCGATGCTTTGACCATCTCTATTATGAATCGCCCACCTCACACATCCCTTCCCACGGTTTATAGAGTTGATTGTACTGGTCAGAAGTCTTTGTTGCGTCCTGATTGAAGCAGGTCATGGGTCCCACATCCAAGGACCCAGGCAAAGGATCGTGCTGCTTTGATGAGGGCCTGGGGTGGCTGGGTGACTTACCGCTCTCCTGCCTTTCCTCTTCCCACGATCACAGACTCTTCCCCGCCCTTCCACTCCCCGCTCCAGGCTTGAGCTGCCAGGAGGAAGTCGACATCTTATCTCATGCCTGCCCTGGGCCCCTCTGCCAGCTGGAGGGCACTGGCTGGCTGGGGCCGGCAGCACGGAAGGCTGAAACCAGCAGCTTGTGCCTGCTTGTCTAGTGCTTGGGGTGCAGAGACGAAGCACCGTCTGGTTCATTATGTGGGATTACAGCAGCCACATTCTTTCCGGTCCCAGCTAATCCCCTTTTCCCAAGCTTACCCTTCTGCCACCTTTCCCCGGTCCCGCCACCCGTGGGTGCAAGACCTCACCGCATCGCACGCTTTGATGTTGACGTCACCCCTGCGGCCCTTTCCCCCTAATCCATTTAGAGCCTAGGGAGAGAGATGTCTCTGGGGAATGTGGAAGGAGGGTGGCAGGGAGGGAACCTGAGGAAGAATTTCCGCCTTCTGCTTGTGCTGAGCTCAGAGGAGGTGAGAATAACAGGTCTAGGTTTGTGTGGAGGTGCTGAACTTTCCAGACCTCTTCCGGTTCGCCTGATAATGAGGCCCGTTAACCCTTTTCTCGCTCTGTGGAGAGGCTGTCACTTGTTTCTGTCCTGTGCCCCTACTCTGCCTGGGACTGTGGACCTTGGCTTGCCCTCTAGGCACAGGGAAGAGAGTATGGGTGTGGCTCCCCCCCACCCCGTGTCGTCCCAGAATGGGGGGGAGCGGGGAGTTGCCTGAGGAGACTCTACCGAGAATTAAAAGTGGCATATTCCACTGGGCAGCGTTGAGTGTGGACCTCTAAGGCTGGCGACTTCCCTGCAGGGTCGTCTACCTGTTCAGCCAGGTGGAGAGTACCTTGCTTGGGAGCGTGGGGCCAAGGAGCCTACAGGGAGTTGAAATGCAGCCTGAAGTCTCTCTGTCAAGCCATGCACCCTCAGGTCTAAAGATCCACCCAGAGGAGCTCCTCTTCCAAAGTCATCTGCCCACAGAGACCGCCTTTTTCTAAATCGCACAAAGGTTTCCCGGGGGCCAGCGGCACCCACACGCAGGCTGGTGTTCCGTTTCCTCCCCTGTTCTTCCGGTGCCTTCCCTCCCTGTTCTGGATCGTTTGTGTGACTGTTGGTCTCCTTTATTCTCTTGAAAGTTCTGTGCAAGCCGGGGGTCTTGCTCTATTCGTGTTTATTTACCAACTTCTGCCCGGTTCTTGCACCAAGTGTTTACACAGGGGAGAGGCCCTGAAAGTGCTTTTGAAAAATAGAACCATTCTAAGACATCTGGGATATCATCCGGCCCAGTACGCACATAGCTCGGCAGAAACACTGAGGCCCAGAGAAAACCAGTGAGTTGCCCAAGCATAGAGACCAGGACAAGTTGCTTCTTGCCCTGACACTCCATTTGGCACCCCCTTTTACTTAAAGAAGCAGCCACAGAGCACGGGGAGGGAGGATGAGAACAACCTTCAGGCCCAGGCTTGTTGAGGAGGGTCAGCCAGGGACCAGTGCTTCCATTCTCGACGGTCCCGGGTCAGAGTTAAGGAATGGACATTTGCCGAACGGGCGGACGAGGGCCGAATGAAGCAAGAACGATCCAGCCAGACGCAAAGCCATCCGTGCGCCGACCTTCCCCTATCTCTGTACGTCTTGTGCAGCACACACAGGGGGCTGCTTGGGGCGGCTTTCCAAGCCACACACCCAAGTTAGCCAAGTTCTCTTGGCCTTGTTGGAATCTCGGCAGACGAGTCTCCACGGAGGCAAGTCAGCGGGTTCAAGGGCAAGGCTAGGGGCGTGGCTGCCCACGGCTTGTCCCAACCTGCAAGTTGGCTGCTCCTCTCAGCCTTCACTTGGCCTTTCTTTGGCTGTTTCTATGAGCTCATAACACCCCTCCTTCTCCTGTGCAGCCCGCCCTTCCTTTCCACCCACACTCCTTTGAGGCACCTGATACTTACACCCTGGCTCCCACTGGCCTCCCATTTACCCACCCACTTGCCCTCACTCTCTCCAGAGCAACAGCCCATGAGGAATTTGTGGAATGTCCCCAGGAAACTCTACCATGGCCCAAACCCCATAGCTCTTTCAACACAGGAAGGAAAATAAAGAAAAAAAGAAACGAGCTAAGAGCGTGGAGAGGGGAGGGAAGCAGGGTGCGTCAGAACCGCTCACTTCTTCCCTGCCTGACCAGGCATCTGTCAGACCGTCAGACTGCCCTCATCCAGTGCAGCCATAGGAACAGGATGTCCCTGTGTGGGGACGTGTGGAGGAAGTGGAGACTCACTAGAAGTGGCATGACCATGAGGTGCTCTTATGTGCGGTCACATGCTTGCTCATGTACTGTCCTCCACTAGACTCAGAGCATCCCAGACTAGGCCCCTGCCTTCTGAGTCACAAACACGTGGACAGAACAGGCAGAATAAAGAGGAGACCTCAAAACCAAGGTGTGCAATACCGGCCTAGGCTAAGGGTCAGTGCATCACAGGTGATAAGACAGGCCGTGACTCACCCCAGGGATGGAACAATGGCAGAGAAACCAACCACGGAAGTGTGACCCACCTTGAAGCCTTTACTGAAGAGGAGGAATAGCAGAATTTGCTTAAAGACCGAACGGGACAGAAAACGAATGAATTGACTAATGGGTGAGGGAGAAGGGCATGCTAGACCTGGGGGTGCTGCCCCGAGAAGGTGCAAAACGGTGCATGGAAGGTCTAGAGGGCACCGAGGGGTTTGGGAGGTTGGTGAGGGGAAAGTCAAGGCAGAGCGCTGTGAGCGTCTGGCCCTGAGAAGACCAAGTGAAAAGGATCTTGGGAGTTTTGCTGACTCCAAGGTCAAGGGAGCCAACCGTGTGATGCAGCTTTCCTGATGTTAATTAGTCTTCACCGCGCTAGCGGGAGAAGAATTTCCAGGTCATGAGACATGCTGGACTTAGGCTATGTGAAGAATATTCTTAAGAGGATAATAACTCAAGGAAAGAAGAGTGAAAGAGGAAGCAAAACAGCTTTCTTCAGATAATATAATTTACTGAGCACTTATGTGTCAGGTGTTATTCTGAGAGTTTCATATCTATTAACTCACTTAATGTTGACATGACTCTATGAGGTAGGTGCTGTTATCACCTCCATTTTACAGATGAAGAAATAGAGTCCAAGCAAGGGAAAGGCATTCATCTGAGGCCCCAGAGCTAGTAAATGGCAGAGCCGGGATTCGAACCTTCATCTGGTTTCCCAGTTTGCGTGCTTAGCCATTAAGCTGTGGAAAGTGAATTAGACTGACTTGGTGTGGCTCCAGAGGGCAGAATAGAACCAACGGGCAGGAGTTATAATAAAGCACATTTGCACTTATTATAAAGAGGAAGTTTCTGGTAGCCAAAACTGTCCCAGCATGGAAAGAATTGACTCAAGAGGGAATGAGCTCCTAGTCAGTGGAAATATATTTTTTTAAATGTTTTATTTATTTTCGAGAGAGAGAGAGAGAGAGGCAGAGCACAAGCCGGGGAGGGGCAGAGAGAGAGGGAGACACAGAATCCGAAGCAGGCTCCAGGCTCCGAGCTGCCAGCACAGAGCCCGACGCGGGGTTCGAACCCACGCACCGTGAGATCGTGACCCGAGCCGAAGTCGGTTGCTTGACCAACCAACCAACCAACCAGGCCCCCCAGGCAGTGGAAATATGTAAGCAGAGACTGGACAGTCACCGACCAGGGATGCTGTAGAGGGGCTCCTGCACCCACCACGTGATCTTTATGCCACGACTATTCCACAGACTCCCTCAGCAGAAGGGCAGGCTGTGGCAGAGAGGAAGCACAAGGAGAGGGAAGCCAAGGCACCCTGGGTGTGGGCTTTGAAGTCACAGGTTGGGTTCAGCTTGCTCCCAGAATGTAGCAGAAAGCCCTCAGCATCCAGGAAGAGGTGCTGGGCACAGATAGGGCAGGGCAGGCCTGGGGCGAGATGTAGGGGAGGGGAAGGCAGGAATGTTCTGCGGGGCGGGGGGTGGGGAGGGGGGGGACACAGCGGACTGTGATGACACCTCCACCCCCAGGCTAAGGGCAGGCTGAGAGTCTAGACTGAGAAGGGAGGCAGGGAGCTAATGTCGAAGCAGATGGAAGAGGCATAGTGGCCACAGAAGTGCAAACTCATTGATTAGGACTTCCCAGCTGGAAGGGAGGAGTCCAGGAGGCGGTTCGAGCCTAAGTCCTGGGGCATAGGAGGGCAGGAGGTAGGCTGAGGAGACCAAAGCTACCAGGACGTGGGAGGGAGGACTCTCTCCAGGTTCAGAGCACAGTCCTGGTTCCTTGTCTCCCTGCCTCAGTCCCAGCTTTATGTCCCTGCGGGCCTCCCTTAGCCCCTCAGCCCCGGGGCCTTACACGGCAGCGGGCCTCGTTGGCTGTCTGTTCTCTGTCCCCACTGGAAAGCTCCCCTGCTGCTCAGGGGCTGGTGAAATGTCCTTTACCCTGCCCCTTCAAGCACTGTGGATAGCACCCTCCTCAGACCCCTCACAGCATGTAATTTTGCTCTGACGGCATCCGACATGGGAGCAGCCACTAATGTGTCCACTTATCTTGAGATTCACAGACCCTGAAGGACAGGGACCCTCTTTTTCACGTTTACGTCACCCTTTCCCGTGGTCAGATCCAACATCTCTCACACATTAGGTGCTCATTAAATTTAGCTCGCGTGTATTGGGAACCGCCTGCATGCCGGACCCCCATTTGCACCGATTGGGATAGAACCAGATGCCAAGAGTGACTGCTGTTGATGTGGCCGGTTTGCAAGGGAAGGAAGCTATGCTCTGGTGGATATGTCAGGGGGCGGGGTGGCGGCGGGATGAGGAGTCAAGAAAACGGGAGAGCTGCTGGTGGGTAACAGGGAAAAGAGTCTGAAAAGGACATGTGGACGAGGGTGGGCGGTACTCTCAGAGACGGTGACCGGGGTGGAAGAAGGGGACCGTGTTTATACTGTTGCCTGGAGATGCCCAGAATAGCATGGCCAGCCATCTGCCTCCTTTGGATCAGATGTGGGTTTGCTGACAGCAGGGAGCAGGTGCAAAGGCCCAGGTAACCGCTGCCCTGCCCCCATCCTGCCAGCCCTCTGTTTGTAGGATTCTTGGACGGCTTTAGAAATCCACAGAGACTTAGCCCTCTTCAAGTTCTGGGGAGAGCCCTGGCCTCTTCTGGCACCACCTCCTTTCCCATTAGCTAACCAGCATGGCCGCGGAAATGCCTGAGAAATTCTTGAGGAAAATTCTGCCTTTCCCTAAGGGACATACCAACCAACCCAAGGTCTCCAGTCCGCAGCCCACAGGAAGCCCCGGCGTCCCGATCCCATTCTTCTTTTTCCAATTTCACAAACGGTTTGCTCCGCAAAGCCAGGAAAACTGAAGCTCCTTTGCAGGAGCGGCTTAGGCGCTGGAGAGAATCCTTCGAGAGCACCAAAGTAATAACGTTCCTAAGCTCCAGGGTGACTGCTCAGTTTTTTGGTAACACTGATTAGTTACAAGATACTGCTTTTCGTCTGAAAATACTTCAATTGCGTGTGGCCATGGACCCCTACCTCTCTGCCCCATTTTGCAGATGTGGAAAACTGAGCCACGGAGATATTAAGTATCCCACCCAAGGTTCTACGGCCCCTCCGTTGGCAATCTTGACATTGGCACTTATACATCCTCCCCAAACACACAGAAGTTCCGAACCTGTTACTTGGCTTTGTCATGGGGTGGAGTCGTCTTGGTGGACAGAGGGCCAAATTGGATGAAAAGCTGAGAAACATGCCTTTCTGTCTGTGCCAGCCCCACCAAACAATAGCCACTCGTTCCTCTGAGTGGAAATGATTCACTCCTTTCTCAGTGTGAACCCCGGATCAAGTAAACAACCAGGGCTGCGGGTCCAGTTCTGGGAGACCACGGCTCTCCTGGCCCTCGTGACGGCTAACCCGACGCCCTACCCCTCCTCGGGCGTCTCAGCAGTGCTGGGGGCTGGGGTAGTGTGGAGCAGACACCCTCGCCCACATCCCCAGAGCCTGCGTGGAAGAGCCGGGGTAGTGGCTCTGAGCTCACCACCCCATCCCTGGTAATGAGTTTGGCTCCCTGCCCAGGCTCCCACCGCCAAGCGCGCTGTTTGTTTTGTTGTTTTATAGGCCTCTTGGGTCCCAAGAACCGGTCTTCTGAAAGCTGGGAACGGCAGCACTTGGTCGGCACCCGGAAGGAGGCATATTTTTACAGAATCCCCCCACACCCCCACCCCGGGCCGCCGCATCCCTCCGCTTGACCATGACAGGTGGAGAGAGAGGGGGCGTGGGTTTCTATCCAGAGCCCCAGCTGACCCCGGGGAAGGAAGTCCAGATCTCCCGGAGCCATTCTGAAAGGGGAGAAGCTACAGATTCATTTATGTTGTGCTCCGTTTGTGCAGCCCCAATGTATGCTTGAGTCCTGGCCCGTCCCTGGAGCAGGCATCAGGCTGTGTGTTCAGCAGGCTGCTTGGCAATCCAAGAGTGGGCCCCTGGAGCTCAAGGCTTTATCTCACGACAGGTGAAACACAGGAAACTGTGTTTCAGGGCCGAGGTGGGGGAAGGGGAAATGATTCAAGCTCACAGAATCCAGGTGACCCACATAGTTTCCACAGAAAATTTAAGGGGCCAATGTGCTAAGGGGCAGAGCTCTCATCTTTAGGAAAATACAAAGCACATCCTTTGAGGCCACTGAGCCTTGCCTGCCCTTCGATACAGGACATGGGACGTGTATCTCAGGGTTGGAAGGGACCTCCAGGGACCATCTGGTCTGTTCTGCCTGCAGGTTAGAAACCGATTTGCATAGGAAGAGCGTATGAGCTTGTGGGCTATAGTCCTGACCTTAGCTTCAGTGTCCTCATGTAAAGTGTGAGCAGTGACAGTGCTTGCCTTGTGAGAGTCTGATGGGGACGAAGTGAAATGATTCATTCCTGAACTATAAATGAGCGAGTACCTACTATGTGCCGTTTTCCGGGTCTGCAGTTGTGGACAAAAGTGTCAGAAATGTCTGTCCTATTGAAGTCTATATCTTACTGTCGGAAGACAGACCAAAAATAAATTAATTAATTAATTAAAAGTAAGCACAATATATAGTATGTTAGGAAGAGAAAAACTGCCAGTAGAACAAAATAGAGCATAACGAATTAATCCGTGTATAGCACCGTGCCAGGTTTGAGCATATTTGCTCTTTTTTTGTTGTTTATTTTTGAGAGAGAGAGAGAGAGAGAGAGAAAGAGGCAGAGAGAGCACAAGCAGGGGAGGGGCAGAGAGAAAGAGAGAGAGAGAGGGAGACACAGAATTCTAAGCAGGCTCCTGGCTCTGGCTGTCAGCACAGAGCTGGACAGGGTATTTGAACCCATGAACTACGAGATCATGACCCGAGCCGAAGCTGGACACTTGACCGACTCTCCGAGAATATTTGCTCTTAAATATCACTACTGGTGTTACTTAACTTGCGAGCCTCAATTTATTTCTTCTGTGGAGTGGGGGTAGTAAGAAACACTTGGCGTAGCCGTCCGAAGGACTGAGTGAAGTCGTGTATGAAAAAGCGTTTAAACTATAGTGCTTGGCATAACCGTGCTTTGCGTTATTGTTACGAACATCTTTGAGGCTTCCCCCAAATCCCACTTCTTGTCTGACTCCCTTGGGGGGAGTGGCGCTGTCACATCAGCCTCCTTTTTTAGTGACACGTTTGCAAGGTCAGATAGAGGAAGAGAATCCTGCCCCCTTCCTCCCAGCCCTGAGTCATGGGAAAAAATATTTAGAAGACTAGACCAGCTGAGCCAAACTAATCTAATCCTGTTGGACATTGGCACCCAGCTGCATTAGTCACCAGTGAGAGCTTTCCGAGAGTTTCACCAAACAATATGAACTGACCCCGCCCCAGGGCGGGGCCGGGGGAAGCGGCTGGTTGCTCTTGCCCCTTTGCAGAGTTAACCAGAACAGAGCCATTCTCTGTCCTTTGCATGCTCCCAAGCAGACCACAATATCCTAGTGCTGTACACCCTGCCTCAGATTAACTATGGAGTTGGGAGGGGCGGGGGGCGCCTAGTTTCCTCAACTGGTCTACTGATGCCGTCTTGCAAGATGTCTCTGCATATCAGAGATGACAGACGTAAAGTACCGATTACGGAGCCCGACGCATAGTAGGTGCTTAATCGAATTAGTATGCTTACTAATGCATACTATCGATGCATAGTAGGTGCTTAATAGCAGCCATTGTTGCTGCTATTGCTATGAATGTGACTCACACGGGTGTTCCTGCTACTACTTCTGTGCTATTACCATGCTTTTCTTCCAGGGCCCAGGGCCCCTTGGATTCTATTAGCTCATTAATCCCATAACATTTTCTGATGAACAGGAAGGGTCGGGATATTTCTCTGCGCTGTCGCAGATGATGATATTGAAATTCAGAGAGGTTAAGGGCTTGCTCGGGGTCATGGGGTCAATCAAGGGAAGATGGGGGAACCGGAATCGGGGCTACAAATACTTCACATGGAGGTGGGCCCAGCATATACCTAGGTCACTTCCACAGTCCAAGATGAGGAAGTTGAACTCTTGCAGCCGCTTAAACTTTGGTTGCCTTCTTACCCTGGGTCCTTCTATCGTGTGCTGAGAAAAGCAGGAAATACATGGAGACGCAAGGGGGTGAAGGTCGATCTCAGTTTCTGTCCTTTGAGGCCCTTCCTAGGATTCCATGCCCCTCCTAGCATGGCCTCTAGAAAGGTCTGTAGGCTCCAAGGTAGGACAGAACCTCAGGAGTGCGTGTCTCTGTGCTTGTCCTGATCAGCCTCCACTCCTGTACCATGTTGTCGTTTTCTAAATTGAAGGTTACTGCCACCAGCTAGGTGTCCCCATTTCACCTGGAAGGACAGGCTTTAGTAACAAATTGGGGATTCTCACCTTTACAGTTCAGGGGTGGGTGAGAACAGCAGCCCCTGGGAGGGGGAGGGGGGAGGAGTTGGGCCCCAGCAGGGGGCAGGGCCCCCAGGGAGAAGGTGGACTCCCTCATGCAAGGTAAGAATCTTGCCCTGATTTTATAGCTGGAAAGGACCTCAGAGACTGGTCCAGCCTCCAGACTTCGGGTGGGTGAGATAGCTATTGTTATGTTTTATAGATGAGACAGCTGATGCCCAGAAAAGTGACATGATCCGCTCAAAATCACTCAGGTTCTCAGCATCAGAGGCAAGACTCAAATCCAGGGACTTCAGTTCCAATTTGTGGTCTTTTCTCTTTCTATCATGTGGAAGAATATTCCCTCTGCACGAAACCTCAGATTAACCTCCGCCTTTCCCTGCCATGCAAGCATTCCCTGAGCAGAACCTATGGGGTCATTCTCTTGGGGACAAGAGTCTAGCTGCGCTCTCTGTTCCAGGCCTGACTTGGGAGAGGGGAGGGGGGGTGACCAGCATCCCCGAGCCCTCATTCCACTGCCTTGGGGACCTTAGCTGAGCCTGGCCAGCAAGGAGGTGTACTTAACCACAAAATGCTTGCCTTGGGGCTGAGATGTTCTGACATATCAGAGCAACACTGAATTGGGAGTCTCAAATCTTACATGCTGGTCCTCTCTAGACATGCCACATTTTTGGTGGGATTTTTATTGGGGGGTGGGGGGGCAGGTTCTGTTATCACTTTCGCACTTACTATGTGCTAAGCACTGAGCTAAGTGTTGTTTGTTTTTTGTTTTTTGGTTTTTTTTCAGTTAAGCCTCTTAGTACCCTAGTAAGAGAAGGTTGAATATTCTGTCTGTTTTCCGTATGAACACACTGAGGCCCAACAGAGTTACATTGCTACTTAGTCACATTGCTACTTAGCGGACAGCTGGAATGTGAGTCCAGATCTGGCTCCAGACCCGTGCCTTGTTAACCCCTAGCTTTAGCACCCTGTCGGTCTTCTCTTCGAGCCCGTTGGTCCATCTGTAACCTACCACCTGCCCTTCAGGGCGATGTGAGAAGATGCACGAGAGAAGAGCGGAAGGGCCAATGCTTTTACACTCCTTCGAGCAAAAGTGCCCTGGAAACCCGGGACACGGCAGCTGTCACCTCGGCACACGCTGCCTTGTATCACCCCCTCAGGCCTCCTCCTCCCCCTCCCCACCCATCTCAGCCTGGGCCACAATGGATGGGGTGGCAGGCTTTTGTGCCACACGCAGTCCCCAGCTGACTCCCCTTTCTCCAGGCATCATTGTTTGCCGGGAGCCTTCTGAAGGGAAGACAAAGGAGTGTGGCTGACAAGGCCAAGAGCTGCCGTGTAAAGCGTGGGGCCTCAGCCCATCACCCGTGCGTCCCTGGGAGCCCCGGGGCTCTTCTTCAAAGATGCTGTCTGGGATCTTTTGTGTGCCAGTCATACCCATTCAGAGCTGGCAGGGCAAAGGTTCCTGGGGGGGTGGTAGAACACCGAAAAATGGAGTCATTTTGATCTGGCAAAATTGGAAGAGACATTAATGCAATAGTTAACAGCTAGGGGGATGGGCCCGAATGCTTGTTCTCTGTTTATGGGGCTTATGCAATTCCATCAATATTGATGCCTGATGCCTTTGATTCTGACACTAATCATTGCGATGAATTAAATTTGCAGCCATATAATTAGGATTGCTATTAATAGGGCCCTGAGCTAAGCACTACGATGCCGCATGTCTTTTTCTTGATAGAAAATGGCATCCTTGGAACTCTGCTAATGGGGCGCACCTGGGATTTGCCAAGAATGATGTGAAAATTATACATTCTATATTTGTATTGGGCCTTTACTGAAATACCAGCAAGCAAAGGTGAGGCTGGAGGAAAGGTTGTCTCCTGCCCAATGCTGTGGGCAGCAATTAGGTGGGTCTTCAGTTCTGTAAAGTCTTTAGGAATGGATATTCCAGAGCCAATGGTGGTTGCTCATGGTCAAGTCCTCGGATAGCTCACTCAGGAAGGTCTTCCCAAAGTCTAATTGAGAATCCCCAATTTGTCACAAGTCAGCTTAGGCTAAGAGCTAAGTGGTGCTTCTTTTTCAGACTGTAACATGGCTATGAGTCAACTGAGGGAAGAGGAATGTTTCTTTATGCTCTAAGCTTGGTTGAAAGGGGCCGAGCCCCTATGGATAGGCCCAGTTGGGCCTCATTTCTAGGCAGCTGATTGGGCAAGATCCCCACTCACAACTGATTCCGAGGCCCCTTACCCAGAGAGTTCTCTGGACCACAGAGCCTGGTTAACCTCACAGGTAAAAGAACCCACCACATGGTAGGAAAGAAAGAGCTCTTTCTCATGATGAGATGCTCTTCTAGGTGAATTTGTAGCACGTTTGTCTACTGGGGCGTCCTGTCTGTGATTCTCAGCAGTTCCCCAGTTCAGCGGTACCCCATTCACCCTCAGTCTGAGTGATTCATCATGCACACAAGGCTTCGCTAACCCTTTGCTAACAATAGCACATGTGGTGACCCCCACCCCCCCCTTATCACTTGGAATAATAATATGCACCAGTTGACATAAGGGATGCATTAGTCCCTGCTCTTTTGACCTTCAGACTGAAAATAATTTTTCCTCCATATCATCATTTATTGATTTGTGTCCTTTCATATTTTTTAAGTCATCCTGAGAAGACATTGGTTTGAGTTCAAGTCTTAACCCTACTATTTATAAAGCATATGACCCCGGCTACGTTCCTGAACCTCTTGGAAACTGGGAGTTGAAGGTGATGATCATACTGTCTGCTTCATAAAGATGATAATAAGGTTCAAAAAGTATCTGAATTGCTTATCACAGGTCTTTTGCACCTAAGAACATTCCCCACTTCCCTCTTCTCTGTCTCCTGTCACAGAGACCCAGGTACGGAGGACGATGGCTTCGGAAGAATGCCACTTTATCTTCCTCCCCTGCTCAGGGACAGCACTTGGGAAATCAATTCCTCCAAAACAGATGGTGTGCTGGAACATGAGTTCCACATGTCCTCGGTCATCTCACCGCACACTGAAAGGCTCAACAAGGAATTCTTGCCCCTCTGTAGGTACCGTGGCTTCTGCTGGTTGCTTCTACTCCCCAGTAGTCCAGGCTCTTGGCTGGACTGAACGCATCCTTGAGGTCAGGGCCAACGGCTCCCACACTACTCACAGAGTACTTGGAGGCTGTGGGGAAAGGGGTGAGACCATCTGAACGTCACCTAGAATAGAGGCTCTTTTTACACAGGATTTGTATTCCTTTCTGCCTTCCGCAGCACACATCCACTGTATGTCTGACCACTCCGTGCAGGTGCATGCTTACAGGCAAACGTGTGGATAGCCAGCCATTGGCCAACGGCCAACCTTAACCAGAGATGCAGGTACTTTTTCATATGAACCCCTAGAAAACAGTGTGTGTGGTTGAACCCTCGAGTACCTGAACTTTTCACTAAGTAACCAACAAGTGTTCTACTCTTCATACCCGAAGCTGAGAGGGGATGGAGATTCTTCCTGGGCTATTGTTGGAGTTGCAGTTGCTTTTTTTTCCACCAGGTAGAGAACATTAATCACAGAATTTCAGTCCCTTAATATTGGAAATTAGCCTGAGGTTGCACAAGTACATGGTTACTCATATATGCCTTCAAGCACGCATTCAACATAATTATACTCACCGCGTTCGGTTGTCTTGTCACTTGCAAGGTCTTGGCTCATGCGAACAAGACCCAAAATTGGCTCACCCGAAGAGGCAATATCATGCACCCTCAGATCCTCCTGCACCTCCAGTCTTTCCAGGAGGTACTCTGGAAGCCATAAAACAGAGTAGCTTCAGTCTCGGACAGACTGATGGTATTCCCAGAGGAATGGCCACAGTCAGAGAAACAGAGGAAAAAATATGCCCAACCTCCCCCTACCATCAAATCAAAGAAATAAAAAATCTGTCTCCTTGGTGCCTCCCCAATATTTATGTCTGAGCTCAGCAGACACCCCTGGGCTGCAGCCAGTCTGTGTATTAGCATTAGTCCATTACGCTTTTTATGATGCATGTTACCCACCCTCCACCCCCCCGTGCAACATTTTATGACTGTCCTTTTCATTTCTGGAAAGAGCTTCACAGAATGGCAGATGCCTGCATTTCCCCACTCTTTGGGGAGCTATTTGTAGGCAGCCTGTCCCAGGCCATAAACAACGGGAGATAAACCACAGCCAGTGGCAGTAAATGCATCCAAGGCCAAGGAGGTGCAAAAGTAGGGCGGGGGGGGGGGGGCTGGGGTGAGCTTGGTGCTGTGTGTACAAGGCCAGTGGCCAGCGGTTCTGGGGTAGATGCCACCCACAGAAGGAGAGCCGAGGGGCTGGTGTGGAAATGGGATGTCTCCCAGATTTCCACGAAAGTTAGAGGGCCATCCTACCACTCTCCCTCATGCCTGTCCCCCCCACTGAGGCCACTGGTCCCCTAACTGTGATCAGAACCAGTGAACTTTCCAGTGAGAAGAGGATCCTTCCCTTTGGCGTCATTCTCTCCTGCCTGTTCCTGTTGCTACATAGATTACTTTGTGCCACTCATCTCCCGTAGATGCTTCTGGATCTTGGAGCAACTCCCTGCAAGTTTCTCTTGCCTTCTCCCACCCTCTCTCCCCATGACACTCATCCCAACCTCTTCCTCCTCTAATACTCTTTCCTTTTTTCATGTCCAAGACCAACTCTTAACCAATCAATCACTACTACTTCTAGCTCATTAAAACTTCAGCCAGGACTCTGGTGGCCATGGCAGTGATACTTATCTATTTCAGCTTTGAGCTGCACCCACCAGCAAGTCACTTGTGACGCTGCAGGAGACAGCACCTGGAGCCAGCTTTGCTCCATAAAAGGCACCCCTGGGAGAAGAAAACCAAAGTCTGAACGAATAATTGGTCTGGTAGAGATTGCGGATTCTTCCTACACACACAAACAGCAACTGAAAGCAAAGAATAAAGCAAAGATAAGAGGGGGGTAGGATGTGGAGAAGAAAAGCTGGCAAGGCCCTGAATTATTAGCGCCTTGAATGGTTTTCTTTCTCATCAACCCCGTCTTAGGGGCAGGACGTAGACAGAGGGTGGAGGTGATGTTCTTGTTCTCCTCCTTATTTGGTTTTGGACTCCACATCAAGTGGAAACATGTAGATGAAAGTGATGTGCGTTTAAAATGTATGTACACATCAGACTGCTGGAGATAGTAGCTATTATACTGCGTGTATGTTTTTTTGCAGTAAGCTGCTAAATTATTTATTGGGCACTGGGCTTTAATCTCGTAAACCTGCCTGCGGGCCTAGGCACCGGCAGCCTGAGCACTGCATAAAACACATACGTCGGGCGGGCTGCACAGAGCACTCTGGTGACTCTGGGTAGTGATTGTCCATTTTCACTTGTTTCCACCCCCCTCCCCCCTCCGATCAGCTCATTAACAGCAGGCAGACCCAATCAAGAGCCTTCTCGTTTCCCCGTCACTGAGAATTTGGAAGTTGATTTGCACCTCCGACCTGAGCACAACCTTAGCAAGAGGCTATTCCCAGAGGCTGTCCTTAGCTGAAGGATAGGAGCCATAGACGAGGGAGCAGATGGATCCAGAGCCCCTGGATGTTGCTAGGATTGTCCAGAGCTAAGCGCCCTTAAGCTATGAGTTCCCCCCGCAACTTCAAAAACTCATCGATGAGTGACTGGGCGAATCATTGCATATCTCGGGCCTGAATTTGTCCCCTTTAAGTAAAAGTGGTCTCCATGATCGTCTCTGGTTCCCAGTCCAGAAGTTACCTCTCTTGGTATGAGTCTCCTATCGTCTCTGCATGCCACGATAATAACAACACCCTTAAACGTGTTTAGTGCCCATGCTGACTGAGCTCATCCAGTAATCCTAACAAGCCACTGGTTGTTGATTTTAGGGATGAAGAAACTGGCCCAGAGGGGTCAAGTGATTTACCCAGCATCACCCAGCAGTGACACTCACATTGGAACCTAGATGCCCATGCTTGGTCTTTTCTAATCATTGCCTAGATATGGAAGCTCACTAGCATGAGGCTAGTGTGGAAACTGAGGCACAGATCATTTTTGACAGCCGGTTCCCCTCGGGCTGTGTGGGGGCAGTGTTAACACCCTTGTCATGGAAGGTTGTGCTTGAACCCGGGGCCTCTGCTCTTTCTGAGCAAACGAAGCAATATTCCAGGACTGTCTGGGTTTCACTATTCACTGTCCTGTGACCCCCCCCATCTTAGATCTCCCCTTTGCGACACAGAGGGAGGGAGACCCGATAGGAAGGTACGGCAGAAGTTGAATGCACAGCATTTTAAACCTGTGTTTCAGGACTCAGGGGGCCATGATATATCAAAAAAAAAAAAAAAAGAAAGAAAGAAAGAAAGAAAAAAATGCTATGTAAACATTTACATATCTATAATTTTTATGTGGACACCCCATTGCTTGCATCAGATTCTCAAAGCTAAAAATACGAAACTAAAATGTTAAGACTCCTTATCTAATGGCTTTTAAACAGTGTGCCTCTGAGCCCTAGAGTGACCCAATCCCCCATTTCCACCCTTTTTTAATCAAAGCATCTTGCTCTCCTCTGTTTTTACATATGTCAGGGTTATGAGCCTGATTTTTTTGTTGCTGCTGAAGAAAAACAGGTTCAAATGACAGACGATGAAATGCTGGGCTAAGTAGTAGTTAAGAAGAGTCCAGACCCGAGAGCCAAAATATCCTGGAGTCCACTCCTGACTGTGCCCATTCGTGTATGGTGACGTAGTAAGTAAGAGTCACTTCACTTCTCTGTGCCTGACTCCCCATCTGCACACTGGAAATGATAATAGTTTCTGCCTCCCAGGCTTGTTGTGAGGCACATGGAAATGAGTGAATACATGTAAAGCACACAGATCAGTGTCCACAGTAGGATCAGTGCTCAGTAGGTCTATCCTATTATTGTTATATGTATTGTCATCGCCCTTTTTCCTTTCCCTGTCCCTCAGCAGTTTTAGGACAGAGGCTGCGTTTATCATCTCTGTGCCTATAGTACCAATTAATGTAACGGACATTCGGTAAATGTTTAAAAAGGAAGAAAGGAAAAGGAAGGAATGGGGAGGGGGAAGGAAGGAAGAAATCCTAAGACCCGGGTCATCTCTCTGTTCCAGTATTGAAGGCATCTTCTCGAAGGGAGTCAAAGGGGCTTATGGGTGTGAGCCATGCCACCAAGTAAGGTAGGACCTAGGGGCTCCTACCGACGTCTGTGGCTGGCCGCGGCAAAGGATGAGGTTCTCTGGGAAGTGCGTGTGATTCCAGCCGTCACAACTCATACACAGAAATCAAGCCATTGTTGCTGCAGGAGAACCCCTTTGGGACTGGCCTTTCCCAGTTGGGAAAATTCCTTCAGCCTCACCTAGCTCAAAAGCCTCCCTCCTGTCGGTGCTCCACCGGCTGATCCTGGCAGGTTCCAGGTCTGCACCAAAAGACAGCTGGCGACAGAGACACCCGTAAGGGGGGCAGTGGGTGCCCATCAGACCTCTCTGTGATCCCATCAGCCTTCAACGGGACAGGACTAAGGAGACTGTGTTCCTGCCAAGGCTTTAAAGATGCAGTGTGTTCATTCATACGTTCACTCCCCCATTCAAAACAGTGACCATTACTTGTCAGTGCCTACCGTATGCTTCCAAATACCTTACGTGGTGGTAATATTCCCCGAAGCCAGTATTTCTCCACTGGGGTGATTCTATGGGCATTTGGCAAGGTCTGGAGACATTTTTGAGTCTTAGGTCTGGGGCAGGAGATGCTACGGGCATCTAGTGGAGAGAGGGCAGGGATGCCGCTGAACATCTCACACGTGCGCAAAACAGCCCGCACGACAAAGCGTCATCCTGCCCCCGAATGTCAGGCGTACTGAGGTTGAGAAACTCCAATCGGGGCCACAAATACCTCTCGTGCCGACCACTGTGCTAAGCACTTCTCCCCGTTTACTCCTCTTCACTGTCCTGCATCGCAGGTGCCGTGACTATGGATCTTGCCAGGTGAGAAAACTAAAGTGCAGGGAGGTTAACTTATTTCCCCATTCGTTCATGTAATACTTACTGGACAACTCAGCAGGCCAAACCCAGGGGGGCCGGCCCCAAAGTCGCCCCAAAGTCTGTGCTCATTCCAAACCATGCGATAGCTGTCTGCACAAGGTCAGGAAGGAGAAAACATGAAATAAGTGAGTGAGGGAGAAGCCTACGTTTGGGGAGGAGAGTATGGCTGATAAATGCCATTGCTTCTGAAAAAAAGATATTACTTTCCCTTTCCCGCCTCCTTCTTTCCCTCTCCCCCACACGCACTCGCGTACGCACACATCGACAATGGAACAACATCCTGGAGGTCCCCGTTTGCCTTCAGGTTTATTTTGGTGTGGGTGGTGATTTTAGCTGGAGATTGCACCCTCCTGCCCCTCCCCACAAAGTGTTTCTCGTCTCACAAACACAGCCGACCCTTTGGCTGGCTGGGAAGAGGGTGGAAATATTTCTCCTACTCCTGAAGTGTCTTGATAAAGATCTGCTCGCTGCCAGCCTCCGGCTTCTCCTCGAGCTGATTTAGTGCGTCCCATAGGAGGTGTGGGATTTGTTGGTAGCTCCTGACTCGTGAGCTGTTTGGACAGGGGCAGCGTGTGTGACGGCAAGAATTCGGACTCTCGAGTCAGACCATCTTGTTTCAGATTGCATCTACCTGCTAGGTAGACGCTTTGGGAGGAATTCGCCTTCTTGAGCTTTGGTTTCTTCCCCTGCAAAACGAGATTGATGATCCCTACGTCGAAGGGCGCTTTGAAAATTAAATGAGGTCAGGTATGGTCATCATTTAGTGTGGTGCTGGGCAAAGAGCGGGTACTGGCAAACGCTAGGCAATGTGCACACCAGCCCCGGCTTGGCTCTTTCCAGGGGCTCCGAGAGATGAGAAGGGATAGTCCGTGGACCCTCCTGGTGGGCTTCCCTGTCTGCGCGGGTTTCCTCAGGAGTCCTGTGTGTAGGTCGTCCCAGGCACCTGAATCAACCGCAAGACCCACGTCTTGCCCTCTCTCTGTGGTGAGTCAGCTGACATAGACCACAGTCACCACCCGCCCCCCGCCCCGCCCCGACGTGCTCATGTGAATACGAGTCAGACATGTTTCCCATCGAATCAGCAGAAACCCAAAGAATGGCAGGGAAGCGTGAAGCAGTGGTGGCAGTTGAGCCTTTCAGAAGACGTATCATTTGAGACACGAAATCATTGAAGGCTCCGAGGCTGGGAGGGATCCTCAAAATGTCCTCCTTGCTGCCCTCCCCTCACCACTGTCCTTTTGCTCTGCTCCTAGTGCTTCTCACGACAGAGGAGTTTTTAGAATGGATACTCATTCATTGAAAGCCTACTCTGCAACAGACCCTTCGCCCCCACCCCCCCCCCAACATAGCCCACCCTCCCATCCTGGGCACACTGCACGCAACCCATCTGGGGCAGGAGGCCATGTGCATTGCTCTAAGGAGCCTCGGAGGAGGGGCTTCCTTATTTCTCTGCTGTCTTGCCCGTGTGACCTCCTGAACCTCAAGGTCAGGAAGATCCAACTTAATGCCCCACCGTGTGCAGTCTACTTTTGTATTTCTCGTCTCAGTCAGTTCTGACGGCAATTCTAGAGGCGGGCATTCTGATCTCCATTTTGAAGATGGGGCAGACAACATTCCCAATAGATTGTCTCGTTGGTAAATCTTGAAGCCTAGACGTAAACCTTAGTTTTGTGACACAAAGTTCTCACCACCATCGCCCCACCCCTCCCATGATGTCTTGGGTCCCTTGTTGTGCCTTTCCTTACATCCTAACCTAAAGTGGCCATTCAAACAATATATTTGGAAGACTGTGGGTTATGGGCCATGGGAGACGTAAAGGCCCATAGGACAAGGGCCCTTTCCTCAGGTACCTACTACAATCTGTTGGAAGGCATGGGACATGTTTGCCCCCCTTCCCGCTTCCCCTAAAGACAGGACATTGCACATTCTTCTCTCAAAGATTCTGGCTATGCAGCAGCAGCCACGAAGCAATGTGGAGCTGGGGAAAAGGAGTCCAGAAATCAAGTGGCCTGGGCTCTAGCCCTGGCTGTACAGCCATTGACCTTGGAGAAGTCACCCTGGTCCCTTACCTATAAAAGAGACATTGATAATTCTGGTTTCTGCCTCACAGGGTTAAGGGGCAGATTTAGTGAGACATAGTAGGGGTGAAAGCGTCTAGAAAACTGTAGCCTGGCTGTCCAGATATAAGGGGTCGGTGCTCTCCCCCCTTCCCTCCCCATGTGATTAGTTGCCCCAGACCCTCAAGACACATTTCTGTTGCTGATCACCGCCGTACCCTGACCATATGTCCTGGAAGCAGGGCAATTATAGCGACATGCTTGAACTGCTGTGCCAAAGCCTACCCCCTTCTCCCCATCGATTCCATAGGTTACCCATGCGACGGCAGGTTAAAATGCCACCCCCCATTAAAAACAAAAACAAAAACGTAGAATGAGCAAGTCCCTAGAGAGAGAACCTGACAGCCGCAGGTTATAGACCAAAAGTGTGTGACCTGGTAATGCCCTGCGGGGGTGGGGGTGGGGGGGGCGGGGGAGGGGGTTGGGGGACACAAGGAACTTTTACAAAATGTTCGTCATTGTCCCAACAGGAAGGGTAGCAACAGTCCGGGGAGGGGAGGGTACCCCGAAGACCTCTTCCCACGGTTCCAGCTGTTGTGGTGGTCTCTTCCAGGGAAGGTGTTTGATTGGCGAGGCTTTCAGGTTTGCCTGCATGAAGTCAGCTAGAGGGAACTCAGCCGTAAGTACAGAGCAGAAAAGGATGTCCGACCTCGGGTGTTTCTGAGGAATGCGATCGTTGTTAAGGCTCTGTGGCTGCTGCCCCACTGCCTTCCAAATCCAGCCTCTTACACACCACGGAGCAGAGATCAGCTAGGTAACGGAAAACATCTTCCTGTGGCTGGCCTCCCACACGCCCCTGCCAGTCTGGGAGCTATTACCTTTTCCAGATGTGGAATAATTGCAGGGCTAATCACGCCTGGGGTCTGCTGGGATCCGTCTCCGAGGGACTCCGGGCCCTTTTATTTAATCCTCATGACGGTCACTAACAATAAAGAAGAAAGTGGCAGATGCTGAGGAGAGGAGCTAAGATAGCTGCCCAAAGACACAGCGAGCTGCCATGACTTCCAGCCGAAAATTCTTAGGTCCGCAAAACACCAGAAAAATATGTCTCTTGTCCCTCCCCCTTACTTCCTACAGGAAGAATTTTGCACGAAATCACGTTGCAATTCTCAGAGCAACTACCTCTCTGCAGATGTGGGGCCACCTACTCCCACCCCATTTTCTCCACCACCGCCCCCTGCCTCCAAAGCCTACCTTCCCGAAAGACGTTCTTGACATTGTCATTAAACAGCTGCCAGCAACACCTGCCGGCATTCTCCCTTGCAAAGATAACAACCCAACTTAAAAAAAAAAAAAAAAAAAACAAACGAGAAAGGCTACAGGAGGTATAACTGGGGGTTCAAAGGGTTGTTGTTTTTTTTTTTTTCGGTTTTTGCCAAATTGCCTTTATCCTGCGTTTCTCTGCCGATTCTCCTTTGCACTTTCCGCATTCTACTTACGCATCCCCTCTTCCAAACCCTACTTGGAAAATCAAGAAAAGAAAACCCATTTCAGGACTAAATACTGTGTCAACATGTGGCTGGCATCTTCCTACCTCGAAGAGAAGCCGCAGGCAGGGGCTGTCTCCACCCACCGAAGGTATAATAGGGGAGGGGGGAAAGAAATGGAAGAGCCAGTCTTTCTCTCCTCCCTTCCTGGGCCTCCTTCCAACAAATGCTGATGCAGGCTGATTTAGAGAAGGTTCTCAGAACCTGTGCCTAATGATAACCGCCGTAGAAAGTCATTACTTGAGTGGCTTTGCCAGCTCTGTTCTCATACCCTGGAGTTTCTCCTGTTCATTCAAGAAGCCGTCACAGGGAGACCCATCACGTCTCTGCTCACTGCCCCAGGGCTTGCTAAGCCTTGATAGAAGCCTTCAGTGGGCCCCGCCATCCTGCCCACGGGGGACTAGCCCACTTGGAAACCGCCAGCACCCCATCCTTACCCACAGCATCCCTCAGTGCCATGGGATCCTGCCGCCCGACTAATTCCCTCCTTCTGCCAGCTGGAGCTCAGATACTAAGCCTATTATTTTTTTTTTTTAAGATGATAGGTCAAAAGCAATGGATTTTTTTTTTTTTGCTTTTAGACAGAGGGCCAATGAGGAATAAAGTGGCAGCTTCAGGAAACTGAGCTGTATTTTGTGGTTGCCAGGGGCTTGGAGCCTGGTGAGGGCTGGAGGGGTTCGATTTCTGGAAGCAGAGTTCAAAGGAGCTTTGCAAAGGTCAACCCGAAGCTGTATTTGTGGGAACCATCAAACCGATGACTCGGCTGGTTTTCTATTGTGTCATGGAAAAGGCTTCTAGGGAATTCTTGCCAAGTCTTTAGAAGAAAAGATATATATAGCTAAAGATGTGTATATTTATAGAGGGATGTATGGATATATTTATGCCAGTCATGCCCATTAGCTCTGCACGGAGGAGGAAGGGGCCTCTGGAAGGGAGAGTACGGCACCAGGATCTCCCTGCAGCTTTTCCAAGCCCTTGGGAGAAGGAAACGGGAGCATATCATGGAAGTTCAGGGATCTTTGGCTTTTGTCCCCAAGAGCCCCCTCCAGGACAGAGAGAAGCTTCCCAGTAGGAGCCAAGCCTGTGAGCCCCGAGTTTTCCTTTGAACGATTCAGGCAGGTCCCTGCGGTCCAGAGGACATCTTGGAAGGAAATCTTTCTAGGGGTCTGTGATCCCTGAGTAACCTAATCTTCAGAGCGGAGTGTGGGAGGCAAGGAGTCCATATGGGAAATTGCAGGGATGCCGAGGGGGAGGGGGTGAGGCCTGAAGGTTTGATGCCCGAAAGAAGGGAAGGAATGGCTCCGAAGTCATTTGCTTTCCACCTGTGGGAGCAAAGCTTAATTGGACTGTTGGCCTTGGAGGGGCCCAGACCCTGATTTTAGAGGCATTGGGAGACTTGCCTGCTTAGCTGGAACCATCTGCTGTCCCCCCCCCCCCCCCACCTCCCCCCGGAGCTTGGAGGAACAGCTGAGGCTTACTGAGAATGGGCCAAAGATCCTTTCCAGAATCTCCCTGGAGCTATGTGGGGTGTGTGTGTGTGTGTGTGTATGAGAGAGAGAGAGAGAGAGAGAGAGACACACGTGTGTGCCCACGCATGCATATGCAGCTCAGGGACCTGTGTGTGGTGTGTACGTGTGTGTGCGTGCAGGTGTTCTCCCTGACTTCTCTGCCCGCCAGGGGACCTCTCGAAGTAGGGAGAGCAGCTGGACCCATGAGTGAGCTGGTGGCAGGTCTAGCTGGGCGTGCCCGGGATCTGGCTCTGCATCTCTCATTCCATCTCTAGCATGTCAACAGCTTTCAAAATTGACTGAAGCGTAACCACTTGCCTCATCCCCGGTCTGTGCCCCTCCGTCCCCGTCCCTACCCACACCCACCCCAGTGGAGGCCCGGGGTGCGATGAGTAAGTCAGGCAGGCTAATGACGCTACACCCACCTTATCGCGGAGTGCCCTGGGTGGACCGTGCTTGTGTCTGCAGCAGGAGGTGGGGATGGGAGGCAAGATATGATTGCAAAACCCATTTGGCTGTAGCTCCGCAGGCAAATTGACAGGCAGCCTACTAGCAAAGAGACTCAAGGTCTAAAGAAAGCATACAGGTTGGCAAACGAACAGAAGAGTTGTGACATGTTTACACCTCCGCCCACCCCACCTGGCCCGGCTGCCCCCACCGGCGGCCTGGGACCAGGGGGCGGCGCATGATGCAGCTGCGGACATCTGCCCTCCCTCCGTCTCTGCCATTTCATTTCTCATCTGTCAGCAGCAGCTCATGGCCGCTGATGGTCAGCAGAGTCAAAGAGGCCCTGCAGACCTCTTATTCCGGCTCCCTCTGCTCCCTGTCCCCTGCCGCGGAAGGTTAAGGGGGACAGAGGAAGAAAGAGACAGGAAGGCAGAAGGAGGGTGAAAGGAAGTGTTAGTGACATTCAAGAAAGTGACTTCATAGGGCTTCACTGCCCTGCCTCCGGATTCGGGATGAACCTTGTCTGCTTTATAAGCCATCAGTGGCTTCTCCCCTGTCTGAGTCATCAGACCCTGGTGCCCCCCCCCCCTTCTCCCCCTGCACACAGGAACACATGTGCCTCTCTCGTCCAATGGCAGGTCCATCTGTGACCTTTATTCTTCTGACCTCACCCCTGGAGGGGAAGGGAGCCCCAGAAAAGCTTTCACTCCCTGTGCTAGACTGAGGAAATTCTTCCCTCCTCCCCGACCTCAGCCTTCCCGTTTCCTCCAGGTACAGAGGAGGAAGCTAGGAAAGGCTCTCTTTCTGGGCCGGGATGTTGGCAGCCCCGGCTGGATTCCACATGTGGTGAAAGCCTGGTAGGAGGGAAGTGTCGCTTCTGATCCCAGCCCCTCGGCCTCCGTGGGCTCCCCTGGCCAGGGAGGTGACCGCCCTGTGAAGTTCTATGAATTCACAAGGTGGCCCAGCAGCAGGTCCCCCCCCCACACCCCGAGAGACAGCTGAGCTGCCCCTCCCAGGGTGGGCAAGAACCCCGCCCTACTGGATGCAAGCCCCCTGCGCAGCTGTGCTTAGCCTGAGCCAGGGCTTCGAGCCCCTTTCTTGTCTCACAACTGCAGGCGACAGCAGAAAAGCTCTCGTTTCTGCTACCAAGCAGCAGAGGACGGTGGGTTTCCCTCCCCCTCTGCAAAATGAGAAGGCCACACTACAAGACCCTTCTAGAGCTAACCTTCCCTGAATGGAATTTCCCAAACTGCCCACTCCTGTGGGCTGAGCAAAGCACTTTTAGTAGCCATGGAAATGCAGTAGAACCCTCTCGTGGTTTTCTGCTGGTCCCGATCACTCAAGGAAGAGACCTGAGCGAGCATCTCCTCTCCCTGAAGGGGTCAGGCCGTTCATGGCATTTGGAGCTGAGCTAAGTGCTGAGCTGGACTGAACAGGCCCTGGAAAGAAGGACACAGACCAGGTATACGGGCTTCTGTTTGCGTAGTAGTGAGAACACAAGGCGCTCAAGTGAGATCACGGAAGGAACTTCCTACGTCAGCTGGCTTCTCAGGGGCATCTAGCCTTTCCTTTCCCAGCAAAGTTTCCAAAGAAGAAAATGGGAGGTGTACGTTTGCATCTTGAGTTATTTTTCAGGGCGTGATTAAAACACACATGTTCTCCGCGTATCTACACCAGCGCTGCCCGGCCCCAGCACCAGCCCTGGTCCCTACCTTCCCAGCCCTGCGGGGGCCTGGTCTGCAGATGGTGGCAAAAGATGGGCTCTGGGTGGGGGGGAGGTCTCGCCAGAGAGCGGGGGTGACTCCCCCCCCCTCCAGCCCCTCACTGACTTCTGACCTCTGCACCTCTCTTGCTAGTGATTCCTAAATTACTGAGCTGTCTAACCCTCTCTGGGGACGAGAGGAGCAAACAGGGCTGCCGAGAGGTGGAGCAGAGAAAGTATGAGGTGGAGGTCAGGGGTCGTTTCACAGTATGTTTTGGCAAAGGAGGCCTGTGGAGCAGCCAGTGGGATCAGGCTTTCATCCTTCCAGAACTTCCCCAACAAGGAAAGCTGTCACTTGAGCGGTCATTTGGAGCGTGTGCTCTGGGCAACAGGGTCCAGCGACCTCAGGGTCCAGCGACCTGGGTGGGTGCGGTGACAGCCATAGCCTTACCTGGTGCCCCTCCCGCTATGCCTCTTCTCAGCTGGGGAGGTGACCAAAGTGCCTGGGAAGGCCACAGCCTCTCTTTGAAGGGGCTGCTCTGCCCTCGGAACAGAAGGGCTCCCCAGCGCCCCAGGCAGGAGGGAGCTTCTGTGATGCTGCCTCATTGCCCTCCGGGGTGCCATCTTGTTCCAGAGCACCACACATGCGCATTTCCGCCTCCTGCACAGGTCCATTAAGGTCTAAAAGGAAAGAGGAGGTCTTAGGCTAGGGTCTGGAGGATAGTCTCCCTGCGGAGTGAGTGCTGAGCTTGGGGATGGGGTGGAAGGCTGGGAGTTTGGCGTTCGAGAGGAGCGAGCCCCCCGTCGTCCCTTCTCAAACCTGGGCAGGAGGGAGACACCAAGAGCGTCACCCGACCAGGGCCGCAGCAGCTGCATTCTTTCCCCTGCTGCCTCCGCTCTCCTGTCCACATCCCAGCTGAGGTGTCTTCTGCCCCAGCCGCCCGTGGCCACTTTGGGGTGAGGGGCAGTGGCCGCAAATAGGGGCGGGAGCAACCCCAGACAATGAGCGGGTCTTCCCTGGAGCAAGTCTCCAAAGATTTGGGCCACGGTGCTGCGCGGCGTGTTTCCGTGTTCTGCCCGCCACTTGCCAACCGTGTAACTTCGGGCAGGGCACTTCGCCACCGGGACTCTCCATGGCCTCCTCTGCAAGATGGGGATTCGCTGGAGGGTAGAGGCATGTGCAGGGCCCGACACATAGGAAATGCACGATCCGTGTTAGCTCTTTTTTTGTTCTGTGCTGTCTCCCAGCTCTCTTCCGTGTTGGTGGCTCTCTGACATGTGCACGGTGACGGTCCACTCCCAGGCGGCTATGGCCAAGGCACGGACTGAGCAATGAGCCCTTTCCTCTCACCCTGCTCCCAGCCGTCCAGGCACAGAGGTGCCCGCTCAGGCCCCCCGACCCCAGCCCCTGGTGCGGAGGCGTTTCCTCTGTTGACAGCCTGAAGACAGGTCATTTTTCTTCTCTTCCCATATAATGGCCTTTACTCCCCTCCCCTCCACCCCCTTTTCAAACCTTAATGACTTTAACATACACCCGGTTCTTTAAAAAAAAAAAAAAAAAACAAGCCCCCAGTGAGCTGCCCCAAACCTCTTGTAGTGCAGGAGAAACAACCCAAGCACATGTTCACAAGTCACTGCTTGCGATGACAGGGGGCCTTGTGCTAATTTCCTCCTGTGTTTGAAGCCCAGCGTGGGGTGGGGCGGCAGGCAGCAAGAGGGAAGAGACGGAGGGCTTGGGTATTTGGTTGTTCCCTTTGATCCTCCTAGAAACGCTGTAGCATTTGGGGAAATATTTCATCCTGGGAAATCTTGAAGAATAAGAAAGATGGGTTGCGCGGGTGGCGGGGGCTGATGTGGAAGGAGAATGCTACCAGATGACCTTTTCTCTCCTTGAGATTCTGAATCTCCACTCTGCCTTGTTTCTCTGAGCAAGGGAGGGAGGAGATGATCTCGAAGGGGAGACTCCAGCTCAAAAGCACTCACGGATTTGCTGAAGCCTCCTACCCCAACACACGTGGTTTCTGCATCTGGTTTCTCTGTGTGGCTTCCCCGAGAGGCATGGAGGCCAGCCGGGCCCCAGCGCCCTCACCTTCTCCGTGTGGGCGGCATCCAGGGTGAGCCTCGTGGTAGATAGCCTACCTCTGGCTATCTCCTGGCCTCCTGGCCTGGCACCTGGTCTGCAAACTGAATAGCCCCGGGATGATCTTTCAGGCGTAGAAGGCGGGCACTGCCTATCCTTTGGCTGCCTGCCCAGCCCTGCACCTGCCCCGACTCAGGGCTGACCCCCATTCCAGGAGGGGCAAGTTGACTGACCACAGGGAGGGGCCGGCGGAAGGGAGGGAGGGCCCCGGGCTAGGAGCCCCTGGCTGCACCCCCACCCATGGAGACAGAGCTGGCTGGGATCCAGGTTTTCCTCTAAAGCAGCAGCAAATGCACCAAAGCCACAACTCTACCCCTTGACCGAAGCCGGGAAAGTGCCTGTCTGACCTCACGTTATTGGTGCTATTATCATCATTATTGGTAATATCGCCATCATCATCCTGTAATTTACCAGTTTCAATGGCGGGGAGGCTTAGGCCCCCTCTGAGTGTTCATGTTAAGAGAAAATGAGCTGTGGCAGCCTCCCCGCCTCTCTCCTTCTCCCCCTTACCACCCACAGGGCCTCGCCTCCTGTCCTGTCACCATGGACGCTCTCTGGCCCCTGCCCAACACGTCTTCACCCTTGAGGGGGCACGGTGTGGCAGGGTTAGATGCCAGGGCATGGGGGTGGCACCTGTCCCTCTTCTTAGAGACAAGGACAAGACTTCAACCCTTGCCCTAAAACCGGTGGTTTTCAAGCTTGGGCCTGCATCCAAATCCCCTGGAGACCTTGTGATGGTCCAGATTGCTGGGCCCTGCCGCCAGAGTTTCAGATTTAATGGACATGGGACCAGCCTAAAAATGTGTTCTTCTCAGATGCTGATTTTGCAAGTTCCCAGATGACGCCGATGCTCTCGTTCTGGGGACCACACCTTGAAAACCACTGCCCTAAATCTTCCTAAATTGGGTATGTTGAAGGGGTGAGCCACCTGAACGCCCCCTCTCCTCCCATCCTCATGGATGCAGGTGTCTGCCTTGTGCCTCATTCACTACCCTCCAAGCTGGGTTCCCAGCCAGGGGGCGGAGGGCCCAGGTGCAGCGTGAGGTAAGACAGCGCTGCTCGCTCTCGAGCATAAGGACCCCTTGGAGAGAAGGCAGAGGCAGGCGACACCCCCGTGCCCACCCCCTGAAGATTTGTTCCTTCACTTGGTATTTTAGGCCTTCCTCAGGGGGAGGCTGAGGCCAGCCTGACTCACTGAGTAAACCTTTGTCAGGAACACTGGGTCCCCGCCAAGCCCTCCTCCCTCTTTCTTCCCCACCTGTTCCTCTAGCTGAGCCTCAGGCTCATTAGCGAGTGGCAGTGTCCCCGTGTGCACTGTCCCCACGCCCATGAGAGGACAGGTACCCAGAGTGCTCAACGTGTGCGCTGATTCTCAAAGCAAGCCTCCCACAATTCCGTGCTGTCGCCTCTGCCCTCCCCTCTACTACAAAGAGCTCGGGGCTTCTCCTCCAGAAGCGGTGCCCTGGGAGCAGAGATCTTCTCTCTCATCCCTCTGGTAGGAAGAGGAGGAAAGAAGATATGGGGTGACACTTGGTGAGCTCCTACTACACGGCGGAGACCGTGCTAGATTCAGTGCACACAGTCAGCACCACTGTTTTCCCCCTGATACCGGCTCCGGTCCTCCCTGATACTTGCTAAAACCCCAAGCTTGTTTTAAATAGCAGGTTCAAAAGCTCAGGACACACACTACGCCCAGGTAACAAATAAGGGATGGACAAGTGTGGCCCAGTGGGTCTCAAAGTGGAGTGAGAGCTCATCAGAATTACTGAGAGCTCGTTAGGATACACACTGCATAGCCCGGGGCTGGGGTGGGGCCCGAGGATGTGCATTTCTACTAAGTTCCAGGTGGGGCTGAGGCGGCTGGTCTGGAGACCACACTTAGGAGAACCGATGGCCTAGCTCTGTGGCCCACTGAGTAGGCTCTTGCTGGCTGTCACGCTCTGTTTCACTTCATCAGAATGTTACTGTCACCCCCACATCAAATCGTACTCTTTCTGAGTTCTCCTGAGTTCACTAAGGAAAAATGTGACCAGCTTGCTAATTCCATGTTGTTGCTTCATTCATTCCAAAGATAATCATTGTTATCGTAAACACTTATGTAGCGCTTACTAAATGCCAGTGTCCTGGAGCTTTGCATATATTAGCTCTTTTAATCCTCGTAATGATGCTATGAGGTATCCGTAATTATTAGCCCCGTCTTAACCGATGAAGCAACGAAGGCTGGGAGAAGCAAAGGTTATGCAGTTAATCAGGGGCTGAGCGGGGATTCACATCAGGCAGGTTGGTTCTGGAATCTGTCCTCCTAAGCCGTCCTCGACTCCCTGCACATCAGTTATGAGTTAGGCACTGTGCTGGACCCTGAGTGGGTTAGGTGGGAAAAATACAAAAATGCCAGTCACGTTTTGCCGCGTTGTAACAAATGGAATGTCCTAGGAGAGCACGTGCTGAGGGCCGAAAGCAGAAAGAACAACTGACTGGGCCTGGAAAAGTTGGAGAAGGCATCAAAAAAAGAGCAGGCATTCAAGCTCAGGTTATAAATACAAGAAGGAGTTTTCCTAAAGGCTGCTCTCCAGCAGCAGCCAAAACAGTCTCGCAGACACCGCGTGCACGACTACAGCAGGCGCGGGGCCTGTGAGTGGGGTGACGCCCCAGGAACCCAGGGCTCCAGGAGGAAGGGAGGAGGTGGAGAGGACCAGCCGCTGCAGTGGCACGCAAGGGCCAGGGGGTAAGCGATCTGGAATGGCAGGCATGAGGGTTGGACTTCGGTAACCGACGGGGAGCTCTTTGAGCAAGTCAGGGACATAATCGGATGTGTAACTGTGAAAGAGAACTCCAGCTCCGAAGTTTAGCCTTTGATCCAGCATGGGCTACACTCCAGACACACCAACAGCTAATCCCCACCCCACCCCACCCCCACTTCTTCAGTCACTTACTGCCCCTGAAAAAGATCACTCTTTCCTTGGCTCCTTCTGTCTAGACAGCACCCCTTGACTCTGTTTCTCCCTTTGGGGGGTTTTTCTAGTTCTATTTCCCATTTTTCTCAAGGCTTTTACGACTGGTCACAACCTAATTCTGTCCTTCTCGCTCATTATCTCTGGTTCTTATCCTCTGTGACCCCAAGTCATGTTGTTATAGAGCCTCAAAGCCCATGTTCGGGTTGACCAAACCTCTTGCTCTGGCAAGTAAGGGAATGCTTGGATACATGGGGACTTCAAGAACTACAGTGGTCATAGCCCTACCCACACCCATGGAACTGGATGGGTCCCAGAGTTAATTACAGGCCATTTGGACCCCCTCGGCAGGGCTCACCCCCACTGCATTTCTTTTTCTTTTTTATTGTTTATTTTATTTTGAGAGACAGAGAGAGAGAGAGAGAGAGACAGCAAGGGAGGGGCAGAGAGAGGATCCCAAGCAGGCTTTGCACTGTCAGTGAAGAGCCCAACGTGGGGCTCCGTTCCATCTCTCGTCACGTGAGATCATGACCTGAGCTGAAGTGGAGGGTTGGATGCTTAACCAACCGAGCCACCCACGTGCCCCGCCTTCACTGCATTTGAAAGGCTTTTCCAGGTCCCTCTAACCTGACTCATCATCGGATTGTAAACGCGAATGGAAACCAATGCCAGGAGCAACACCCTTCCACCTTCATTTCCTCACCTGTTAAAAGGCAATGAGTCTTTCCCCATTTATTCAGCAGATATTTTGGGCTTTAGGTTAACCTGACTTTGAAAGCATTTTGTAAGCTGTGAAGCACCAGAGGTGGAAGGAAGGTACGTCAGGCTGGTTGCTTGAGACAGAAATGGAATTGAGCCATCCATCAATTCACTTCAGACAAAACCCCAAGATAC
The DNA here is from genome assembly GCF_016509475.1 of Prionailurus bengalensis. Classification (NCBI taxonomy): domain Eukaryota; kingdom Metazoa; phylum Chordata; class Mammalia; order Carnivora; family Felidae; genus Prionailurus; species Prionailurus bengalensis. Next base: position 34,459,405 of record NC_057360.1, read on the forward strand.
CACTCAATGGGAGGCCGACCCACGTCCAACCCTATAACCGTCCTGATGAGTCCCTACGTATCTTTTAACTATCTTTTGAACTCTAGGGTCTTCCGTCTTGGGCTGTCAGGTCTTTTCTGGTGCTTTCTTAAGAAGCCTGCCTTTCTTATATCCTTTCTCCAGCCTGACCCTTGCCCCTGGGGCCTCAGGTGGTAGCTCTCACCCCTCCACTCGGACTGTGGCCAACCTTTCCAGATTTCCAGTCCTTTCCCCAGGAGAACAGTTGACTACTGGTGTGGTGGCAGCTGGTCCGGGACCTTCCAGCAGAGGACAGGACCAAGCAGGATATAGAGCTTGCGAGGTTGCCTAGAATTTGAAGGGGTACGAACAAAGTTAGGCCTCGTCCACCCTAGTAGGACCTTTCAGAGGTCATTTTACCTCTGTGTCTTCCCGCAGGCCGGGAAGCTTCTATCCTTTCCTGCTTGCATGCTGGAGCTTTTGTCTCCCCTTCAGAGCACGGCAGCCCTAGAGGAATCGAGTGGGGCAGGAAGGACGGACCTCCTCCCAAAATGAATGGCTCCACTTGCCCAGCAGCTGGTTATAGCCCATACGTGAGTCCACATTTCACTGTCAGGTGCTGAGCTGGGATGAGTGGACCTGAGTGGAACACCACCCCCACTGTTCCTGACCTAGCGTATCCCTCCCCGTCCATCCCCCACCCGTGCTCCCCCGCTTAGCCTTCCTTTGCATTCTCCCTCAGTCTAGCTTCTGAGGCCTCTTCAGGTGAAGGGTCTCCAGATGTTCCGCATCACTCGTCATATGCCTCCGCCGGACGATTTCTGCTGGATCAGCCAGTTTGCTCACCGCTGCAGGGCTAGTCGATGTGCTATCGAGTTCTGTTTCCTGCAGGGTCTGGGAGCTCCCACAGACCTGCCAGCGTGCAGGGTTCCAACCACAGCTGGCTCCCAGCTGACCCAGCTCCCCCCAGTGAGAGCGATTGGCCGGGCCTGGCCAGAGAGCTCGCGGCACCAGGGAGGTGTCAGATCAGCAGGGGCCAGATCCAATTGTCCTTACATCCCAGAGACATCGAAGGAGACCAGGAGATACCTGCTGATTTCCTTGGGGAGATTTCTCCCGAGTCCGCCGTTGCAGTCTTGGGAATGTTGTCACTTGGCAGCAGCAAACTTGAGGGTCTATAGGAGGAGAGGAGGCAGGAAGGCTGGTGCAGAGTGGGGGTCGTACCGTGGGGCGCGAGTCACGGGGGAAACTTCCAGCACCGGAAGTGGGCAGAGCGTTCAGCAGAGCGCCAGGCCAGCCCTGTGGTCCTGGCGTGCTAACCGCTTCTCACTCTGATGGTGTCTCGGGGCCAGTTCAGGTGAGCTCTTTCTCGACGTGCCTCTGATGCCCTTCTTAGCCCTCCCCCTCCTATTTTGTCCTCTTCTCCCCCACGCCCACCGCCGGCCCTTCTCCATATGGCCTCCACATCTGGCTGATGACCCTCCAGAGATTTTGACAGTGTCCTCTCCCTTCCCTCAGCAGCTGTGATGTCCTCCCACCCTCACCCGCTGTGTCTCCTTATGACTCTGCCTTCCGTGCTCCTCCCTGCTTCCCCCAGCTGCCCTGTAAGAATAGAACAAGACCACGGGCTCTCCGAAGAGTTGTCCCTTCTCGCCCCATTCCCACAGCCCCCTCTCCCACAACCATAGGCTGTGAGGCCCTCCTTCCTGCATTTGGAAGCCCCTCTCACTGACAGAAGCCAAGACCAGACTGTGGGCTGGGCCCCACCGTTTCCATGCAAGCCCCAGACAGATTTGCCGAGACCAGTCTCGGCAGGACTGGAGACTCTGGCCTCTGGCCCCAGTACCCTCCTTGGAGGGGGCTCAGCATGAGGAAGAAGATCCACATATTTCTCTAACTTCTCTTCTTTCCAACCATCTGCGTCCTTGGGCCCCTAATTCTGTCCCTGGTGGGGCTATGTGCCTGCGTCTAGGTGTCCCTACACGCATCACATTTGGCACCCCGGGGCCCGTGTAGCATTCCCAGGCGGGACGGAGGAAACGTAAGTCCAGCAGACTGGGGCAGCAGATGTGGGTGAGAGCAATTCTGGCTGGCTCAGAGCTGCCCATCCCCCCGCAGGTCAAGCCTGTAATGACAGGGTTAATTTGACTTCCCCTCCACCTCAGCCCAAATATGGCTGGCTCATGCTAGTTCAGCTGGTAACATTTTCATTGGCAAATCCCCTGCCCGCCCTTGAGACGGGTTCCGCATACACACAGGGTCCAGAGCTGGGTCTGCCCGGAGCCAGAGCCTTGGCCCGAAATCTTGGCCAGACTTGGCGGCTTAGTGCCAAAGCACTGGTCCTTTTTTCCCACGGCAGACGGACCGACTAGAGTGGCAAGAGGGCCGGGCAGGGCTGTGCGTGGATCCTGGCTTTGCCACGTGCTAGCTGTGTGACCTTGAGAACTTCGCTTACACACTCTGAGCTTTGCTCTTCTCATTTTCTAACGAGCGTCATAACATCGGGCTCGTAGGACTTGCTGGAAAATTAAATACGATAAGATAGTCACATGTAGTAAGCACTCAGCAAATGCTAGTTAAGTCTGAATGCGAAAGGTGCCCACAGTGTGGGGAAATAGCAGCACAGGCTTGGTAAAACCCTTAGAAGGGCTCGCTGGCCCGACACACTTGTTTGGTGATAGTGGGACAGCAGTGCTGGGAAACACATCGAACGCTTCCTGTGGCAGGTCAGGCTCTAAGAGTTGGGCACGGATTCGTAATCCTGCACCAGCCCATTTTACGAACGAGGAAATTCAGCTCGTGGAGGTTAACTGCTTGGCCCCAAGGGGCACAGCAACATCACGCTACAGCCAGGAGTCAAACTGAGCGAGCAGGACTCCGGGCTTCGCTCTCGGCCACGGCCCTCCTCTGCCTTCAGATGTGCCATGGAGGCAGCTCCGGCCCAGAGAGGGCAGGGACCTACTCAGGGTCACCCGGCTCCTGATCTCCTCTCTCCCAGGCCTGGGCCTCTTTCCATGGCATCGGGCTGATTGGCCACATTCTTCAGGAGGTGTTAGAGGGACCCATCTTCTGTCAGCCAGCCAGCCCCAGAGCAACTCAGTTACCCCTTTCTCCTCCCCTGCTTGAGAAAGTGTCCCCTGAACACAAAGAACAGCTTTGTTCAGGTTCAAGGTGATTGCCAGGTGAGGCCAGAGTCCAGCCAGCCCTCCCTTCTGTACAGAGAAGCAGTGGACCTGGTACTTTCTGGGGAGTACTCTGTGGTCAGCCCTCTCTGCCTCCAGAATCTTTTAGAAAGAGAAGACAGCTTCTTTGGGACGGTTACCACCCCAAACCTCAGAGGCCTAGCTCTCCAGCAGTGAGATCAGGGTCAGGGCACGTGCTCTGCTCAGCCTGCCCTTGCTGAGATCAGGCTCCTGTGAGCCCTGCAGACGTGGGCAGTGCTGTAGGCATATCTAGCAGGTGGAAGCATCAGAAATGGAAGAAGATGGGACAGCAGTAAATCGCAGGTACTTAGGAGTTGTTTTTAAGGCAGTGGCAAAATAAAGAGCTAGAAGTAGAACAGAGCAGTCCCTTTCCCAAGGCAAAATGCAAGCATCCCAGGCATTTACTAATGTGATCCCACCTACCTTTCCCATTATACTTCCCCCAGCTCAGAAATGTTACTCTGTGAGTTAAGAGACCCGAAACAGGGGCTTTCACATAGGTCTGGAAGCCTAATGTGAATCTCTTTCTCAGAGCCACGCTTCATGATGCTAATGTTAACTGAGCACCTACTATGTGCCAGGCACTATGCTAAATGCTTCCCATGCCGTTTCTTAGTTACGTATTTGTTTTTAAATGTGTATTTATTTATGTTTGAGAGATAAAGAGAGAGAGAGAGCACAAACTGAGGAGGGGCACACACACACACACAGAATCCGAAGCAGGCTCGGAGCTGTTAGTGCAGAGCCCGACGTGGGGCTCGAACCCACTGACTGAGCCACCCAGGCACCCTGCAGTTTCTTATTTGATCCCCACACACAATCCTATAGGTAGACACGATTATCCTCATTTAATAAAGAAATTAACGTTTAGAGAGTCGATTAGGTAATTTAAGCAAGTTTCTTAAACTCTCAGTGCTTCAGTTCCCTTACCTCTAAAGCAGGGACTAGCCTTCATAATTTTATTTTGAAGACTAAATGAGATGGTGCATATAGAATATTTACAATAGCATTTGGCCATAGTAAGCATTCAGTTGGAGTTAACTATGATTATGAGTACGATTGCCATTATGTCTGAAAGCCCCCCACCCCATTCCCCAGATACTGAAATCTTACTAGTGCTTTAGGCTGCAGCAGCGAATGCTGTTCTCTGATAGGGACAGTTTGCCTCTGCCTCTTTCCGAGTTTGTCAAGTGCGAAGCAAACCGACCCACTTACCTTTAATCTGTGTCCCCTTGTCCCATCTTGCAATCACATTGCAACCCTTGATGAGATGGTACCACTCAGCTCAGCAGCACTGAGAGTGACACTCCCTCCAGGAAGTCCTCCCTCCCCAGCCCCAGCCGAGCCCTGAATTCCTGGCACGACCACCATCTGTATCAGGCCCTTGCTCACTAGCGTTGCTCCCTGTTATTTTTCTTTCCCTGTCTTGTCCTCTTTATTAGATCCTGGGATTCCCTAGAACAAGGACTGCATTTTATTTATCTTCATCCTGAGAGGTGTGTATCGTAGCTTAAAGGACTTGTTGGTTGGTGGATCGCCCAATCACGGTTAATGGTTCATCAAAAGCAGTACGGGTTAGAGGGTAGAAGGCAATTTTCGCCAGCGTGAGGTCTCTTCCAAAGACCTCACAATTGTGGGATCACGGAATCCTGTTGCGAAGGCTATTTGAATTTGTCCACCAGATTCATCCCGTCTTCTTGTGCTTGGCTGAACTGGCCCCTTTATGAGCACCCCCACAGATAACTCTGGCCTGCTAGCCAGCCTCTTACCCCCCATCTGGCAGGCATCCAGCCCCACAGGGCCTCCTGTTCCCCTGCCTCTGTGGGTGGCTGGGCCTCTCCCCCTGGCTGTGGTTCAGATCCCACCCGCCCCCGCTTCCCCTCAGCTTGTCAATCACCAGTCTCTGGAGATGGTCCCCAAGGCCCATCCCATTCTCCCCAGCCTCCAGTCACAAATGACTGCTCCAAGGCAGGCTGGTCTTTGTTTAACGTTCCTTTCATTTGACTTTGGGCTAAAGAGGAAGATAAATGACACTCTGTCTCTTTAAGGTAAAAAAGAGGCATTTTTAAAAAAAGACCTCTATTTTTTTTTTTTTTTTTTTTTTTTTTTTTGCCTTTTAAGAGGAAAAAAAAAAATCCTCCAAGTTATTAGGGGAAAGAAAATCATTTGACTTAAGCAGCCTCTGGCAGTCTGGTGATGCTGAGACAATATACCTGTCAGCATCTATCAGGTTTGGAAAACAAAGCCATCTGCATATGGGGAAGTGAAGGGGGGCTGGGGAGTGAGAGGAGATGGTGAATATCTAATGAGGGATGCACAGGGCACCCCATACCTCACTGCCAAAGTCCTTGGAGATCCTGGTTTCCGCGGTTGGCGGGGACCAGAAAAGTCCAGACATTTGGGGAGGGAGTAATAAGCCTGGAATTTAATTTTTTTTTTCAAATAGTAAAGGTTTTTAAAGTGTATCCAACCTAAGCCCTTTATTTGGTGGGTGGGGGGCAGGTAAAGAAAGTCAAGACCATAAAACAGAAGTGACTTGCTCAAAGCCACAACTGATTTGTGCCCGAGACCGGGACTAGAGTCCGCTATTCTTAGACCTGTGGGGTTTGTTCTCCTCTGCTGACTGAAGTCCCCTTTCTCACCTGTTGAGCATGCTGTCTGTTCTTCGCCCACCCCCATCCCCCCAAGCACTGCCCCGAATCTGTCTTCCGTCCCCCCACCCCAGGGGGCTTCTCCAGATTCCGCACCTGTGATCCCCAGCGTCACCTCCAAGTTCAGGTCTGAGTCTCTCTGACTCCTTGGTACTCCCAGCTCCCCAAGGCTGGGGTCACTCTGGAGCGTACAGGAGAGAGGCACCACTCTAGGAGAGGCGGCCACATGCACCCAAAATAGACTTTTGAATGGGGCACAGTCTGCCCTGGGGCTGGGCCCCTGCAACATCTAGTCCACTGTGGGAGACAGAGAAATATTCACGATGAGTCCAAGTTCCAGCAGCCTCATGGCTGTTGGTCCACGGCTCGGCCAATCATGTGTAACCCATCTGAACTCTCCCTGGGTCTTGTCGTCACTCCATTAATCTGCACTCGTTTATCAGCTTTTTAGTATGTGTCATGTCTGGGTCTGGAGCGTGTGGCCTGTCACTCCGTCTGCTGTGACTCCCAAAGGTCAGCGTCTTCTTTCCTCTGGCTCTCTGCAGCAATGGGGCACGCAGCACAGGGAGGGGTGGGCCTTTACCCCAGCACTGGTGTTCCAAGTCCAACAGACCTGAGTGAGGACAATCAGAACTCTCTCTCTCTCTGTCTCTCTCCCGGGGATTCACTCTGAAGAGTGCAAAAGATGGGCTCACGGTCAGCTCTGCCCAGTAGAAAACTGCCCAAGGACCCCGGGGTCTTTTGAAGTGGATATGAGGGTACAGTCTAGGGTCCTGGAACCCGAGTTGCCCAGCCTTCGGCCTCACCGAGGTCCCACTTCTCGCACCTGCTGCAAAGTCCTCTTTCCATGGCCTCATGTCCTGGTTGAAACTGGGACTTACCGGGATGATATAACCTGGCCACAGATGGCCAATTGAGACTGTGTTGGGCCCGTTAGCCCTCAGGAGCAGTGTCTGTCATTCTTAGAAAACTCACGCACTTCATCTTCTTTCGGCCTTTAGTTTCCTTTTATCATGAGAAGTGCCCCAAGCATGTAGAGCCTGCTGAAGGCACCAGAAAGAGCCCTTGAATCAGACACCTGAGTGTTTAACCCCAGGCTAGCTGTTGGGCCTTGAGGAAGGCGTTCAACCTCTCTGAGCCTGTTTATTCTTCTGCAAGATGTGGCATTTACACCCATTGCACGGGATTGGTATGAAGATTAAATAAGAGAAATTATATCTTTCAAGTATTTCCTGAACATCTGCTACATGTCGGTCACTCTTCCAAGGGTTGGGGATACATCAGTGAGCAAAGCAGAGAAGATCCTGTTGCCTTCTAGGGACCTGTTGAAAATTCCAGTGAGCATGCCCCGAACTGAAATCTGAGCGGAAGGCATCGTCCCATCCTTATAGCTCATCCCCCTCCTCCGACCAGGTGCCCCCACTCCCCATCCAGATGTAGGTGTCACTGTGCCCGCTTTCCTTATAACAAAACCAAAGGCCCAGAGGTTTAGGTCACTTGCCCAGTGTGGCACAGCCAGGAAGTAGCCCCAGCAGGATTTGAACCCAAGCCTTCGGACTCTAACGCCCTGCCCTTCCGGGTCCACGGGGCTGTGTCCTATCGCAGGTCCGCTTTGTCACCCATCTCAGTGGTAACAACGCCGGGTCCCCAAAGCCAGAGGGTGATCGTCTGGATGGATTCAGGGGGGCAGAGTGGAGGCAGGGGCAGCACGCAGGCGCTGGCGTTCGTGTCTGTGTGTGTGTGTGTGTGTGTGTAGGGTTTCGACGACGGGGAGCTCAGTAGGGAATTGGTATTTGGGCTGCTAAATAACCACAATTTGTATTAAGCAGAAACATAGTCATTATGCACCCTGGGCAGGCTGCTGTGGCCAACTCCGTTACAAGGCGGGAGGCTGACGGTGCTTTGGCCAAGAGCTTCCACCAGGGCTCCTGAGATGCCCTTCCAGGGGCAGGATGTGAGGAGCAGGTGGTGGGGAAGCAGGAAGAGAGGGGGGCTGGACTTAAGCACCTCATCTTCAGCTGACGTGTGCCTCACCCCTCCTACCTCGATGGGCCTCTCGTCCGTCAGGCCGTTCACGTTCTCATTAACACAAGCAAATACGCATCCCAGCACTGGGCGGGGGACACATGTGTTGATATTTAATTACGTAGCGTGTGCTGGGTATATTACGGCCCCTCCAGGGAATGGCGGCTGCAGACAATGAGTTGCAATGGAGTCCATTCAAAACTACTTAGTTAATTAATGCGTTAGCTGCTCCCGTTGCCATGAGAAGGCTGCGGGAGACAGGACACCAGGTATTTTCCTGGGGTCTCCTCTCCCTTCCCGTTCCTCTCTCCCGCAGAGCCCTTTTCTTCCAGATGCTGTATGAAATTCTCAGCAGTCAGGGCAGCCCCCGTTAGGAGCTGTGGTCCAAGATTTAGTGGGCGAAGGGGGTAGTAACTTGGCACCGACATAGGCAGGTGGAGCTTGGAAGTTACAAGTGGATTCCCTTTGTCTGTTGGTGCCGGTCTCCAGGACCTAGAGACTCTGCAAGTCAACTTGCTGACATGCCAGCATAGCCCCGAGCCCCGCGCTCTATTTCGGGAACACTCTCTCCCGCTGTAGCCGCAGGTGCAGAATCAGGTGCTGAGTTGCACAGAATCCTCTCGCCTGGGATTGAGAGTGGCTTGGGGCCTGGGAGGAAGGGGTGCTGTGAGGGTGCCTGGTGAGGTGTGAGGGACGGAAGCCAGAGGTTAGGAGCCCATCCATGAGAACTGCCAGGAGAGAGACCCTTTCCCCCTCAGTTCCTGCCCACATGTGTGTCCCCCACCCTCCTCCCTGTTCCCCAGCCTCCTTCCTGCCTGTGGTTAATTATCATGTCAATGCATGACGCCCTCATTTTGTGTTCTTTGCAAATCTCATTGCTGCACCGCTTTGCACATTTGTTGATTTTCCTTTCCTCGCCCCCTGCCCCATGGACTTTATCTCTCATTCTTTTGAACTCTCCGGAACAATTTCCAAATCAGTCTACAGGCACTTGTCATTAAGCCTCGAAATTTTCTGTATGGCTTCCTCAGGGCCGAGGCCCTGATCACAGCCAACTCCCCGTGCCTAGCACCAGGCTCAGCACCGTGGGCATTCGACAGCATCTGAACTGATGCATTCCGTCCTCCTCAGCTCTTCAGGACCTCCCTGAGGTCGGTGATCATGTCCTTTTGTCTTCTGGAATCCCTGCTCCCACATCAGTGGGCAGAGCCTGTTGAGGGTTCAGGCCACTCTGAATGCCTGTCTGTGTTACTTCCAATCAGCCTCGTATCAACTCCTCGGGCAGCTACCTGAGGCTGAGAACTCACCTTAGGAGGTGGGGCTGGGGGTGGAACCAGGTGAGTCCCGTGTCTCTGGGGGAGTTCCCAGTCAGTTCAGATTTCTTTTTCCTCTTCTCCAAAATCTTCCTATTTTTGGTTGATTTCTTGCCCTACTGTTGTCACACCATGATTTCTTGCCGTACCACGAGAAAGGTAATGTGCTCTTACCTGGGGTGGAGGGATGGGGGTCCCTTCTCAGCGTCCTCTCTCTTTGGGCCATTGGAGACTGGTCCTGCCTCGTGTGGGAAGTAACCCTCTGTTTATCTGCACAGAATGAATAGTCCTCAGCTGTAGCAGGAAATTAAGCCTTAGGGGAGGCTTTCTGAACAGGAAGGAAGAATATAGTAAGCACTGAATCAGCTTGCTGATGAATGTTGTGGGAAATTTGTTCTCTTTAGTCCAAAAATGAGACCCAGATCCCCTGGCCCACATAGAAGATGAAGTTTCACCCGGAAGCTCGAGGCTCCTGTAGATTTTGGGGTGCTACAGCCACAAGCTTCCGTCTGGGTCCTGAGGGAGTGAGGTCGTGTGGCCCCAAGGCCAGCCTAGTGCTAGACCAGCCTGGACCCCGTAGAGGCAGCTGGGCCCGTGGGCTTTAAAGACAAGTATAATTGAGTGAGGATTTGCCCTAGGTTGTTGGGGATAGCCCCAGGGGGGTTCTCCCTTGTAGGAAGATGAGGGGGAGCAAAACGTTGAGAGAATAAAGAATGCAAGACGAGCCCTGGACAGGGGATCAGAAAACCCTCACTGGAGCACACACTCTCCCACTTCCTAAATACGTGACCTTGGGCAAGTCTCATAAACACTCAGAGCCTTGTTTCCCCATATATCGAATTAGGATAATAATTCTCACCTCGCAGGCATGTTACATGGCGGCAGTGAGGTACTGCATGTAGAAACACTTCAGAAGCAATAAAAACCTTCCATAAATGTAGGGTATTATTATTCCCATCCATCCAGAACTTGGTTCCTTTTCTTGGGTAAGAGAATGTACGCTATAAAATGAATCAGAACCTGGGTATCCACCTCCCCGGGCAGAGAGGCCCAGGCAAGTTGTGCCACCTGATACGCGGCTACCCAGGCCCTTATAAAACAGGCAAAAGGAATCCCTCCCTCTCCACACTCCTTTGCAAGTTCAAAGGCAAAGTGATGGCAAATTCAAGTTGGAGGCAAGAGAGAAGCCAAGGGTCTAGCACCTTTGGTTCCATTCCTGACTTCCTGTCCCAGAGGCGTCCCATCACTGTAATTGTCATGGCAGGGCCCCCACCTAAGCCTCTTTGCTAACAGAGTATTTTTAACCTGCCACCTCCTTCCGCTTTGCCCATCTGCAGACAAGGGTCCTGGCGAGATAACAGAATCCATTAGTGCCGCTAGCGTTAGGCAGTGCCTGCTAAATACGTCCGGAGGAGCTCCCCCCCCCCGCCGACCCAGACACTCGATCGGAGGGTGAGGCCGGCTGGCTCTGGAGCCAGGGTGAAGGAGGCTCCAGCTGGACCCTGAAAGGCGTTCGCGGTGCCCCTGCCCAGGAGTCTGCAGAGGACGGTTCCTGCCCTGGCTTGGTGAGGACACTAGTGGATTATCTCAGCCCTGAGCGCAAAGATCAGATGCTCTCCTCTTCCCTTTTTTCTCAGAATCCCACAAGGATTTGGAAAGAAAGCATTTCTTAGAAAATGTGTGCAAGTGGACCTCAAAGAAAGACACCACCAGGAGGAAACTGGTGGCAAACTTGTGGGAGGGAGGGAAAGAAAGACCTACTCGCCCTCTTACCTTCCGAGCCGGAGGCAGAGGGAACGGGGACTCAGGGAGCGATGAGGCCGTAGAGTTTGGGGGAGCACAGAAGAGGCACGTGTGGACTGGCTGGAGGGGCTGACCGGGGCACGAAAGCCCTAAAGATCTCTTCAACTAGAGCTCTGCGGGTCTGAAGGTGTCCCCTAGCCAAATGCTCTGTCGCACACGCGCCCGCCAGCCCCCTCCTGCTAAGGCCAATTTCCATGCTAAACTGTTCATTATTGCCACCCAGCAGCACTGCACAGAGGTGTCAGAACCCATCAGCGTGGGGAGAGTGGACAGGTGAACACATGAATACATCCCCGCCCTGCGCTCCACAGGGAGGCACAGACCCTGGGGAAATGACGATGAGAAGCCTCGGTGCTGATGTCCAAGGGTGGGAGAAGGGCATCCGGCCCAGAGGCAGAGCTCCGTTCACGGAGCAGGTACTTACTGAGCGTAAGTACCGGCACGGGGGCGCAGGACTGCCCACGGCGTGGGCTGATGGAGAAAGGGACGCCAGCAGTAACTGCTTGTTACAGTGGTGACCAGTTTAAAGAGATGTACAAGGTCCCGTAAGCAGGTGAGACCCTGTCACCAGGGAACCAGGGCCATTGGGGGTGGGGAAGGGTGCCTGCTTCTGCTCCCTCCCCGCTTCCCCGAGTTAGTGATCACATTCTTTCCCCTCCTGAAAGGCTCCCCCCAGCTCTTAGGATATAGCCCAGGCTGCTGAGCAAGGTCCTGTCACCCCGCCACCAGGGACACTTCTGCTCTTCCCACGTCCCTTCCCCATTCCACCTCGGCTACACTCACACCCTTGGTTCTAGCTTTGCCTGTTCCCTTCTCTTCCCTAAGTGCCCCTTCTCAGTCCATGCCTGTGCCTTGGCTCAAGCTGTTCATGAGGCCCCACTCAGATCCCACCTCCTCAGTGAACCTTCCTGGATTTGCCCAGTCAGCTGAATCCTTATCATTGGTGACATATCTTATTGTGTGAATGGTGAACCTTATCATTGGTTCGCTTAGCAGAACGAGCTTTATATGTAAACCACTTAAGGTCCTTTCCCCGAGGCAGTGTGCAGAGGGGTGAGTGTCACAGACTTTGGGTTGGAGCTAGCTGGGTTCAAAATCGGGTCTGTGCTTTTGCTGGCAGTGTGACCTCAGAGAAGGAACTGAACCTCTCCGTGCCTTACTTTTCTCATCAGCAATACAGGGCTCAGAGTATAGAACCTAGACCCTGTGTCACAGGGCCGTTGTGGGCATTTAATTGTTCTTATGTGTAAAACGTACTCCCCCCAGAGATTCTGCTTCTCCCCGTAATCTCTCATAACGTCTCCCCAGAGAGAAAATCTAGAAAGGACCCCGGAGGTCATCTTAAGCAAACGCTAGTTTTACAGACCAGCAAACTGAGGCCCAGATGAGCTGGAGGAGTTGGGCGAATCAGGTAGCTGGTCAACAAGAGTGCTAGAAACCCAGGGGTCAGGAATGCCACCGCCTGGGTCTAACTCCGCTCTTTCTTGCTCCAATACAAATGCTATTTCTGTCTTCTCTTGAGAGAAGAACAGATGGTCAATGTCGTCTCCAGCCTTGGCTGGGCAGATCACTGAGCCACACGTTCAAATGGCCCCCGCCAGCCCTCCGTCCACCCTGCAAATGGATCTCAGTTGTCCTCAGCCCTGACCCCTCCTAACGAGGCCGGTTTTCCCAACGTCCTCTCAGGGTGCTGTGTGCTCTTCAGATAGAGAGCCCTGAGTCGGACTGGTCCTAACAGAGACTCCAAGGGCAAAGAGGAGGGGCGGCCAAGTCCAGCAGACCCAGGCTGGCCAGCCCCTGATCCCCGCCCCCTCCCGGAGCCCACCCTGCCAGGCACCCAGGCCTCTTGCAGATTCCTCCCTTCACTGTGGATCTGATACAATCTGGAAAACGCATTAAACATTACACAGAGTAGTTGACGCGTAATTAATAAAGTACAGATTTTGGCTGGGAGCCTCAACTTAAAATAGCACCAGGACTGGGGAGAGGAAGGGCAGGCGAGGGAGGCTGGGAAGATGGCATGGCGCGCGATGAGAACCAAGACTGTTATCTCTGAGAATAACAGGGCCACTCCCCCCACCCCGAAATTGGGGAGGGGGGGAGAAAGAGAACGGTTTTATTTATTTATTAATTTATTAATTAATTTATTTATTTATTTGTGGTTAGAAAGGGCGAGCCCGGAACTCAGACAGGCTGTCTTGCCCAAGGACGCCTCATGTCCCAGGACAGAGCCAGGGACCCAAGCGGAAGCCAGCGCCTCTGACACCTGTCCACACTGTCAGGGCGTGGGAGACCACCATTCGTGTTTCACTGAGCCACTCTCTCGTGAAGTTTTCACATTCCGGGCCTGTTTTTAATGTGAGAGATGTTTTAATGGCATTTTGAGGCAGCCTGTTCCCTCCCCGATTCTCCAGAGAGGCTGGAGGGAGCTTCGCAGCTTCTTTGAAGCAGCAAAAAAAAAGGCCTTTCTTCTGCAAGGATGTTCAGAGAGCCCTTTGCCGCAGTTAACCAGCCTTCTGGTGTGAGGGGAGAGGTGAGGAAGGGGCTTGAGGAAGTGGAGGGAGAGGGGAGAAAAGGCTTCTGTGGTTAATTCAAATGCCTGGCCTCAGGGGCATTCTCTATTGAAGCCGGAGCCCCTGCTGCTTTCTGCCAGCCTGATCCCAAACTGGTTTTCGGAAGCAAAATGCAAATTTCAGCCCAACTAATCAACCCTGACAGGGCAGATCACCTCCAGCCTGCCAGTCATTAACAAACGACCCAAGGCAGACCTGCGAGAAGAGGAGTGCCAGCCCCGGGTGGAGGAGGCTAACGTGGAAGGTTCTAGAAACTTCAAAGTCAAATCACCGCGGAGCGGACCCTTGACCCCAAAAGGGAAACTGAGGTGCATTTCATCAGACGGGAAATCCTGATGTAATCCCCTCATTCGATTTGCAGTATTTCCTTCTTCTCTCTGCAAGGCAGACATGAACCTGATCTTCTTGTTTAAACCACAGTGAATGGGTGAGGACGTGTGAAAGTCTATTATATTATGAGACCCTGAGGGCCCTCTATGAGAATAATTAATCTATTAATTATGTGACATAAGGAAAACAGCACTGGCTTCTAAGGCAGGATCTCTATGTTATATTTGTTCCTGAATCCCCAAAGCATAAGCACCCTCGTCAAAAATACTTCTTTGTTGGGGCGCCTGGGTGGCGCAGTCGGTTAAGCGTCCGACTTCAGCCAGGTCACGATCTTGCGGTCCGTGAGTTCGAGCCCCGCGTCGGGCTCTGGGCTGATGGCTCAGAGCCTGGAGCCTGTTTCCGATTCTGTGTCTCCCTCTCTCTCTGTCCCTCCCCCGTTCATGCTCTCTCTGTCCCAAAAATAAATAAACGTTGAAAAAAATTAAAAAAAAAAAAAATACTTCTTTGTGGCCAGATTCAAGAGACCAAAAATACATTTTTGCTCCAAACCTCCCAGAGCTTCTGTATATTCATCTGTAGGACAGGGATAAAGACAGCTTCCCTGTCCTCCAGCCCGTTGGGTTGAAGGAGATGCTATTCTGGAAGCCAGGCCATGGTGTGCTGCCGTGGTGATATCCCGTATCTGGCTGTCTCGTTCTGAGTTTTCCTTTCTCCCCTCCCATGGCTGGATCAGAGCCAACTAGACCGATCTGACAATCAGAGGGACCCAAGGGGTTCCTGCCCTCTACCTCCCGGGCTCCCCGTGTAGGCACCTTGTTCTCAAATATCCAGAACTTGAAGCCAGAACCTTACAGGCCTCCTCCTTCTCGGGGGAGAATTGGTCAAAGATCTCAAACTGGGGGCCCAGCCGTCAGCCACATCCCCAGCTCTCACCCTCTCTACTTCTGGGCGCGGGGGAGTGTACTAAGGAAGGGGAGAAGGGACCAGGAAGAAACCGGCGCTATCTCTGGGGCAGAGGGAGTGAGGGGCAGCCAGGGGGAAAGGCCGGTTGGGTTTCACTGACATTCCACAGCAGGCTTTTGCCATGCGGCCGAATCAGAGCTGAAGGGGCTGCTGAGACCAGAGGAGCCTCAGTGTCGACTCCGGGCAAACCTGATATAGCCCATCTGGAATCCATCCATGGCTTGCCTCCCTCCCCCACACCCGGAGCTCCTCGGAGGGGCCACAGTGGGGAAGCAGGGCCAGGCGCCTCCACCAGCAGGCTGGGCAGATCCCCCAGGTGCCAGCCCACAGGCCCCTGCTGCTCCCTTCGGGCTCTGAAAGCACAGGTCCCCCACACTCCAGACCCGGCTTCCACTCCTGCCCTTTGCTCTTGGAACCAGAGTGAGCTAGTCTTATGGCTCCGAGTGGTGCAGAAGAAAAGGGAAGGAGCCTCAGAGTTCTGGCCACACGAGGGTTATGCAGGGGGCCTGAGAATGCCAGCCCCCTTCCACGGCAGGAGAGAGTCTGAATGAACATTTAGGTAGCGCCCGCCTTTCAGAATCTTGCTGGAGGAGTCGACCCGCCCTCGGCTGTCAGAGCCCTGAATCTCCCTGGATATTGGCGTCCCAAATCCTCCATCATCCCAGTAGCCTAAATGCCCAAACTCACAACAGAAGGATCTCGGAGCTGGAGGACGTGGGGTCGTGCAAAGGCCAGGGAGACGACCGGCCGCGTCCTTGGACCTTACCCTCGGCAGTGCCACGGTGGTTTGCTTGGTGACCTTGAGGGAGTCATTTGCTTTCTCAGGGACTCTGAGGTTTTTCTTCTGTCATAGGATACCCACCCCTGCCGGCTGGTCATGAGGGTCGCAGAAGGAAAATGTAGGTGACAGACACAAACATGAAATGTCCTTACCAGGGCACATTCTCCGCAGAGCGATGATAATGCAGTGCTGGCTGCCTGCATCAGCTGGGAAAATCGGACCCCAGGGCCCCCATCCCCTGCCTCAAGAGTCCTCCCCAAAGCCTGGAAGAGAGGGATGCCATTTGCCTGGCATCTCTCCTACCCCCGACGGTCTCGTCACCCATCCAGCGTGTGAGGGTGGACACCTGTGGGGCTGCCCCTCCCTCCCTCACACAGAGACATGCACTCCCCTCCAGGAGCAGGAGGGATACCTTCCCTGGGAATCCCCTCGATCTGATGACCTGCTGTAGGGAGGAGCCTGCAGGCTGAGGAAAGGTGCCCGTCTGTCGGAGGACCTGATAGGGTCAGAGGCAGCTCCGATGGCCAGGCGGGAGACAGGCCCCATCCCCACCACAGATCTCTTTCGACAACAAATTTTGCGAACAGCCTGTCTCCCGCTGCAGCTTCCTGCATGGTGTTTGCCTAATCTGTCTGTCCAAACTCCCTCTCCAAACACGAGGTTTCCTGCCCCGCACTGGCAATCAGACAGCTAATTATCTGGGATTAGAGATGGAGTTGGGGGGGGGGTTCCCTTCTAATTACGGGAAAAATTAGCCCAACTGATGTTGGCAAGGCCACCGGGATTAGAACTGGAATCTAAGTTGGGACGCAGGTCGGCTAGGGAGGTGGGAGTGTCCTGTGCTCCGGGCTGGCGTCTTCTGTTCCTGACTGTCTCCGGAGTCTGTGAGATGAGGGGTGGAAGGGAGGGCTGCAAGGGCTTCTTTCCTGGGGATCCGGGAGAGGGATGTGTATGTGTTCACGTGCGCACACATATGCCAAAGAGAACTGGAAAGGCAGGGAGACAGCACAGAGAAAGACAGAGATAACAGATGAGCAGAAACTGGAGAGACCCAAGGAAGAGCAGGAGAAGGAGACTAGAGACTAGGAGACTAGGAGACTAGAAGGAGATTAGAGGTGCAAGGAGATTGCCAGGGCAGACAGACAGACAGGCAGATGCGTTTAGAGACCACCGTTTCTCTCTCCACCGTCGCTGTGGGCCGCTTTCCCGTTCGCGGCGGAAAAACAGAAAACCGCAGAAAGAGGTTTCCCTCTTACCTCCCTCCTTGCCTTCTTCCCACTCGCCTTCTCCTGATGTCCAGCACTGACCCAGCTTTGCCACACGCAGTGCAGGTGACGAATGCTCTTGGCCTGGCCAGGGGCAAGAATGGGATGGGGAGCCCGGACTCCGCTGGGCTCCTGGTCGTCTTGAGTTTCTTCTGTGGCCCGAAGATGGGGCCTTCTGCCACACAGTCCTTGCCTTCTCTCCTACGCGAGAGAATCTCCTGGCTCAGGAACACTCACTCGCTCATTTATTTCCTCATTCTTCCATTTTGCAAATAGAGGACGTTGCTGTGGGCAAGACCCATTGTAAGTAGCATGGCATCATGCAACTTCAAATCAGTCTCTGGGTTTTTAGTGGCATCTCCCTACCTCTTCCCTCTCCTCCCATGTGACGTCACCTGTCCTTAAACCACCGTAGGAGTGGTCCAGGCCCTCGCTCAGAGGGCACAACTCCTACCCGCAGAGAGAGGAGATGAGCACACAGTGCAGAGACTGAGAACGTATCGCGGCAACGAACAACAGAGTGCAAACGTATATGGTGTAAACAGAGCGTGTGAGTGTGTGAGTACAACTATTTGTATGTATTCCCATCCCTCTTCTTTCCAAATGAGGAATTAGGTAACTTACAATCAACAACTTGGCAAACATATGTAATGAAAACTAGCATGGAACCAGAAAAATCCACATCATGTGAGGGGAGTGGAAATAAGTGGGCTAACCATAAAGCAAATATAAGCAGCAGGACCCAGCACCAGATTTGGCCTGAGGATCCTGGTAGCCAAATCCAAAAGGGAAACGGGATGAACTAGAAATCCTTCCCCTCAGATAGAAAGAAGTAAACCTATTTTTCGGGAGAGACGATTCCCAGCCATTACCTTCTATAAATGATTTATCATGTGAGACCAGGTACATAAACCAGGACAGAAGTTTGACATCAAAATCAGAAGTGTCTTTTATATGACAATTTCGGGCATTAACTCCCGCTAATGTGCTAAGGCTGCAACATGCATGTAACAATCGGTATCCCATGAATTCCTCTCATGGAGGAACCAACAAGAAAAAGAAGGTAGATAAGGCCATTTGGGAAAGTGAAGCTTGCTGGTTAAGCTTTTGTAGTCCAAGGTGGTGGCTCTCTAATGCTGCAACTTGATTCAAGGATAGAATGCGATTTTTTAAGCACCCCACTGTGCTTGGCACTCTGCTAAAAGTTGAATAAAATGAACTGTAGAGATTCAGCTTCTACATCTGGGAATTTATAATTTTTGTTGGCACTTGCACAAGGGCTCAGACAGCAGAATAAGAGCATTAAAATGATAGACAGGAAGATGGTAACATCACACACAAGACAAAGGTGAGTGCATTTTCAGGAAGCATGTGGCTTAATAAAAGATTGCATAATCAAAGTGGCCCAGGCTCAGATCTCTCTCTACCACTTATTGTGACCTAAGGCAAGCTGCCTAACCTCTCTGAGCCCCAGTTTCCTCATCGGCGAGATGGGTTGTGGAGATGAAATTAGATATTTTCTATAAGGCACCTGGTGCCCTGCTCAACACGGAGTATGTGCTCAGTCCGTGGTAACTCTACTCCATTCTAGAATTACTAAAGAAGGCTAGATTCCTGGTGTGGGGAGAGGAGCCATGAGCAAGACCAGGAGAAGACAAGGAGTTCTCTGATCCCTGCCAGGGTGCCTGGGGACCCACGGGCCCTTCTGAGAAACGCCCTCGGAACCATCGGCTTCCTAATGGGTGGGACTGTCCGAAGCCAATTCTGCCTATGCTCCCACCCGGGTTCCTTCTCAGGAGGCCCCAGAATTCTCCCTCTCTTTGCCCTGCTTCGGCTGCAGCTTGACTGGGAAATCCGTGCCCCTCTTTTCTCTCTTCCTTTATCCTCTTTGGAAACGCCCAGGGTTGGGTTTTGGGACCTTGTAGGGTCACTGTTTAGGTGCGTCCTTCCTTCCTTGCCCGGCCCTCAGGTGCCCCTCCTCTGCTTGTCGTGGGGAACCTCAGGGCTCAAGCAAAATGAGGAGCATTAACTCCTTCCGCTCCTGAAGTCCTCCCTGGTCCCGACTGGATGTCAGCTCACCCCCAGCAGCCTCTAGGTGACGGCAAAAGGGGGTGAGGCTAGGAAGCCGTGGGAAGCTCCCCACTCGCCCCACCACACCTCCCTGGCAGCTGGGGACCCAGAACTCCCCCGAGCCACGGAGCAGGGGCGGGGAAGAGAGAGGCAGGTAAAGGGCATCCAGGTAGCAATCCAGGGTCCAGGACCACACCAGGCCAGGCCTTCGGACACACCCCTCTCGCCCACCCTCTCTCCTGCCCGCTGCTTTGCAGTTTCTCTGTGCTTTCCAGCTCACTGCCAAATTGTCAAAAGCTATGAGAGGCGAAGTGCTGTTCGGTTAATGATTCCAGTCCCTGGAGAGGTGGAGCGCTCTTTTAAGAGAAAAAAATAGAGAGGAGTGGGGGTGTGGGAGGGGCAGAAGAGGGGGATGCTTTAGTACTCTGTACAAAAGCTAAGCTGTAGCTCCTTCCAGCTCTTTGTAAGGAGCAGATTAGAAGTGGGTAGTTCTGCCCCAGCGGCCTTCTCTCTGTGGGGAAAAGCCTGGAGCCTCCCCCTCACTTTTCTCCTTCGCACCAAGGAAAAAGGGTTTGCATCGGAAACCACCATCCCTTTGGCCCCAGTGGCCTCAGCCCTCTGTCCCCAGCGCAGGTCCTGTGGAGACCCTAGCAAAACCATCCTTCCTCGCTCACAGGCTGCCTTCAAAGCCGGCCACAGGCTCCCATGATGCACAGGGCTCCTGCTCCGTGCTCCTGCTGCTCCCTCCTCTCCTCCTCCCTCTCCTCCTCCTCCCCTCCTCCCTTCCTCCCCTCCCCCTCTTCCTCCTCTTTCCCTTCCTCTTCCCCCACTTCCTTCTGCTCCTCCTCCCCCTCGTCCCCCTCCTCCTCCCTTTCTTCCTCCCCCCTTCCTTCTTCCTCCTCTCCTCTTCTCCTCCTCCTCCCCCCCCTCTTCCTTCCCCTCCCCCTCCTCTTCCCTGCCCTCCTCCTTTCTCTTCTCCTCCCTCTCCTCCTCCTGCCCCACCTCCGTCCTCCCCACCCCCTCCTCCTCCTCCCCCCTAGCCTGCTCCCTTGGAAAGGACAGAAGGGGGGTGGTGAGCCCTTACCCCAGTAGGCGCTTGAAGAATTTCCTCCCTGCCCAATTTTCCTCCTCAGCCTGGTCCCACCCAAGTCTATGGATCAAAAGAAAATCCATCAAAAAGTCCTCACCTCCCTGCAGCCCTTTTCAGTGTCCCAGATGCTCTCACATCCCTTATCTAATCTGTCCCCACGGCAGCCTCCAGCCTCGTCACTAGGCAGTACTGTTCCTGCCAGTTTTGCAGATGAGGAAAGTGCGAATTAACTCCCTCGGCTGAGTGTCCCCCCCCCCCCGTGACCTCCCCCCCAGCGAGTTAGGACGCCAGCCCTGACTGGACAGTCAACACCTATCAGCAGGGAAGGTCCAAGTGTGGGGCTTGAAAGACTGAGAAGGGAAACCGCGAAACCTAAGAGGCTGCTGGAGACCAGACCCATGTGCTCTCTCATTTCCATCATCTCCACGTGTGATCTGGCTTTATGGTGGGGGCGGGGAGTAAGGTTGTTTTGTTCCCAAATGTCCCCAGAGTAGTTGCCGTCCGTCTTGGTTGCAGTCGTCCGCCCACAGCCTCCTGCAAAGGATTCCATCGGCTGCTGAAATGCCGCCGCTCCCTGGAGGAGGCGATGTCGGCTGTCCCCAGTCCGGCAGCACACAGGGCACCCTGGGCCGCGGAGGAGGCGGGGAGGGCGGAGAAGGACTCTGCTGACCCCGGGTCCACTGGGTACTCTGCCGATGCTCAGAGCAAGGCAGTACAAAGTTCGCTCCTCCCAAGACCGGGCGCCTCTTCCCTCCTTCCCCCTCCCCAGTGAGACCCTGGCACCAGCTGTGCCCTCTTAGCCGGCCCCCAGCGGGGTCTGCGCGCTGGCACGGTGCCCGGCAGCTGCGGGGCGTCCACGCAAGGAGGGGCCGGGCATCGAGGAGAAGCAGGTGTCTGGTTAAAGGGAACAAGGTGACCGGAAAGGACCTCGGGGCAGCGATGTCAGGGAGCGGAGCTGGAGTCGGAGGCAGCCCCCACCCCTCCCCACCTTGATTAGAATGATCTGGCCCCAGAAGAATAGCAATGAATTAATTAGGGGTCTGTTGTCATGAAGCAGCTCATTATTAAAGTCCCTCTCCTGGGAGGGGCGGGGGGATGGGGAAAGGTGTGAAGAAGACAGCTAGTCAAACAGAATCTTTTAAAAGAGCCAGACCTTCCCCCAGCTGTCCGTCCTGCCCTTGGGCTCTGCGGGGAACTCAGACATGCCTAGCACAGGGGTACCTGCTCTGCTGTCTCAGGATTCCGGGGGGTGGAGGCCTTCTGGCCTCACTTCCCTCCTCCTCCTCCTCCTCCTCCTCCTCCTCCTCCTCCGCTATTTCTCGGCCCCCAACTCTGAGCCCACCTCTGCAACTTTAACCCTTGCTTTCTACCTGCCATTGAGCCAGCGTTGAGCCAGCTGAGCTCCAGAGTAGCCACCCAGCATCTTGAACGGTTGTAGCGCTTTCCTCCCAAGAGCTCTTAGCAGCCCAATGGGGAGCCAGAAAGATCGTGTCAACACAAGCAGATGTGTCCAACGTGTTTATGCGTCGGGTTCCGGAAGATTGGGCGGAGGGCGGAGGGAGGATGTGTAAAGCAAGAGCCTCTCTTTCTCTCCCCCTTCTTTTCCAGAGATGGGAAAACAGGGGCCTAGAAACGTGAAGGCCTCTCAGATGTGAGATCGTGGCTCTTCTGCCCACCAGCTACGTGACACTGAGATTACCTCCCGCCTCTGTGCCTCTGTTTCTTCCTCGATACCGGAGGAATAATAGGATTGTTGTGAAGAATTAATGAGAGAGTATGGAGAGAGCCCCCTGAGCACAACGTCTAACAATGACGGGGGTTACGTCCACGTGAGCTGTGCCTATGCCTAGTGTTCTGTTCCTACCCAGTTTCAGTAACAGGGATTCTTTCATCCCATCGCGGGGTGTGATTGAAGCCCTACTATGTGTCAGTAGTACTGAATGCAGGAAGGCGTAGGAAGCTGTACCAGTGCCTGTTTTCTAGAAACTTACAACCTTAGGAACCATAACCGCGTGTGTTCACAAGTAACTGCCAAGCGACGCGCCAGGGACCACGGGAGTTCAAAGGGGAGCTCAGGATGGGCTTCTTAGAGGAGGTGGCATTTGGATTGGGCCCTGAAGGATGGTCAGGATCTGGGAAGGACAATAAATTGCCAAGCAAAGGCACGAAGACCAAAAACCCGGAGACATAACTGGAAAATGGGCATAAGGCCATGTGAGCTAGACCCCTGAATGACAGTTAAGGGACGTGAACTTTTCTAAACCGTCAGCGGGGGGCAATCAAAGGTGCCTTGTGCGTACGTGCGTGGGTGCAGGCGATGCTTTGCGCTTTTTTTCATATTCCAAAAGTAGTCTGTGTTCACCGTAAAAAAAAAAAAAAAAATTAGGAGTGAGATAAGCAAGAGAAAGAAAATTACAAACACCTGAAACTTAAGGATTTTGCATACAGAAAAGGCAGGATCAAATAAGTGTTTTAAGAAGATTAATCTGGCGGTATTGGTAGAACAGATTAGAGCGGGAATCTGCTGGAGGCAGGGAGATTTCTCAGGTTATTGCAGTAGCACAGATAAGAGGCACTAAAGACTCAGACCTTGCCCGTTGGCAAAGGGAAGAGAAATACAGTGACACGCGTGGGCTCCTCATTCCTCCCCGTTACCGCACACTTTCTGCACCAGCGTGTACGCGGGCCACATGCATTTTCTTTTTTTTTTTTTTTTAATTTTTTTTTTCCACGTTTATTTATTTTTGGGACAGAGAGAGACAGAGCATGAACGGGGGAGGGGCAGAGAGAGAGGGAGACACAGAATCGGAAACAGGCTCCAGGCTCTGAGCCATCAGCCCAGAGCCTGACGCGGGGCTCGAACTCACGGACGGCGAGATCGTGACCTGAGCTGAAGTCGGACGCTTAACCGACTGCGCCACCCAGGCGCCCCGCCACATGCATTTTCTAAATGACTCTTCCTTTTAAAAGCTCAGGAAGCCTTCTGCGTTTAGGCGCAAGCCCAGTGTCAGATAGCCGCACTCACAAGTCTAGACCTCCCTTCCCATCCTTGCAGCTTGAAATGTCACCCTCGGTGTTAATGAAAGCAAGAGATTACTGTTCCAGATTATAAAATGCAGGGCAATTTTAGGCCATTGAAAAGAATGAGTTAATTAAAGAGGGTAATAACCCTCTTAAGCGCCCCACCCTTTGCTCTTTTTCCAGACTGCAGGTGGCCTTCTTTGTCACCCTGGAGGAGACAGCTATATGATCTATTTTGTTCCCCAGGACTTATCTCCAGGGGCAGCGAGCACTTTTGGGATGTAATTTTTAGTACCAGGGCAGGCATTGTCCTCTTGTTTGACTTAGGGAAGAGCGAGGCCCCAGAGGGAACTGAATGAAAGAGACAGAGTACAGGCTTTGGAGTCAGGCAGACTCAGCTTTGAGCTTGGCTCTGCCACTAACTTGTTCTAGACTCGTAACGTTTCTGATTCTGTGAAATGGGGAGGCCAGCCTCATAGTTTTCAAGATCGTTCGTGTTTACGTCTCCAACCTTTTGCACGCAGGCTGGCACGTTCCATGGACGCTGGATAAATACATTAAACTACATTGGTAGAGGGAGATGTTGGATTCTGGACCCCGGTGTGTCCAGTCCCAGTGGGGTGGGGCTGAGCATTTCCCAAGTACTTAACCTGGGTGTCCCTGTGCCTGATTGTCACTGAACCTGGTTCCAGAGCTTGGTGAGGAAGCCCGGACCACCCTCCACGTGGGCCCTCAGGGGTGCCTTAGACTTAGAAAGTCATTCCAGTCCAGACAGCCTAAGAGGTTAGTTGCTATCCTGAAACAGGCTGGGGTCCCCAGGCAAGGAACCTGTGTGCCGTGACTTGAATGGAAATCCTGAGAGCCCCAAGTCGCTAGAGCTTTGGGTAAATGGAGATTTCTCTTTGACAGAGGTTGCTCATTATTCCTTATTCATTCTTCCCCCCCACCCCTCAATGCTACCCCCCCCCAACTCCGTGTGCTCCCTGTGAATTACTGCTTTGCTGCTGTGTGATGTCATTTCATCTGAGGCCACTTAATGCTGCTGTTGGCCCTCGCCAGTGTTTATCTTATTGTTTCCCAGAACAATCCAATGCTTCCGCTGCCCCCCGACAACTTCATCTGGTTCCTGGGTCCTCCTGCCTGGCCCAAGTTTCAGAGCTGAAGCAGGGTTGAAAGGTGGGGCTGGTCCAAGGCCAGAGCCCTGCGCCCTGAACTGCCCAGTGTATTCACCTCTATGAGCTCTTGCCCCATCCTGGGCCTGGCAGCTCAGAACTCCCCCTGACAAAGTTAGAACCAAGAGACTGGATTCTTTGGCTTCTAGATCTCCATGTCACTCTCTGCTGAGTCATAAAGGGAGAGGCCCCTGGAATAGGGAAGCCGGTGCCCTTGTGAAATGCAGTTGGTTATGAACCACAGGAAGGTCTGGAACAGAGGCAGCTCCTCTCAGTTCTGCGAGCCACATGGATCACTGGTCACCTGGCCATCTACCCCTGGCTGATGAGGCACAAGGAAGCCACAATTTGGGGGAAGAAAGGCCCTCACTCCAGCCAACCTCCTCAACCTCATCTTTGAACACTTTACTTATAGCAAGTGCTCAAGAAATATTCACTCCATCATTGATCATAAGCCAGGCTCTTAATTCTCACTGTTAGAAGATGCAGAAGTCCAGAGAACCAATGGTTTCTCCTGGGACCCCCTCCTCACATTCCAGGAGAAAGCCCTCCATGGCTTAGCTTTCCATGAGGAAGAAATGCAGGAGCCTCAAGCTGCGTGAACCCCTGTGCTAGCTCATCCACCCCCCAGTTTAATATCTAGGGCAGATTCCTAACATGCACAGAAATAGAAATAATTGTACATGGAAATGTCAATCTCCAGTGTCAAAGCCCCAGTGATTGACCGACAACTCACTGGGGACCAATGCTGGAAACATCTGCATATGTGTGGGAGGCTGTGTGAGTGTGTGTGTGTGTGTGTGTGTGTGTGCGTGCGTGTGTGTGCGTGTGTGTGGGCGTGTGTCTATGCACATGCACTGACGGGGGCAAAATTCTCAAAGGTTAGCATATCTCAGTGACCTCCTTCCTTTTCAGGGACGGGAGGAATCCTTGGCCTTGTCTCCCCTCTTCCTCTGCTCTCCTGCTTTATTGCAGCCCACAGCCTGAGTTTTCCCGGCTCCTGTGTCCCTCTCCAATTGTCCAAGCATTTAGGGCCAGGCTCCCATCTGTCCTCCGGGGATCCTCGGCCTGCTGGGCTGTGACTCTGGATGGTTAGTTAACACTTGCACAGCTCTGGCGGAGAGGGAGACAGAAGCGCCCTGGAAGGCGTGTGTGCGCGTGCGTGTGTGTGCACGCGCGTGTGCATGTGCATGTGTATAAGCAGGATAGAGGGAAGAAGAATCTCAGAGACTGAATTTACCAAAGACTTCAATCTATAAATAATTTGGGTCATGAAGCTCTACAAAAATAAACTCCAGCTTGAATCTTCTCCCGCGCAGCACTAAATGCGCACTGTGGATACGCTCGTTCACTAACTCACCCCAAGATCAGTCTGAGCAGCACCAGCCCCGCCTCACCTTTCCCCCCTGTAAAAGTCTACGTGTGTGCGCGCGCGCACGGGCACACGCACGTGCAAACACACACGCACACACGTTTATATACCACGGGAGCCCTGAGTCCCGGGGCACAGATAAAATCAGGTAATAAAGGCCTCTTCCAAAGTGAATTTTAGGACATAAAGTGACCAGACCTACTGAAATTCTTGTCGAGCCCTCAGTAAAGGCACATCAGAAGTCTTATCCTCTCCAAGCGCTCAGGTCTGAGAGACCAAGAAATCCCGGCTCAGACATAACAATCACACTCGTCTACTGACGTCACACTCTGAGTTAGCCAGAGAACTCACATTTCCACGCCTGTCTGTCCATTTAGGCGTCACCTTCCCCGGGAAGCCTCCCTCTCTGGGCCTCCCTCGGGCCCCACCTCCGTGTTGGCCTCCCTGGGATCTCCATGCAAGCTCTGCCACAAGGGGCAGCCCGCGTGTCAATTCCCAGCTCCTCCTCGGGCTTCCTCGGGGGACCCTTTCCCTCGGTGTCCCCGACGCGAAGCGTGGGCCTGGCTCATGGCAGGCATGTAATAAACGGATATTGGACGGGACTGAAATTCATATAGCTAATAACTCATTGTATTCTCCATCCCTTCTGTGCTCATAAGGACAGGAGTTCCCACCTTATTTGGCAGCTACAGAAACCACTGCACAAACAAGGGAAGTGACTTGCCTGCAGTCACAGAACCAATTAATGAGAACGTTGGGATTAGGTCCCAACCCTCCAGACATGAACTCCCCCTGCATGGCGATGGCTCTCAAAACCAATCTGTTTCCCACTGCAAGGCCCCAGAAAAAGAAGATTCCCGATTCCAGTGGCTCTTGCCAGAATACATACATACGTACATACATACATACATACATGTATACAATCTATTACCACTTACATTACTAGGACTATGAATAAAGTGCTCTTAAGAGTGACAGATCCCAAGCTAGGGCTCCATGATTTAGGACTAACGATGCACGAGAAAAAGGGTTTGGAGGGGCCTACAGATAAAAGCTAGTTAATTGGAACTGGATATGCTGATTTGAATTGGATGTTCAAGTAAAGAGGCGGTCATTAATTTCTGCACAGGCCTCGATGTGGTTTAAAGGAAGGTGCTAATAGATTACTATTTCCCTCTCCTCTCACAGAGGCCCCTCCCACCTAGGGGACCAGGCAGTCACTCTCCCCTGATTCCACCTCACATCCTCCTGTCCCAGAGCCCACCCTGATAAACGGACTGCGTCCCCCCACAACCAAGGTCCCTCAAAATTAAGTTCTGTTGATTGTTGACTCCCGGAAGTGGGTGACTGCCCCACTTGGGCCTTGGGGTCCGGAAGAGGAAGAGCGGGTGAGGTCAGAACTTGGACTTTCCGTCTTCCCACCTGTTTGGGTCTTGGCGGCCATGAACAGCTCTGGGTGCCTGTCATTAGCCTCTCTTCAGGGGGTCACGGAGCGTCCGAGAAATCGGGCTCTGTGTGGGAATCCCAGCTCTGCCACCCTTCAGCTGTGTGATCTCGGGCGAGCCGCCCAGTTCTCCCAGGCCTCAAATTTCCTATCTGTAAAATGGAATAACAATAACATTTACCTCAGGGGGTTCCTGTGAGGAGAAGAGAGTTGATTTTTGTTAAGTACTTTCAACAGCACTGAGCACATGGGGCAAGTGATGGCAGGGTAGATACTAACTATTCAGTTCTCGAGGCCAACGGGGCCTTCTGAAAATTCACCACGTCTATGCTACCGCCTCCAAGCAGGGCCATATTGAACCATGAAGCAAAATCGTCCTGAGAAGGAGGCTGGAGTGTCCTGTGGCCACTCTTTCTACAGTCGGAGCCCGACGCGGGGCTCGAACTCACAGACTGTGAGATCATGACCTGAGCTGAAGTCGGATGCTTAACTGACAGAGCCACCCCGGCGCCCCTGGTCCACTGAGGCCTAGCCCTCTCAGGAGAGGGGGAGCCCAACTAGAAGGACAGAGTCGAGTGACTCGCTTGTCCCCGCATGCGACACCTCCCTCCTCTGCCCCACCTCCTCACCCACCTGAATGGGTGTCCCGGGCCCTGTGCAGCTTGGGCTGGCAACGCCCTTCCCTTGGGCTGGTTTGTGACCTGTTTCGGTCTGTTGTTGTCCTTGTGGTCACTGAAACCTGGCCCCGGGGACACAAGCCTCAAAGTTCAAAACGGTGTCACAGCAGTGGAGTTAGTCTGGGACGCCACAGGCTAGACTCGCGTAGCCAGATTTGAAAATCCCACCTTTGTTCGGGACTCCCTGACGGTCGCCTCACCACTACCATCCTGTGTCTGGCGAGGACAGAGACAACCTTGAACTCAGAACTTCCGATCCAAAGCAGAGCAGTCCGGGAAATCGTGTGCCTGAACTGCAGCAGGGACCTCGTCCCCCCATCAGTAGTCACGGGGCGTTGTCTGCATCGGCCTGGTGCTCTCCTCTGGCTCACCCCAGCTGTAGCCAGTTGGAGCCCCGGTTCTGCTGCTGGCTAGCTGTGTGCCTGGAACCCAAGAGCTTAGGGGAGGGGGGCTCCAACGTCCTTACAGTTCCAGCGCTTTCTACCGTGATTGTCCTGTGGGAGGCACTGAGCAGACCACCTCTGCCTGTTACCCAGAAAGGAAACCCGAGGCTCAGGTGAGGTACCTAGACTCAAATTGTACCATTAGGCAGAAGTCAAGCCCAGGCCTGAGCAGAGTCACAAGAGAAACCCAGGAACCCTGCTCTGGGTTCGTCTGTCCGCTTCGGTGCGTTGCCCAGAAGGGAGCACGGGGCGTTAGGGAGGGGAAAGTTCTCTCCTCTGCCACCTGCCTGCCGGCCCCTATCCTCACCCCGAGCCCTGTGACCCCCTGGCCTCCTGGCCCCATTCTCCATCTTCTCTGCCCTCCTGTAGGTATCTCGGCGGGTAGCAAGCCCGAGGCAGATAGCATGGGGTGAGGGAGTAAGTGGGGAGGCACCGACTTCTTGGGCAATAGTGCTCTTCCCTCCAGGGATCTCGACTGAATGAAATAGGATAGCTTAGTTCAGGTTCAGCACCAAGAACATTTTCTGTTCTGGTTTGCTT
The DNA here is from genome assembly GCF_016509475.1 of Prionailurus bengalensis. Classification (NCBI taxonomy): domain Eukaryota; kingdom Metazoa; phylum Chordata; class Mammalia; order Carnivora; family Felidae; genus Prionailurus; species Prionailurus bengalensis. The sequence goes on from NC_057360.1 coordinate 34,488,138, forward strand.
TCGGCTTTGACGTTTCAGAGTTATGTAGGTTTGATTCTGGCTTCAACTGCTTTACGAAAAGATTGGGGTTGCAGATGGAAAAAAGAAAAAAAAAAAAACAACCTGCTTAGATCTCTGATTCAGGAGACAGTTAACGGCTGGGATTGGTCCTAACTGGGATGCAGCAGAGTGTGTGATGATAAGTTGTCTTTGGCTCAGTTCCAGCTCCCACCCGGCCATGGGTACCATCTAGTCCCAGGGACCACAGGGGGGAAGGCCAGACGTGTGGCGTTCCTCCTTCTGACTTTGTGTGCAGGCCCTGCCGGGATTGCAGGCAGGTGCCCAGGCTCACGGGAAGGAGGCTGCCCCAGCTGGCGGAAGGTTAACTAGCCTCCCCAGGCAGGGAGAGATCCTGGACCAGGCCTGAGGGAGGAGGGTACTGGTTCCACAGCTCCCGGGAATGGGCCGGCACCTTGAGGAGGCTTAAATCTCCCTGGAGAAGAGCAGCTATCATAGGGAGGGTGGTGACAACCCCTGGGCCATTGGCCCTTCGAACAAACAGGGCCTGAGCTCCCTGTATGATGGAGACAGAAAACTGAGGTCAAGCCAGCCAGAAGTCACAACTATCCCATCTTCTCTTTACTTTCTGAAATAGCCTGAGTACTGTTGTGACTAAAAGCTACTACATTCCTGGGAGGATCTCGAGGAAATCTCGGATCTGTCCATTTAACAGAGAATGCTGCTTCAGATACCAAGGGGAACCTTTTTCACTGTGGGCCATTTGCCCAGAAAGAGACCCTTCCCTCTGAGTGAATCCACTATGAGATTTGCACTGGGGTAGAGGGTGGTCGCCTCAGCCTCGTGACCTCATTGCTGACCCCAGAGTCCTCCTCCAGTCTATGAGAGTGAATTCAATGACCCCCAAGCCCCTCATGGAAGGAGGGGCTTTAGTGACAGTTGCACATGCCCCAGCTCTGGACGCAGGAAGCCACGAGCAAGGCAGAAAAAGGGCAAAGGAGAGTTTATTGTGGCGTCAGGCACCAAACTTGGCCCTTGGGATGAAAAAGTCGTGGTCCTTGTCCTCAGGAGCTCCTGGTGCGGTGGGAGAGATGGGCAGAGGGAAGGGCATGGTTACGAGTACAAGAGAAAAACCAGACGGAATGCGGAGGGGAAGCCTGAATCTTAAAACCTTACAGAGAAAATGCCTTTTGACCTCACTTTGATTTGGTGCTAGAGGCCACAGTCCTTTATCACCTGCTTCACGTCCTTTCAAAAGTATTTCTCAAGCATCCCCTTTTATCCATCACCAGCTATGTTCCCAGCCCCAATCTAGTGCTCAGAGGGTTCTTAGAGAAAGAGAGGACACATCCTTGCCTTCAAAATGTTGACAGGCTTAGGCACATGTGAAGCAATGAGAGAACGATTTGAGTAGGTAGTCAATAGATGTTAGCCAGTCCATATGCAGTGAACAAATCAATTGATTATAATCCTAAGACAAAATGTCTAGTGGCAAAAAAAAAAAAAAAAAAAAGGCATCAGGGTGATGAGTAATTATTGTGGAGGGGAAATCAAGGAAGGCTTCACGAAGGAGGTAGGGCTCGAGCTGGTCGGGGTTTCGATGGGCAGAGAGACAGAGAAAACAAGCCAAGGTAGGGATTATTGGTTAACAGTCAGCTGCTGGGGCACCTGGGTGGCTCAGTCAGTTAAGCATCTGCCTCTTGATTTCGTCTCAGTTCATGATCGCATGGTTCGTGAGCAGCTCGGAGCCTGCTTGGGATTCTCCCTCTTCCCCTCTCTCTACCACTCCCCCACTCATGTGCTCACACAAGTGCTCTCTCTCTCTCTCTCTCTCTCAAAATAAATAAACATTTTTTTAAAAATAGGCAGCTGCTGTGTTGAGATCAAGAAATCTGAAATGCAGGAACATATTCACACTGAGGACTCCTAGACACGAGCTTTTTTATATGACCTCAGAGACCATCTTCTACCGAGTCTCAGAATTCTGCACGGAACTTAGACTATCCCTCGCGAACCCCCAGGCCAGCCGCACCCACATCACCTGGGAATTTGTGAGAAGTGAAAAAAACCTCAGGCCTCATTTCCACTGAATCCGAAACTCTGGGGGCGGCTCAGCCATGCAGCCCCCCAGGTGATTCTCAAAGCATGGTGGCTTGAAAACCAGCAGACGACATCAGGGCTTCTAGACCCTGGCTGTTCGTCAGATTCGCCTGGGGGAGCTTTGAATCCCGACGAAGATGCCCAGGCCCCACTCGCAGAGGTTCTGATTAATGGATCCTGCCCTGGCATTCGTATCTTTTAAAACTCCCCAGATGATTCCGGTGTGCAGGCAGGGCTGAGAAGCCGTGGACTAGACGGTATCCGAGTCCTTTCTGACTTACTATCTAGAGCTGGGCTGTGACGGTCTGAGCCCGGATTCCTGGCTCCCCCAAATCACGGGGTGAATTTGTACACAAGCAGGGGATATGTTTGGGGGAAGGAAGACCTTCCCGAGATCCTAAATTCTTGCATCTCTTGAGGACCAGCTTTTTGATAGTTTATATGAGTGTTTTACCGTTCTTCCTTACGTGCCTGAGGCAGAAACACTGTGAACAGGTGTTGACTGTCTTACCCCAAACACCAATAAGGGTGTGGCAGCACACGCACACCCATCAGTGCTGTAAATATCTGTAGACACATGCAGAAATAACCACATTGGGATATTCAGAATCGCTCCTACTGACGCATATGCACATGCAAATAAACCCACCATCAGAAATCCCAGACGTGGTCCACTCAAACCACTTGGGAAAGTATTTCTCTCGGGGAAAGCCGGGCTGTTTGAACAGAGAAGCACCTCTACCTTCTCTGAAGCCTGGTGTGGTTCAGAGTCACAACCGGGGGCAGGGAGGGGGCTGGGAAATATCTTCTGTAAAGCGACCTGCTCTAGTCCCGTAGGGGACCGCTGAGTACAGATGCTGAGGATGCATTATTTCTCTCGTAGATTCGAGCCGATGGTCCCCCCCATGGAGGGGTCCAGTATGAGATGGTCTCTGTGCTCAAAGACGGGAGCCCCATCCTCCGGGACATGGCCTTCTCCATTGATCAGCGTTACCTGTACATCATGTCTGAGAGACAGGTAAGTGCTGACACCCAGCCCTTCTTTGCAAAGCCCAGGAGCGACTGATAACCTGTGGCCTGACCTTTGTTCAAAAGCTGTTTCATCTAACCAGAGAGCCCTCTGTCTGGGCTTGCTGCTCGGGGGTCCTGGGAGAGGCAGAGTCCTTGGAGGCTTTTGCGGGGAGCCAGAGAGAAGCAGCTGGGGCCAGCCACTTCCCGGAGGCTTCTCTCTAGGCCACAGCCCCTGTCTCGGTGCGTGATGAACAGCCCCGCAAGAACGGGCCAGACTGCTTGGAGCAGCTTGGTGTGATTAAGCAGTAGATTTACAGCTCCCGGGCCCACAGAGTCTGCTGCTCAAGGGAGCCAAAGAAGTGTAAATAATCCAGGCCTCCTGGCTGGGCCTGATCCTGGGAGAGACAGACCCAAGATAGGGCCCCAGAAGGAGATAAAAATCTTGGCCTGAGTCACAGACTGATGCCAGTAGAAGCTGGCCAGCTCTGGGAAGCCGAAGTCTGCCTGAGAAATAGACTTCCACCCTCTGCGGGCTAACGATCGAGTAGGTTCCCCACCTTCTCCGATGGAGCATTATTCCCCCCCGGATTGTATTTGCTCTGAGTACGTGTGGGCAGAGAGAAGGTAAATTCAGGAGAGCCGTGGTGATGGGCAAGGGACACAGGGTAGAAGGTGGATTTGGGATTCCCAAATCAATGCAGACGCAGGAAGCAAAGCAGAACTCTTGGGAAAGGCTGGTTACTTCCATTCGTTCAGGCAGTGGGTGTACAGGTGTTCAGCAGGAGCAGTGGTCTTGGCATTGACCTGAACACGACAAGTAAGATAAAGGCCGAAGAGCAGAAAAAGTGTTGTGCACCTGCCTTGGCTGACGCCCCTGATTTAGGCAAGAAAAAGATGCTGGGCTGGAGGACCAGTGAGCTTTCACAAGGTGCCTTCCAGCTCTTGAGGGGTTGTCATTCCCAAAATACTCGGCCAAACTTCCAGGGGTCCTTGAGGAGCACCCCCTCTCCCAGCGTTGTCTTTTCCTCCTTTCTGTTCGAATGTAGGAATTCTGAATCCAGGGGTGAGGGGGGAATGGAGGGAGGAAGGAAGAGACAAAATGGGCACATGACAGCGTAAGGGAGGCAGTGATGCAGCTTTAACTCGAAAATTGCTTCTTGGGAATAAATGCCACAAATCATATGCAGATTGCATGCATTGCATCCAGGTCCTCCTGAACCCACCTGTCTTTTCACCTCCTTTCATGTGGCCCCTGCAGCTGAGGCATAAACAGGTGCAGATGGGAACTTGGTGGAGCTAGAGGAGGCTTTGCCTAACCTAGAGTGGTAGAGTGGTCTTGGAAATAAACGCTGATGTCTCGTTCTACTAAAACTGTCTGCGAGCCCTAACAAAACCCGTTACTGGGGACATATCGGTTGGGAACAGTGTGCTGGGAAAACCTCCAAATGAATGGGCCTCGGCCGCTGCCCTCACATTGCTTACAGTCTAACAAGGGACGGGGGAGAAAAAGGGAAGGAGACACGTAGCCAGTTATCTAGAACATCCCATTGAAGTCTACAAATGTTCTGCCTTTTCTTCCTGTTCTCTACTTGTAGATACAAGGTTGTTTCTTAAGCAAAAACAGTAGCTGCCCCCCCGTGCAAATTCAAACAATATACACCGAAAAGAAAATAGCAACGAGTTCCCAAATGGGACTGCCCAGTTTGGGAACATTTGATGAACACCATTCTGGACACTTTGGCAGGAAAATAATCAGAGGGACAGATGGATCGATCAGTGGCAGTATAGATAGGTGGATAAAGTGATGGTCGGAGGGATCAAATAGACCCATGATAGATGTGGTATTTGCAGAAGGCATTGTGTATGGCTAAGGACCAGGCAGCTAGCTCTGGGTAGACGCTCCTTCCTGGGTCCCTAAGGCAGTGCAGTGGAAAAGCATAGACAGCGCGTAGAAAGAACCAATGCAACCTTACTGGAACGAAGAGGATGCCAAGGCTCGTATTTTGGCTGCATATCTGTTTCTCGAATGGGATGCTTTCTGAAATTGCATTCAAAATGTGGTCAGCGGAGAGGGCATGAGCCAGAGCCGGAGGCTGGTGAGTGGCCTTCAGGGGCTATGGTGTCCTCCTGAGATCTTACCCTGTGTCCCCTCCAAAAGCATCCGCACTGGCTCAGCTAAGTGTCCACATGGCTTATTTATAAATATCCTCTCCTTCGTCCTCATCTTCGGCCACAGCCGCCCAGTTCTTGCTACAGCCTCACCAAACAGAGGGGTTCCGTGGTAGCCAGTCACACCGAGCGGATACAGGAAGAGTTTGGGTTCGAAGCCACGGGGCTGTCTCCAGTCCGGTGAGATATTAGCCCGGAGAGCTCCCTATGCCAGGTGGAGCTGTGGTCAGTGGGCAGAGTCTAAGGGGGATTTGCGGTAGCACTCTGAGACCTGTCGCCCTGAGAGCTGTAAACCGTGTAGAAGTAGGTAGCTAGGTGGTTTCACCTGGGGCTGGGTCCAGGAATGAGGTCCGAGAACAGCTCAGGGGGCCCATCTGTCTGAGGCCGAGCAACTATGAGTACAGAATATTCAGAGACAGCTCGGAAGTCTTTTTTTTTTTTTTTAAGGTTATTTATTTACTTATTTATTTTGAGAGAGCACGGGGGAAGGGCAGAGAGAACAAGAGACAGAAGCCCAAGCGGGCTCTACGCGGGCTTCGAACTCACGAACCGCGAGATCATGACCTGAGCGGCGATCAGGAGTCGGACGCTTAACCGACTAAGCCACCCAGGTGCCCCTCAGACGTCATGTAAGAAACAGTTTAATGGCAGCGCCTGGGTGGCTCAGTGAGTTAAGCGTCCAACTCTTGGTTTTGGCTCAGCTCATGATCTCACAACTTTGTGGGTTCGAGCCCCGCATCGGGCTCTGTGCTGACAGTGCGGAAGCTGCTTGGAATTCTCTCTTTCCCTCTCTTTCTGCCCCTCCCCCCACTTGCGCTATCTCTGTCTCTCTCAAAATAGATAAATAAATTTAAAAAAATAATAATTTAATGTGAGGCAAGAGAACAGTCAACAAAGATGAAGTCGGATGGCGTGGGTTCTAGCCCAGCGGTTGCTGTATCTGGAGTCATGACCCCCTCACACGTTTGGTACCCCCCCTCATGAAATGGAGGAGTCGAACGAGATCACAGCATTGTCTCTGCAGTCCGAAACTCTGATTTGGGTCCCGTCTCCATATTTCATAGCCACATGGCCTTACACCGGTCACTTCACCTCAGTGTGCCCCACAAGAGTCGATGTGAAGCTCAATAGACACTCCGCTCAGCAGAGGGGAGTTTCCTTCCCACTGCCTCGCGTGCAATGACCCCTTGTCATTGACTTTCTATATGGCCCCTTCCAGCTCTCAGGCCCTTATGATTCCGGCTCTGGAGGGTGGTGACTGTGAGTGATGATTAAGAGGAAGTGAGGTGGCTGGCACCACCAGTGGTCCCCAGGCGGAGCCAACAAGCCTGTGTTCCGGTCCTGACCCACCTCTAACCAGCTGGGTGGCCTAGACTCTTAAGTTCCTAGGGATTCCGTTTGCTCCCCTTCAAAGACGCAATTAATAAATCTAATCCAGAGCCCCTTTCATGTTAAAGAGGCTTGTCTAAGGTCTTGGGATGGAGACTCTTCAACACCTCTAGAAGGCGACACCAAAATGACAGTAGAGAGACAGGCCTGAGGTTAGACCAAATGAAGAAGCTTTTGGAACCAGAGTTTTATGAGGCTGTGGGTGCCCATGTGAACGCCTTCCCCAAACGGCGAACGCTGCGGAGAGGCTAGAAATGCTGGCTGGCTATAGAGAAGTGTATTCCTGTTTCGAGGCCGTGATTTAAGACTTCGGCATTCCCTAAAAGACCTAAGACCTTTATAAGGCATCGTGGGACGGGCGCTTCCCGTCACCTTGTAATAAACCTCTGAGCAACCTGCTGCCATCCGCGCCTTCCCCTCGTCCCCACCTCTTGTCTCTCTGTCCCCCTCCTGTTCCCCCAAAACACGGCACCTGTTGTATCTTCGGCACCACGTCGGTGGAGAACCAAGTCTCTGGTCTCAAGTTCTGCTAAGGGAGGTTTACATCTCCCTACAGAGCGAGAACAATCCAGTCCAGCTCATTCTTTCTCCCTCCCTCCCCCTCTCTCGGTTAATTACACCTAATTAAGAACTAGGACTAGTAAGAAGTGTTGGGTCCTAGTGCCACCGCCTAACAAGCCGATGTTAATGTACTGTTAATAGATCTAGGGCCGGCCAGTCCCAGGGGAGCATTTGGGAACTGATTCCCCAATCCTGCTAATTGCCCGGGGGCCCCGCGGACAGGATGCCTGGCTCTTCCCTAGAAAGTCCGCCCCTGCTTCCTCAACAGCAAATCGACAGATGCTATGGGTGTGAATACAAGTTCTCCCGTATCCTCAGTGTCTAATGGAAGTCAGACAGCAGGTCCAGGGAAAATCAGGCTGCGAGCCAAGTGCAAAACTGAGCGAGAAGATGAAAAGAAACTTGATAGCCCCCGTTTCCACCCAACTTGTCAGGTTGGCCACTCCCCGATAAAGCATATAACTCTGTACTCAACGTGGATGGGAAGGTGTATGGGGATGGAAGCAATTATTCTATTTTATACTTTAATTAGTTTGAATTAGCAGAGGGAATAGAGGCATAAAATGATCCAGCGAAGGGTGAAATAGAAAAAGGGAGTCACAGTGGAGAATGGCTCCGTGCAGGCTGGAAAGGGCCTTGGGAACAGCAGAAAGGCTGGTGACGGGGGCGTGCACGTGTGTTTGGGGGGCGGGTAGGGGCATGGGATGCCGCTCTCTGTTTCGAGGCCTGGAAAGGCAAGATAGCATAATGGTTAAGAGCTGGAGCATGAGAGTCAGACGGAGCTCCACTTAACCCATAGCCGTGTGCTAGACGTCCGGCTTTGAGAAAGTTATCGCACGTCACTAAACCTCAGTTTCTTCGTCTGTATAACGGGCCTAATAATGGTAACTGTTGCGTCTGACACACAGTGCTTTCAGCGTGAGGTGTGATTGTTATCATCATTGCTGCCATCGGTCGTGTCAGAAGTTCTTTTGCACCCCAGAGAAGGCTAGAAGCCTCTCCACTTAAATTACGGCTGGGACAGAGTTCCCGAGTGTTTGACCCCAACCTGTCATTCCTGCTGCTCCTTCCCCAGGGACGCTTCCAAAGCCTCTGGCCTGGCCGAATGACAGCATCAGGCTAAGTTGCTCATAATCTGCTATTTATTTTAAAAATCCAGGAATGTGCCCAGCAGACTAAACAGTCCCGCTGCCCTTGATACAGGCTGAGGCAGCCCTGGGCCCATATGTGAGGCCCAGGAGGCCAGTATTGCAGGCATCTGTGGAGAGAAGGGGGGTCAGGCCCCAAGCCCTCAGGGTCTTGTCTGGCTGCATGTGTGGACACGTAGCCAGAAAGGGGCTACCCATGGGGCTTTTCATTTCTGGCCTTTCCAGGTAAGGAAACCAGATCCCAAAAGATAGGGCTGCTGTTCTCCAAGGAGCGGGCACTCGGATCCCAGTTTTGAGGGCAAAAATGCCCTCAACGTTTGTCTATAGTTGGCATACCATTCTGGTCACTTCCTGCTACATAATAAACTGTGTCAAAATTCTGGGGCATAAAACAACCATTTTGTTATGTTCTCAAACTACGTAAGTCAGGGTTCCAGCCATGGTGCACTGAAGAGGGCTTTTCTTTTCTTTACAACACAAATGACTTGGGGCGCTTAGAATTCTAAGGACTAGAATCATCTAGAAGCTTCTGTCTGTCTGGGAACTAGAAGACCGGGCCCAGCTGAGGCTAGTGCCCCAGAGTGCCTAGTGATCAGAGCGCCTAGGAGAAGGCCTCCCCATGTGACACGGGCTCGCCCACAGCACGGTGACCGCAGGAGAGCCGGACTTCTGGAACAAGGCAGATCCTGGCAAACATGGCGGCTGAGGGCTCGAAGAGCGAGGATTCCCACAAATGAGGTAGAACTATTGCCTTTTTAATGACATCGCCTCAGAAGTCACAAGGCTGTCTCTTCTGCCTGCCTCTTTACCTCTCCACTGCCGGTCACCTCGGGTGATTCTGATTTGGGACGCCCACGAGCACATCTGGAGAGACAAGGCTCAGGGAAGATAAATACGTGGTTTCCTGACCCTTCAGGATCATGGAAGCGCAGAACCTCCGAGCTGGGAAGGACCTCGGGGCTCACCCATCATGACCCCACATGAGAACTCGGAGGCCCAGAAGGCATCTGAGCAGGGTACCTGCCCCTTCAGTGTCAGAGTCATCGAAACTGGCTTGATTTCCCAAAACTCACGGGGAAGTTCCGGTAGCTATTAAGCCTACAACTGATTTGGTAAAAGTTGCATAAGTCCTAAATGAAGCCCACATCCAGTGTGGGCTCTGACAGTACATCCGGGAAGCCTTTGAGGGAATCCATGAGGAACAGGATCACATTGCCAGGAAACTGCCCAGACAGTGGCACACAATTTTATTTATTTATTTTCTTTTTTATTTAAAAAAATTTTTTTAACGTTTATATATTTTTGAAAGAGAGAGACAGACAGACAGAGTGCATGCGGGGGAGGAGTGAAGAGAGAGGGAGACACAGAACTCGAAGTAGGCTCCAGGCTCTGAGCTGTCAGCACAGAGCCCGATGTGGGGCTCGAACTCACGGACCGTGAGACAGTGACCGGAGCCGAAGTCAGACGCTTAACTGACTGAGCTATATAGGTACCCCACGTCTGTCTTTCTTTCTTTCTTTTTTTTTTGTAATTTAAATCCAAGTTAGTTACCATACAGTGCAATAACGATTTCAGGAATAGAATCTAGTGATTCATCACCCACACACAACACCCAGTGTTCATCCCAACAGGTGTCCCTTCCCACAATGCCTATCTCCCATTCAGCCCATCCCCCACCCAGCACCCCACCAGCAATCACCAGTCTGTTCTCTGTATTCAGGAGTCTTTGATGGTTTGTCTCCCCCGGTGTCTTCCTCTTCCATTTGCTTCCCTTCCCCTCTGTTCATCCATCCTGTTTCCCAACCTCCGCAAAGTGAGTGAAATCGTATGATAATCTGTCTTTCTCTGACTTACTTCGCTTAGCCTAACACACTCCAGTTCCATCCACGTAGTTGCAAATGGTAAGATTTCATTCCTTTTGAGCACTCAATAATATTCCATTGAATATATATACCACATCTTCTTTATCCATTCATCAGTCGACGGACATTTGGGCTCTCTCCATTCTCTGGCTATTGTCGATAGCGCTCTTATAAACACTGGGGTGCATATGCCCCTTCAAATCAGTATTTTTGTATCCGTTGGATACATACCTAGCAGGTGGCACACAATTTTAAAGGGTTCCCCCTCGCAATGTCTCTGTGGCAATATTGCATCAGCCCACTGAGAAGGCGGGCCTCCGAGGTGCCCCACTTTTGCTATGCAGGGCAGTGGTGATTTACCCGCTGGATACATGCAGGAAACTGACTTTTTAACTACTGCCCTCCGTAAGTAAATTAAGAGAGTTGGAACGAGAAAAACTTTTGCCTGGAGTTAATAGAAACAAAACTCATGGGGTGCCTGGGTGGCTCCGTGGGTTGGGGTCCAGCTCTTGGTTTCGGCTCAGGTCATGATCTGAGTTCGGATCAGTTCATGGGTTCGAGCCCTGTGTCAGGTTCTGTGCTGACCGTGCTGAACCTGCTTGGGATTCTCTCTCTCTCTCCCTCTGCCCCTCCCTTGCCTGTGCACCCTCCCTCTCTCAAAATAAAGAAGTAAACTTAAAAAAAGAAAAAGAAAGAAAAGTCATCTGGAAGGATTGTGAGGCCATCCTTCTCTGAGTGTCTCACAGGCAGGAGGGACCCCTTCCCAGGCCCTCAGTCCCCTGCCTTGGTTGAAGATGTGCTGGGTGGGGAAGACAGGTGGGAAGACAGACCAGACCCTCTAACGCGCCATCCGGGAGTACATAGCCAGCTTCGCCCGAGAGCTCATTTTGGTTTCCTTGGTTTGGGGGAGGGCCTATCTACTGCAAACCTGGACCTAGCCCCCAAAATGAGCATTTTCAAAGGGCCTATTGTGACTCAGAAGCAACAGTAAGTCTCCTACCTGTGGCTAAAGCCAGTGAGCTGCCAAACCCCTAAGGCAGCTAAAGACTTGAGGAAGGCAAAGGAAGAAAAAAAAAAAAAAAAATGTGGGGAACCACACTTCCAGATGTTCCCTGCTCATTTATTTTGACATCTCAGACTATTATTTTGATTGTGCACATTTGTTTAGTCCAGGCGATAAGGCTTCCCAGGGCGCGGGCAGAGCGTGCCAAGGTGTATTTGTACAAGGCGCTCTGGGTCTCAGTGACGGGAGCCCTCCCTCTGCCGGGGCGGGAGGCCTGGGCCCAGCCGTGGGGGAGGAGAGGATGTGAGGAGGCCCCGGGCTGCAGCAAGGCCTGAGGGGCTTCGGGGAGAATTACAGAGTTTGCGGATTAGGAAAGTGAGGATAAGCGAATTTCGGCTGCACTTTTGTTTTCAAATGTGTCACTTTCAATCCAAGCCTTTGATGCACATGTGTTTCTGGTTAAGGGCCTGGGACCCCAGTGTGGCCCAGGAGCTAAGCTGCTCATATCAGTGCCTTTCCCCAAGCGGGAGGGGGTGCGGGGAAGGGTGACCACCCCAAGCCTGGGTTTTGATTTTCTTTCTTTCTTCCCCCCTCCCCACATCCCCCATTTCAAAAGTCAGGGAACAAAGAGGCTGACACAGACCTGATTCCCTGGCTATTAATATTCTCACTGGAGCATTTTTCTAATAAATATTTTCACATGAGAGAAAAGAAATGCAAACCCACCCTATTAATCAGACGCTTGGCTTGTTGTATTTAAGAGAGAAAACTCCAGCCTCTTATTTTAAAATCCTTTGGTTTGGAAAGAAATGATTGAACACAATGCCCAGGCTGGAAGGACTGGTGCCAAAAAAACTCATTTCTCTAAATGGGCAGGGGGGCTGGAGACTTGCTCTAATCCTTGGCGAGGGACTCGATTTCTCTTTCTAGGCAGGTCGTGTGAACACTGACGCTCTGACTGCCCAGGATGATGTTTCTGTGACTGAGGGATGGGAAATCATAGTGTCTCCACCCCAGCAGGAAACCCACTCCCTTTTTTCTAGAGGTGAAGAAACGGATGCCCCGAGAGGGGAGTCACTTGCCGACGTCTTCCCCTGACTTACCAGGAGAAGCAGAATATTAACCTGGTCCAGCCCGGCATTCTTTCCCCAACTTGAGAACAGCCTCGCTCCGCACAGGCAAGAAAGGAAACTGGTTGTCTTTAAACACTTGCAGTTAAAAAAAAAAAAAAAAATTAAAAACAACCTGGGCCCAAGAGAGTCACCGAAGATGTTCCCAAGGGTCAAATTAAAATAGGGAAAGATTTGCATATCATTTGCATACACGGACTCATTCACTCACCAGACCGTTAAGTGTCTACCATGTATAATGCATAGAGCTGTCCACTGACAAGTCATTTGCATATGCAGATCTAGGCAGGGCAGTCTCTCTAAGTAATATTCCAGCAAAATGTTATAAACCCGGCTGTCTGCACATTGGTACCTTCTTGACTTCTTTCTGCTCTTTGCAATGTTTAGCAGCAGCACCGTTGAGTGTGCTTTTGTGTAGCAATAAATAAAATCGAATCCCTGCCCTCAGGGAGGTCTCATTCTGGTGGGGAAGAGTGATGGATAGATAAATTACAATATAAAGTGAACAGTGCCGTCGCAGAGACCTACCGTGTGCTCCGTGACCCAAGTAAGTCACACCGACCAGGGAGAGACCTGTCCTCGTCCTTCCATTCTTGGGGTCACTCAGACGGAGGACTCCTTCTCTCTCTGACACAGCAATTCGGAGCTTATCTAGTGAGGGGCTCAGAGATTATCTAGTGAAGAGCAGCCTTTTATTTTATGGATGAGGATAGGAGACCTGAGGGGGAAGCAGCTCTGGAGAGGGGAAGGTCTGCCAAACCAGGATGTGAGGAAGCAGATAGTGACTGTGATGGGCAGTTTCCTGACCCCGTGAAGAGTGTGGGCTCTAAACTCTGCCTGCCTGCCTACGTTCAAATCCTGGCTCTGCTGCTTACTGCTGTGTGACCTCGGACAAGTTGCTTTACCTCTCGGTGCTTCAGTTTCCTCATCTGGAAAATGGGCACAATTACAGCATCTGCCTGAGGATTAAATCAAATGAATGAATACCTAAAAAGCATCTGAAAAGTATCTGGCGCATGTTACGTGCTTAATAAATGTTGGTAGTCGTAATTGTAGTTTTCTGGTTGTGCCCCATGCATAATCACCAGGCCAAGCCCTGCAGATCACGCTCCGCACGTAGCCGCACCTAAAAAAGAGACTTAACCACCTCGCCCTGCCTCTCAGCTCTACTTTATTTAAGATGTGTTGAAATCTAGCTAACATTTAGGTTCGGTTTTTCTTATGTTAGTTGACAAACACGTCCTCGGCTAATCCAACAATGCCATGGGAGAAGTAGTATTGTCCTTGCCTCTTTTGGAGACAGGAAGACTGAAATTCAGTCTGGCTAAGGAATTTGCCCAGAGCCACCAAGCTGGGAAACGGGCAGATTGTGCACTCCACCCAGCCTTCGGAAGCCAAATCCACACTTCCGGCTTCTCGAGACAGCGCCCCCTGGCTGCCGCGTGTTCGCAGAGGGCACCTCCCTTCCTGCCCGCTCTCCACCTGGCTCCGAATTTAGGAAAGAGCTCAGCAGCGGCTTTCAGGGCTCCAGGAGACCAGCACAGACTCACAGGTCCTAGTTTGACACCCCCAAGGAGACTGGAGCAGTGCTCTGTTTTGTTTAAAAATTTTTTTTAATGTTTATTTATTATTGAGAGACAGAGAAAGACAGAGCATGAGCAGGGGAGGGGCAGAGAGAGAGAGAGGGAGGCACAAAATCTGAAGCAGGCTCCAGGCTCTGAGCTGTCAGCACAGAGCCCGACGCGGGGCTCAAACCCACAAACTGGGAGATCGTGACCTGAGCTGAAGTCGGACACCCAACCGACTGAGCCACCCAGGTGCCTCCCCACCACCACTGTTTTGTTTAAAACAAAAAACAATAAAGGAAAGCGAGCACTCCCCTGGGCCTTAGGTGCACAGTCACAGGAGGGGCTCTGGTGGTCAGAGTGGATGGAGGATAGGAAACTACTACTGCTGCCGTTTAGCCTGTGCAGTGGGCCAGGTGCTTCCCAAGCAGCCTCTCGACTCCTTACAACAAGCTTGAGAGGTATTATCTCCCCTACTTGACGCGCAAGGAAGGCTCAGCAAGGTGAAGTGACCTGAGCGAGGGCCTCATAACACTCTCAGGAGGCAGGGCTGGGGTGGAGACGCAGGCCTGTGTGCCCTCACCCCACCATCCTGGAGGCCGAGCAGGTGACGTCATGACTCCCCTGCACCCTCTCTACCCCCCATCCACAGCTGGCCCGTCTCTGCAAGGAGGGCGGGAACGGGACACAGGAGGCCCCGATTCAGCCTCTCTGTGCAACTCCTGTGTGAACCAGGCAAACAGGAACGGCTGCAGTCACTGCCCTAAATGGGGGTTGGAGGGCTCTAGAAAGCCTTCTGCGCTTGCCGCCTCCAGATCTCTCCGGCCCCGCTGTGACTGACGCCCCAGAACTCTGCAGCCTGCTCCTTAGCTCCTCCACGGAGCTCTCCCTCATGCTCCCCGTGTTGAGTTTCTGTAATTGAATGTGTTTTATTTAGACCATAACATTTAGTGCCACTTTGGATTTCCAATTAGGCTTCAATCAAACGCTGAGGGTCTGATTCGTTTTGTTGTTTTGATCAACACAAAAGATGGCAACATCAGAGGAGCCGTCGTGAAAAGTTATTTCCATCCGCCGATGACTAGGACAGTTGCTTGTGATGTGAAGATACAGCTTCGGAGATGCCAAGAGTTGTACCAGGCGTGGGGGAGGGGGCGGGGGGAGGGAGGACAGGGGAAGGCGGCGAACCCTACAAGGAGCGCGGTTTGAAGTTCTAGGGTGCACCCCCCATTCTCCACGCCACCCCCCCCCCGCCACCCCCCGGCAAGAGAGGGTAGGAGGTGGGTGCTGGGCATTGAGGCCACTTGATGAAGCTCCTTCCTCTGCAGGCCAGGGTCCTGGGTGCCCAGGCGGGAAGGGGAAGGAGCTGGTTCCTCGTACAGAGGGCTTGGGCCTCTTACCCAGGAGAGGTTCCATGAACACAGGGCTCCCATGAGACCGGAAGCTGACCACAAGTTGCTTTCTCCAGACAATGGCCCCTGCATTCCTCAGCCGGAAGTGAGCAGCTGTGCAGGCTTATGGAAACCCAGGGGTGGGGTGGGGCAGGGGGTGCTTTCCTCAACGCCGGGAGGTTCTGGCCAACCAGTCACACACGCTGCCTGTCAGACAGCTGTTCTCTCAGGGGCTGGTCCTAGGGATGAAGTTGAGAATCCAGTGGTGAGCTGCTAAGGAGGTGGTGGGGGAAGGGTGACAGGGGTGACAGGAGAATGACAGGGGAGTGGTAAGCTAGGATTCTGCCTTCCGTCACTCCCTGGAGCCTCACCGCTCGCTGGAGTCTGAGTTAAGGCCACGTGGAGCCTCAGTTTCCCCATCGATAAAATTTATTTGAACGTCCCCCGCAACCACGACATTTCGCACATCCTTTTGACCGCACGCCTGTGTGGGACAGAGGCTGGCCCGGGTCTGGGAGTGCGCGTGCGTGTGAGAACAGCGTTCGTGGAGGATGAGGCCCACAAGAGCAAGCATTCCTGGGTGTTCTTTGAGTGTGCAAGGACATCCGCCCCAGCACGGCGCTTTCAGACGCCAGGCCAGGGCTGTGCTCACTGAAGGGAAAGCCAGTCTGTGTTCCAGCGCTTCGGGCTTGCCCTCTGAGCCTTCTGGACCCCGTCCGGCTCAGGGACCCAACGTCAGTCACAGTCCCCACCTCGTGGGTTGCGTGCCCCACAGTTAAATGCCCCGGGGCCTTTGCCTCTCTGCACAGAGCGACCTGTCTCACTCCCCCTCCTGGTTATTCCCACCCCCCCCCCTTCTGCAGACAGCCTGGGGTTTGAAATTTGCACCAGGTGGAGGGAGAACTGCCTGTGTCATCAGCTGTTGGTGGCTCAGCAAACAGTCTGGGTTCAGCCTCTGTCCCTCAAGTAATGTTTAATGAGTGGAGGGAGATGGGCAGAGATGAGAGTCGGGCGGAAGGAAGATTGGAAAGAGAAAAATGAACGGAGCTGAGAACAATGTCTTCGTTAACCACTCAGCTTCCGGGCGATCTATCAAACAACCCTTGAGGGCCTATTGTGAGCACAGAGCCCTTCCTGACAAAATCACACATACACCAGGAAAAGAGTATTGTGAGACAGTTTGCAGGGCGCTGGGAATGCATGAGGGGGTGCTACCCAACAGAGCCTGTCAGTCAGGGAAGGCTTCCCGGAGGAGGTGTTGCTCTAGGTGAATCATGAAAAGCCGGGGAGCTTTTCCCCAGATTTGGTACTGTTGGAGCAGAAGGCAAGGGTGGAGAGGTACCTGGCCTCGGAGAATATCCACAGCACACAGGCAGTGAGCAGACTGCAGGTGGACTCAACCCACCTTCCCTTACCAAGACGAAAGGAGCCTCGGCCCAAACAGAAGGTGCTTCAGGCTCCTTCAGCCCCTACCATTGAACCAGAGAACCTGGGAGAAGACGATCATGCAGCAAGCTGCCGGTGTTTTTGCCTTCCCTGGCAGCGCCCCCCTCCCCCCACCCCCCCAGCAGGTCATGGATCTAAGAGGCACAGTCAAGAAAAAGGACGCCAGCACGGGTCACGGTCTACCACCAAAAGCCCTCTGTAATCACGCCAACCCCCCCCCCCCCGCCCCTCGGGACAGCTACTTCCCTGTACGGTGAGGACACCCCCTGCTCATCTCCGGTTCAGGGAAGAGGAAAAGGGAGCTCGTGTGCCCGGTCCCATTCGTTCACTCGGCCATTCCAACCACATCTTTTGGTAGCAGAGACCTTGCCCTCCCGGCTGCTTCTGTGTCCCCAGGAGATATTGCAGTGGTTGGCCCTGGTGGGTGCTCAACAAACACTTGTCACGGGATGGGAAGAGACAGGCAGGGAAGACGGGAGACAGGAAAAGAGAGAAGGTGTGCAAAGGAGACATTGTAGGATAGTGTGCAGAGCTCACGTTTGGGGGCAGTTAGGCCCGTGTTCAAATCTGGGCTCTCCCACTCTTTGGTAGGGCCTGGCTTCTTCTCCGTAAGCCTCAGTCTTCTCCTCTGTGAAGTGGGGATAATAACAATACCGGCCTTATAGGGTTGCTGAGCATAAATGATCCCTGCAAAGTGCCTGGGACAGAGCAAGAGCCCAACCCTGGAATCAGCCCCAGCTAAGCCCTCGTCCTTCTCTCTGGTTCACTCGTGAGCTCCCTGGTTCACTGCCACGGAGACCCCCCTAACTAACATGTTGCTCATTTTTCATCCTTAAGTCATCTGCCAGTTGCGTCTATTTCTAGCCTCTGTCTTGTGAGACGAGAATAAGGAAGGGAAACAGATAGCTGCAGAGGCTCATTTGCCAGTTGTCAGCGCCCGCCATCAGCAGAGCTCTCTGTCCGCTTCTCCCTGGGTGCCTGGAAAAATCACTGTGACCTTTTATTTACTGGTTGATCCAGTCAGCGCAGGTCTCTCTGCCTCCCCCCTCCAGCCCACCCTCCACATCCCCACCCTCCGCCAGCCCAGCGCTGGCTTCCTGCCTCCCGCGCCCCATCCCGCTGCAGGGTGGGCACGCTCGGCTGGTCCCTCTGAGCCTCCCTGTCTTCATGATCAGATTCTTAAAAACCTGTGGGCACAGACAAGAGGAAAACCGGAAGTATTGATCTTTTCCGCCCGGTGCTTCCGCCGCGGAGGATTTTTTTTTTTTTTTTTTTTTGCCGTTGAACGTCTTCTGCGGGCTTCCTCTTCATTCCCATTTCACCGAAGAGCCAAACTGAGGTCAGTTTAGGCCAGCAAGTGACCTGCTCCAGGGTGACTCGGTACGTCGCAGCACTGCCTAGAAGAGCGTATGCTTCTCCCAGGCCCTCGCCCAGATTTTGCCCTTTGACCTCTACCACGCATCTCCTCAGTCATCCATTTCCCCGAAACCCCTCCCCCCTTTTCCTTGCATCTCTTCTGACCCTCTGGCCTGTGCTGGCCGGCAGCTATTTCTACTCTTGTTTCTTCTCCCTCCCTTGGCCCAGCCACGCATTCACCTATGCCCCCCCCCCCCCCCCCCTGAGCCAATCGGGCTGCGGTGTGCAGCCCCGGGGACATGGTGGTGGCAGTTGAGGGTGGTGACAGGGAGACCGAGATGGCTAACAAGTGGGTACTTACAAGAAGACAATCCCCAGAGGTTCCCGGAGGCCAAGAGTGAGCTGGGCAGACCCACACTACCCAACCCATGCCTTGATTAGCTGCAGGAGTTAACTGTGTGAACAGTGTGTGTGTGTGTGTGTGTGTGTGTGTGTGCGCGCGCACGCGTGTGGCGCACAAGCACACATATGTGTGTCACACATACTGGCTTCCAGAAAAAAATTACCCAAGGTAGAGTATGGCTTTCTTACCCCATCGCCTTCAGACCGCCTGCCTTGGATGACCCAGAGCCTTCCCTGCCCCTCTCAGACTTGGGCGGCCGTACATCTCTCTCGAATTTGGGGAAAGGAATTTTAAAAGCCTCTTGTGCAAGTCAGCTCCCTGCTTTCCAAGCTCTCTTCTTGGCCCTCGCTGTCAGCATCAATTTTCTGCAGGGAGTGATTTAACCTTCATTTATTCATTAATTCTTTTTTCCCCTTAACTTCATTAGGTAAGATTTATAAAGGTGCTGAATTGGAAAGGTCACCTGTCCCTGGGCCCAGGACACAGTGTGCCTGCATCCCTTCTCATGAGCTTCCTTCCAGGAGCGCTCTGGAGGTGGGGAGGGGAGGGGAGTAGCAGAGGAGAAAGTCAAAGCCGAGCCTAGGGCTCCCCAGGAAGGCAGGGCAGGCACCCGCTGGCTGGTGGGAGGCCCAGGGACATGGGGGAAGGGCGGGCTCTGTTAAGCACATCTGGAATCCCGGCCCCACCTCTCACTGAATTGACCTTTGCCAAATTATCTAATCTAAGCCCTTGGTTTCCTCTTAGATAAATTGTCAATAATGATAGACTCTACGTTATCAGGTGGTGGCAGGGATTAAATTGGCGATATACAGAGAACCCTGAGCACGGTACCTGATGCACAGCAAACATTCAATAAACAGTAGCTTTTTAAAAAGATCTTCAATTGTCCTGGTCGAACCCTGACAGTACTGCGCAGTCGTTAGCTCACTAACCACTAGCGACTGGTGCGCAGGGAGTCTGTCTGATTGCTCCACGACAAGCAGGCCCACGTATCCCGTGATTGATGCCATCTCCAGAACCACAGGCAAAGCCTAAGCTCATAGAGGAGCCAGAAAAAAAGCCAAGCCACCGCCTGGATCGGGATCGCTTCCTGAGGCCCAGAGATTTCTGCAAGGAAGCCAGGCTAAGCTGGCATCCTGCTCTCTGCCGTGGCCCGGCCGCGCTCACTGTCTGGCCCATCCCGCAATGATCCATAGTCGTGGGCCTTTCCCAAGGCCTCTGAGGCCTGCCGGGCTCAGCCTTCAGCCAGCTCGTCTCGAGGAGCTGTGTCTCTCATTAACAACCTCCCCAGATGAAGGAGAAACAGACTAGAGGCTAAAGAACCGTGCAGGTGTTTTGAACTTATAGAAAGGTAAGAGTGTCCCCTTGCTGCCACCTCCGTGTGTCCTTGTTCCTTATGCCCCCCCCCCCCCAAAGAACTCAAATCCATCCCAGTTCGCTGCAGTCAGAATGAATTCAGCTCTCTCTGAGCTTCTTTAACTTTGTGGTAAAAATGATGTGTCTGCTAAACGTCCGCCGTCTCCCCCATTAGGCTCTAGGCTTCTAGGAGACCGGATGCAGGTCACAGGCACCCTGTCCCCTCCCGGCATCGACTCTACAGCCCACACTCAAACGGCGTTTGAGAAGATAATTTTAATAGGAAAGCACGGAGGAAAGCGGGCAGGCGAACCTATTCCGTGGCCCAGGCTGAGAATATTGGGTTTGACTATGATCACAGAGGATTACAAGAATTAATTTTATTTTATCTAATATTCTTAGACTTAGGGCCTCTGGAATTCAGCATGCAAATGTATGCTCCTAGTGCAAATTGGAGCATGCCCAGATTAATGGAGAAAATTCTAGCCGCCTCACTTTTTGCAGAATCCCATTTCCCTCACCTGGGATCACCCGTTTGTTTGCGATGCACTGAGAAGTAGATTGCAATAGAGGAAGGAACGCTGGGTGGACGCGTCTGCCCGGGGTCTCTTTGGTGCTAGACGGGACGAAGACCGATGCTAAGCTCGGGACGGCACCCCTCCAAGGAACGTGGGGTCCTCTGAACAGGACCCACGGGAGAGCTAAACTGCTGATCTGGTCCCAGGGCGGTCCTCCTTGGTATGCAGATCACTTCACATGTATGACATTAGTTTGTTCTGTCCTCACGCTCCCGGATTTAATGAGATTCTTTGGGCATTGTTAATAAACAATGCCTGACCTTTCTAGAGTGGCAACATTGTGTCGTTTTATTTCATGAACTAGAGCCCCATACAACAGGCCATTTGGTATAGTTATTGTTCCATTTTCAAATGAATTTAGTTCTAAAAATGAGTTCTGCGACTCTCACAGTACCCATTGAGATCACCGGACATCTCGATCACTTTTTGAACAGCCCCGATAGGAAGTGACCGGCAATCATACCTGAACTTCGAGGGCATTCCTCATTGTGTGAGTCCTTCCCTGATTCTCCAGCTGTGGCTGCCACCACGGCCTCCATGCCTGGCATCTAAAGACACTGTATGGGGCAGGTGGGTGGCTCAGTCGGTTAAGCGTCCGACTCTCGATTTCCGCTCAGGTCATGATCTCACAGCTCGGGAGTCTGAGCCCCGCGTCGGGCTCTGCGCTAACAGTTCGAAGTCTGCTTGGGATTCTCTGTCTTCCTCTCTCTCTGCTTCTCCCCCCACTTGCTCGGGTCCACTCTCTCTCAACATAAATACATAAACTAAAATAAAAATAAAAATACAACGAAGACACGGTAGCTTGTAGCACTGTCTGGGCCTGCCTGTGGACGATTTCCTGTCCCTGCGATTCAAGCTAGATCAGTACTGGAATTTGTAGGAAGGAAAGCCTCTGTCGTTGGGCGTGCCTAAAGCGTAAGTATCAGTCAGTGGTGCGTCAGCTTCCATCTTGCGTGAAGTTCAGTTTCTTTACCTGTGGCCCTAGACTAACATCTAGTGGCCGTGGGGTAATGGTGATACGCACCAGCACGGAGAGTGAAGCCAGCCACACACGCAGTTTAGTCTTTAAATACTCTCTGTCTCTAGGGGCAGCCAGATGGACTAGGGACGGCCCTGTCATTCCTGAAACTCTCAGAATGGCTGCCCTCGGGGACACAGCTCCCTTCAGTGACGGAACAAAGGTGATTGACATCTCCTGAGTCCAGTGACTAGCCTCGTCCTTTTCACTCCAGCTTACAAGCCCCTCCTACCTCAGGGACTGCCGTCGGCCCACGGGTGTCGCTTTCCTGCATCCCAAGGCTACAGTCTTAACATATAAAATTACTTTAAACACAAACAATGACAGATAACCATTAGAGGAGAGTCTATTTTTACATTGTAAAAATAGAGTTGGGAATTGTCACTTTTAAGAGATAAGACAGAGACATATGGGCAGAATACCAAGAGACTCTCATTTGCCTCTTAACATTAAATCTAAATCATAAAACCATAGACAAGAGACGCTTACCATTGGAGCTTACTTTGTTTTCCTTTGTTCGTGAGAAGCATATGGAGGGTACAAAAGGCACACGTTCGAAAAACGTTATCATTTCCCTACGCTTTGGTTTCCCCGATGGTAAAAACGAAGGTTCCAACCGACTGACCTCTAAGTCTGTAACTAACTTAGTGACTAACCTTGATTCAGTGAGATTTCTCAGGGTGAACAGTTGGCCAGTTTCCATTATAACACTTGCTTATGTGTGGGTATATTAAGCTGTCTTCCTTCACCTTTTTGGCTTTGAATGAAGAAATTTAAGGGGCTCCTGGGGCGCCTGGGTGGCTCAGTCGGTTAAACTTCCGACTTTGGCTCAGGTCATGATCTCACGGTTCGTGGGTTCGAGCCCCGCGTAGGGCTCTGGGCTGACAGCTCAGAGTCTGGAGCCTGCTTCGGATTCCATGTCTCCCTCTCTCTCTGCCCCTCACCCCCTCCGCTTGCACTCTCTCTCTCTCTCTCTCTCTCTCTCTCTCAAAAATAAATAAGCATTAACAAAAATTAAGAAGTTACTAATATATGCTACAACACGGATGAACCTCGAAAACATTATACTAAGTGAAAGAAGCCAGCCACAAAAGGCCTCATATTGTATGTTTCTATTTATATGAAATACCCAGAACAGGCAAAGGCACAGAGACAGAAAGTCCACTAGTGGTCGCCTAGGGCTGGAGCCATCCTCAGGGGGTGGGAGAGAGGGGCAGGGGGAGGGACTGCTCACGGGTGTGGGCTTTCTTTTTGGAGGGGATGAAAATGTTCTGAAATTGACTGTGGTAATGGTTGTGCCATTCTGTGACTATGCTGAAAACCGTTGAATGGTACACCTCGCGTGGGTGAATTTTATGAGAAGTGAATTCTATCTCGATAAAGCGGTTAATTCAAAAAATATTAGGAAGGCAGGACCAGTGTGGCTACTCCATAACCTCACCTTCCCCCTGGAGGGCAGGGTCAGCCCACCCGGGGTCGTGCCAGGCTGTAGCATCCGGAAGATGTGCCCTCCTCCCTTCATTTTCTTGTCCTCTTCCTGTCTTCTCCCTGCTCTGTTCCTGCCTCAGTTTCCTGCTCTTCCTATCCCTTCTCCCTCCCTTCTCCCTTTTCCTTTTCTCCCTCCCGCACCAGCCAATTGGCTCTCCTTGACCCCAGGAGGCTGAGGAGGGGAGGGAATGAGAGATAACAGCGAAAATTCATCCTAACTGTAATAATAAATTATTAATATTATTCTAAGTTATTATTAGAGCTGCGCGGGACTTGATTTAATCTCTATAACGTCCCTGTTAGGGGGATAATTATCCACATTTTATAGATGAAGAAACTGAGGCTCACATAAGCAGAGTAGCATATGCCCACGCCGGTCGGGAGCGAAGCCAGAATTCAAGCCCGGGTCTGTCCGGCCTCAGAGTCTATTCTTTGAAGCACGATAAGACCTCACATATGAGGCTGGGCTTGGTTATTTATTGATGAATTACAATAGAAGTAATTTGATGGGGTTCAGAACTCCAGTATCTGAAATCTCATCTGTTGGTCTGATATTTACGGCCATTAATGGATGGTATCTGTGTGGCGCTTCTATTCATTATGGTTTTCATTAAGACTCTAATCCTGTTTAGAAGTCCGTTTGTCATTTTTAACTCCTCTGTTTAATCTTGGGCAGCCCTAATCCCTCTTCACTATACACCCGAAGGAGACGGCTCCTGACGGCTCTCCCCACCCACAGCTGCGTGCAGGGGTGGGGCGGCGGGGGGGGGGGGTGGTGGTGCAGTGAGCGTGGTAGGAACGTCAGCGCGTTGTGAGTGTGTGTGACACGAACGTGTTTACGGAATGTCAGTGTGAGCATGTGGAGGGAGTATGTGTGAAGTGGGGGGGGTCAGTGTGTTGGTGTGGAACGCACGTGTGTTTGTGTTCACGAGTGTGTTTGCGTGAGAACACGAGTCCGTGGGGCGATGGGGCACGTGAGCGTGTCATAGCACTCTTTTTTCAGAAGTACGGGAATTCTTGAGCACCGAGCTCCGACGGGGCTTATAAGAGGCACTGGGTGCACCACTTGAAAATATTCTGTCTCTGGCACCTGGTGGCTCGGTCGGTTAAGCGTCCGACTCTTGGTTTTAGATCAGGTCGTGATCTCACGGTTCATGGAATCAAGCCCCTCATCGGGCTCTGCGCTAACAGTGAGGAGCCTGCTTGGGATTCTCTCTCTCTCCTTCTCCCTGAACCCCTCCCCTGCGCACGCACTCCCTCTCCCTCTGCCTCCCTCTCTCTCTCTCTCTCTCTCCAAATAAAAAACTAAGCATTAAAAAAATATTCTATCTCTAGCTCAGCTAGGCTGAAACACCGGTAGACACACTATCCATTTCAACTCTCTATTCCCCTAGAGACTTTGGGGATCATGGCCGCCAGATATGACGGTTCAGGTTGTGTACTCCACAAAGGCATCTGACTGAGCAGCAAGTGGAGGCTGAAAAGGAGTCCTCACTCATCTCAGCAATCATGCGCCTAGAGGGGGCGCCTTTTTCCAGTTGCACAAACTGTGCTGACCTGGCTAGAGATGGCCCAGAGAGGGAGCTTCAGAGAGTTCAAGCCTGTGGTCTCAAGGCCTCCAGTAGCAGCCAGAAGAATGCTAATGAGGGCACGGAGAAGGCTGCCTCCCCTTCCTGGCCCCACGTCCTCCTCCGGAAGGCCTTTACCCCCTTTCTGATGAATCCCGTCGTGTTCTGATCACCACTTAACTCTGAGTGCCCTTGCCCCACTCCAGCTTAATTTTCCCTTCTCAGTATCTGCCTTTTAAGTGTCCTAAATCTTGTTTTCACATCTTTGTTATGTCCTTCCAACTAGCTAGCAAGCTCTAGGAGGGCAGAGAGCGTGTTTCCATTTCCTTTGCTCTCAGCCACCCTGTGACATCTATCCAAGGACTCTGCCCCCAGTGGGGGCCAAATCAATGTTGACACAACTGAGCCGCCCGCTAAGGAGAAACCGAAGCTCTGTACTCAGAGCCAGGGCAGTGATCCCGCTCCCCAAACACCAGCTCAGCCAAACGGCTCAGGGGACACAAACACATCCCCCTAGCCTCCCTCCAAGCTTTGGACCTAGTTAACCACGAAATGTCCGTAAGGACTGGAAAGTTCTGGAAAAGCTCAGCCCATCTCACCGTCTCTCTCTAGGGTGACCCAGAGCTCTGGGTTTGGGGAAAACTTAAGAAGTGGTCCCAACCCTTCACCAGATTAACTTTTAGTTATCCCTTAGTGAAAGATCGATCGGATTTCCGATAACCGTGGCTTGGCCTGGGACTAGAGCTGTACCCGTCTGGACCCGCGTTCGGTTTGGATGACAGGCAGAGAGAGCATCCCGGGAAACGGGAAAGGGAAACGGCCCTTAGCTGGGTCTGTGACATTATGGCTTGCTTGCTCCCCCTGCGGAACGATGTATAAGGCATGTCCTGTGGCGGGACAAGTATCTCCTGCCTTTCCTTCCTGAAGACCTCCAACCCCGAGCCCTTGGCTGACCCCCTTCACTTCCATCTCCAGCTTTTCAGCATCGGTGCCCCTGAGCCTCCTCAACATACTCTCACACTCCAAAATAAAGCATTCAGGCAGTCGCTAAATGGCAGTATTGATGCTCCGGTCCCCACATGCCCTGAAATGATAATGCATCACCCGTGGTGCGCATCCAGACGGAGCCAGATTACGCTCAGGTGGTTAAAAGTCCAGGTCTAATTAGAGTTCCAGGGAATCAAGCCATTGTATTATTAATGATTCTCCAGCAATGTTCTGATTAAAACAGTAATTTTAATAAGCACAGCTCGATGCTAAGTGTTCACTGAGCACCTAATTACATCAGTTATAACTCCAAAATTATTTAAAATTCCCCCCCCCCTTTTTTTTTTCCAGCAGACCCGGCATGCACCCAATAAAATAGAGACTCAGACAACTTGGTGATTATTTGCTCTAATTAATTTCCTAAGCACCTGTTAAAAAAAAGGAGGGGGGGGGGGAAATCTTTTGTTTCTCATCCGTTTCCTCAAGTTCCCCTCCACCCCTCTCTATCCCCAGCGGCTCCGTGACATTGGTTACATCTGAGCAGCCACTGAAGGAGGCCAGGAATGGAAAGCAGGGCGGAAAGTACAGATTCAAACATTCCCTGCCACCACCCTCCAGGCGGGGTGCTGGGGGGAGGTTCAGAGGGGTAATCCCCATTGATTGAGCTGTGGCCTGGGGGAGCGGGGACGCAGGGGCACCCAGAGGGCTTCTCACCGGGAGCCAGCTCCTGGCAACACCCTTATCTTCATTAGACCAGCTTGGGATGTCACATTCAGTGACTTTACCTGTGTCTCCTGAGGCATCCCAGTGGGGCAGTTTTCAAATTCTGTTGACCCACAAGCCACTTGACTTGAAAAAGAGAAGGCACGCCTTCTGTATACTTCCTGGAAGGACACCAGGGTTTCAGACTGAACGTTCTGGTCAGCGGAACCACCTGAGAGTTGACGCCCTGAGCCTTCTCTTTATTTCAAATCACGTTATCGGGAAGGTATCAGTTTGTCCCCAGAAGTAACACACGGAAGGGGCGCCTGGGTGGCTAAGCATCCGGCTTCGGCTCGGGTCACGAGTCTCATGGTTTGTGGGTTCGAGCCCTGCGTCAAGCTCTGTGCTGACAGCTCAAAGCCTGGAGCCTGCTTCAGATTCTGTGTCTCCCCCTCTCTCTGCTCCTCCCATGCTCATGCCCTATCTCTGAATAATAGATTTTTTTTTAAGTTAAAAAAATTAAAAAAAAAAAAAAAAAGAAAAAGAAGAAGAAGTAACACAAGGAATTCTCCCCGGATGTGTATAATAAGCCTGGTCCTGAACCAGGCTGTGGCTCTCACTTCCTGTGACTGTCACCAAGACAGGTGAGATGGGGATGCGGTCCTTCGCATTCTCGTGTCCCCCAGTGCGTTGGGGGATGGTACCAAATCCCACTGCTTTATTCTGCCTCCTGCGGTCCCTTCGCCTCTGTCCGATACCTGCACAGCTCATCAGCTCACTCTTGGATATTAATACCAAGGCCTTCGGGTCGCAAACTCAGTCTTAATTCAGAGTTATAATGTCGTCCAGTTCCAGACCAGAAGAAAATTCTGCCCTTGACCAAAGCTCAGATCTCCCCCATCCCGTGGCCTGGGCCTCCTGGACTCTCTCCATGGGGAGCCCACAAGGGGTGGGAGGGGGGTTTCTGCTCCTTTTCTCACTTACCTTCCCCTAGCAGAGCTGTTGTTACTGAACCCTTCGAGGAAGCAGAGAGGAAGGGTCAGAGAGACCCTTTCGCACTTGAACTAGAATTGTCACCAGATAGCCTCCTGCTCTCAGGGCTGGCCAATGCTTCTGACTCTTTTGAGGCTGGGTCCTTCATGGGCCCTTGGACACCCCCCGCTGAGCTCCTCTGGCGGAAGCTCGGGCAGCTGGGCAGTGTTTCCTGCCCTCTCCTCTCAGCCCTGATTTCCCAGCACTTCCCTCCGCATAGAGCTCAGCTCCAGGGGTTTCACTCGGACAGGTCACAAAATGTTTCCAGGCCAGCTCTCCTTCCCGAGGTGACCACATCTGGATTTGGTGCAAGGAAGCATTTGCACATCCTCGGCCTACCACTGTCACCAGGGTGAGGGTGCTCAAGGACTCCCCAAGGTCCTGCCTTCACTCTGCCTCCCAAGAGCTCACCAGCTGACTCTCTGGATTCCCTGTCCACTCTGTCCCCTACAGTCTGGGGCATGCATCTCAAGCTTTCCTCGTAAGAATCCTATTAAAGGATGCCAAGGGCTTCCTCCAAAATCTCACAATGTCTCCTCCTTTTCATCCCTTGACTCTTGTATTTCTTTGATCTGGGACCAGGACCCAGGATGAAGGCCAGAAGAATCTTGAGACTTAACTCTGAAAAATTGTGTGATAGTCAGCCACCTTAGTGAGCCTACAGCGTTCGTGGGACCTTGGTGCTTTGATATCTGATAATATTTACAAATGTGGAAACTGAGGCTCAGAGAGTTTAAGAGGTTCACCCAGCACAGCTGAGTACGTGGTGAGGCCGAACCAAGTTCTTCTAACTTTAACAGTCATGTCCTTTCCAGGACACCATGCACTTCTGCTGGGTTATAAACATTAAGTGTATTTAAAAACAAAATGAAAAAAAAAAACAAAAAAACAAAAAAAACCCTTGACATCACCTAATGGATCCCAGCAGAATGCCAGGGGCGTCAGCCACACCTAGAGAACCTTCGCATAGTTCTTAGTACATTTACTTAAGAAGCTTAAAATAAAACCTGGATCACTGGGCAAGTGTGATTAGCTTCTCAGCAGGTATTTATAGACCTATTCTGTGTAAGAAACTGAAGTTGGAGCGTAGAGGGATATCTCATACGAGGAAGTAAAAAGCAGAACCGTATGAGTAACCTAAAAAGATAGAGTCCTAAGAAGAGTTTACAAAGTGTATTAGAGTCCTGCCAACTGGGCAGGTAGTCAGATTCTAAATTCGGAAAGAGACATCATAGAGGTTGATCTGGGAAGGCTGCACGGAGGAGGGGAAGCCCGGGGATTTGTGCGTGATCAGAAGAGGGGAGGACATTCTGATTAGCAGGAATGTGTAAGCAAAGTTAAGGAGGAGGGGGGGACCAGAGCATGAGAGGCCGCCCTAGCGGGAGTGGGCATTGATACTGACAGAGGGAGCCTGGAGTGGAAATGTCAACCTGGTGAGGGCAGAGGTTAAAAGACACAAACACCAGGGGGGGGGGGGGGCATTTGGACTAAAAACTTCATCCACGAGGCAATTTTTCTTGTTGTTATTTATTTATTTATTTATTTTTAAATTTTTTGGTATTCTTTAGGTTTTTTCACTGGGGCCGTTATAAAACACTGCCTCCTGGAAGCCCTCTGCGATTTTCCCTTCCTCTTTGCTCTTGTAGCTCTACCAAATGTCAACCATAGAGCTAACATTTCATTCTTATGATCCCCTTCAGGAGCAGTGATGTCCTAAAGGCTCCACCTTCCCTCTTATAGAAGGATTCTCCAAGGGGCGCCTGGGTGGCTCAGTCGGTTAAGCATCCGACTTCAGCTCAGGTCATGATCCCACAGTCTGTGAGGTCGAGGCCCGCATCAGGCTCTGTGCTGACAGCTCAGAGCCTGGAGCCTGCTTCGGATTCTGTGTCTCCCTCTCTCTGACCCTCCCCCGTTCATGCCCTGTCTCTCTCTGTCTCAAAAATAAATATTAAAAAAAAAAAAAAAAAAAAGATTCTCTGAGTCCTCATCCCCAAAAAACACTAAAGGTAGGCCCCACCCTCTACCCAGATGGCTGCAAAGGTATTCTTACTCCCATTCCTGACCAGCCTCTTCTTGGGCCCTGATGATTCCCATCCCAAATCTCACTTTCCCAAGCTTATGCATCATAGAGGCTTCAAAGAGAATTTGGAATTAACTGGTTCTCCAGATCCTCTGGTCTTGCTCTGTGGGTAACTGGAAGGCAGGGGGAGCAGAACTGGAGAGGCTGGAACCTAGAGGCCAGGGCCTGCAAGGCAGATGCCCAGCTCTTAGTTAAAATCAGGTTCCGTGTGGTAAGCTTATTCTTGGGCTCTGTGCATCCAGGGGCCTCAGTGGAACCACCTGGGCAGGTGGAAATGTGAAATGGATGGACAGGAATGGGTGAATGCCGTGGCATCCCTGCCTCGTTACCCCATTCCCTTGCCCTCATCACCTTTCCCCTCTTGGAGTAGAGCAGTTGATGTTGCCTCCATGGGGAACTCTGTGGGACCTGGGTAACACCAGGCATCTGGATCCCAGGGGGGATATCTGTTAAAGTTATTTCTTAGGCCCCATTTCTCCAACCCACTCGTCCCGTATTTCCTATCCCACCTGCTTTCCCTAACGGAATAAACGCACGGTTGTCATGGAGACAACATAGTCTCTACATCTCTGCCTCTTTGTAGATCCTTCCGAAAATAAGAACTAGAAAGGCCCTGCGTCCACTCCCCTCGTATTTCTGACCCAGAGCTCCTACCTGAGAAAATATGGTATGGCGTCTGGAATATCTACTTTGCCCATTGAGTTTCCTGCCCTCTTTGTACTTTTTTTTTTTTTTTTGCCAGTGTTTTACCTTGATCCTTAGGAGACTAAGCTTGATTTGACTTCTTTCAGCAGAGGAACGTGAGTCTCGGTGCACTTTGGCCTCAGGTAGGGATTCTGTCATTCCTAAGGACAATAGTTTGAGTGGCTGCACTGCTCTTCCTGCAAAGGGCAGACATAATTCTCCCCGTATGACAGACCAGCGGTCTCAGCCCGAAGAGGCGAGGTGGCTTGCTCAAGGTCACTCAGCACAGGAGTGCGGAGCCTGGGTGCCCGCCCTTTGCAGCTTTCCCGTGCGAACACTGCCACCTTCAGTGGGGTCTGCAAATAAAGACAGAGCATGATAACTACCACTATTTAGCACCGACTGTGTGCAAGGCTCTTTGTATACAGGTGTTGCAGAAACCCCCAAACAACCTTGTGAAGTTGATATCATTATTGTCACCATCTTACAGAGGAGAATACGGAGGCATAAGGAGAGCTGACAACTTAATGTCATACAGCCGATAAGCATAGGCACTGGCTTTGAAACTGTGGACTGTCTTCTTCAGAGAACGCCTTCTTAGCCGGTACAAAATATGGCCTCTACCTGGAAAAAGAAAAAAAAAAGGGATCCGGGAGAAGGCAAGAGGCCGTTGGTTTAGTGTTCTTCAAAAGGATAAATGTCGTCACTGTTAGGGGCCAGAAGTTTCTTTTCCCACCACCCTTTCCCCTTTGTCTCCCGCATAAGTCTCTGCTGAGTTTTATGAATGAGGAGAGAAAAACTGTCATTGAAAAGTTCAACCAACTTTGGATTCCACTCTGAGTGATAGATAGCTTTAATTACTCCGAATTACTCAGCCACTCCACTCTTCTCCCCCAAGTCATTAAAAATAGATTTTCTCTTTGAACTCCACCCCGCCCGAGGTCTCCAGAGTGTCAGGAGCTCTTAGGAGATAGCCCCAGGGTCAGCTCGTGGCCAGAAGGTTCCATGTCGCTTTAGTTGCAATCATAGGCTCCGGAACCTCTAGCTGGTTTTCTGGGGGTGGTGCCTCCTTTTTCTTAATGATATTGATCACGTGACTGTTCACAGCTCAGAGCACAGGCAGGAGGCTGGGCTGGTGTTTACTTTATAAGGATTCAAGGAGGTCTCATACATGGCTATTGATTTTTAAAGAACCAGATCTAACACTCGGAACAAACCATAGTGAGTGCTTCACATTAACTACTGGCAAGTTGATTCGTAGGAATGATCAAAGCTGAAAACTCAGAGGTGCTATGCTCCCTGAAGAGCAGGTATTGTTGTCTCCGTTTTAAAAGTCAGAGAATGGAGGCTTGAAGAGCCCCTGACACCTCCGTGGGGAGGGCTGTGCTGAGGGGCTCCGGGACATTCCTAGGAGGCTGGGGATGGAAAATGCGCAAGCCCCTCAGAACCCCGTCCATTACTGTGCTGGTCCTGTCCAGCCTGAAGAAAAATCTAGCAGGGATCCTCAACCTTCACCAGCTTCTCTTCCTTTTGACTCTCTGACGATCTTTTCTCTGTTCAATCTCTGACGAACTTTTGTTGCATCTGGTAGTTCCAGATTCACCATCTGAACTGTTGCTAGCAAACAGGAGAATAAAATGAGCTATGAGGCATGCAGTGGTCATGTGGGTGAATGCACACATCTTCCTGGTCTTAGGAGGGGGTTACGTCCTGATAAACCCATCTAACTTGAAATGCATTTAATTACACCTAACCTAGCGAACGTCGTAGCTCAGCCTAGCCTACGTTAAACATGCTCAGAACACTTAGGTTAGCCTACAGTTGGGCAAAAGCATCGAACACAAAGCCTATTTCCCAATAAAGTGTCGCATAGCTCATGCAATTGATCGAATGTTGTACTGAAAGTCAAAAACAGCACGGTTGTGGGGCGCCTGGGTGGCTCAGTCGGTTGAGCGTCCGACTTCGGCTCAGGTCATGATCTCATGCTTTGTGAGCTCCAGCCCGCATCGGGCTTTGTGCTCATAGCTCGGAGCCTGGAGCCTGCTTCAGATTCTGTGTCTCCCTTTCTCTCTCTTCCTCCCCCACTCGCGCTCTGTCTCTCTTTCTCAAAAATAAATAAAGATTAAAAAAAATTTTTTTAAATAAAAAAAAAACCAGCACGGTTGTGTGGGTACAGAATGGTTCTAAATATGTCGGGTGTTTACCCTCAGGATCACGTAGCTGGCTGGGCGCTGTGCTCGCTGCCACCGCGGGGCATCAGGAGAGAGCATCGTACCACATATTGCTAGCCTGGGAAAAGATCCAAATTCCAAATTCCAAATACGGGTTCTGCTGAACGCGTATCGCTTTCACACCATCTTAAAGTCAAAAAATCTCAAGTCGAACCATTGTAAGTCGGGGCCTGTCTGCAATTGCAGTGTCCAAGGGCATGGCTAGGCACTGCGGCTGTCACCTGATTTCTAGGACAACGAAAGGGGCCCCTGACTGCCAGCTCTTGGGGCAACTTCAGGAAGTTGGGGGGGGGGGTGCTTCGTCTTCCGTGCTGCCTGTCTCCACCTTACTACCTCAGCCCGGGACTCAGACGAACCTGGACTCCAGTTCTGTTTCTGCCACCTGCAGGGCACGTGACCTTGGGCAGGTTATTTAACCTGAGACTGTTTTCTAATAAGTAAAGTGAGCCTAAGAACACCTTGCTTGCAAAGCTGGCATAGGATTAAATGAGATAATCTACCCAAAGTCCCTGGCGTGCACTAGGCACTGGATAAATGAAAGCCATCGTTATTATTATTCCTGCTGCTTCATTCTGTTCCACAAGCTCAGCCAACTTCCCGGCTCAGAGCAGGGTGATGCCAGCCAGGAGCCTGCCAGCCATCAGCAGAAGACCTCAGTCCCTATCACTTCCTCACCCCTCCATCCTTGGGGAGCAGATCCGAGGAGGGGATCCCCTGCCTCTGCCCCCACCCACTCACAGTAGGGAGTTTTCGATGAAGATGAGGTTTCAGGCATCCAGTCGACAATTAGCTCTTTACCTGTAAAGGACAGGAGACACAACTTGTGTTTTTCCGTGGAAACTTACAGAACCGTGGGTGATAGGAGGCTGTTAGGAGCCAGTGCAGCCCATCTTGTCCCTGGAGGGTCCACTGTGGCTTGGGCTGGCCACTGGGTTAGGCCTCTCTGACAGGCTGCCCATGTCCATCTCCCTGTGAAGTCTCTGAACCCTGGCCCCATCTGGAATGAAGGGAAGGACAGAGCCCCAAGCACTCAGGCCTCCCAAGACTGATTATACCCGTGGCCCCAGGGCTGCTGGGATTTGGGGAAAGCCTGTGAAGAGAGACTCCCCCCCCAACCCATACATCCGCCAGTGAACAACTAGGGGTGCCAGCAAGCTACGAAGAACTGTGGGGACAGAGAAGCAAAGGCCCACCTGCCCGCGGCTTTGCTTCCTGCCTCCTGAACCCTGCTCTGACCTCACCTCAAACGTCATCTGTTGGAACGCCCCCAGAACCTGCCGTCCCTCCTCATCCTCAAAAGGATCCCTTACAGGGGCACCTAGGTGGTTCTGTCGGTTAGGCGTCCAACTTAGGCTCAGGTCATGATCTCCCCGTTCGTGAGTTTGAGCCCCACGTCAGGCTGGCTGCTGAGAGTGCGGTGCCTGCTTCAGATCCTCTGTCTCCCTCTTCCTCTCTCTTCCCCTCACCCACTCATTCTCTCTCTCTCTCTCTCTCCCCCTCCCTCTCAAAAATAAATAAATAAATATCTAAAAAAAAAAAAAAAAAAGCTTAGGAAAAGGTCCCATACGGTACGTCCCCCAACTCTGGCAATGGCGGACTCTCCAGCTGGCCACTTTGCCACTCACTGCAAGACCCAGCCCAGGGCTAAGCCAGCCCCTCCGGGGGCCTCTAGTTCCTGGTGGATCAAATGGAAATCATAATACATAACAATGCCTAACCTGGCTTCCTCCCTGGGGAGTTGTGCAGATCAAGTGAGATCAAGTGTGCGAAAGCACTCTGAAAAGCTGGAACCCTCCCCCGGGTACTGTGGGGACAGCACCAGGGATCTGGGTCCACACCCCAGGCCTGGCCGGGGCTCTCCTCAGCCTGCCTGCAGCTGTGGATGTAAAAGAGCGTCAGCTCTTTGCTGGAAAACAGCTTTGATTGGCCGGAAAGGAGAAGGTGGGTCTGAGACCCTACTAACTGGAAGGGGAGAGAGGGTCGGCTGGTGGGACCACCGAGAGAAGGCACAAAGGAAAGAATGAGGCTCAGGGAGGCAGCTGTGCTTCAGCTGCTGTGCTGTGCGCTTGGCCAGGCCCTGGGGACCAGGAGGCTGTGGATGAGGCCAACTGCATGCTCCAGCCAGGCCGCGTCACCTCCCACCCCCGCCACCTGGCTCCCGGCCACTGAGAAGGCCTCTGTTTCTTTCCTTGTGTCAGGAGGCTGGGGACACGTGTGGGGACAGGTGTACCATCTGGCAGGGGGCAGCAGATTCCAGGAGGGCAGGGGATTAAATGCTCATTCTCTGAGGGGCTCCCCCAGCCTGGAGAACAGCTTCTTACTTCCTCCTGCTGTCTGGGTCTCTTGTGCACGATTGCAGAAGAATCCTGGAAGCCTCTTGGACGCCATGGCCCCTGAGGCGGACCTCTGCTCTCTGGCCTTTGAGCAATGACTGTGTCTTGATTATACCTTTATTGTGACATCTATCCCATTGTATTGAGATTATCTGTTTCCTTGGTTTGTCCTCAAACAAACCCAAGAGCTCCAGGAAGGCAAAGATTATAGAGCCCCAGTGCCCAACAGAGTTCACTTATTTTTTTTTTAATTTTTAAGGTTATTTGTTTATTTTTGAGAGAGAGAGAGAGTGAGAGAACACAAGTCGGGGAGGGGCAGAGAGAGAGGGAGACACAGAATCCAAAGCAGGCACCAGGCTCTGACCTGCCAGCACAGTGCTCGGTAAATGTTTAAGGACCACAGGGACCCAGGCACAATCCGTTGTCAAAATCCTATGTCTTGTGCTCCTTCGACTCAGGTCCTTCTCCAGTAGACCCATCTGGGTTCTCAGAACCATGTAGCTCCTTCCAGGTGTCCACACAGGATGGCAGAAACATGGTTTCTCTGTCCCCAAGCTCGCTTGGCAAAGGGCTCTGGTTCCTCCGTCCGCCATTGGAGAACACTTGTCACTGAAGAGTGATGATGTGTTTGCACCTGAGGAAGTCACTGTCCAGGGCCTCAGAGGCCTTCCTGGCCTCACCTTGGGTGGTCCAGGCCCCACAGGTCTGCCATGTTCTTCAAGATCTTCAAGAATGAGGCTGGTTCCCACCATTTTCTCAGTGACTTGTCCCCACAGCCAGTAATAATCTGATATCATGTCCCTCACAGGGCCTCACAACTTGTGGACTACACACTGTGCTGGAAAGAGGGAGAGTGAGGGGAGCCACCCCAAACTCTGCACATCCCCGGTGACCCCTTCCCACAGAGTGCTCCAACCCCACTGAATCAGGCCATGGAAGGCACTAGAGATACAGGGCCCCAGGGCCAGAGGAGCCAAGAACGCAGTATGAGTCACCTTTAATTAAGAGTATTTCTTAAGTAAATGACTTAATAGGACAGTTATATTCATTAGAGGTATAATTACAAGACATAAGATCAAGCAGAAAAGAACGCGGAGTGTGAGGGCGGAATGGGTCCGAAGCAGCTCTGGGTTCGCTGGGAGAAGGCGGTGGAGGGGTCAGGGGAAGGGCGTTCTCCCGACTGTAGGCTTCTCCTTGCCACACTCACTGCCCAGCCCAGCTACCCTGGGATCCCAGCACTCAGCGAAGGGGGCGGGGGAGCCTCAGGCATAATTAAAATGCAATCATAATAAACAAACACTAATTAAAGCATCACAGAGTGTCCCATTAAACTCTGAGTCAGTCCTGATAAAGCGCCTCCTGACTCAGTGGACGATCTCCAGGAGAAAGCCGTCCCTCCTTCTTAAAGCTTCCAGAAACAACTCCCAGCCCCACCCCATCCTGCCCCACCCACCCCAGCCACCAGGTCCCAGAGCAGGGCGCCTGTCACCTGGGAGGCAGGGTGAGGCACCCAGACATCAGGGATTCAACCTTGGTCCTTTGGGGCTTCTATAGACTCAGAGTAAATTCTTAGGGGCAATTGATCCCTGGACGCAAAGCAGTACCCTCTCCCCCCCTCCCTCTCCCCCTCCCCCTCAATGGGGCCTCTTCCCTTCCACAGCCTCAAGGCAGAGTTCTAACCCATTTCTTCGGGGCCCTGGGACCTGACGTTTCAAAAGCCTCCCCCAAGGAGCGAGGTTATCTGTATCAGTGGCTCGCACTCTCTAGGACAGAAGAACCAGTGGGAGAGCTTGTCAGAACCATTTCTCAGGCCCCATCCCAGAGTTTCTGACTCAGCGGGTTCTGGATCGTCTTGTCTCCTAAGCTCACAGGTCATGCCAGCACTGCTGGGTCCAGGACCCCGCATCGAGAGTCATTGCTCCTTGAGAGAGGTCCAGGGCCACCTCTTTCTGGAGGACGTTCTCCTGGCTGAGAGGTGGCAGGCTGGAGAGCTCAGAGACTTCATATGTCCCCAGTTCTGTGGTCTTCTCCCTCCTTTCCAGCTGAACCCACACCTGCCCTTCCAGATTTCTACCCAGCGCTCCCTTGCTCTCACACAAGGTTTTCTGAAGAAACTCTGCTTCCCCTTTGCACAGGGGTCTTCCCGCCTGGAACGTTCTTCATCTGCGTCTATGTTAGTCACCCTTCAGGACCCGGGCACGTGCCTTGTTTGTCACAAAGCCTGCTTGGGACCCCCTTCTAGAGCAACACCGCCCCATAGAAATAAAACACAAGCCACGTGTGCAAGCTCTGTGAACAATTTTAACTTTTCTAGCAGCTATATATATTTTTTTAATTTTTTAATGTTTATTTATGTTTTTAAATTTTTTTTTCAACGTTTATTTATTTTTGGGACAGAGAGAGACAGAGCATGAACGGGGGAGGGGCAGAGAGAGAGAGGGAGACACAGAATCGGAAACAGGCTCCAGGCTCTGAGCCATCAGCCCAGAGCCCGACGCGGGGCTCGAACTCCCGGACCGCGAGATCGTGACCTGGCTGAAATCGGACGCTTAACCGACTGCGCCACCCAGGCGCCCCTATTTATGTTTTTAGAGAGAGAGAGAAACAGAGCAGGAGTGGGGGAGGGCCAGAGAGAGAAGGAGACCCAGAATCCAAAGCAGGCTCCAGGCTCTGAGCTGTCAGCACAGAGGCCGACGCGGGGCTCCAACCCATGAACTGCAAGATCATGACCTGAGCCGAAGTCGGACGCCTAACCGACTGACCCACCCGGGCGCCCCTAGTAGCTATATTTTTTAAAGTAAGAGGGAAAGAAGTGACATTAATAATCGACTTTATTTAACCCGATATTTGAAATTTTTCATTTTTTTAACGTCTCAATAAAAAATTATTAATGTGATATTTTCCTTTTTTTTTTTCCCATACAAAAATCCTCAAAACGCAGGGTTTATTGTGTCCTGATAGCACATCTCGGTTTGAACTAGCCACATTTCAGATGCTTATAGCCGCAAGAGAGAGTGGCTATCGCATTGGACCCAGAAGACGTAAAAGTATTTTCTCTTTGCTCTGAATTCCCTCAGCTCTCTTGCAATGCCTCTCTTAGAACACACATCACTTTCTTGGGGTTTGTTTGTTTGTTTGCTTGCTTGTTTTATTGCTAGTCTGTTTGCAACTTGAAGGTGATGGCTGTGTTTTACTGCGGCTGTTGTTTTCATTACCCGGAAGTGCCTGGTGCTGGCCTGTATGTAGGATGTGGTCCCTGAGTATCGGTTGATGAATGAATCTAGAAGCACATGAACGTAGCAAAGACAGAGAACCCACAGAAACATGTCACGTTGAGGGTCTCCTCCCGGTCCCTGTGACATTTCTGGCTTCTGGTTTGCGCATGGCTATTACATCTTTGAGGAGGGCATCATTCGAGTCTTAAACCGCCCCCCCCCATAAGTTTCCTGTTTCACTTCTCTCTTCCACTCAGTGCATTACAAAAAAAGAGAGAAATTCCCACCAGGAGGGCCCAGGAAACAGGAAAAATAGTTGTGCTCTCGGTTTCATGTTTGGAGAAGAACAGGGTTCTCACTATCTCCGTGGCACTTGGCGTGAAAGTGGGCTTTGTTGCTGGGGACACTGCTCCCATTCAGGGCCCCCTTTCCCAGCTGCTGAGAGCCGGGCTGTGTTTTGACAGACGGGCCGAATGCAATGCAGACAGTTGTTTTAATTTCCAGCCAGATGCAGACATCACTCACGCGGATCCCGAAACCCGAGAAAGGGAGGCTGGGCTCTGGGTTGCTGCGCTCAGGCCTCAGAGGGCGGGCTGGAGGGGGCGGGCGGAAGCCATCCCTGGCAGTGGGGTCACAGATATCCTGAAGGGCTGAGAGCCTCAGGCCCAGGAGAGGCACACTAGGAGAGTGCCTGGCAGGTACCTTCCAGAAAGGTGCTCCTTGTAGGAATCACAGGCCGTGAGTCAGGGGGGAAGGGTTGCTTCTTAAGGCAATGTGATGCCAGTGCCTGGTGGCAATGGCTGGATATTCGCTTTTAACTGTACCAAGTCGTTCAGGGCAGAAATCCTAACAGTCTCGGGGAGGAGTTAGGTAAACCGTGGGAAATCAAATCCCAAACATCAGAATCGAAGGACAAATGCGGCCTCCCTCAGAGGGAGGGCAGCAGTGGCTTTCACAGCCTTCCAGACACCTGTCACCTCGACTCTGCTTACAGTGCTTGCATCCCAGTGACGGGAGTCCCTTCCGGAAGTGAGGGCTTTGCGTTATTGGACAGCCTTGACTTTCCTAGGTTGGGCTTTCCTGAAACTTCTTACCCATGAGTCGTCCTGCGGCCACATCGCCGCCCTCCAAACGTTGGGAAACCGCCTCCACGGCCACCTCTAAATAAACATCCCAGATCCATAAGCTGTACCTTGGATGCTGCATCTAGATCAGACCGCAGCCTAACCACTCTTCCGGGAAGGCTCTACCCGGTTGAACAACGCGCTCTTGGAGCAGAGGCCTGAGCTGGGAAGTCCCCAGAGTGGGGTGGCCTGTCTCCATCCTGACATTATTTCTGCAGCCCATGAACAAATTAGCCCCTTGAGCTCTTATATCACCCCGTCAGGGCATGCTGGGCATCGAGTCGATGCAAACCCTCAGGTCGGGTACACAGGAGCTATTTCAGACCAGCCTCCACTTACAGTACCAGTGTTTTCAACTGAATTGCAAGGCTTTACGATTATCTTTCCTGCATTTCTTTTTTTTTTTTTTTTTAAGTTTATTTCTTTATCTTGAGGGAGAGCGAGCGCACAAGCGTGATGGGGGAGGGGCAGAGAAAGAGGGACCGAGAATCCCAAGCAGCCGCGGGGCTCGAACCCACGAACCACAAGATCATGATCTGAGCCAAAACCAAGAGTCGGACACCTAATAGCCTGAGCCTCCCAGGCGCCCCTCTATATTTTTGTTACTAAAAGGAGGTTAGGAATGTTTAGAGCTGATTATGCCACTCACTTCTAGGAAAGCCTTGTCATGTGACTCTTAGGTGTTATGAGGTCGTAGGAAGGAGGGACACCCAACATAGAACGGACGCTTCCTGGGGGCTGGTGCACGAGACCCTTCATCGTCTGGCCCCCGAGTGCACCCCCCTTGCATCTCACCCCGGCCCATCCGGGGTACACCCTTGAGTTATGCTGAACTTACCCACGATTACTTTTGCTCGTGATGATCACTTCTCGTGCTGCCCTTCTGGGTCTGTGCGTGGGCCCACTACTACCCTGACTCCCGCTTATCCCAGTGGCCCCTTCTCCAAACAGGTTGTACCCTGCACCCCGCCTATAAGTTCACCCCCGTCCCATGTGAGGAGCTCCATCTTTGCAGTGACAAGCTCCCCCTGGACTTGAGCTCTGCGGGGCAGGATCTATGCCCTGATGGCTGCCACTTCTCTCTCACCCGGCACCCGAGCCTCCCTGTAATGACATCTGATAAACATTTGCTAGATAAGCACGTTAGATGTATCCCAAGCCTCTCAGGATGATGCTGTGAAAGTGCCTTCACAGATCCTCTGTCCCTCTGCCAGAGGCAGAGCACCGTGCGATAGGACACTGACTTGCATTTGTACTTGAGGTCACGCATCCGGTGGGGTGGGGGGAGCCTCTGTACCCCGACAGAGGACAACCCATCCCCAGCCCGGCCAGTGGCTTTCGCAGCCCAGCAGCCCTGCTGCCCCAGCCAGTGGTGGTACCTAGAATGACAAATGGAAGACTTCTGTCCTCTGGCCCCCTTACCTGGCCTGAGTGTCACACACGCTGGACAGGTGGAGGTGTCCGGTCCAAACAGGCCTGACTCAAGTCCCTGTTGGGGAAGCTGGCAGGGGTTTGCTGGGGCTACACCCTTGGAGTGGGGGGACAGGGGCTTGGTCGGTAAATTGTCACTCTCCCCAGCAAGGCGGAATCAGGCAGGCAGCTCATCTCCGTGGATGTTCCCATGTAGCCAGACTTTTCAAAGGATGGGAGATTTACTAGAAAAACTGAATGCAGACATCAGAGAATGGGATAATTGGATCCAGGTGGTATGTTTGGTTGGCTGTAAAGAGACTGCCATGCAATGAATATTATTTGATAGGAAAAGTTTCTCCTTCTCTCCCTTTATAAATTTTTCTGTGCGGGCAGGATGTCTCAGCCCAAGCCCAGCTGAAAGCCCTTCAGAGACAAGTTGGTGGCACTCAATAGGCTTTCAGCAGAGTTAACCATTTTCAGCACTTACCGCAAGCCCATTTCCCGCACGGACTTGGGTGGCAGGCAGGACTTTGGTGGCAGGCAGAAGGACGCAGGACGATTTGCTGCTGCCTCTGGCGATGGCAAAAAGCAGCCTTGAGTCTTCCGCCCCAGAAACACATGCCCCCCCCTGCCCACCCCGCACCAGGCACACAGATGAGAACACGGAACGGCCATCAATTTATCCCCTAGCGTCACCTCTTTCAGGGCAGTGACCGTGCAGGTGTGGGTAGGTGTCATCCCTACCTGATCTAACCGTGCTCTCTTTCGTCCCTCTGGCAGATCACCAGGGTCCCCGTGGAATCCTGTGAACAGTACACGACCTGTGGGGAGTGTCTGAGCTCGGGGGACCCTCACTGCGGCTGGTGTGCTTTGCACAACATGTAAGTTGGGGAGCGTTCTGAAAAAGGGCCCGGGGTGTAGACCACCAGGTGCTTTCCTGGGAGGGTTGATGAGGCTGTGACAGTGGCGTGCGCGGGGAGAGGGGAATTTCCAGTAATTCTCATCTAGGTTGGAGAGCAGGAAGAGAGGCCAAGGCGGGGGGGGGGGGTCCTTCCTTCCCAGTGTTAGTGCCTTTGCCTTGCTTTCATGTCCGAGTTCTGCCCTCCTGGCTTCTCTGAAGCTGCACCTTGTCAACACGGGGAAGGGTAGTGGTACGGGCAAAACTCACAAGGGCGGGTGGAGAACCCCCAAGAACCTCCTCGGTGCACCCTGAACGAGGTGCCTCTTGCCGTCAGCGTGCAGATAGCAGTGCGCTAGGGTGGGGGAACCCGGACTCCAGCGAGCCGCTGTGTGTCTGTGCATGGTGCACTGACCGCCCTGGGCTTCCACTTTCCTGGCGCTGAATAGGAATAATGCCTACCTGGAAGGTAAACCATGAGGATTCAATGAAATAATAAATGTTTTGGAAGTACGGAAGCCCAGAATAGGCTCTCCGAATCAAAATAGTTATCATGAGCTCTGAACCTTTGAGAGGACCCTTCTGGCCTCATTAATTCAAGATTTTGAGAAGTCTGCACCTCACTCTA
This sequence comes from Prionailurus bengalensis, assembly GCF_016509475.1. Taxonomy (NCBI): domain Eukaryota; kingdom Metazoa; phylum Chordata; class Mammalia; order Carnivora; family Felidae; genus Prionailurus; species Prionailurus bengalensis. The sequence goes on from NC_057360.1 coordinate 34,530,004, forward strand.
ACTTGCCTCACACCCCTATTCAGACGCATCCCTGCCGGTAGAATCCCAGCTCCATAGAAATGCAAAATCACACTTAAACTTCCTAATTCCAAGAGCCCCCAGGGAGGGAATAGGGTGACAACCCAAAGGCGGGAGCTGGCCAGGAATTCTGTTCCCCAATGGAGCTGGAAGCTCTGTGGCTTCGTGCCAGCCAGCAAAGCATCTCCATGAAATGTGCCGGGTTTGGGGTGGAGGCGGAGGCGGGGGGCCAGAGTTCAGGGTCCTGCACAATAGCTCTTGGCTTCCAGCCTCTGCAGCAGGTGTTGCGAGGGCTACGGAGGGAGGGAGGGAAGCGGGCGCCTCACAGATGCAAAATCCGGACTGGATTTGAGCCCACAAATACTGGGTTCCCTGCTTGGGTTTGGAGGTAAGAGACTCCTCCAGAAGTTTCGCGCGCACGCGCACACACACACGCGCACACACACACTCACACGATGCTCTCACCAGAACCCAGGCAGTGAGGGAGTCACCATTCAGGTCAGACAAGTGGTACAGATTCCGACGCCCCAGGAGTGGCAAAGGCGGTTAAAACTGTTTCCCCTCCGTGAGGCCGAGCGGCCAGCCAGCTGAATCTCCCACCAGCAGGGTTGATTCCTCCGGAGAACCTGCCAGCTGCCCCCGCTCTGTGGAAGTGTCCTAGACTACCTGTCCTCTCCCTGTGCTGTGGGCGTGCAGCCACACCATCCGCACCCTGCCCCCTGCCTGGCCCTCCCCGCTTCTGTGCCGGTGCACTTGTCACACGGAACACACCCCTTACAGATGGGGGATCATCATTTATTCAACAGCACCGACAACCGTGCTCCCCAGCCTGTGCCGGAGGCCACGGATCTACCACAGTGCCTGAGTCTCCCGGTGGCCCCACACCACCCCTGTCATGCTCCTGTCTGGGTAGGCTGTGGCTTCTAGAAGGGCCGAGCCACATCAGGATTGCCTGTGATTTCCTCTGTCCTCTACCTGTGGCAGACAATCAGTCCCTCCCCCCTATGGGCACAACTCTTCTTCCGGCACCTCTGCCTCCCAGGAGCACTCGGGAACAAGCTTCTTCCTGTTTCTTTCCAGAGCTTTCTCCCCTTAGATCTTTCTCACGGTCACCTACGCCCCCGCAGTGCCCTCCCACCTGCCACTGGCGGCCGGCCTAGGTAACGGGAAGCAGACGATGGGCCCATTCTAGTTCCCAGGCCCACCCGCTGGACTTTAACGGAGGCAGAGGGCGAGGGAGATTGCTGAAGAGGCTCTGGGTCTGGGGGGATTTGAAACCTTCCAGTCTCTTCTGTATGCCTTGCTCTTGCAACTCTGTTATTGTCTCCAAGGCTATTTATCTCTGTTAGGGCTGTTGCCATAAATAGTATGATAAAAAAGAGCCATTTCAGTGAGTCAATGAGATAAAGGCTCCAGTCAAGAGCTCACTTTAGAGCTATCTTAAGGATTCACTTAAACCTCAATAATTCTTTTCTTTGACAGCATTCATATTTAGATCCATTATGTGCCTGGAAAGGAAGAGGGGAGGGGCTTGGGCGGGGGCGGGGAGTTTGGTGGGAATCACTGCCGGATTGTGGGATTGTGGCATCTTGTATCTCGGTGGCTACTTGGTTGGAGAAGCACCGGGCCCTACAGCGTGTTCCCATGTGACACCGGTGACAGCCCGACGCTCCTGCGTGCAGGCGTCACCATGCCCACCTGCCACACTGGGCAGAGAGCCTCCAGCCAGGGATGAAGCTGTCGGGAGAAATGGCCACACGGCTTTCTGACAGAGGCAGCCCTGGCTGAGACTCCTGGCTTGTCTCTCTGTCTCCAGGCATTATTGCACACCGCAAATATTTATTTAAAATATACCATGTGACAGGTAGAATACCTCAATGAATAAAACATGGTCCCTGCCTTCAGAGAGCCATTAATCCAGCCCCAAGATCACATGTGCAAAGCCCGATACAGCTAAGACTTGTCCAGATTTTTCCATTTTTTTGGAGTAGAATAATAACACGAAGAGTCATCATCATCATTATTATCATAAGGGCCTAAAACCCATTTTCTAAGTACTAACTGATTTAATCCTTACACTAGCCCTATGAGGTAGGGTAATGTCACTATCCTCACCATGTTATAGTTGAGGAAACTGAGGCTCGGAGAGACTAAGTAACTTGCCCAAAGGGACACAGCTAGTATGCAGTTGATGGGGGGGGGGGGTAGAATTCAGGCAAACTGGCTCCAAAGCTCATATCCTCAGCCTCTTGTGCGCTAATTCTCACATTCCCCAAATGTTCCACCGTTGCTCACCGAACATCTTATAAAGATACTATCTGTCAGGAGCTATTCTTTATGCCAAAATTGTACCTCCTGTATCGAGAGTTAATCCCACTTCCTCTTAGTCTGTGTTTAACTGCCATCAGGACCATCTGGGAGTCACCCAAGCCCTCTGGGGTAAGTGAAAAGCATAATGAGAAGACAAGCCACAAGCCTCAGAGCAGCAAACCCCTCTTACAACCCCCCCAGGGGACAGTGGAGCCAAACAGATGGGTCTCCGTGGCCTGACCTCTTGTGAATCTGTGTGTACGGCAGGTGCTCCCGCAGGGACAAGTGCCAGCGGGCCTGGGAACCTAATCGATTTGCCGCCAGCATCAGCCAGTGCATGAGCCTCGAGGTGCATCCCAGCAGCATCTCAGTGTCTGAACACAGCCGCCTGGTAAGTAACTCATCCTACCTAGGGAGCTCGTGGAAGGGACAGGCACAGAGCGCCCTTCCGTGTGTGCGTGTGTTCCTTTAACACTTGCACGTGTGTCTGTGACTGGAGCACACTTTAAAGGCTCCAAGGAAACTTTGTGTTTGGAGAAACCCTATGATAACTCTTAATGTAAAGGGCACAGCCCCTCTCCTCACTCCCTGCAAACTCATCACCCGTTGATCTGTTTTGTAAATCTAGATGTTGCATTTAGTAACAGCTATGATATGGTGCAACCCAATACGAAATAACGCATTTTTCTTCACTGTAGGCTGTATTTACATTCCTCCACCTACCATTTTTTTTTACAGAGACCTTAGAGTTGTGTGTGTGTGTGTGTGTGTGTGTGAGAGAGAGAGAGAGAGAGAGAGAGAGGAGAGACAGAGACAAAGAGACTGAGACTTAATTCACAGCCAGTATGCACTTAAAGAGAATAGTAAAGAGAATAAAATAGCCTTTAACCACCTGTCGAGGTACAACCCAAAATATTTCATGTCCTCAGGCCCTGCACGATCATTTCCTTCTGAAGGTTTTATGAGCGTTTACGGATGTTAATTAGTTAATGAACCTTCCAAGATTTCTGTTCATTCATCCCCACCAGGAGGTTTTGGCTCCCATGGAGCTGAGGGAACAAATAGGGGAGTTTGTACCTAAGTCTCTGGCCCCATGGAAACGAAACTGGGGCAGAGATTCAGCAGCAAACAAATGCCTGGAGAGGCTAGGTGACACTCGTTGTGCTAAGAAACCACTGCAAATAAATGCAGCCAGGTGTTGGTAGGAAGACAAAGGGAGACCTACCCAGTGGCTCCCAACTTGGAGGCCACCGCGGGGGTGGTGGGGGTATTGTCCCCGTGAACCCTTGTGGTCACTCCCTGTTGCTAGAGGAAGCCGGTCTTCAGATCCTTCACCTGTTGTTTCAAATACCGCTTAGATGTTCTATTGTGGTCATTGAGAACAAACTCATTTCTGGCAGTCTGAGGAATTGTCACCCTTCCGAGGAGGGCACTCAAACTTGCAAAGGCTGGGAGGTGCTGGCCTAGATCGTTGGAACCCGTAGACAGCAGCAGACGTCCTCCGAGAGGCTGGTGTCCGAGTCCCTTGCTTTCTCTGACCCCCTGTGGAGCCACTGCCCTACTCGAGGGGTGCTGTCCGTGAGCAGAGCACCCAGGGTAGGGGGGTACAGAGAAGCAGAAGCTCCTAGGACACCCACCGACCTGATAAGCAGCCCCTGAATAACAGCTAGGCTGTCTTCCCCCAACGTGGTAAACCTCCAGATTGGTAAGCCAGCGTTAAGACTTGTTTGTAAAGGGCTCAGCTCATGACCTGCTTTCCAGTTTCACGGTTTCATGTCAGAATGATGAGGGTCCGAGATGGGCTGCGGCAACTTTCCCTCCAGTGCCCCTCACTCAGTCCTTTCTGATGCGGGGCAAGATTGAAAAATAAACTAATAATGATGTTAATAAAGACCATTGACTGCTGTCAGGGCTGCTGTAACTGTTCCGTGTCAAAGCCGGAAGATCACCTGGACCAGTGTCTTGCCTTAACAGATGAGGTCTGGGGAGATTAGTGAGCACCCGGCCACGGCAGGGCCAGGTCTTCTGAGCCCCTGGGTCTCTTCCTGCGGCATCATCTCTTTGATCCTCGGCCTCTTTGCTCCTCCCACAGCTCAGCCTGGTTGTGAGTGATGCTCCAGACCTGTCTGCGGGCATCTCCTGTGCCTTTGGGAACCTGACAGAGGTGGACGGACAGGTGTCTGGGAGCCAGGTCATCTGCATCTCACCGGGGCCCAAGGATGTCCCTGTCATCCCTCTGGATCAAGGTAAGAAGCGTGTGCCATGAGAGTCACGTGCCAGGGACTGCCCTTACCAGAACGGCCAAGAGTACAGGGCACAGGGGATGGGGGGTGGTGAGTACGAGCACAAAAGTTGCCTGACCACGTCTTCATATTGCAGACCCTAATACGGGCTTATGATATAACTCGTTTGAGTTTGAAAGCCGCTTGTCATGCCCCGAAGTGAAATTCCGGAAGAAGGAAATCCCCTGCTCCCATTTGGGCTAAGTCTGCACAGTGTGCCGAGAGTGTTTCCAGACTTCCCTCCGAGGGCTGCAGCCAGTGATTTTTCAGCGGGGTTCTCCCCCATGGCACTGGGGGCTTGAGGGGCTCTGGCCTAATATTTCTGAAAGGCTTTCAGTAACTGAACATGCCTCAGCAAAGGCAAGAGGTTCTGTGGGATCGGATTCGTTCTGTTTTCCCTAAGAGGGGGTGTGGGGCAGTCTGGGCCTCCGTGATGGGTGTCTTAGCAGGACCAAAGGGACTCTCTCGGGACCAAAGACAACTCAGGCAGCGTCGTGCCCCAAGAGAGCCCTTCAGTGGCTTAATGGATTATACCCAGATTCTCCACTGGGTCCCCAGATTGCTACTCTCTCCTTTCTCCCCGCCCCCCCCCCCAGACTGGTTTGGGCTAGAGCTGCAGCTGAGATCCAAGGAGACAGGGAAGATGTTTGTCAGCACTGAGTTCAAGTTCTACAACTGCAGCGCCCACCAACTGTAAGTACTTCCCGGGAGGGAGTCTTACTCTGGGCCTGGCTGTGGGTGTGGCGTTTCTCCAAGCTCGAACCGGGTTGTATTCACCTCCCAGTCTCCCCCCAGGCCCTCAGTTCTGTCTGCCTCATTCCGTGAGAGTCAATGGAATGGCATTCACTTTCCACGGCCTCTGATCTCATGCAGACCCCCTTGCCTGGCTCCCCAACCACCCTTCCCCCAGTTCTCAAGCCAGGACAGTAAGAACAAAGTGTGAAGGGAAGGCAGTGGTCGTGGCCCAAGGATCGTAAGAAAATTTCTCTATTTCAGACCAGCGGGTGGTAGCTTTGAGCACGGAGACGGACAGTGAATGGAGTTTAGACACATCCTCCACGACCAAGTCGAGAGGGACTCATTAAGAGGCAGCTACGCACACAGCTACCCCTAGAGAAGCATGTGATGTAATGACCCCAGGCTGGGAGGGGAGAGGAGACTTTAACTCCACTGTGGTCCAAATCCAGCCTTCAAATTTTTAAATTGTTTTCATGTTTACTTATTTTTTGAGAGAGAGATCGAGTGCGAGTGGGGGAGGTGCAGAGAGAAAGAGGGGGACACAGACTCTGAAGCAGGCTCCAGGCCCTGAGCTGTCGGCACAGAAGCCTGACGCGGGGCTCGAACTCATGGACTGTGAGATCATGACCTGAGCCAAAGTCAGACGCTTAACCAACTGAGCCACCCAGGCACCCCTAGCCTTCAACTTTTTAAAGAGGAGAGGGTAGCCAGACCAAACGAGCAGCCTCCAGAAGGGCTTGACAGAGCCCAGCTGACCTCACCAGCTATCTCCAGCAGTGGGTGCCCACAAGGTATGAGATACTGCAGCTGTGCAGGAAGAAAGACCCATAGTTAGCTTCTAACAATCTTCTCTGGAAGAAAAACTGAGGCTCCTTCCATACGAACTGGGAACTTGTATGCTACTTAATTTAAAAAGAGGGAAACAGGTCTCTATAATAAGGCCACGTAAAGGCCACTGGACCAGTGACCATGGCCATTCCACAAAGAGAGAGATCAAGCAACAATTCCATACCAAGCAGAGCAATAATTGGGAATATTCCATGGACCCTCTTTTCCATTCCCCAGAACAGGGACAACCTGAGGTCTATGTAACTCCAAGGTGTCAAGTCTGTGGGGTCCCGGCAGTGGACATGAGGAGTTCAGCAGTCCACATGGGAAGAGGGCCTGTTTGCGGCTAAGCCCAAAAGGGATCATTAGCCATTAACATGGACAAATGAGCCAGTCCTCCTTAGTCTCTCCCCTCCTCTGATCTTGATTTTGATGATGAGAATCATCTACTTGGAGTTTTAGGGTCCCTGCAGTAGTTAAGGAAGGAGACGCAGCTGAGCCCCATTGGGACAAGTCAATCAATAGCTGTGCCGAGATCGACAGGACAAGTGGTAAAAATGGCCTGGGCGGGGGGGGGGGGGGGGGGGGGGTGCGCAGGGCAGTAAGTATTGAAGCTGAAGTACACTCGCCCACTGACCACTGCGTCCCAATCCCAGTTAACCCAGTTTGGAGGGGAAATGCAAGCATCTTGGAGAAAGAAACTCCCAACCGCCTTCTCAAACTCCAACACTGCGGTGATGGAATTCATTGTTTGTGAGAAGCACCCTCATTTCCATGGCTGTTTGCTGTGATGTCACCACTTTGCATTGCTATGGCAACAGAAATGCAGTCATAGGCAGCAAGTTTTAGCCAAAAAAAAAAAAAAAAAAAAGAAGAAAAGAAAAGAAAGAAAAAGAAAAAAGCAGATCTCCTGGACAGCAAAGATTCCATTTTACCCCAAACACTGTGTGTCTTACCCTTCTCTGCTCCCGGCATTCGTAGCAAAAAGTCACAGAATCAAGTTCAACCCTCTGCTTTTAATATGATAAACTAAGGCCCCCAGGGGATAAGGGCTACAGCAAGGATCACAAAATCACAAGTAGACGAGCCGGCAACCCCTCTCATCATACTCTGTCCATTTTCATTATTTACTTGCTGAAGCATAGCACGTTAGCAAGAACCGGCCAATCTGGCCTAAGCTCAGAAACAAAATAACTTTGGGCATTTCCAGAAGGGGATAAAACTGATCGGCACAGAGAAGATGAGGTGTCATTGGGCTAATGCACCCACAATAGGGTGGCATATTAGCCAGTCACCCCCTGGACGGACACCCATCGGCCCAAATCTAAAGAGAGCACCCACCAGGTGGCGCCAGATTGCAGACCCAGCGGTGTCCCTTCCAGGTTGGTCTAGTTGTGGAAGGCTAGACCAGGGGAGCTGACAAGGAGCAGGAAGACCAACCCCTCCCCCTACAAAACCCGACTCCTTTGTAATGGGCGGGTCACACACAGCCAGCATAATACACACAGCCTCAGGTGAAACCAGACGAAAGAAGCGCTCACCCTGGCAAGAAATTGATGAGCCACACACATATGGCCACACACCTATGCCTGGCTACTTGGAGAGTGGTACAAAATTACCACTTAATATCGTCAACTCCCCCAAAGCCCAGAAACACAGGTGACTGAACTAGTTGTTAACGCTCGAAAGTGACTTAAGAGCTTAAAAGCACAGGTAATTTGCGCATTTGAAAATAACACTCACATTTAACATTGTACCTTTCAAAACCATTTCCTACACATTATCTTGTTTGATGCTAAACAGCCCTGTGGAGCAGACAGGAAAGTTTTATGACAGATGGATGAAGAAATTCCAGTGCATAAAGTGAAGTGACTTACTCAAGGTGACCCCAGTGGCAGTGGCAACACTGGAATCCTATCTGCCCAGTTTCTATCCCGGTGCTTTTCTGTATTATAAGCTGTTCTCTTGTAAGTGGTGGTAGGCTGATAAATGTTTCACTGCTAGCAATCGGGGGGCGGGGGGGACCTGGTATGTAGCATTTTCCGATGTCTACGGTGTAAATACTCTGCCCATGGCTGGTTTCAAGCTACTAACATGATGCCAACCCACTTGCAAAATTCCTGAAAATGTAAATAACCAGCTGTCATGAGCTAATGCAGGCCAGTTCTAGCACATCATTGCTTCATAAGTTACGTTATTTCCACTTTGGATTCCTTTTTTCCTTCCAATTTTCTGCTCCTATGAACGTCTTCAAGGGAGAATGCACAGTTCTCAGTGCTGGAGGATGCCCCCACAAATCAACCCTCCTGAGAGACAGACTAGGAGAACAGCCTTCCGTCATGACCCATGGGCTACCTGGAACCCTTACCTTCCCTGTCTGATCCCTTCTCTTTGCCCCTTACTTTCTCCATCCTTGCAGGTGCCTGTCTTGTGTCAACAGCGCCTTCCGCTGTCATTGGTGCAAGTACCGGAACCTCTGCACTCATGACCCCACCACCTGCTCCTTCCAGGAGGGCCGGATCAACATTTCAGAGGTAAGCAAGGCTCACTTTGGCATGTGATGTTCCCAGTAAAGCTGAGTGGCCCTCCCTTTTCAGATGGGCAGTCCAAAGGCTTGGCCGTCTCCTTGCCCTGACCCATCTTGGTCTTCTTCCTGGAGATTCTACATGTTACAAAACCACGTTATTATAAAACTCAAAAAAAAAAAAAAAGTGGCAGAAAATACCCCAGAGACTGAGAAATAGGCTGTATCTTCTAGACTCTTAAGATTCTTTACATTCAAAGGCTTGAGGGGAACTGAGGGTTGAGACTGAAAGCTAAGGGGACATATCCGACCAACCAGACTCCATTGTCCAGAAGAGTGCAGTGAATGGCATTTATTCTTTGAGTCTAAGCCCTTTGCTTGGCTGCAGACATAGTCCAGTTCAATAGAACATTCACTCTCAACCATTCTTTCCTGCCAACCTCTCTTCCAAGTCTAAATTTCAATGATTCTTTGACTCTGATGTATGACTGGGTGGGTGGCCTTATAGAAAGAGAAGGAAATTCAGCTGGTGGAAAGAACCAGGCCTTGCTACAAGTCCCAGTTTATCATACAGGCAGTGTTCCATCCCTAGAGCCCGACCTACCTTTGTTATTCACACAGTGAAATATCGAATTGCCTGTCTTTCCATGAATATCACATCCAGTTATGCACTGACGTTGACTTGGACGTTGACAGCTGGTTGGGTTTGAATGACTATAAAGACCTAGTATTCATGCAAATCGCACGTGTGTGTATACATGTGCAATTCCCCTCTTCTTCCACCGTTTAGAAAACCTGCAAATGACGGGGCGCCTGGGTGGCGCAGTCGGTTAAGCGTCTGACTTCAGCCAGGTCACGATCTCGCGGTCCGTGAGTTCGAGCCCCGCGTCGGGCTCTGGGCTGATGGCTCAGAGCCTGGAGCCTGTTTCCGATTCTGTGTCTCCCTCTCTCTCTGCCCCTCCCCCGTTCATGCTCTGTCTCTCTCTGTCCCAAAAATAAATAAACGTTGAAAAAAAAAAATTAAAAAAAAAAAAAGAAAACCTGCAAATGTCAATAAGGGACAGTGTAGCACTTTCATACTCTACTATACTCTTTCTATACACATGGCCAGGGAGCTTGCACTAGACTAGAAGCTCCCTGAAGGCAAGGGCTGTATCTAATCTTAAATCCTCAGTCTTCTTCAGGGAATGTTTGCAGAATGCATGGGTGAAAGAAGGGAGGAAGGAATGACCGCTTTGCCCAAATGCCATTGATAGGAAGGGTTCCTTGGATCTACGTGTCCAGGATGTCAAGAAATAGAGTCTTACGTGTCTCCGAATCTTGACCGCAGTGCTAGTTGCTTCTCTGAATAAACATAAGAAAGTCAGACTTAGGGGCGCCTGGGTGGCGCAGTCGGTTAAGCGTCCGACTTCAGCCAGGTCACGATCTCCCGGTCTGTGAGTTCGAGCCCCGCGTCGGGCTCTGGGCGGATGGCTCAGAGCCTGGAGCCTGTTTCCGATTCTGTGTCTCCCTCTCTCTCTGCCCCTCCCCCGTTCATGCTCTGTCTCTCTCTGTCCCCAAAATAAATAAAAAACGTTGAAAAAAAAAATTAAAAAAAAAAGAAAGTCAGACTTAATGTACACATATCAGATCGTCATGACATATACGTTTACATGTCTTACCATGTTATTTGTCAATTATACCTCAAAAAGCTAAACAAATTAAATAATAGTAGGCCTTGACCCATTTCTCAAACACGCACACCCATGGCCGTGAATTCTGCTCAGTGTCTGAAATAATATGTGGTCTATTCAGTCGGAAAAATGGAATTTGCCGGTCTTGAAAGAAAGAAACATAGAGGGTGTCCACAGGTGGTATTGAAGACAGGCCATCCTCTGGTGCCCCTAGTGTGCTGGAACCAGTTATCTAGTGCCCTGAAAACCTTTCAGAAAACGATCTCCCCGCAGCCAGTTGGTGTGCTTTGATGTATCTGACCCGAAAGCACTAATCTGGTCTTAGTGGACACTGGAAATTAATCCCAGCCCTAGGACTCTGCAAGAGTATGGAACTGCTTTGGGGCCAATCTTCTCATTCAGAGGAAACGGCCCAAGGGCCGAGGGTACGGAGTGGAGAGTGGTCCCCCAGCTTGGGAGTCAGCCAAAGAATGGCGAAGGGAGGCGGGGCAGACCAGGAACAGCAGAAACCACAGATGGGGCTGCTCAGAGGCAGAGGCGTGGCAGTGCGGAGATGGTGATAAAGGGTCTCGGAAACTGACCTTCATATGGGCCACTTCTACGCTTCTGAGTTCCTTAATAAAAAAAAGGCGAGGCAGACCACAAAACACAGAGAGAGAAAGAGAAAGAGAGAGTGAAGTGCAGGTCTAGACAAGAGAGAGCAGCTGCTTCATTGTCTCCCAGGGGCTCCCCCTCGGGCTGAGAGAAACCCAAAGCCAAGCCTGAAAGCGCCCTGCAGCTGGAATAAGGGCAGGGGGAATGGCTTAAGGACCAAGACAAATAAACTCTGCCGGGGTGTGGAAGCCAGAAGGCTAATTGGAAACATGCCGGCCTCCCTCATGCCCTTTAGAAGTCACTGGAACACGGTTCCCTCTCAGCCACGGGGGAGAGACTCCGATGTTCCAGAAAGCTGGACCTGAGAGAAGAGGTTGCCACCAGGCAACTCAGGAGTGAGTTAATATTCAAAGAACCCTGGGGGCGAACCCAAAGACTTCCCACCGCCTTTCAGTTTCATTTTCCAGAATGTCTGTGGCTTCCGGGGAAGAGGTGCCCTTTGTCCCTTCCTCACCTCCCTCCTCTGCTTAGTGGGACGGGAATGGGCTGCCATTCTCTTACTGCTGATGTGCGCCAGCCCCTGACATGGGCCCTGGGATCAGCCGTCTGGAGGCCCGGTGATGGAAGCCTGGTCTGCAGCCGGCTCCTAACTTCACTCAGGAAAGACGAGCGGTGTGGGTTCCCAGCAAGCTTGTGAGGGCCACTTCCTCAGCTGCCTTGAATACTGCTGAGGCTCTTGGCCACAGCCATTCACACATCCCTTCCCAACAACTAGCTCCCAGGCCCTACTCTTTTCTGTCCAAAGCTCTGCTTCTGGAGAATTCCACTCCTGAAAATGCAGAGGACAGCTAAGATGCACGTATCCAGCTTGGGCGGGTGCGGGGCGGTGTTCCTTGCTGTATTAAGAGTCCAGTCGGATGTCGTTAGATTGTTCTGGGGACTGGAAATCCATGAACTGCCTCTTTGAGAGCCCTAGAATATCTCTTTTATACTTCCAGTAAGAGCCCCCTAACGGTGAATCCAAAAATCAAAATTTTGTCTGTGTGCTTCCTAGAAACAATATCTAACCAATTAGCTCCATTGATCTAGAGAGCAACATTAATGTACACACGTTTGTAACTCTCTCACATGTGACAAGAGGTCTCAAAGCATCTAGGTCAGCGCAGGGGGCCAGCAGCAGCAGCCGCACCTGAGTGCTTGTTAGAAATTCAATTTCTTGGGCCCCCTCCCCAATGAGTCTAAAGATTGAGAGTCACTGACATACAGCATCTCAATTGATTCTTGAAACAGACCCGTGGTGTCACATAATTCATATTTGACATATGTCGTAACCAAGATGCTAAAAATTTAGGGTTTTTTGCCCAAGGCTACAGAGAACTCAGGCATCCAAAAGAGCTGAGTACAGCATGCTTTCTGCAGAAAACCAGAGCCGGTTAGCTTCCTTGTCGCCATGGCCGCGCTTGCCGGCAGGATCCCGATTTGGCTTTGTGCTATTTGGTCATGAGGGTTCAGGGTGTGCAGCTGGTGCAAATCCACCTTCACAGATGGAGAAACTACCCATGGAGGATGGGTCAGTAGTCCCACTCCCAGATTCACAGCCAGCCAGCACGTGAGGTCAATCTGCCTGCTGTTTCCAGAGGTCTGAGGGACCAAGTCCACACTTAGGCTTGACAATAAAGTACCTAATTCAAAAAAAAAAATGTATATGTATACACACACACACACACACACATATATATTCTCATTTAAACTACTCTATGAAATGGATTCTATTACAGATTAATAAACTGAGGTTTAGATAAGTTAAACAATTGTCTTAAGGTCATCAGATAAATGCAGACGCCATGACTCAGAATGTATGTCCCCAAGTTGACCCTGAATAAGTTGAAGTCCTCTGATACTGCATTTACATACACAACACGCGCACACACACACACACACACACAAGAAATAAGCAGTAGTATTAATGGTGTTAATCCAGTTTATTGCTGTTTACAGCATACTTTTTTTTTAATTTTTAAAAGTTTTTTAATGTTTATTTTTGAGAGAGAGAGAAAGCATGAGCGGGGGAGGGCAGAGAGAGAGGGAGACACAGAATCTGAAGCAGGCTCCAGGCTCTGAGCTGTCAGCACAGAGCCCGACGCGGGGCTCGAACTCACGAACGGTGAGATCATGACCTGAGCTGAGGTCGGACATTTAACCAACTGAGCCACCCAGGCGCCCCTACAACATATGGTCATATGCGTCTTTCATGCAGTCGAGGGTTGTTGGGTATGACTGGCCCCATTTTATCGATGAGGAAGCTGAATTTCAGTCGCATTGAAATTCAGTCTCTTGAGCTCTTTTAAGGTTATGAGCCAGATCTTCCCACTGCTCAGAGCACAGTCGATCTCTGATGGGGCCCCCCAAATCTCTGCCTCCCTGGGCTGGATCAAGCTGTGACATGGTGTTAGCAAGCAGGTATGCGCAGGAGTATGTATGGCTTTCAGCTTTAAAAGCTCATCTCTCTCCATGGCTAAACCAGGCCTAGTGAGATGTAGATACATAAATATCTTCTTTACGCCCTGTCCCCGGGGAAAGATAGAACCAAATAAATCCGATTAGCTTCCCGGGATACTGGCTGCTCTCTCTCTTTGAAGTCCAGTGGGTGAAGATAATGCCATTTCCACATGGGAGAAGTCGTTTCCAAGGGCCGAAGGGTCCCCTGCGCCCCAAGCCGGAGAAGCACAGCTAAACAGAGGGGGCGATGCGGCGGCAAGGCTCACGGGGCTCCCACGCCAGGGTCCTACGTAGCCATGGCTCCTCCTCCCCCGCCTACCCCCACCCCTGGGATGTTCCCAAAGAGGACATCTATTCATCCTGACAGAAACTCAAATTGCTGCCAAGGAGGTGATCCTGTTGCCAGTTGGCTGAGAGACAGAGGAGTAAGATGACCTAACGACAGTGGGGACCAGCAGTAGCAATGGGCATTTTAACAACACTGACAACAGTAGTAACACCCTGCAGAAAAGGAATAATGTGATGATGTGCTCTCTTCTTAGGACAGGAAGTGTGTGTGTGTGTGTGTGTGTGTGTGCGCGCGCGCGCACGCGTGTGTGCGTGCACGCGCATGCTCACAGAAGCAATCAGGATAGACATGGCCTCATTGTATCTGATGAAACCCATCGCCTTCCCCAAGGCCCCTAGCCCTTGAAGTTCCCACAACTTGGCAGTTTTCTGGGCTGCTGGCTTTCCCACACCTGCCATCAGCCTTCCCTACTGCCATTGCTACCCAGGACTCGCTGCTTCCTCGTTAATACATTCACCAGAACCATTCATAACCCAAGGGTTCTGCATCTACCCTTGTTTTTCCAAGAAGAAAAGAGTATAACCTGGTCCCAACCCCTTTTTTTTCCTTTGCCCTAGAGAATAAGAGAAAGAATCCCACTCCATCTGGCCTCAGGGACATAGCCAAAAACAAACAAAAGATAAGACATCTGTTTTCTACTGAGGCAGTTTTGGAACCTGTATAGGCATTTGGGAAGCCCCTAATCATCGTCTTTAAATTTACTCCCAGAAGGTCTGAAACAGCAGACCATGGGTATCTTCTGTAAATTTTAGAATCCCTTTAAAAAAGAAACAAACAAACAAAAAACTCCCAAGAGTACTCATAAAGTGTCTTCTTAAGATTCTCCAACTCCAGGGGCGCCTGGGTGGCTCAGTCAGTTAAGCGCCTGACTTTGGCTCAGGTCGTGATCTCACAGCTGGTGAGTTCCAGCCCCGAGTCGGGCTCTGTGCTGATGGCTCAGAGCCTGGAGCTGAGTTGGATTCTGTGTCCCCTTCTCTCTCTGCCCCTCCCCCACCCGTACACGCATGCACAGTTTCTCTCTCTCTCTCTCAAAAATAAACATTAAAAAAATGTTAACACAAAAATAAAAAAGATTCTCCAACCTCCAGGTTGGACCAGACTTAGCCCAGACAAAAAAGATGAGGAGGTGCCCACCCATGTGTGTGTATATTATATGTAAATATGTATACAATACAATAAACGTGTCTATAAATATGTATATTATATATGTGCATATTTGTCAAAGTTAAAAGAATTCTACAATCTTGTTTACTAACCCAAGACATTCTACTTCCAAAAACACATCTTTAAGACCTTGCTGGTGAAATTTGAATTTGTTCTCTGAGCTCATTCTCTGTCACAGATACACACACACACACACACACACACACACACACCTCATTATGCCTCAGCCTTTTTTCTAGTCTAAATTAAAATTCTAATTTATTAGACGTGACAGGGATTTGTTAGCCACCAAGAAGTATCTCCTTTTCCAGGGGATGCCTGGATTTCCCTAGAGTGGTGTTCATTTTTTTTTCTTGGCTATAAATATATGAAAGACTCTGTCAAGAATGCCCTCAGGGCATGAAAGTGAAAGTGCAGTAAAGAGCAAGTTTATGAGTTGGCAGCTTGACTGGCTTCTCGACAGGGACCCATCTGCTCTGGGCTTGCCTTATGATCCTGTCTCTTGTAGCAACCTCGCCTGCTTGGCGTCCTCACGTGCAGTTAGCCTACAGGTGAGGGAGGGCACCAGTGACCCCAGAAGTCTGTCCAGGTCCTCCCAGAGAAGTGTCTGTGGAAAATTGCCCCAGCTTTTCATAAATTCTGAGGACTCCTTACTAGATTTGGACGTGTCCACTTAGTAATCATGTGACTCCAGAAACGGCGGCCATGTCTAACCCAAGCTTTAGGAATCAAACTCCTTCTCAGGTCTCTTGGTGTTCAGAAGGCAAGGCTTTCCCCTCATCTCTGAAGAATCTAGGAAGATGGAGGTAGAAAGAAACGTTTGAGATCTTATCATCTGAGGCGGGTAAAATGTAGTCTGATCCCCTCAGGGCTCACACACCAGGGAGGAATACAAGTTAACAAGATGTTGCAATTCTGAGGGCAAAACTCGATCATGGGAGACTACTTGTAACCCACCCAGAAGGCCAGGGCAGGGAAAGGGTCAGGGACAGCTTTCCAGAAAAGGAGCCGCAGAGCTGAACTTGAAGGCTAATTAAGAGGCATTCAGCTACAGAGAGGCTGAGGCGAGGTCCGGGAGGACAAAGAGGGCCAGGAGGTGGTAGTGAGTGGTTCTAATGGAGAGAAAAGCATCTTCAAAGGACCAGAGGCCCATGAGTCAGGGACACTGTCTCTCAAAACTCATCTGAAGTCCCATGTGACTGGAGCAGGATGCACGAGGACCTTCTTACAGGGTAAGAAGGAGGCAGAGGCCAGGTGGAGAGGGCTTGTATCCGAGGCCCTGAGAAGAGAAGCAACTGCCTCAGCCCCATCTGTGGTCTATCAGGCCTTCCAATCCCATAGCTGAACTGTCCATTGCTCAACGCTGCCTGTGTAAAGAAAGGCTTCCTACTAGGAATAGCCTCTAGCAACGGGACGGGGACACTTTTTCTGTCCCACACCTTGCAGGCAGTTCTGAGCAGGGCACTAAATGCCAATGGCACCCTTGGCAGGAGAGCTCCATCAACCCCCACGTGTTCCCAAATGCTCCCTCTGAGAAGCACCGTAGAGGGGAAGGGGGTGGGGAACCAGGTGCTTCTTCAAGAATTTCCCTGGTTGGTCCCTGGAGACAGGAAGTGATTGCATTGTGGAAGTGACTGGGCCCTCACCGTCCTCCCTGCCAGAGACTGCTGGGCTCTGTCTTCCTCAAGAGGGAGAGAGTGGGCAAGGGGTCCGAACCGCGGGAAGGTGACAGTGTGACCTTCAGGCGAGAAGCAACACCTGGCCGTAAAGCTCAGGAAAATCGATCCCGCTTTCCCACTTCCGTGGTCTCTCCTGGTCCTTCCCACAGCCCCTCCCCACCAAGACTTTCTTTTTTCGGTTTTGTTTTCCGAAGCAACATGGCTTTCACGCAGGGCCTGGTAATGAAATGAGATAAAAAGCCAGAGCAAGTGTTTAGAGCATTGCCGGGAGGGCTGGTCCCCCTCCTGGAAAGGCCGACTCAGTCGGAGCCGAGAAGCTGAGGCTGCCGATAACAGAATGCCTCGGGCCGGACAATGCATGAGGGACAGGAGCCCGGGAAAGGATGAAACCGGGAGGCGGGGGTTCCAGGTTGGGGACAGGGACACACAGGGGCCTCTTTTATCCTCTGTGGCAGGAGATAAAATCCACAGCCTGCCACACCGGCGCTTGGAAATTAATTCCTAAATTGTAACATGCACACCAGATCCGGGACAACTTGTGGGCTGGGGAATGACAATATCAAAGCCCCAGGAGCTAAGAGATAGATTTTATTTTCCCTGCTGACTCCCCATACCCTTGAGATGAGGTACAGCCGTCTCGCGGGCAGCCCACCCGGCCACGAGAGGGTCTGGTTGGGCATCCGGGTCCCGTCCCCTGCCCCGGCTCAGGTGAGTAGAAAGGTGTCAGCCAGGACAGACGGGACCTCTCTGCTTGCTCCCCAGGACTGTCCCCAGCTGGTGCCCACGGAGGAAATCCTGATACCAGTCGGGGAGGTAAAGCCAATCACGCTTAAGGCTCGAAACCTGCCCCAGCCGCAGTCGGGCCAGCGAGGCTATGAATGTGTCCTCAACATCCAGGGGGCGGTCCACCGGGTCCCCGCCCTGCGCTTCAACAGCTCCAGCGTCCAGTGCCAGAACAGTTCGGTAAGAGGACTCGTGCTCGGGCCCCGCCTGGAGCAGGCCTTTCTCTCACACCCATGCCGAGGCCTGACCCTACCCCCCTTTCCCAGAAACCTTCCGGGTCCACAGACGGGCCCCAGGAACAGAGGAGTGTGCGAGCATCTAGAGACCCTCAACCAGAGCAGGGCAGTGTCATGGTGACAGAGGAGGCGGGGTTCTGTGCGGGCCCTAATGGCGTAAGTTGAGAGCTTTGTGTCCTTTCTGAGTTTAAGGAGACCTCTGGGCCTTCAGTGAACTTTCAGCCAAAGCCGGTGGACTCCACTGCAAACCCCCTTCCCCACTTAGGAATAACCCAGAGGAAACTGGGCCAGGAGCTCAGCAGAAATAGAATGGCGCGAGGGGAGGTGGGGGAGGGGAGAAGGAGAGAGCGGTGAACTTCAGAGCAG
This sequence comes from Prionailurus bengalensis, assembly GCF_016509475.1. Lineage (NCBI taxonomy): Eukaryota > Metazoa > Chordata > Mammalia > Carnivora > Felidae > Prionailurus > Prionailurus bengalensis. The sequence continues at coordinate 34,548,047 of NC_057360.1, forward strand.
CAAGGGTTAAACCAATCCTGCATGCCAGACAGATAGCACGAGGTGTTTAATTATAATACTAGCCCAGAGAAGATCTTTTTATCTGCCAACTCCTGTCTCTGACTATGGGGGGTCAGCTAGAGATGCGGGGGGGCGATGTGACAAAGGTGTTGAGGGAAGCTAATTCGCCTGGGAGAGATAAAGAGAATCTGGGCTTCTTATCAGGCGGCTGTCAGATTCCCAGGTCACAGGCGCTTGATAGAATTTGTAATCGGTGGAAGGCCGCCAAGTGCAAGGGGAAGGTGGGATGAGAAAAAAAAAAATGCAACAGGACAAAGGGAGGAAGGTGGCAGGAAGGGCCGGGGTCAAGAGGGCGGACAGTAACATGACATGCCCTGAGTGGCCAGGGCTGGGCGGGTCCCTGAAGGGGATTCCCAGAGGTCTTCTTCACCGAGAGGCAGGGGCTGGGCCACCAGAGGGCCGATTTCTGAAGCGTGTGAAGGGCTTACAAGTCCCCTGTGGGACCAGCATGGGAGACAGAGCGGACTCCTGGCTACAGCTTGAGCCTTTAATGGTCGGGCTGATCAGATCTGTGACCAGAAGCTCTGAGCACTTTCCCTGGTGGGCTGTTGGCCGAAATAAAGCTCAAGTGCAGCCAGGGGACTCCTGCAGTGCCCAGCCCCCTGCCACCGCTGCACCCCTGTCTGTTGTGCACATGCTGTCCTCAGGACCCTGGTGGGGTTTGCAGAGCAGTACATGAACTTGCTGCAGAGACCGGACTTGTATGTGAAGAGGCAGACAAGCTCTTGGGAAGACAGAGACAGGGACTGGCAATGCCAGGGGACAGAGAGGGTGGGGAAGGGCCGCCAGGGATGTCAGAGCAAGCACCTGGGGAAGGCGAGTGTGGGCTGGACCGGAAGAATACAGGCAGGTTGAAGGGTGGAGGCTGTAGGGAGAGAGAGGCATTCTTCACAAGATGTGAACTGAAAAGAACCAGAGAGGTGCCGGAGCAGGTGTGTTTGGAGACAGGCATCAAAGATTTCTGGAGGAGGGCAGTGGAAGAGAAGTAAGCTTGGATTTGGATTACAGGAGGCACCGAACACCAAACTAAGGGGTTTGGGCTGGATCCTGTTGGCATTAGTGACTGGGAGTCGGGGAGGGCGCCATAGGGATAATTCGAGCGGCAGAAGGGGTTCCCCTGATTCTCCCTTTGCTTTGCTCCTTCCTCAGCCCAGAGGGAGCCAGAATCCCTGGTTTCTTTCCTGCTGTAGTCCTGGTCCCCCGAGATGCCAGCAATCCCGTGTGATAGGGAACCTCACAAGCCATGTGCCCTCTGCCCCTCTCCCCGCAGTACCAGTACGACGGGATGGACATCAGCAACCTGGCTGTGGACTTCGCCGTCGTGTGGAATGGCAATTTCATCATCGACAACCCGCAGGACCTGAAAGGTGAGCGGCTACTTCCGGGCAGAGTTTTTTGATCTTTTCGTGACCCCGGGAAAGACCGGGGCTGGAGGGATCAGAGCCAGCCAGCCGAGGTGCCATGAATAATACACTCCCTCTGTCAGCGGAACTCTTCAGAGGATCCTAAAGCAACATTTGGAGCCATCAAAGGAGTCCTGTTGGGAACCCTGTTTTATTACAACCAGAGCATCCGCCAGGCAGCTGCCAGCTCATCGCATTTTTCTCTTCGGCTCCCAGAGACTTTGAAGTGTCTGTAGAACCTGACCTAGGAGAGCAGCAAGCAGGAATGTCCTGCCAGTTTCCAGAGAAATAGAGATTCTGTTTCCAATTCGGGTCTGGTTCCCCTGTCCTTGGTCCTTCGCTGCACAAAGGTTTCTAAGGCTGCTCCCCTGGTCCTGAGGGTGGGTAGGGGGGGACAGTGCCAGGAAGCTCAGGGTGGAGCTGGGCTGACCTGAGAAGGACACTCCGTGAGGACCACCCTTATTTATGGTCCTATAAATTCATGGGCAGCTCCTCCCATGTGCCAGGTAGCCAGCCGTACCCGCCACACGGCAAATATCAACATGCCACCCTGCTCTCAAGAGTGACAAAGGCGACCCCGATATTGTGAGCGCTTGCGGTGGGGAGGCATCCACTACGCGATTGGGGGGGATTATTTCCCTTAATCGTAACAGCCCTGAGATGTTTGTACTAGTATGAATCTCATTTTACAGATAAGGAAACTTGAGACCCAAAGAGGCTAAGAAATGGACCAAAGTGCTCGCCTCGGCAGCACATATACTGAAATCGGACAGGTGCGCAGAGTAGCACGGCCCCTGAGCAGGATGACAGGAAAATTCACGAAGCATTCCAGACTGTTAAGACAAATAAGTGAAATCTTAAAAAAAAAAAAAAAAAGTCGAATTCACGCAGAGGGTAGGAAAGGGGTTGCCGGGGGCGGGGAGGAAATAAAGAGGTTGGTAAAAGAGTGCTAAGGTGATCAAAGTCTGAGGAACCTAGTGGAAACCACGGTGTCTGTAGTTGAGAGCAATGCTTTGTATAATTGCAATTTGCTAAGAGAGTAAAACCTAAATACATATTTGTAATCGCTCTCTATGTATGTGTAGGGTGATGAGTATGCTAACTAGCTAGGTGGGAGGATCCCTTTCACTATGTATATGTGTTTCCAATCATTACGGTATGGTATAATAACTTTAAATATCTTACGATTTCTCTTTGTCAGTTATACCTCCGTAAAACGGAAAAAGGAAAGAAAAAAAAAATAGGCTGAATCAGAAAGTTAGAGCCAGGATCCAAAGCAAGGCTGTCCAATCTCCAAGTGCACATGCTTGACCAGACAGACCACTGTCCTTCCAGTGGTTCAGACCACCGTAGGGGGTGAAGCCTTCTCCCCCTGAGACCCCTCTCCCTTACCATGAGCCACATCTCACTACACTTCAAGTAGCTAGGGCTGCCCCAGCTTCTCCGTCAGCCTGCCGGTCGCCCGTGGGTGCAGAGAGGGGACCAGGGCCACCAGAGGCCCCCACCCACAGGCTGTCATGGAAATCGATACCACTTTGGCTGGGAGAAAGAAATGGAACCAGGGAGATTTCTGTTCTACTTCTCAATACCCAGGCCAAATTTCCTCACTGCTGAGAGATAGACATTCTCCCTGCTGAGGATCCGGGCTTAGTTCCCAGAGGTTGGCTTTGCACCTGGAGCTTAGAAGAAAACAGCCACATCCAAGCTCTCTCATCAGAACCCCCCCTGGTGGCACTCAACAACTTGGGAGTGTGCGGGCACTGCCATCTCCACGTTCATCCCTCCTAGAGCCCAGTGTTTCTGGAAGCTGTGCACCGTGTTGGGTGGAGAAGGCCATGGTGTATACAGACTTGGGTTCTAGAATCCGAGAAAGCGGGATTCAAACTCCTGGCGTTTTCACTTAGTGAGGGATGAACTCAGACTATTTACTGTCCCTGCCTTGATTCCAATTTCCTCATCTGGGAAAGGCAGGAAGGGACGCCCTCCTTCTGGGGTCATCATGAAGACCAAATGAGGTGTTAGATGTGGACCATTTGTGCACGTTAATAAATGCTCACCACGCCATGGTTCACTTGAAGAGTCCCGTTCCCCGCACTTTACCGTAAGAAGCCGCGGGCATGAGGATGTTTGAATGTATTCCCCACAGCTGGGATCGCAGAGGGAGATGAGGACTAGAGGAGTAAAAAATGCCCCTCCCCTGGGGCCTGAACCTGACCTCCAGCACAGGCACTCAGGCCCCAGTCCTGAAAGCTTATGTCTGCTTGACCAGGAGCGTTGAAAATGAGTCTCTGAGCATTCTACTCAAGATTCTGAATTCAAAACATCAGCAGGCAACAGCTGAGCCCCAGGCTCCCAAAACACATTTCTGCTGACTGGCCGGTCCAGGGCTTCTAAATCAGTAAGAGACAAAAGCAAAGGCAGAAGGTCTGCAGATTCCCAAAGTGACCTGTTATGCAGCCAGGTTGTCCTCTCTGGGGACCAGGAACAGGACTGGGTGGACTTTCTCTCCTCGTCAGTTCTGCCTGTACTTGGCAGGCCCCCCGGTCTTCCTTGAGGCCGGGCTGACCTCTCTCCCAGACCAGCCAGGTCCCAGTGTATGGGCGGGATGCCTCTCTCTTCTCAGGCTCTACAGTCCAGCCGCCCACAACGTTGGAATATCAGAACCCCAGCTTGGGGCACTAATCTTAGGAAGCTTCGAGAGTCGTGATATGCCTCTTGGAGCTTCGTTTGTATCTGAAATGGGGAAATGAGTCCTTACCTGTTGTGATGAGGGCCACACGTGAGTAAGAAAGACAGTGCATAAGAATGTAGTGTGACTTTCACAGAACAGAGAATAAGTGTGTGTGCCACATCAGGTATGTTACGGCGCTGTGCCAAGCACTTAATACACAGCACCCCAGTCAAACCTCACAAAAAAGCAACGATCACTCCCCCCCCCCCCCATCACACATTAAGTGGACAAGGTTCAAGGAGTTTCCGTTGTGTCACGGAATGTGGTGATGCCACGATCAAAGCCCTGACACAATTCGGTCCGGAGCCAGAACTCTTAAATAACATTTTCTATAGTCCCTTTCAGCCACTATGAGGCTCAGTTTAGTATTAATCCGCCATCAGTGATTCTTGCGATGATAATGGTGATCGTTGGTGTTATCTGTGCTGGAGGGCGGTTTCTGTCTTGCCTCCAAGAAGAGGCCCGGCTGTGAGAGCACTCCCGAATCCCGTCGTGTCACCCCCTGTCTTGACAGTCCACCTCTACAAGTGTGCGGCCCAGCGGGAGAGCTGCGGCCTCTGCCTGAAGGCCGACCGGAAGTTCGAGTGCGGCTGGTGCAGCGGCGAGCGCAGGTGCACCCTCCAGCCCCACTGCGCCAGCCTCTCCAGCCCCTGGCTCGACTGGTCCAGCCACAACGTCAAGTGCTCCAACCCCCAAATCACCGAGGTGAGTCCAGCAAGTTCCCAGAGCGGGGAGGGATGGCCAGGCGCCGGCCCGGGGTGGGGGTGGGGCGGGGGGTAGCGGGAGAGGAGTTCAAGTGGAAGAATTGTAAGTGTAGAGCACTTAATGTGGGGTGTGGGAAGCCTCTCTTGAGCGCCACGATGGCCCGTGTCCAGGCCCAAATGACAAGCCTCTGGATGTGTGTCCTCGGGCCAGTGCCTGAATGTGCGTGCACGTCGTGTGCACGTGCACACAAGGGAGGCAGAGCCAGCCCAGCCCCCACTGCCAGGCGGGCAGAGCCAGGTGGGGACGGGAAATTGGCTGCCTGATGGGTGCACGTTTTAGAGAGCAGGCTTAGCTCTTCTCAGCAGAAATGCGATTTGGGGAGCTGCAATTAGCTCAGAGTTGCAAAGTTGAACACGGAAGAAGAAAGTCAAGGCAGGCGCTACATTGGCCACGGTGCCGTTTCCCAGGATTTACTCCCTGTCCCAATTTGTTTGTGCATTTTAATGGAAGGAAATAGGTAATTAATTATCCTGGGGGGAAAAAAATGATGCTTCTTGAATAGCAAATTGCGAAGGAAGATGAATAGATGATGCGGATGAAAATGCAGCTGCTCGGGGTTTGAATGGCCTGGGAGAGGAACAGTTGTATTTAACTTTGGGTGCATTACGCGTTCATCACTCTTCGCGGCTCCCTATTCACCGACTGTCACTCGTGGTTTGAAACTTATTGCACATTCCTTTATGGTGATGAGGAGTGAAGAAGGCCTGGGCAGGTAGCACTGTGGTCTGCTCATTTAAGAAAGCAGCGACAGGCTGCTCCTTTCCTGCCTCTTCGCTGAGTGGGATTCGCTGCCCTTTTTCCCGGCTCGTTTTCCTTATTAGCCGCAGAAAGCACCTTGGGTCCTCGCCTATGTCACGGGGTATTGAGCAGTTCCTGGCGCATCCCTGCGACCATGTTGAAACTCCAGATCAGTAGAAGGACACCCCTCAAGATCAAATGAGTGTTGCTAACCTACAGATGGTTGAAGATGGAGTGTTTCTTTAGGGTGCTAGGCGCTGTCTCGTTTAATCCCGTGACTACCATGGGAGGCATATAGTCTCACCTCCATTTTACAGATGAAGAGAATGAGGCTCAGAGGAGTAGAATGGTTGCCCCAGATAAGTGGCAGAGCCAGTATCTAAGTCCAGATTTATTTCCTTATAGAGCCATTTGTAAAGTCTCTGATTTGCCCAAGTGATGTGGAACAGGAAGCAAGGTGTCCTCTTCCTTGAGAGCCAACCTTCCTTCCTAGCTGACGTCGACCAGGCAGATGCCATCCACCCACGTGGCGGCGTGCCCCAGGGAAAGCACAGCACTGTGTCTGGCACCACCTAGGTTCTCAGTCATCCTGGTGGGAAGATGTTATGACGGTGTAGACGCTGTCGTCGAGCATCGGGCTTCCTCAGTTTTGTTTCTGTCTTGGGCACGACCGTGATAGTGCCCACTGACTCCATCCCGTGTCCTTACCTCGCTGGGCAAGGGCTTACAGGAACTTCTGGTTGGTGGTGCCCCAGCCTCTGCCCTCAGACAGCCGGCTCCTTGAGCTGCTCAGGGCTCCTTGCCTTCTCCCTGATTCTAGTGATTTCCAGCAACTGCTGGCCTGAGAACGTGTTCCGCCCTGTAAATCTTGCAGCTGCCGTTGTCCGTCTCTGCGTCTCTGCGTCTCTGCGTCTCTTCGCCTGTGGTACAGGGGAGCTTAAATTAGGCAGGGACTCGCTTCCATCAGCACCTCTCACCTCCGCCAACCCTGGCTGCTGCCGTCCCGTCTACTCCCCGACTGGCAGGGGCGCCTTCCCAGCCCTGAGGCAGGCTTCTCCCTGGGAAATCTCTGTCTCGGTGCTGCCCCTGCTCACTGACCGGGGACTGACGGGCTGCTCCCTTCACAGAGGACACCCAAGCTACATGATGCTAATTAACCCCCTGAGGTAATTAGGCTGTAATTGATTTTCCCAGTGAACGTAACAGCAGGAGTTGGAGGCCCCAAGCAGTGGGGTCTCCTGTTGGCGTTTTTTTCAGAGGCTATAGAGAAATGAAAGATACTCTTTGGGGAAAAGGAGAGACAAATCCATGCTGTGTCTCAAGCCACGCAGGGGGACATCATTCTGGACGGGACATGTAGCAGGGAGGATCCAGGCCTGGACTATCGTATTCACCATTATCAGGAATATTTTCTTTCATTTTATGTCTCCTTCCCTCAGCCTACCCTCCTTCCCCTGTAAAAGTCATCTTCAATTTTTTCTTAACTTTTCAGTTTTGAAATAATTTTAGACTTATAAAAAGGTACAAAAATAGTCCAAAGAACTTTCATATACCCTTCACCCAGATTCTCCAAAATTAACATCTTACATAACCGCAGTGCAATTATCCAAATCAGGAAATTAACATTCATACAATAATGCCATGTAATATACATGCCTGATTTACATTTTGCCAGTTGCCCCACTGATTGTCCAGGATCCAATCCAGGGTCACATGTGACATTCTGTTATCATGTTTCCTCAGTGCTCTAATTCTCAGTCTTTCTTTGTCTTTCATGACCTTGATACTGTTGAAGAGTACGGGACAGTTGTTTTGTAGAATATCCCTCAATTTGGGTATGGTTAATATCTCCTTATGATTTAATTTAGGGTATATAGTGTTGGCAAGGAGTACTAAAAAAAAAAAAAATGTGGAATACATGTCAAAAGGGCACAGGAACCAACTTGATTTGGCCCCAGGGGCCAAATCTGGGCCCGTCTGTGCAAGAAAATACATAATGATACTAGTTGACTTCAGCAATAGAATAAGATCAGAATCTATGGTCCTTATTGATATAAATAAACAATTAACAGGGGAGAAAGGAAACTCTTCTTCATATTAGAAGTCTAACTGAAACATGTAAAAGGACTTAGGGAAATAGAAAATCATCAGTTGGCAAAATTCACAGTAATAATTATTTCAGGAAAAAAGGCCAATGAATTGGTGAATGAAAGTAGGGTGAAAAATAGGATGTCGGCCGTCTTGAGCCATCGCCTCCCAAGGTATGTACTAATTACAACAAGAAAAAATAGTAACTTTACAGAGAAGAAAGCTGGTAGACACTACCTATACGAGGTGATCAAAGATAATGTCACCAGTAATGGGAAAGAAGCAGCCTCATGTGTGTCTGTGGCATCTCTTACCAAAAAGGTATCCTTTGCTAAAAGTAACTTTGAAGAAGAATCAGCTCCTTTCCCTTACTGTAGCTTCCTGGGCTACTTCCTTGACATTGGCACAGATCTTTTGATCTTTTAATCTCTTAATAATCCGTATTCTGTGAGACCCAGGCCCTTCTATATGTTCCTCCCCCCTTGTCTCTGGCCGTTGCCTTGCAAATGTGTGTCCTTGCAAATGTGCAGGCCCATGTGCAAGAGCCATTTACGACGAAGATCCTTCTGGAGGGGTGAAAAGGGGAAGGATTCTAGGACGGCCTTGTGGTGTCTGTTGGAGACAGCAGAATTCCCAATGCTGGAAACCAGTGGGGACCCGAATGGGCACTACCCTGTTCAGGGGCCTGGAAATCAATGAGATGACCTCAAATGAGTCCTGCTTTAGGAAGAGGAGTGGGCTCCAGCTGAGTTGAGCGGACCGGACCGCTGTGTTCCTCCTTAACCCTTTCTTACCCAACTGTGTCCATGGCAACCAAGCCCACCCCAAGAGACCCGTCTCCTGTGACAGCTTCATGTAGGACAAGTCTTACAGCCTCCCGAATTTCCCAGTTTACATAAACTTCAGGTTAGAGACCCCCTCAGGACCCAGCGTCTGCTCCTTCCCAGTCAGCCCGTGGTGTGATAATGATGCTGTCCCCCGTGGGAGGCATCCCAAGCTGCTCTCGTCCTCACCATCATCCTGGCGTCTGTGCACATGTCACCTGTTCAACCCCAGGAACAGGAGACGCGCAGAGGTTCGGGAAAGCCCGCGACATGCCTGGCCCACCCCGTTGCTGCGCCTCCAGACCTGCCAGGACCCCAAAGGCGAGGACATCGCAAGCCACCCCCTAGAAAGGAAGGCTCAGAAGAAGCATTTTCGGAGAAGCTGTGAAGGGGAGAATTGGGCAGAAAGGGGAAAGAGACCGAGTATGTAATTGGGAAGAAAAATTTAGGAAGGTTCAAGGGGATCTAGAGCTCAGGTGACAGAGGTCTCCACTCCAAGTGGGTACGTCGGTCGGCGAGGGCCGCGGGGACAGAGCACCCCCAACTGGGTGGCTTCAACAGCAGAAACCAATTGTGTCACGGTTCTGGAGGCTGGAGTCCCGGGTCTGGGTGCTGGAGGTGGGCTCCCTCTCAGGACCGTGAGGAAAATCTGCTCCGTGCCCCCTCCCCTAGCTTCTGGGGGCTTGTGGTGTTCTTGGCCTGTAGACACATCGTCTACATCTCTGCTTGCATCTTCTCATGACATTCCTTCTTGGTGTCTGTCTCTATTTTTTGTTTGTTTGTTTGTTTAAATAAGGATTTCAGCCATATTGGATTAGGGCCCACACTAGTGACCTCATTTGAACCCGATTGCCTCTGGAAAGTACCTGTCTCCAAATACGTCACTTCCTGAGGTAACAGGAATTAGGGTTTTCACTTGAATTTGAGGAGGATAAAATTCAACACCTAACAGAGCATTGCAGTAAATAAATCCTCATGTGATGAGCGACTACTGAATACCATGTGCTGTGCTGGCCTTGGAAGTTAGCGCATGGATAGGCGAGGTCTGGGAGGGGAGACGGGCTGCAGCCTCTCGCTGCAAAGCCCCAGCCTATCCCTGAACATGAGCCACCTGGAAGAGGCTGGCATCTGCTTGTCCTCCAGGCCACTCTGCTTCCTCCAAAGGGCCTAAGACAGAAAGTTCTAATCTACACCCTTTGCTTTTGTCTCCCGTTTCGAAAGAGGGTAGCACCGGGGATCAAGGTCTTGACAGCTAATGAGGACACTTACCTCAGGCCAGGGACCCGAACAGATGATCCATATCCTAGTTCTGGGAGTATTAATAATAACAGCCAGTCTCGACTGTGCCCCAGGACCTTTGCGTATCAACTGATCCTACAATTATCTTCATTTAAGAGTTGAGGAAACAGTGCTTAGGGAAGTAAATAATTTGCCCCAAGTCACCCATTTGGTTAGTGGCAGAGCAAACTCAAAACCAGGACCTTCCGACTCCAGAATGCAGACTTTCCCCACCACACATACCGCCTGTCTTGGTCAGAGGGATAAAGGGATCTTCCCTGGCTATACACTCTTCCACCTCACTCCACCCCAAGTGTACCAAAAATATCTTGGAATTCTCTTGGAAGGCCTCAGGAGATGCCAGAAAAACTGGGAGCACTGGCTACCCTTTGTGTTGAGCCTTAAGATAACCGGTCTTCCTACACATAATTAGATCTACACTTGATCCTATGAGTGGTGAGGGGGCAGGAAGTGCATTTTGGGGTGTGTTTAAACTTAGGGTGACTCCTTCTTACCTGTACGGGATGGATGTGACTTTAATTGTGTATGTTTATGAGAGTTATCAGACTTGATTTCATTGGTTTCTGATGGTGCCTGTCAGCGGGATGGTGGCTGAGATGAAAGCAGGAAATTACCGAGCCTGGTGGTTCTTTCTTTCCAAGCATCTCAGCTGGATGAGAGCCCAGAGGACGGAGGCCAGGTGGCTCGCACCTGCGGGTGACAGTAGAGATCACGGTGAAGAATAAACAAAGCTGGCTTGAAACGCCAGGGACCCATCTCCAGTGTTGGGGTCCTCAGGGATTGACCAGGAACCCGTCACCGTCTGGGTACCGGAGAATATCCCTGTGTGTGTCTGAAGTCACCTGCCGCGTCGCCCCGTAAGGGCACACTGGTGCCAGGCTGTAGGGATGCTGCTTCTGCAGTCACCTCTCCACTGACCACATCGTAGATTTTACTTTGTGAATTTTTCCGTGTCACTGGCGTACCCAGTCCCCTCACTGGCTCACGCTCAGGGAGGACAAATTCTCTTTACCACTGTCTTAGGCGTGTGTCCCTGGGAAAGAAAAGCGAATGTAGAAAACCATGTACATCCTCTCTAAAACCAAGCCTCAGTAATAGTTGAGACAATATTTGTCTGAGATGATCCATTGTTCTTGCGTTCCTTCTGTTCTCCATTTGCCCAAATAATTCAAAGTAGATTTCCAACCCCCACCCTGGACTCTTCTGTTGTGAATGCATTTGTGAAGTTGTTCAGGGAGTTGGACATTTACAAGCACTTATCTGTAAGGCTGCACCAAATCTCTGCAGGAAAGGCCAAAAGCCACCTGCCCAGGGCCAGGAAGACTCGCTGCAAAGTTCCTAACAAATAAATAAATACGTCAGCCAGCTTTCCTGAGAAACGAGTCAGCGCTCTGATCTCCCCGTTCATTTATTTGCAGGCCTCATTAATATAACATCACTGCAACAAACAGCTAACGGGGGACGGTGTCAGGATGAATAATGGAGTTACTCTGCTGAGATAACAATTAGGTTTTGAATGTACTATCAGCTAAGACAGAGCCAGCAAGGATTCGCGCCGGGTAGGAGAGCTGGTGCCACCGAGGCCAGAGACTCGGAGCTATCAGCTGGGCTCTGGCCTACCGTGAAGAGTGTGCACACTCACATGCACACGCGTGCTTACGCACACACACTCACACACACCGAAGTTGGAAAAGGATGTGACGACTTGCCGTCTTGAATCCAGCTTCCAGGTGTCTCTGGCCAAGAGCCAAGAGGCCATCAAAATCTGCGGGCACAAAGTTGGCCCCACTGCCCTCGAAAGTCAGGAAAACTCTAAGCAACAGGAAAGGAGTAAGTGGATTAGCCAGGAGAGGATTAGCTGTCTATATACCCCCGACGTGTCCTCACTGGCTTGTCCTGATTAGGGGGCCACCTGGGGCAGAACCCTCTTGATCCCCGTCTCAGACGCAGGAGCTTTTAATACAAAGCAGGTCCGTCAGTTGGGGGTGGTCCCTCCTGGAGCAACTTCTCTGGGACCACCCCCCCGCCCCCCGGGCTGTTCTGGGAGATTCTGATGTCACTCTCTCCCATGTCCTCTTAAGGACCCAGTCTAGGGTGCTGACAGCCTGCCGGAGACCTGCAAAGCGCTGGACTGGCCCAGGGGAGAGGCAGCCGACACCATGCTGGGCCACCTCTACAGCAACCAGCCACTTCTCTGGACTCCAGCTAGCCTGGCTTCTGCCCAGATTTCTTCATCATAAAATAGCAATAAGAAAAATAATAGCTAACTTTCACTGAACGCTTATCTGCCGCTCAGAACTGCATTTAGCACCTTACGTTATCTCGTGTAGACCTTACGACAACCTATAAGGTAGGAGCTTTAGCCCCATTTTACAGATGAGGAAACCAAGGCACTGTGAGGGATGACAACTTTAGCAAAGTCACACTGCTACAAAGTTCTAGAACCAGCAGTTAACCCTCGCCTACTTGGCTCTAGAGGCCTCACGTGTGACCCGTATACTCTTTTTCCTGGGCTCGCTTAGGAAAACAGAACTCTCAGTCCACGGGGCTGGAGGGGGGAACGGGGCTGGCACCCAGCTCTGCATCCAGCCCGCTGCAGAGATGGAAAGAAAGCCAGTGGTCCCCACGCCTGGCATCACGTGGAGAGGCTGAACGTGAATGGGCCCGGGGCAAGGTGACGAAGGGCAAGGCCCAAGGGGGCGTGTGCACATTCGCAGGGGCAGGGACAGAGAAGAGGGAGGGGGAAGCTTCCAGAAGCTCAGAGACAAGGCAGTGACCAGCAGAGCCAGGGGCAGAGCTTCTTGGAAAGCAGCAAGCTCTGGCCTGAGCCAAGGGGGAGGGGCTGGGGGACCTCAGCAGAGGGAAACCCACGAGCAGGCTAGGGCATGAGTGCCCACGCCTGATGACCCAGGGGTCTCTTCCCGGACAAGAGGATGGTCAACTCAGGCCGTGTCGTGTAGAAGCCGAAAGCACAGGTTAGCTGGACCCGGTGGGCTCTACCACTCACTGTGTAACCTTGAGCAAGTTACTCAACCTCTCTGGATACTAGTCCCCATCTGTAAAAAGGAAATTGTAACAGGACCTCCCTCTCAGCTTGTTTGGAGCCCTAAGTGGGATAAAATATGTAAAGCCCTGGGCACCCGTCCTGGCTCATGATAAGCACTTAATAAACGAAGCGATGTAAGAATATGCGATGACAAAGGAAATGAAATAAAGGACGGCGGCCATCATTATCAGAATCTCCAATAACCAGGAGCCCACGTTCAGCTTCTGCCTTCGCCCCGCATGTCTATCGGGCAGGAGATCCGAGCCGAGGAAGACGGGTTCTCTCGGGTGGAAGCCGGGCCTTGTGAGGCTCCCGCCAAGAAGGGGTCATCCTGTCACCCCTCGAACCCCTAGCCCGCAGGAGCCCCCAGCCCCGCCCTCCGGAGTGGCCCCGGCGGCACTCCCCGGGCTGCCAAGCCCTGAGGCCTGGGGCACCTCGCTCTCCGCTCCCCGGCGCAGCCCCTCGGAGCTCCCCAGCTGTAATTAATCGGCTGCATCTGCCGTCGCCCTTGGGCGGCTTTGTGGCACAGTTCCCTCCGAACCTTCAATTAGTGGCTGTGAGAATCAGGGCAAGGGGAGCGTCGCGGCGGCTGCTTTCCAGGTCACGGCACCCACGGTGGAAAACAAACATGTCGCAGTCTGGCAGGAGGCCAGATTCGGCTGGGGTGCTCTGGAGCTCGGTGGGGCTCAGTCGGGCTGTGCGGCTGGCAGGTGGGGTCTGGGTGGGTGCGGAGGTGGCTCCCCAACAAGAGGCGCCGGGAGGCTTTGAGAGGGCCCAGCGGGAGACTGGGAACCCCCCTACGATGAGCACACGCCAGCCACATCCCACATCCCACTGCCTGCTCATCCTGGCTTGCGATCAGCGGATAGAGTACTTGGCTTAGATGTGGATCAGTCACCTGTATACCCGGGCACGGTCGGGGACTGCTTCCGGGGCACCGTGTAAGGCTGCTGGACCAAGCCCTGTGCTCAAACACCTTTCCCACATTCTCCTTCTGAATGCTGCGCATAGACAAACTTCTCATTCTACTATGGGCTAAAAGGCCAGTACTCTTAAGGCAAGGTAATAACACAACTTAAGTTCCCATTAAGATGCAAATAAAGGTTTCTTTAGGGAGAAGAGACTAGCAGGGTGAGAGGTATCTAAAATAGGGGAAGGGACCCCAGGGAGGGGGAACAGAAAAGACACCTGGGAAAGAGACCAAGGTTTCCCCTCCCTCTGGGAGTTGCCCAGGGCTGGCCTGGTTAATGGTGTATGTGACAAGCGGAGGGAAGTCACCTGCGCAGGCCCTCCTTACTACACACCCGGCAGGCCTTTGCTCAAGCCACAAGCCTCCTTTGGGTCGTTACACTCTCAGAGGATGCCTGGACGTCCAAGGGTCCAAAGGAAAGCAGCTGAAATGATCAAAGGGTTTAGAAAACAAGATCTTCCAACAAAGGGCTAACAGAATTACAGAAGCACAGGCCAGGGGTGACTTAATTGCTGTCTTCGGTATCTGAAAGATGTCTGATGAGGAGGCAGCTGTTCAGCCCTCCATTCAATGAGGAATCACACCAGAAATTGGCTTAAATTGAAGGAAGAGAGATTGCAGGAAGGACTTCTTGAGATTCCGTTACAATACTACATCACTCCCAAGCCGCACAGACACCTCCATTCTTCCAGCTGTCATTATAGAACACAGTTTGTTTTACAATCTGGTGGGACCAGCGTTTCCCAGTAACAGAGAACGGGGGATATTTACCGAAGGCTGCCATGTTGCAGGCCGTGTGCTAAGTGTCAGGTTGCTAAGCAAAAGTGAGACTGTCTCTGTCCCAAGATAGTTACTGTCCCATTGAGAAAAGAAGCAGCTTACAGCCCGGCGGGGCCATTACCTTCTTGGGCGTGTTCACAAAGGGCCGAGGGGTAGGAGAAGGTGCTACTGAATCTGCCCCAGGGGGTCGGAGGAAGCATCACAGGGGCGCGTCTTTTAGCAGAGCCTTGCAGGAGAGGTAAGCATTTGTCAGTGAACTTGCTGGACCGGCAGGGGGAATGGAACATCACCTTTAGACCCTATGGGCCTGGGGATCCTTAGCTGTCCCCGGGAGCATACGAGATACCTAACAGAACTGGAGTTCTGGGGAGTAGGCGGGGAGGAGTGCACAGTGGGAGTCGGCCCAGAACATAGGGGTGAGAGAACCCCCTTCACCCCCACCCAGCAAGAGCAACTTGCTTCTGGGCACATCTTTACCTCATCACCTACTTCTGAGGTCCACAGGCAAGAAGTCAGATTTCCGGTCCACGGCATAATACGGGTTGGAAAGCAAGGGATTGAAGTGGTCCATATCGCAAGATCCCAGCTGATTTTACAGGTTCCCAGCTCCTCTCCCCATCTCTCCACACCCTCACTACCCACACTCACACACACTCGTACACATCCCAGACTGTCAAACCATTTGTTTGTGTGGGTGTCTCATTCAGAATTACTTTCCTGGAAGAATTCACTGAGTTCATTGTGAAATGCTGTGCCTACCCCAGAATGGCTGATTGCCAGGGGAAAAAGAAATGGCAAAGAGGGAGGGAAGAAAGAATGAAGACCATTCCAGACAGGGCCTGTGTCCTCCCCCAATTTATTCTGGGTGAAAGGGTGATGTCTGGCTCAGAGTCGGCTTCTGTGCAGGGCCCAGAGTCCACCAAAGCCAACGTCCTGTCCTCAGCAGCATGGACAAGCTCAGACTCTCTCCTGTCAGCCCACGGGCAGCTGTCTCTACCCCCATCACTCCAGCATCTAAGCTCCCAGGTCCCTTTGGCCTCCTTCCAGAGGAACAGAAAAGATTCCCATCATCTCTCAGCTCCCTACCAACACCACCAATCCCATGTTTTTGTGATCTGGGAAGGCACAGGTGCAGGGGGAACACCAGGGAGGAAATTGCAATTGTCAAGACCCGCCCTCTAAAACCACCAGTCATATTAGGGATTTTCCAGATGTTGTCTTCCTTAACCTTCAGAACATCCCTGTGAGGGGGAGCATTGTCATCTGTTTTCTGATAAGGACATGGAGATTGAGGGTCACATAGCTCATGCCTGTCAGAGGGAAAATTCAAATTCTAGTCTGTCTTACTCTCTCCCTGCACAGACGCTACCCAAGTCTCAGATGGGCTCTCTTCCCTGCCCCACAGTAGCCAGCAGCCCAAGAGCCATCTGAAACCAGAAGCCAAGACCTGTGGATCTGGTCACCATCCCAGCCCTGTCTTGATTCCCCTCTGTCAGTGGGGGGATCTATCTAACTCCCACCCTGCCTTTTCACCCTCACCTCTGTTGGAGCCCCACTACTGCCTGATCTGGGGGTTCTTCCTTGTAGTTCTGCCAGCAGAGGACTCCGCCAACCTGCCTCATTATAGACCCGTGTCATTCTCCCAAGAGAATCGAGCTCTGCAGATGCTACACTGACCATCCTGCAATCTAACGCTGCTTGGGAGGAGAGCCTTTGTGGGCAATCTCCAGGGTCGACTTGGGACCCCGTTGCCTGGTCCGAAGTGGTACATATTTTTTTCATATAATTTATTGTCAAATTGGCTTCCATACCACACCAGTGCTCGTCCCCACAAGTGCCCTCCTCAAAGCCCATCCCCCGTTTTTCCCCTCTCCCCCACGCCCCTGAAGTGGTATCTTAAAAGATCCTGTTCACGTTCTCTCTGGAGAATATGTCATTTTCCACCAAGCCTCCCCTCTGTAGCTTCTCCCCAATACTTGGTCCTGGGAAAAACGAGGAAAATAGGATGCCTGGGTTTTTACCACCCCAGACCACCACACAGACATCAAGGCCCTTGTACTCATTCTCAGAGTCTCCTCGAAGCCCTCAGGTGTTAGGGCACGTTTCCTGCAGGATACCTTTCTCTGCGCCTTTATGCCCTGAGCCCAGACCTCCACCTTGACTCACTCTGATTTTAAGCTGGGGGAGAGCAAGTGAGGTGCAAAGGCACAGAGATTTCTGAAGTGCATTGCGTGGACAGGAACCGCTGGTATCTGGGTAGAACATAGACATAGTATAAGAGAGCAGATGTGACTGAAGAATTAATGAAGATCAGAACCTGAAGGACAGGGGCACCTGGGTGGCTCAATCAGTTAAGCATGTGACTCTGGCTAGGTCACGATCTTGTGGTTCATGAGTTCAGACTCTGTGCTCAGACAGCTCAGAACCTGGAGCCTGCTTCGGATCCTTTCTCTCTCTCTCTCTCTCTCTCTCTGTCAAAAGTAAACATTAAAAAATATATATTAAAAAAAAAAAAAACCTTTAAGGACAAGTGCCAAGCCAGGAATTAGGGACTTTGCCTTAACAGTGGTCAGAGCCATTGCAGGTTTTCAAAGCAAGCAACTAGTAACCTGCCCAAGTATGTGTTCGTGAAGGTCACCTGGTGGTGGGAGGAAGTTCGATCTAATGGGAGAACATGGAAACCCTCGCTGTTAGCGTGAGTGGGAGGTAGGGGAGCTGTGCTCAACACCGACTCAGGAAGACAGAGTGGGGCACAGATTCAGAAGATGCCAGGGAGTAAGATCTCATAGTGCCTGGTGACTGTTATTTATTGTACGTGGTATTGTAGGGGAGGGAAAGGAATCCGTTGAAACCACTTGGAAGGTTCCTGGCTGGGTGCACAGTGATTCCATTAACCTTGAAAGAGAATCTGTGAGGATAATCAGGTTGGGGGTGGAAGGAGGAAAAATTAAGAGTTCATTTTTAGACATGGTGAAATTTGAGGTGCCTGAGGGACACACAGGGGGAAGTAGAGATGTCCAGTAGCAAATGGATATATGGATATGGAGCTCAGGAGAGAGGTCTGTGCCAACGATATAGATTTTGAAAGTCATCCCTAATGGAGACCTTGGGAATCCTTTTGCAAATCAAATGCTCACCACCTCATCTATGTTTGGAAAATCCTGACTTTAACACATCAGTTTTGTTCGAAGCAAGGAAGATATAAGCTGTGTCCCTTGTAAGTCCTAGAACGGGGTGCTTACTTAGAGCCTTGACCCCTAACTCCTTTGCCACCTGCCCCAGGTGCTGGCAGCATGCCGCATAGCATATGCTAGCTATGTGGGAAAGAAGACCCCGGGGACCCAGTATTCCCCAGGTATTTGCCAATGACCTAGGAGGACTCTGATTCTCCACGTTCGGATTCCAGCAGCTGGTAAGCTAGCTTAGAAGTGATCAGACTGGTGTCTCCACACCCCAGACTAGCTATCTCTTTGGCATGCGTCTTCATGCCAAGATTATAACACTTGCTAATAACAAAAAAAATAATAACAATAATAATAATAATCTTTCATCTCTAAACATACAAGCTGGCGTATGCCTCTGAGCAGCTCTGTGTTGGCAAATGGATCCTGCAGACCCCTCCAAGTGACCCTGGTCATGTCTCGGACCCCAGCCCTTGAATGTCAGAAGGGGACACTGCAGCGACTTACCAGCTGAAGAAAGCGGCCTCGCAGAAGCCACCAGTGCCGCCAACTATCCACAATCCAATCCCCATGCACTACCTGCAAGATGGAAATATTTTTAGCTTTTCCAGAAAGATTTCGTTTCACAGTTTTTCTGAAAGGTTGTAATTAACTGCAGCGAGCAAAAGAATGTATTTTTAAAAATAAGAGTGGGGGAAGGAGCGCAAACCAATCCCCACGGTTTTGCCAGTTACTTTTGGTAGGTGGGTTCTTGTCCTCCAGGTGGCTGGGGGAGGGGTGAGAGGGGCCAGTGGGGCTCATTCAAGTGGATCAAAGGAGAACCCGGGCAGTCAGATTTGCTCAAAGCAAATTCTTTCCTACCGATGTCTCCTGCAGGGGCGTGGAAACATCCCCTTCCCTGGTCCTCATTAACGAGGGTCCATCTCACAGAGCCCGGGAGGCCCAGGTTGCAGAGGAAACGGCACCGGGGGAGGGTGCAACAGCCAAGATCCGGTTCTGGTTAATTTCAGAATCCCCAGGGACAGGAAAGCTGTGGGGCTACCTGTTCCTCCTGCCAGCTTCTCTCTCTCCAAATTGTTCTGCTTCCCCCACTCACGCCCAACACACAGAGATGCCTCTGAGCTGCCTCCACTATCCCACCCTTGATTCGTTCCATGAATCTTGTTTATTTTTATTCCTAAGGTGGGATATTTTATTCCCAGAAAAGGGAGTGAGAGCCTCAGACAAGGTGACTTGGGTGAAATGGGCCCTCCGATGAGAGAGTTCCTTCCCCCAGGGAGGGAAGGAGGCTCCACCATGTAAGAACCGAAGAAGAGGGTGGGGGTCAGGAAGTCTGAGTTCGAATCCTGACTGTGCAGCCAACTTCCCGAGAGCCCAGGAGTGGGCCTGGCAGAGAGGGAGGCCTGTTCCAGTCTTACCCACGATCGTGTCTTCTCTGCCCCCTGTCACCTGGGGATTCACGGCCAAGATGGTTGTACAACTCATGGTGCCCACATCACAGGAAGAGCGCAGTGCCCCTTTGGGGAACAGAGAGGAGGGAAAAGTCTCCAGAACCTTTTATAGCATTTCATTGTATTGACTTGTCATCTCTGCCCCAGGGCACACTGGCTCCACTGGGTGCCCCACCAGCATGAACAGGGTTTAATGGGAGGCTCCCAGTGGGGCTCAAGCACAGAAGGTCCCGGCCTGCAACTCTGCCCAGACGCTCCATCTGGGAGATTCTGGTGGACTCTTGACCTTGACCAACCCACCCTTCCCTCTCTCCTTCCCATCCTGTCTTGCCTTTCTTACGGTGTAGTGAAAAGAGCCTTGGACTTTTTTATAACTGTATGTATAAGTTGTACGAGAATCTGCGTATAAGATACTCTGAGCCTGCTTCCAGTGATTGAGTTCACTTCTAATTTCCTCCTACTTCAGATAACTGTGGACCACAAAGGATGAACCTACTCGCTGGGATCTATCTGTTCTGTCCCAAAGAGCGGCATTTTTCCAAGAGCCTGATCTAATCCCAGAGAGAAGTTTACACCTTGGGAGAGCCTGATTCTGCTGTTCCTTTGCCCGTTGGGCCCGAGCAAAATGAGAGAGCATTTGGTGACTGAATTAGGAAATGAATAACTAGATACATGATCCTCGTTAATGAGAAGCCAGGAAAATTTGGGAGATCCTAAAGTTATCTTTTTCATGGTTCTGCCATGCATCCTGGGCTGTGTTTTTGCAGCCCATGTCCAACACACTTTCCATCTTGAATCTTACCCCTGAAGCAGCACCTAATCTTGGACTCCTCTGGACTCCCACAGCTTCCCTCCGAATCTACCTTACCACTGTGTGCGTGCCCTGCATCAGGGAGCGTTAGGGATGGCTCCCTTTTTATCTCTTCCTCCTGGACCAGAAGTTCCTGGAGGGCAAGTTTCCTGATGTCCTGGGTATTCACCATCACCCCTATGGTGTCAAGCCTGTAGGAGTGACAGTAATAGCACGTGACGATTACAAAGCCCTCCCTGGTTTACAAAAAGCTCACAAACACGCCCCGTTTGGTGCTCCAGAGCGAGGCTGGCAGAGATGATGATCCATGCCACTACCCCGCCCTTCACAACTAAGAAGAACTGAGGCTTAGGGCAACTGTGACTTGATCACATTCAGGCAGCACATCTCCCAACAAGGATTTTCTGTCTCACGTCCAGTGCTTTCTGATCTTTGTTTTGTTTTTGTTTGTTTTTTTTTTTTAATAAATGAATGCTTGAAAGAATTAATGACCTGAAGAACTGAGGGAGTCGTGTGAAATGATGTCAGGACCCTAGAGAGGCTATAAAGTGGAGAAAACATGCCGTGTGCACCCACGTTCCAGGTGTCCGCGAAGTCCCCCCGCCTCCCTCGCGGAAGGACAGGGCACGGCTGTCTCTGCCTCTGTGGCCCAGCAGGT
Organism: Prionailurus bengalensis; assembly: GCF_016509475.1. NCBI lineage: Eukaryota > Metazoa > Chordata > Mammalia > Carnivora > Felidae > Prionailurus > Prionailurus bengalensis. The sequence goes on from NC_057360.1 coordinate 34,568,853, forward strand.
TTGTGACCCATTTCCCTCCCGCAGATTTTGACGGTGTCTGGACCACCTGAAGGAGGGACTCGAGTGACCATCCATGGCGTGAACCTGGGCCTGGACTTCTCTGAGATCGCCCACCACGTGCAGGTGGCTGGGGTGCCCTGCACCCCCCTGCCGGGGGATTACATCATCGCTGAGCAGTGAGTCCAGCCCGCTCTGGCCCGCCCTTTTCCCATGGAGCTTCAGGGTAGGGGCTGCCCCTTTCCCTTTTCTGGGACTTCTCCAGGATTCCCTCCCACCCCTCTGCTCCCGTGGACCCTGCCCCCAGAAGCCTTCCCTGGGCCCTCTTCTACCCCACCTCCACTTCCAAAGGCTCCTGTGTGTGTGATTCCCTGTCCCCTGGCTCCTGTGGCATCAGAACTCCTAGCACAACACTGTCTCTCATTCAGTCTTCACCTGCCCTGGCCACCGAGCCACGTTCCCAGCCAGCCCAGGTTCCTCCTCGGTCTCCCCGGCCCCTCCGCTGCCAGCCCCCATTGGAATGCATCCCGCACAGTGGGCTGCGGGCAACAATTTGTTTGGCTCATGGGGCTCTGACAGCAGCTTAATCCGAGCAGGGCCTCCGCCGGAGCAAATTCATTTATTTCACTAAGGGAAATGTCAGCTGGAAATTAGAAAATAGGCATGTAGCCGCGGACAGGCGAACGGGGCTCCAGGAGTGACATATGTTCCAATTTGGGGTGTTCATTTGGCAGTGGTGACCGCTGTGGAGTTGGTGGGCAGGAGATGGGCACAAAACTGGGGGCAGGAGCCTGGAAGGAGGGATGCTCCCCCCACCCCAATCCCAAAGAGAGACGGAAAGGAGATCATTCTGGATGATTTGTCATGTAAAGTGGGGTCAAGTCTCCCTAGTCCTGCTGAGAACACAGCTGTGCTGTGCGAGGGGGAGGGGTGTGAGGGGGGAGCCCCAGAGCAGGGCTTGTGGGAGGGGCTTCTCTGCCCTAGCTCCACCCCCCGCAGCCCCAGGCCCTCCCCCTGACCTGCCCAGACCCAGCCTTTAGTAACCACCAGAAAAATGACATCACTTTCTCTTCCGTCAGCCCTTGCCCCTTCTCATCCATTTTCTCATTTTTAATTGGAAAGGACTCAGAGGTGGAGACTGTTATCTCCCTTTACAAAGCAGGAGAAGGCAAAAGGCTTGGGGAAGTGAAATGACTTCCCCAGTTCACTCAGTGCACAAGTGGCCAAGGCAGAGCTGGAACCCGAGTCTCCTGACTTCCACTCCAGGTCTCCCTGTCTCATAAGAGTGGATAGGGCAAGACTCCCGGACAAGAATGGCCTGAAAATGTCATGATCCTCCGGGGTCAGGGGCCACGATTCCGGTGTGGGCCCAGAGCAGGGTCAGAGTCAGAGGAGTGACTTCCCAGGCTTTGAGGACCCCATTGATGTCCGCTCACCACCTCGGGGGAGAAGGAGCCGTTCTAATCCTTCAGACCGGCTCCTCCCCTGACGACCTTCTCCCTGCAAGGGCTGAATCTTGGAGGGAGGACTGGCTGGGGCTACAGGAAAGAGATGAGGGAGAGAAGAGGAAACTACAGAGGCTGTGGGGCCAGAGAGGAGGTGGACGCATCTGGGGCAGGAGGCGGGACAGTCTGTGGAGTCCTTCCGGGTCAGAGCCCTGCCAGGCTGGGCGAGACCCTCGGTGCCACCTACCCCGAATCCACCTTGGCTTTAAGGATCTGCCCTGGGCCTCCGGACAGAAGTCAAGTCTCCAACTTGGTGAGGTGCCACAGGACTCCAAAGGAAAGGGTTTGGGGGACCACTGGGTATGGCTTTGAGCTGAGAAGTGCAAACTCTTGGGCAGCTGGACACGGAGAGCTCATGAGATTTGGAATTCAAACGTGTTCTAGTGCTGCCTGCTCTACTGACCAGCCCTGAGGCCTTAGGAGACTGTCAGTCTCTCTGACCTTCATCAACCTCATGGAAATCGTGATTCCTACGCTACGGGTTTTGGGGGGAAATTCAGTAAGATGAGAAAATGGAGACTGCGATGTACCATAGGAATGTGAGGAAGTATTCTATCTTTGGAATCAAATGCACCACCCTCACCCAGGGCCGGGGGAGAAAGCGCCCGTAGAATCCACAAGTGAGGCTATGCAGGGAGCCCAGGGAGGTGACCGGTCGAGGTTGGTGGCCCGGCACCCCAGAAAACCAACACTGCCTTCGTGTGGGGCGCGGTGTGGGCAGGAGGGAGCAGGCCCTCCACACCTCAGTTGGTACAGCCCTGGTTTCCAGCCTCCTTACCACTCTCGAGGCTTCAGAGTTTTTAGCATCATTAAAGCCTCCCGCCCGGGCAGACAGCAGCAGGCATGATCATTACAGATGTCCGGGAGAGATGAATTTGGCTACACGGGCCAGTGCAGTGTCCCGGGTGCGGGCAGGGTTAGCGGGCACGGTAATGGCCCACCATATGCTTGTGCCACACCATCTATCACTCAGCAATTAGGTTAATGTTGGTTAAAAGGCCCCGCTTAGTCTTGCAATCAGCACCCCACCGGTCTGTGGAGGGCCGGATGATTCCATCACAGGACGTTTCCTGGGTGATAAGACTCAGGTGGGGGCCGAAGCTCCCCACCCCCAGGGGTGCACGCTCGTGCGGAGAAAGGTGCCATCCCTGCCGGTCTGTGGGAGGCGGTACTGTGGGGGGGATGAGGGCACCGGGCTGGGTGCCAGGAGTTCAGCTATTGGGGAACCGGGTGACTTGGGGCAAATCACTTTGCTCCCAGATTCTCAAAAGTCTCATCCGGGGAATGGAGAAATGGAGAAATAGACATCCTTAGGATGTCAGAGGAGGAAACTGTATGCCCCAGGGAACCGCACTTCCCACCGTTAGAAAGCCTGTCGGTGTCACTAATGTGTCCCCAGAAGCTCCCTGTCAACCAGGGAGGAGTCGAACCTCTAAATGTTGAACGTGGATAGTTGGTTAGTCAGGCCCCTCATTTTGCAAGGGAAAAATGTCGGCACCCCCAGCTGTCGTCTCCTTGTAATATACTGGGGATCCTAGAGCCACCAGAGACACCAGGAGGAGGCCAGGAAGGCAGGAGGCCCCCAGAAATCGAACCACGGGAACTTTGCCAACTCGTAAGGCTTGAAGGAGGAAGTGGTGCACACACTGCTGCCTGTGGTCATCGACACCCGGGAAGGTAGGGGGCACCTCCCGACACCCCAGCAACCTCAACTGCACCCCGACATTGCTGCCACGTCCACCCTGTCCCCTCCCCAAAATACATAGAAGGCGTTCCATTAATTCTGCAAGCAGTAGAGCAGAATGGTCAAAGGCTCAAGCTTTGGAGTCAGGTTGACCTGGATTTGAACCGTGGCTCTGTCGCTGTGGCTGTGGACAAGTCACGTGGCATCTCTGAGCCTTGGTTTCATTGCCCATAAAATGGAGCTAATAGGACCGCCCTGCAAGGGAGCTCGAGATGACACGAGAGCCTATCTTGTACCGTGCCCGCTGTGATCACAGCTCAGTAAATTGTAGCTCTTATTATTATCAAGGTACCCAATCTGCCATGGCCCGACCATCATTCCTCAGTATAACCCTTTTTACTCCCCGCAGCCTCCCCTGCTTCTTCCTTACCTTCCTCTCTCCCTGAGCTCCGAGAACAAATGATACAATTGTATTCTGTATATTCCAACCTTCAGTGCGGGCACGGGCACGGGGCGGGGGCGGGGGGTGGACCGGGAATAAAAGGAAGGAGAGTGAGAGGTCATTGGGGTTCTTCCGCGTGCTTCTCAATTCCTTAGGATTCTCCCCCAGTTCTTCCCTACCACCCCAAACCCTTTGCTACAGCCCACAGCTTCCCCCTGCCCGCTTCCCACTCACAGGTGAAGGTGAACTTCATTCCATGGGTGGGGAGAGGCATCAGTCACAGTGCCAAGGAAGGGAACCCAGGGTAGTGCTCTGGCACCTTGCTGCAGCCTACCCCTGCCCCCCTTGCATCATGCCCTTCACGGTGGGGCATTCAGGGCCAACCGCGGGCACTCAGCCTTGGACACTTGGGCAGTACTCCTCTCGCATCTGTCCCCCTTCTCCCAGGTCCCTGATATGTAAAGCTTATGTTTTGGGACATAAGGAAATGTTCTAGAAAAGACGGTGCACCAAAGGGCTCTAGGCCATTGTTCACACCCTACAGAGACAGCTGAATGGGCCATTCTAGGCCTTCTCCTCTCCTGCACAGACCCCTGGGCCCCAGGAGGAAAAAGTATGCCCGCGGCTTTCACAGGTTGTCATATCTCCTCCCTCCGCGATATCAAGCCTACCATGATCTCTTCTTCCTCCTTTCTTCTGGAGGATGACTGTAGCACAGAGTGTCCAGGGGGTGGTGAGGGAGGGACGAGAGAAGGAAAGAGATTTATCTGCTGCCCCTTCTTCTTTGTCCTCCTCTTCTCCTGCAATGGATGACAGATTCTCCTCTGAAGCGTCTCAGGAGTACAGGGCATATGGTTTGCAGGACGGCAGGGACCCCAAACAGGTGCAGGCACTAGGGCCCAGGAAACGGGATGAGAGATTTGTTACTCCGAGCAGGTAGCAGCCTGAAAATAACCACACACAGTACCTTAAATTAAGCTTCTCAAATGCTCTGCTAATGAGGTTTAAGAAGACAGTTCTGTGTAAAATACTAATTGATCATCCCTATCAGCTTTACTCTGGGTTCGTAATTAATTTATTTATTCATGGAGGAAGGGAAGGGAGACTGCCCTTCCATGCGCATTCAGTACTTTCTTGTTGAATCTAATATGCTAAACGTGATAAGACAGTTATTGCATGTTAAGTAAATATTCACCAGGAGTTAAAGTACTTATTTGGGATTAACTGTTATAAAGGAGGTGGAGATCTGTGGCATGCCGTGTGTGCGAGCGTGCGGTGTGTTTGTTTAATGCAAGTTTTATTACATCGAAATGAAATCTCTGTTTAGTTACCTTCCTTCCTGGAGAAGCCGTGGCGATAAGCGCCTCCCAGCTAGACGCGGATCGACCCCCATGGTGCCGGCGTAATGCTGGGGATGAGTGCACCGGGGTCTGTTTTCCTGCCTCCCCGCTAAGCAAACCTACCGGGGGCACCAGACTGCTCCGAACTCTTATGCGGTGTTGGGAGGAATCGAAAGTCCTTTCTTCCGTCCTTGGGTTCTCTTTTGCGGAGCCTCATGGGACCCCGTGCCTTCTAATTCCAAGCGAGAGAGCCCCCCGAGAACCTGATTTCTTCAGTCTCTCCCGTATCCTCCAGCTGCCCGCCCTTTCGAGAAGGCTGCTGTGGCCAAGGCAACCGGTGTCTAAATGTGCTTGTTGTAACTGATCTCAGGCACCAGGGAGGTCATCACTGGGGGTATTGATCTGCACTTCATGAGAGAAAACACTGTATCCCCCTCTTGCCTCCAGCTACCCAGCCTCTTAATGTGAGACGTGACTTCCAACCCCACGGCTGGTTCGCTGCCTCGCCCACCAGCTTAGGGCGCTCAGACTTTGATTAAGTGGGAGTCCACTGTCAACTGCCGTCCTAATGAACTCATCCGCCATCCACCCCTTCTGCTGCCGAGGGACTCGGCTCCTCCCTTTGGCCGGGAGCTCCTGGTTTGGGCGTTTACTATCTCATCAGATTATCTATTCCCTTTTTAAACCTCACTGTAGGAAACAAACCACTGTTGAATCACCTTGGCAGACAGGCCCTCACTCACTCCTTTAGGGCGAGTTGCCATTTTGGCTTGTCACACAGGAAGGAACGCGAAATTACTGCCCCTGGGTCTCCCTGTTGGACATTGGGTTTTATCCCACAAATACTGGGTGACTACCCCGTGCTAGGCACCTCAGAGGCACTGGGAATGCAGGTCGATTCCGAGAATTAAGCAGCATAGCGTTTGGAGGCACTCCGGACTTTAGAGGTGATCTCATTCGGCTTCTCACTGTACAGATGAGAGGCTGAAGCCCAGAAAGGGAAAGCACTTTACCCGAGGTCACACAGCTAGATGGGTGAGCAAGCTGAGTCTTGGTACAGCACCAGTGCAAGTGTGTGATGAGTCATTCGTTGGGACGGCGGTGGGGGTGTGGGGGGCACGGGGGAGGTAAGATGAGAAGTATAGGCAGGGATGTGGGCTGTGGCCAGGCCTCTCACGGGAAGATTTGCTCTCTCCTCAGGATCGTCTGTGAGATGGGCCATGCCCTCGTGGGAACCACCTCCGGGCCTGTACGCCTATGCATTGGCGAGTGTAAGCCAGAGTTCATGACCAAGTCCCATCAACAGTACACCTTTGTGGTGAGTATTGGGCTACGGGGCTCCCAGCCTATTCTAGGCTTCTCCCACAAAGGCCCCACACCCCCCTCAAGCCGGGGGTAGGATGGATGTGTGACTGACGATGCTATTAGAGTCTCAGAGAGTCACGGGCCAGAATTCTAAATAAGGCAAGATCAGGTCTTTCTTAGAAAGTGGATCCTACCCGTAAGGGAGGGAGGGGGCCACCCCTTGTCCTGCCAGTGTGATATCTTAGTCTCATTCCAGCCTAATGAGGACAGATCCCCTGAGGGACCTAATTAAAAAGGTCTATATTTATCCACATGCTTTGTTTTCCGCCAAAGCGATCGCGAGTGGGAGTTTAGAGAAGTCACTTCAAATCCTGCAGAGACAAGTGTCTGTGGCAGGACCATGGGAGCAGGGGGTACTGAGTGAGTTGCTCTGCGTGATGGTGTGGTTAGGCACACTGACGCACACTCACAGCTGAAGACATCTCTTCGCGCTCGGGCGGCGGGTAGTAGAATCACGACAACTTTCTCGAAGGCCGGCACTGTATTCCTGCTGAATCGATAGCGTGCTTCTGGGGCCTTGGAATCTGCTGGGGCTACCTTCCTGCTGAATCAATAACTTGCTTCTGGGGCTCTGGAGTCCCTTTGCTGACACTTTTCTATATTGCCACATTGAGTTCTTCATTAAAAAGTGTTAACACCAGCAGATGGGGTCAAACCAGCCTTGCTGAGAGTTTTGAAAAAATCATTAGACCACAACATTTTATTCTCTCTAAAGCATTTTACTGCTTGTTTTAGGTTTTCCAGGCTCTGCCTTCTTATCTTGGCATCTCTGTCCGTTTCTCGTAGTCGTCTTTTCCTCAGATTGGAGAGTACCACTGTCTGCCCGCCCCCGGCTTCTCCTCCCTTCAACGCAGGATAGACAGGGTCTTGTGTGAGCAGCAAACACAGAAAGATGCGGGGTGGGGGTGGGAGGGGAGAGAAAACTGTAGAATGTCCCAGATGGGAGAGGCTTTAGAGATCATTTAGCCCGCCCTCCTCTCTTGACATTGGAGCAAACAAAAGCCCAGAGTGATCTAGAAGCTTGCTTCAGGGCCAGTGGACAGTGACCGGCTAATGCGGTCTAGAATTCATGCAGGTATAGTTGTTCAGTTAAAAGCACTTCCCACTCCCCCAGCCTGGCCCTCCAGACAGGAGCAATTCCTTTCTGATTTAGGTCAGCCGCCGGATGCACCGTAGGCCACATGACATTTCTTTCAAGCTTCGGATTTTATTTTACAGCTTAGGAAGTTGACTAAAATGTGCTGGCCATCGATAGGACATCCTCCTGATGAAGGTGGGGGGGAAGCTGTATCTAACACTGACTGACAGCCGTCTGTACCAGGCCCCCGGCCGTGCCCCTCACGTGCTTAGGAAGGGACAGGACATGTGCAGGGGCCATTAATGGAGGACTTTGGCCCCTTAGTGGCCCAATCCAGACAAGGATGCTTTATTCAGCCTAATCGATTTTGTGCCAAAAAAAAATCAGTACAGGCTCTAGATAGAGAAGCATTTTCAAATTGCTCTCAATTTGTAAACTAATTGATAGATTAGTCAGTGTTACCTCTGCCTTCCCATTGGTGTTATGAGCATGAGACTCCCCAGGGAGTTAATTAATTCTAAAGCGAGGTCCGTCTGCCTTCCCTGGACATGCCAAGAGCCTCTTCTTAGAAAGGGCCTCAGCTCCAGGAGAAGAGATTGAGAAAGGGCAGAAAAAGTACCTGCACTCTGAGCAGGGACACAGCTCCTCCTTTGGTCGTTACGTCCAGCGTGGGTCTGTCCCTTTGGCCCAAACCTGAGTGTGACCGTTTCTCTGTTTTTTTCCAAAGAACCCTTCCGTGCTGTCGCTCAACCCCATCCGAGGACCAGAATCGGGAGGCACCATGGTAACCATCACAGGCCATTACCTCGGGGCAGGCAGCAGCGTGGCTGTATATCTGGGCAACCAGACCTGCGAGTTCTATGGGTGAGATGGGCTCAAAGGAGCACTGGGAGGCTGTACGTGTGAGGCGTGTGCGCGCCTGTTCCGGGCGTGTTCACACAGGTGCCTGCCCCTTTACTCCCACGGGTGGGCCACGTCCTGGGCCCAAACACCATTCCAGTCCCTGTGAGCAATCCATCCCGCTACTCAGTTTATAGCAATATAGACCACTTAGTCAATATATCTAGGGGCTAGATACTTCTAAAAATAATGAGAACAAGGGCCGTGAGAGCTGCTGATGGGGAAGTTCCCAGAAACTCTCCAGTCACCATCAGGACCCAGCATTCATTAGGTCCCCACTATGGGGACTCGAGAAACATGGAGACTACATGACCTCAGTCCTCAGCAAGCACACAGACTTATCCTCAGGGCATCTCTTGTGCATGAAAACCTGAACAGCTGCTATTTGCCGGATACTCCGATGAGGCCTTGGGGATATAGAGAATCCTGAGAGAATCCATGGGTGAGAACCCAACGTGCTCAGTATCAGCCAATCATCTCCTCCTCCGGTTATAAACTCCCTAAGGGCAAGGACTGTGTTCTCTTCTCTGCATAGTAGGTGCTCAGTGAATACTTACTGAATGACTGACCAGACTCTAAGCACTGGCTAACTAGCCTATTCTAGAAAAATCCAGAAAAGAAAAGATCACCCAAAGCCCACGAAGCCCTGACCCTTGCCCCACATTCTCCAATCCCCTTCAACGTGTTCCCTCCCTCGTCCAACCAGAGTCGGATCTCCAGTAAAAAGAGGCACTGATATACACCGATAAGGGATATGTTCCGTTGTGTAGAGTATGAAGGAACAGAGCATTTCGTGGGCCATACATACCCTCAGACTGAGGAAAGTCGCCTCTGAAGCCAGAGAGCTCTCCTCATTGCCAATGCCTTTCTTTACAACCCTCTTGCTGTCTCCCTGTCAGGCGGTCAATGAACGAGATCGTGTGTGTCTCACCCCCGTCATCCAACGGACTGGGCCCAGTCCCCGTTTCTGTGAGTGTCGACCGAGCCCGCGTGGATAACAACCTGCAGTTCGAGTACATAGATGACCCCCGGGTGCAGCGCATTGAGCCGGAGTGGAGCATTGCCAGGTGAGGCAGAGGTGGGACGGATAACGCCCAGCCGCCACCTGACAGAACCCCTGTCTTGTGAGGGGGCCGGGGTCGAGGTGGTAGCCGTTTGAGAGGGCTTTTAACCTAACCCAGCCTCTGCTTGTTCCCAGTGGCCACACACCCCTGACCATCACAGGCTTCAACCTGGATGTCATTCAGGAGCCAAGGGTCCGAGTCAAGTTTAATGGCAAGGAGTCTGTCAACGTGAGTAACTGCCGGTCCGCCTGGCCCTCCCTATAACCACAGCTCTGCGTCTGGGTTTGCAATGTGATGAGGTCTGTGTTAGCTCCCTCTTCCAACCAGATGCACTGGAGCGGCCGTCTATGGGGGAGGAAAGTTAGTTCAAGACCCTGAGCTTGGAATCATGGCCCCAAACATCTGAACCTTCCAAGGACTCTTGCAATTACAGCATAATCATTTCTCGTCAGAGGGCGAGTATATAAATGTCCTGGCTTCTGAGCTTAAGAGAGAGCACAGAAGGGCTCCTGGTTTCGTGCTATGTTTGCTTTGAGGTCCCGTAAGAAGCAGTGTGGAAGGGTGAAGAAATGCTGGCTCCAGAGGCAGACACATCTGAATTAGAAGCAGGACGCTGCCCTCCATTAGTCGTACGACCACGATCAAGTCGTTTAACCTCTGTTATCCCCTATTCTCTGCCTGTGTAAACGCTGACGATAAGACTCTCCTCGCCGATCTGTAACGCGAAGCCCTTGGCGGGCACTAGGTTAGCGCTTGATAAACGGCAGTCACTGCGAGCAGCTAGTCCTACCCCGGCTGCGAAGGTGATCAGTCGAACATTTTGCTTTACTCCTCGGTGCGGAGCCATGTAACTTAATTTTTTTTCTCTACGGACGTTTGCGGTTTTTAAAGAAGTTCCCTATCATAAAAGTAGAATGTCTGAGATGTCGTTACACATTTTTTAGTTAGTTCTGGTGGCTTCCCCCTCAGTCTTGTTAGCCGGTATTCTCTGAAACACTGCTGTATTCGTAATTATAGTCCAGGAGATGCTATTATGGCTGTTATTTTTCATATAATTGCTATTATTGCTGCTTTGACCTCAGGGGATTGAGTAGCTGTGATAGAGACAGGAAAGATGGTACTGTGCCTACCCTTTTACCCCTGACAGACCCCCCGCATGCTGGAAGCTTCCTTAGGAAACACAGAAAGGCACAAAATGACACAGCATTTGAAGGCAAGTTCTGGAAAAGTTACAGGGATCATCTGGTCCACCCCCCTCGTTGTATAGCTGAGGAAACTAATGCCAGAAAGGAGTAACGGCTTGCCCCCAGCCACGAGGGTAGCTGGAGGCAGAAGCAACTAGATCCCCCCAAAACCTGGACTCTTCATTACCAGACCCCGTGAGATGCCGGGGATCTGGTTATGACGTTCCATCATGGCAGACATGCAGGGACACCCGTATCACGCCTTCAGTTTCCACCCTGGTCACAGCTCTTTGGGCCAGGAGAGCACGTGCCTCCTTATCCCAAGTGGAGAGCCTGATCCAGAGCCCACTCCACTTCCAGACTGAAGCCAGTGTTCCCAGTAGCTCACAGACCACCTTGTCAAATTCCAAGGACTAAGTGGAAGGAAGGAAAATGAGGGTGGAAATGGGAACAGTGGCCTGACACTCAGGAAGGACAAAACCCCTAAATAAATTAGGTACGTGTTTTGAAATAAAGGTTTCACTATTACTCAGGTATGTCAAGGCCAACAGCACAGGAGGCAACTGCCATTGGAAAGATAGTTTGTTATACTCACAGACCCCAAGGGAAGGGGGCTTCCACACCAAGGGGGAAGCAGCCAGGGGTGGGGGGTCTGGAAGCAGAGGGAGGAAAGGGCACTGTGGCGAGAGCCTTTATTATGGCTTCTGCAGGAAGGAAGCGTGAAGGCAAGGTAAACAGGCTTAGGGTTGCCCAGTCCGAATCGTTTTAGCAGCCTCTGGGGCACGGGGCTGTTCCTGATTGTCCCGTGCCTGGCCTGGTATGATTAGGGATGGTGGATGGGTGCTCAGAGTGTGGAAAAGGAGGCAGTCGGGGGTCTGGGCTCCGGACTGATTGGTTTGCATCACAACAGCGTGCTCTAGCAGGCAGGTTGTTTGCGGTTTCTAGGCACTGGCTGGTCCCAGGAGGGGGATCCCTCCAGGTCGTAAGGCCCCAGATGTCACAGCAGTAGAAGTACAGGAAGTAAAAGACATGGTTAAGGCAGTACAGAGTAAGTATGTGACTGACGAGGTTAACCTCCAAAGCCTGCGGCCTTAGTCCCCACGAAGCCATTTGAAGAGAAGACTGGTCTGGAAAGGCCTTCCCTATACCTGACATCCATCTGCAAAGGCTAAGGTCCTGAGTGTCCTCTGCCCTCACCAGGGTGCCCCTGCAACCCTGGGCAGGAATCTCCCCAGCAGTTCCCCCAGCCCACCCACTGTGCCCTCCGTGTTTCAAGGAGTTAAGTGATGGTTCCTCCCTGTTGAGAGCTGGGGGTCCTCAGGCTCAGTAGTGACCTGCCTGGAGCCTGCAGGCGGACAGGCCTGGAGGAGCCACCTGGATGTGGTCTCTTCATCAAGCCTGGCTTCACAACGGGAAGGTGGTGACCTCTGTCCCCTGCCTTTACTGTCAGGAGCTCTCTGTCAAGAGCGGTGGGGACAGAAGAACTCTGCCCCCCGCCCCCACAGGCACCTCTTCAGCCCACTGGGTCTACCTCTTGCCTCTGGATTTTGAAGCATCCCCAGTGAGAAGTGAGAAGGGCCAAGGCAAAGGCCGCAAAACCCCCAGGAATTTTGGCAAATAAAGTGCCGATGCAGCACCGGGCAGTTAATGAACAGAGCCTGCTTGTTTGGGAGGGATTTGCTTATTCAGAGAGGAGTCTGGTCTAGGGAGCCCTCCCCCGCCCGGGCATGCAGCCCTCAGCAGGCTGTTCTAGTGAAACTCTTAAACTCCCTCTGGAAAGTGGGGGTTAACACTTGGACTTGGGGGTCTGACATAATCTCTGTGCCAGGGTCAGCTTCTCTGCGATTTCACACGGGGTCTTGTTTTCGGAACATGAAGCTCGTGTGTGTGTGTGTGTGTGTGTGTGTGTGTGTGTGTTGGCCAGACTCACAACACATGTGAACCTGCCAGGACAGCATGTACTTGAGCAGGCCGAGCTCTCCCAGATGCCCTTGGCTGTTGCTGGGACACCCAGAGCCCCAACCAGGACCGTGCTGAGCACAAGCCAGGAGGAGAGCGCGTGGGAATCGGGTTTTGTCCACATGCCACGTGGGGTCCTGTGGCGGTTTCTTCGGTCCGGCCACCGCCCTGGACAGCCCTGGAACTAAACCACCAGAGAAGGGAATGGTGCCACTCACACTAAGTCGAGGCCAGCTCAGCTAAGATTTTAATACAGACACCAGGGTCTACCCAAAAAGGAAGGACATTATGACCTCAGTATCTGTACCCGGGCTACTCCCTTGTGTAGAGTGGGGGGTGGGGGGGTGCCTGGCTGCAGAAGAGAGAGATCCTGAACAGAATGCTTCAAGACTTGAAGGATTCTTTTTACTCATCAGTGTATTCAGTAAACATTAACTGAACACCTACTATGTGCTGGCAGAGTGCTCATCTCATGCTACTCCCTGCGCCCCAACACATACACACCCTGTCTACACTGCTGTCCTGCTTTGTCCTCAAACTCCCTCCTCCCCAGGCCTTTGCTGCCCTTCCTTCTGCCTGGGACTCGCTGCCCCCACCCCTCCCCCTCCTTGTCTAGGAGAGTCCTACTCGTTCTTCAGGTTACATTTCACTCCTTCTGTGGAAGGAAGAGTGTCCCTGAGTCATCCTCGGGCCACGGCCATGCACTCGCTCTCACACACACACCCCCCTACCCTGCCTGGTCCTTGCCCACTGGGCCTTTCACACAGGCACTCATGCATTTAGCGGTGCTCGAACCCCTACTGCAGTCCGGTCCCCTTCTGGGACTATGTTATAATGCGTGTTTGGTCATTTGTCTCCTCCTCCGGACGATGACAGTGTCGCTAAATGGCCCCAGCTGCTAGCATAGCGGCTGACACAGAACAGGCCATCAAACGACGTTGGTGAATGAATGAATGAGGTTAACATGTGTGCCCCAGTCTCCCAAATTTCACAGTCCTTTTTCTCAAGGGGCTCACCGTCTAATGAAGACAACCAAGTAATCAGGGGGTGACAGGCCAAAGCAAAGAGAGGGCGGGAGGTGGTAGTGTGACCCCCCCCCCACCACCTCTCACTCGATCTGCATTTAAATGCTGCACTCTGGGCCTCCCAGGTTTGTAAAGTTGTGAACACCACCACCCTAACCTGCCTGGCACCCTCTCTGACCACGGACTACCGGCCCGGCCTGGACACTGTGGAACGGCCAGATGAGTTTGGATTCGTCTTCAATAACGTCCAGTCCTTGCTCATTTACAACGACACCAAGTTCATCTACTACCCCAACCCAACCTTCGAACTGCTCAGCCCTACCGGAGTGTTGGATCAAAAGCCAGGATCCCCCATCATCCTGAAGGTAGGGTGGGCAGAGAGCAGTGCCTGGCCCGGGCCGTGATGGTGACAGCCCCCCTCCCTCCCGGCCTTTCCTGTTCGCCTCTCTGTGCTCACGGCCTCGCAAAGCTGCCATCTCCCCGAAAAGGGAGCTTGTTTATAGATATTGACCCGTCCAGCCATATATCTGGCCCTTGGGATTCTCAAGGAACACTTTACAATGTCGCTGTTTGTTCTGGTGAGCTTTGGGACGCCAAAGTTCGGCAGCGCCTTGGAAGCAAACACTTCCTTTCATTGACCGCTCCCGTGGCCACTGTAGCCCGCGCGCCTATTCCGCGGGGTCACGGTGCCCCGGAACGATTCGTCCACCTGTTTTGTTACTTTCCTTTATATCCCACGGGCTCTCCTCCAAATGCTCCCCGGTTTGGAGTCTGTCTCTCCTTCCAGTCTTCTTCCCATCCCTTCCTCCCTTGCTTTCTCTCCTCCCCGCATTTTCTCTCTCTTTCTCTGGAAATTGGGGCTGTTTGAAGCTTTCCCCAGAAACTCTGCACGGAGTCATCTATTGGTTTTTGCACGGCTGCCCTTCCCCCGCGGCTGTCATCTCTTTTTTAGGCAGTTAACGTCTGCGTCCCTGTGTCAATTGTTTCTTTTAAGATTACTGTTCTCCCCAGGGCAAAAACCTCTGCCCTCCTGCCTCTGGAGGTGCCAAACTCAACTACACCGTGCTGATTGGAGAGACCCCGTGTGCTGTCACTGTGTCGGAGACACAGCTCCTCTGCGAGCCTCCCAACCTCACGGGGCAGCACAAAGTCATGGTGAGTGAACCCTCTTCCTTTTATGACTCCCCCCCACCTCCTCGCCGTGCATGCATGATCTGTCACAAAGTGAGGCTGTCCCGTCTACTTCCTCCATAGCCCCTCCTCATCATTTTCTACATTGAGATGGGTAGAAGTCGAGAACCCAAGAAAGGAAAGGGAGATGATAAGCAGGAAGTTGTTTCATGTCCAAGTCTGTACTGTGTGGCCGTGGTCACTCATTGCCCTTTCTGAAACATAAGGATCGATGGCATGCCAGGGCTCTACAGCGTCTGTGTGTGTGCAATGCACAGGTTCACGTGGGCGGGATGGTGTTCTCTCCTGGCTCGGTGAGTGTCATCTCAGACAGCTTGCTGACCCTGCCAGCCATTGTCAGCATCGCGGCGGGCGGCAGCCTCCTGCTCATCATCGTCATCATCGTCCTCATTGCCTACAAGCGGAAGTCTCGAGAAAACGACCTCACTCTCAAGAGGCTCCAGATGCAGATGGACAACCTGGAGTCCCGCGTGGCCCTGGAGTGTAAGGAAGGTAGGTGGAGGCACGGTCTCGCTTCCTGGCCCCATCTTTTGTCACCGGTCCTTTACCGCCTCCCGGGAAACTGCTCTTATGGCTGTTTCCATCCCTCCCACCCTCAGCCTGTTTTCCCAGAAACTTACTTTGCTTTCAGCATTAGAGAAGTCCCATTAAGAATGCCCAGGGCGAGGCCCTAGGTCTGACCATCTTGTTCCTGGCCTTCCTGAGCCCTGACTCATCTCCCAGTCTGGGAGCCTTTCTCTCCCTTTCGGGGCCTCGGTCTCCCCACAGTCAGAGCCTCCCAGGCTCGGCTGTCGGTTGCTGTAGGTCCCCCAGATGGGAATCCGGCTCCTGTTTCTTGCATAGCTGCTCTCAGAGCGTGTGGAGGCAGCAACAGCAGGAGAGGCAAGGGAGCTCTTCACCTGCCTCCGGCCTCATCCCCTCCCCTCCCCCAGGGCTCGTTTTCCACCCGTGCCACAGGCCGAGCGCTCTGAAGGCCGCCACTCGCTGGTGTCCTCGGCTGTGGACACACGTGGGAGGAGCGATCGCTTCCTTCCATCTCCCATGCAACTACAGCCTCGAGGTGACACATATACCTGGTGGCTGAGGACCCACCGGGCTCTCTGGGTAAACATTTCAATTAAGAATCAAAACATTTCTCCCTTTGCTACAAACATCAGGATCAGGAACAAGCCCTCTCTGCTGGGTTAAAGGGAACGGCTGGGCTGGGGCGACGTGGGGAACGGCTTCTCCGGTGCCAGGGCAGGGGAAGGGCGGGGAGAAGGGCATCAGGCAGACAGACCTGCCACCAAAGGAACACTCCCCTGTCAGCTGAGGGCCTGATGGCTGGGGCGCCGCAAGGTTGGCTTTGGTGTTCTTAGTTCCCTGTGTGTGTGTGTGTGTGTGTGTGTGTTAAAGTACACATAACATCACATAAAATCTGCCATTTTAACCCTCACTGTCTCCACACCCTAGGGCTCTTCCTTCCAGCTCAGGAGCATTAAGTACATTCACATCGTTATGGAACCACAACCGCCATCCAGAACTTTCTCTTCCTCCCCAGCTGAAACGCTGTATTCATTAAACAGTAACCACGGCCCCCTCCCCACTGGCTGCCGTCAGCCACCATTCTACTTTGTTTCTATGAATTTGACTTCTCTAGGACTCTCATATAAATGGAATCACACGGTATTTGTTCTTTGCATCTGGTTTACGTCATTAAGCATAATCCGTGCTGTGGCATCCATGTGGTTGCAAGTGTCAGAATCTCTTTCCTTTTTTTTTTTAATTTTTTTAACATTTATTCATTTTTGAGGGATAGAGTGTGAGCAGGGGAGGGGCAGAGAGAGGGGGGAGACACCGCATCTGAAGTAGGTTCCAGGCTCTGAGCTGTCAGCACAGGGTTCCAGTTTTTCCACATCCTCGTCAACACTCACTGTTGTCCATTTTTCTATTATAGCCACCCTAATGGGCGAGATCTCATGGTGGTTTTCATGTTCATTTTTGTCCAAGGTCTTTGCATCTTGATTCATTATCCTCTTGCTTGGAAGAAAAGGGGAGGGAGGCTGCCTGTTGTGCGCTTGGCTTCATCCCCTTGGCCGCTGCCTCTCCGCTGTTTCGAGAACCTGCAGCCCCATGCATGATACTAGTCATGGTGTTCTTCCCTTTTCTTTGTTTTAACTACACTTGTAATACGCAGAAAGAAAAGGCAAAATTAGGCATTGGCAGACAGGAGGAAATGGTACAGAAATGGCCCACGTGCCTACCACCTAAGAAGGGAGGCCCGGAGATACCTCACACCTTCTGGAGATGCAACCCAACAACCCTCCTTGTCTCCACACCCCAGGCCTTCACAAACGTCTTCTCCCGCCTTTCCCCTCCCCTGCCCCGGTCGCCCTCCTGAGCCTCCCTGTCTCCCTGCATTTTCATAGCCTTTGCTGAGCTCCAGACAGATATCAATGAGCTGACCAGCGACCTGGACCGCTCTGGAATCCCCTACCTGGATTATCGTACCTATGCTATGCGAGTCCTGTTCCCCGGCATCGAGGACCATCCCGTGCTGCGGGAGCTGGAGGTAACGCCTGCCTCTCTCCCCAAGCCACCCGGCAGGAACGCAGGACCTGGGAAATGCAGATGGGGCCCAATAGCTCAGAGAAAGGTCGGGAGTAAGGAGGAGAAACGGCTTACAACAGCATCCCCCCCACAGGGATGTTTCTCATCAGGCGGATCACGGCCAAGGTGGGGGTGGGGGGCACCCAGGCTCTTTAGGACGATTCCAGGGGAAGGCTGATTGTCATTTTTTAATTAATGACTAAATTAATTAACTACGATTCTGCCACATTCTCAAATGGATTTAAGGGGGCTTAAGGAAAGACCTACGATTCTGTGAAGTTTGTTTGCTCATTTGTTGGTTTGTTTTGCCAAAGATAATAAATCAGGGCAGAGAGGATTAAAGGGAGACTAGCAAACCAAGCAAGTCTGATGGAGTATCTCCTGTGGTACCCCTGGGACAGGCGGACGGACGGCATCCCCTGCGAGGGCTCTGCCTGGAGCCGACCCCCACAACCGAGGGGGCGGCCAGAGTAGATGGTGGACCTCAGAGCCCAGCCATTCCTACCCCATCGCGGGTGCGGGAGATGGGACGGGGTGGCTGTAGGCGTCACGGACAGAGTCCTACAGCTATCGCCACGCCAGACCCTCGGGGAGAGGCCGGGCTAGGAGGCCGGAAGCCTGTCCTCTGAGGGGGCGCCCGTCCCGTCCACTCCAGGTGCAGGGAAATGGGCAGCAGCACGTGGAGAAGGCCCTGAAGCTCTTCGCCCAGCTCATCAACAACAAGGTGTTCCTGCTGACCTTCATCCGCACCCTGGAGCTGCAGCGCAGCTTCTCCATGCGCGACCGCGGCAACGTGGCCTCGCTCATCATGACCGGCCTGCAGGGCCGCCTGGAGTACGCCACCGACGTCCTCAAGCAGCTGCTGTCCGACCTCATCGAGAAGAATCTGGAGAACAAGAACCACCCCAAGCTGCTCCTCCGCAGGTGCGCCCCGCGGCAGGGGGCGGGGAGGGGGGCCTGGGGTCGCAGCGGGCTCGCGGGCCCTGCTAGAGCAGCATGACAGGCTCCCCACCGCAGACATGACACCCACGCGCAGTGGCCTGTGTCCGCGCCTCTCGCGGCACAGAGTCTGATCTCCCCGTGGCCCCGGGAGGCTGTGTCTGCACCTGCTAAGTGTGAAGGAGGAGCCCAGACCTCGGCTCAGAGCTCGGCTCGAACCCCAGCTCAAACCCCAGCCCTGCCACCCGCTAGCGGTGTGGTCCCGGGCCCATGACGCGGCCTCTCTGCTGTTTATCTTCCTCACTGACAAAATGGCATCGGTAACACCGTCTCCCAGTCTCTGTCCCTCCTTGTGCCTCTAGAGCTGCACTGTCCAGTGTGGTAGCCACACGTGACTGTGAATTAAAATGAACTAAAACGTGAAGTTCCGTTCCTCCGTCGCGCTAGCCACATGCCAAGGGCCCAGTCACCGCACGCCGGCCACCATATTGGACAGCGCACTTAGGGAACAGTTCCATCCTCGCCGAAGGTTCTGTGGGACAGAGGCTGGCTGGAGATTTGCTGCAGCCTTTCCCTTCCGCGCCCAGTTCCCAGGATCCGAATCACCAGCAGCCTCCACAGGCTCCCTCCGCCCTTGCCATTTTTACTGGCAGGAGAGAGGGCTGGAGACCTTGGCATCCATCCCCCAAGGCCACCCTCCCTGGAGGCCCCAGGGAGCAGAGCAGAGCTCCTGAGCCCCTCTGGCAGCAGAGGTTGGAATGCACCAACTCCATTTCCCCACCCTCCTCTTTAGCCTGCTCCCAGCCAGGTCACAGGCTTCCAGACCCCACGTGGGGTGAGGAGGGAGGAGGAATGGCTTTGTTTTATGAGTTCGGAGCCCCCATCCTGCCAATCTGAGCATTAGAAACTCTCATTAAGAACTGTTGTATTTAAATTAGAGCTAATCTCAGGCACAATGCAGGGAGAGGGTGCTGGGAGGGGCCGGGGGACAAAGCTACAATTTCTTCTGCCATTGTCACTCTCTCCCAGGCCCAGATTGCAGAGCAGCCCTGGCAAATGCCTGGGATTTACCGCAGCCAGAGGGTATAATTTGCACTACATGTAGGGTGTTAAAATACCCCTCGGCATCCCCATCCCCATCGCGGAGGGTCTGTTACAGCTGCTTTGTTCCTTCCCCGAGTCCCCAGATCTGCAGCCCAGGTTGGGGGATGGGGAGGGGTGGTGCTTGCAAAACAGATCCCCTGTGCGCTGAACACTCATGCACACCGCTCTCCACTTGAGTGGCTGGGATCCACAAGCCCACGCGATAGCAGTAACAACAGCTAATACTTACGGAACAGTGCTCACGGGTGCCAGGTGCTATTCTTAGCGCTTTACATACTTAACTCATTCAATCCTGATAACAGCCCTGTGGGATAGGTATTATCCTGGTCCCCATTCAAAGATGGGGAAAACGAACCCAGAGACTGCGAAATGACTTGCCCGGGGAAATGACTTGCCCGAGGTCACGCAGGCAGTCCGTGGCAGAGTCAGACTTGGAATACAGGCAGTCTGATTCTGAGTGGCTGGAGGGGCAGGTACCAGGGGCCTTTGGGGTATGAAAATGGAGTATTTAGGCGTGCAAGGAATCCCAGAGGGACAGAGAAACTCAGTTGATCATCCTCAGGCCGGCAGGAAGTAAGGAGAACTGGTCATTGATAGCCCTGTGGAAAGGGGTACCTGGCACCTTCCTATGAAGACCCGTAGTGCCAGTTCCACAGGGAATTGTGGCCCAGAAAGAAGAAGCCTCTGGCCTGAGGTCACACTTCTCGCTCTGGTGTCCTGGCTCCCACCCCTGCATGCTTTGATGCCCTGTTGCTCTCTTGGGCCATGGTGCGTACAAGTCAGACGACCCCCCTCTCGAGACCCCCTCCACAAAGGACCGCCCCTCACCCCTTCTCCCTCCCCAGGACAGAGTCTGTGGCCGAGAAGATGCTGACCAATTGGTTTGCCTTCCTCCTGCACAAGTTCCTGAAGGTGAGATTGGGAGCGAGCTGGGACCTAGAGCTGAGAGTAAGATGGGAGGGGGGCTGCTCCAAGCCTGGCCATCGGGGCTTGCAGGGGGACCCCTCAGGAGTAGGAACCTGCCTGACGGGGGTGCTCCAAAGCAAAGCAGGCCTGGGAACATGGCCAGAAGAGGGAGAGGAGGAGACTGGTGCCCCCGCACAGCCCACGCCCTTGCCTGTGCCCACAGGAATGTGCGGGAGAGCCACTGTTCATGCTCTACTGCGCCATCAAGCAGCAGATGGAGAAGGGTCCCATCGACGCCATCACGGGTGAGGCCCGCTACTCCTTGAGCGAGGACAAGCTCATCCGGCAGCAGATCGAGTACAAGACCCTGGTGAGGAGGCTGGAAACTTAGGGGACACAGCAAACCTCCTGTCTCAGATCCATTCTCTGCCCTCCAAGCACAAAGCCAATCAATAAAGAGGCTAGGCTATGGCCTGGGGGCAAGTCTAAGGGGCGTGCCAAGTGTTCCAAGAGTGTGGCAGACATGCCTTTGTTTCCCCTCCCCATCTCAGCTGGTGGGCCTAAAGAGCCCTGTCTGTCTCAGTTTACCCTAGATGATATGGTGGGGGTGGGGTGAGACCCCCTCCATTAGGTATGGGGAAATTAGCATTACGGGGAAGAATATGAAATTGCTAATTCCTAATATAGAGGCTTTGGGAGGTGGGTGGCCAGCCCTGGATACACCTGGAGCCATCTCTGAACCCCTAGGACGCCTCGTTCCGGGATTACAGTGGCTCCTAACCCAACCAGGAACTAGAAAGTGGAGCCCCAATTCTTTGAGAAGGGCAGGGTAGGCATGGCTCAGGTTATCATTTGGCAGATGGCAGGAAGGCGAGAGAACCCGAGGCATGGACATTTCTCTTGTAGGGAGGGTAAGTCTTAAAAGGGGAGTAGTCCAAGGGCTTCCTCCCACTCCTTCAAGCTGTCCCTTGAACTCCTATCCTGCTCCCCCTCCGTCGTCACTTGTAGATCCTGAACTGCGTCAACCCCGACAACGAGAACAGTCCCGAGATCCCAGTGAAGGTGCTAAACTGTGACACCATCACGCAGGTCAAGGAGAAGATCCTCGATGCCGTCTATAAGAACGTGCCCTACTCCCAACGGCCAAGGGCTGTTGACATGGACTTGGGTAGGAGGCCTGGGCTTGGAGTGTGTGGGCAAGGGATAGAAAGTGGCTTCCAGGAGGGCCTTTGGGCCATGGCATGGAATGAGGTGAGAAAATGAGAAGCCGTGTCCTGCATAGGCCCCTCCTGGGGACAGTCCTGCCCCAGGCAAGGGGCCGTAGGAAATACTTCTCCCAGGGCACTGCTTGCTCTGATGTGGCCACCTCTGGTGAAGTCCACACTTCTCCCCAGCTGCCTTGACCCCATGGGGCCCTTGAAGTCTCAAAGCACTATGAGTGGCACCAGCTGGGGTTGCCAGGCCCCTAGAGGAGGCAGGACTGGGTGACCTTGGTTCATAGCCCCCCCCCCCCCCACCTACACCACCCCCTCTCCCCAGAGTGGCGTCAAGGCCGGATCGCCCGGGTCGTGCTGCAAGATGAAGACATCACCACCAAGATCGAGGGCGATTGGAAGCGGCTGAACACGCTGATGCATTATCAGGTGAGGGCAGGGGCTTTGAGCCGCGACCTTTGACTCCCCAAAACATTCCTTTCACTCCAGGGTTTGCTCTCAGGCCCTCAGAAGCCTAGAAGAGATTTTCTCATCTACCCCTTCCTCCTCCCCTCTGAGTATAAAACAGAGATTTTCAGCCATGACTACCTATGAGAATCATTAGGGAAACTTCTCAAAAAGACGAGTGCCCCGACCCCGCCCCAAGAAACTGACTTAAGTGGTCTGGGTGAGGCTAGGCATTTCTATTCTGTGTGTCTCTACCTCCACCGAAAAATGGCATATTGTGAAGTCCTCTGAAAGGACACTGACCGTGGGTACCTGCTGCTTTCTGTCCTCAGCATCTCATCAACGCAGCTTACACTTCTCACTTGCCACGGAGCAAGAAATTGGGTAGACTTGTCTTCCGGGTCTTGCATTCTGCCACTTACTAGCTGGTGTCCTTGGGGAAATTACTTAAGTTCTCTTCTTTCTCATCTGTAAAATGGAGTTCAAAGTGATCCCCGCCCCATAAAGTTGTGTGAAGTCGATTCAGTGCAGTAAAGTGTTCAGCACAGAGGCAGATGCACTGAATGAATGAACAGTCAAAAAAAAAAAAAAATTCCGGCAAAAGAACAAAAGATCCAGGACTATCTATTCCTGCCTCCCCTTCCCTCCCATGGTAACGACTGCTCTCGTGGCTGGGGGTCTCTGTAAGATTAAGCACAGGTAGGCTGGTTGGGACTCAGGAAAAATACTGAAATAGAAGCTGGAAATGAGAGACACCGAGGGAAATTAAACCAACCAGAGGAAGCGCCGCAGGCTGTGAGACCCTAAGGGATTGCCTGATTAATAACATCCTCCCAGGTCCACGCCGCGCACAGGGAGGGTGCGGAGGGACTGGCAGGCACCAGGTTGCCATCAGCCAGGCCACTGGGGGTCCTGAAGGCCAATAGGAGCTGGCTGGGAGGCTCCGAAGCACAAAGGAAGCTAGTGGGGGACACTGGGGGCAGCCCCAGAAACGCTCCTCTGCAGGCTCCATCTGCCTTACTGGCCTGCCTAAGCTGTGCCGGGTCCCTGACCACACCCAGCCCCAGACAGAGGGAGTGTGGCGTCTGAGAAGAGTAAAGGCTTTTCAAGCTGTATTAAAACCCCCGCTTCCGCACTCACTGGTGGTGTGTGACTTTCACCTCTCAGAACCTGGGCTCCCCATCTGTAAAGTGAAGATGACAGCCAGGGCTTGTGAGGGTGGTTGGAAGAATTAGAAATAACGGGTGAGGGACGCGGGAGGTAGACTTATAGCCATTCCCTGTTGATTCCGCCCCCATCCCGCTCACACGGTGCCGATGCGTCCTGTAGAGCACTTGCAATGAGCTGGTTATAACGGCAGAAGAAAGCGCAAAAGAGAATAGCATTGTGCCTTCAAATCATCAGTTTCTCAAGGGCAGGAGTGAGCCCTTTCTTTTCTGTCTGTGATGCCCTGACGGTTGTTACTGAGCCGTCCGTCCTAAGGCTTCCAATCAGAATGGAATGTTCTGTTCTTACAGTGCTCATCATACAAAGCACTTCCAATTCCCCGATGTCATTTATCATTCATGTATTCATTCGTTCCTCAAATATTTACTGAGCTTTGCCGAGTGCAAGGTACTTCCCACATGCTGGCCCAGAGTGATGAGAAACACCAGCCATCATTCTTCCCTTTGGGAGACTGTGATGATGATGGTGATGCCCATAATAACCACACTAATGCCGATACTTACCGAGTGCCCACTGGGTGCCAGGCACTGCTGTCGGCCTTTATGTGTCCTGACCCCTTTAATCCTCATGATACACCTACATGCCATTAGTATCCCCATCGACAAATGAGATGACAGAGACACGGAGAGGTTAACCGACTTTCCTGATGTCACGTAGCTAGTAAATGGCAGAGCCGAGGTCGGACCCAGCCAAGCATCTTGACCGTGGATTTGCACCGCCTGTCAGTCAAGAGAAAGAACGACCGAGCACTGAAGACGAGAGAGATTTAGTGACGAGACCTGGAACTGAATTGAACTGTGGTCATTCGCGTCACCTTGTGAATCTTCCTTTAGGTGACAACAAACCACACGTGGAGAGCATCATCTGTTCTTGTTGGGAGTAGAAACCCCTGCCCCTGCCAGGCTTTCGGAGTATCATTTCTAGACTGCCAGTTGCAAGGAGAGTTCCTGAAGGACAGAGGTGGAGAGGTTCCCCTCAGTTCCAGACCCAGTACCGATGGTGCGGACCACTGGCAGTCCAGGGAGCCACCCCGGCTGGGGAGTAACGGGGCACTGGAACTTTCCAGATGCCGTAAAGAGCAAAGGGCCCTTCAGCTTTATGCCATCAAGTCAAAGCATCGCCCCCTTGTTACTCTCCCTGGAGTCAAAGGTCCTGGAAGTCCCTCCAGGAGAAAATCTGCATAATCTTAATTAACAAAGAGATGTTAAAAAACTTCCTGGGTTCCCGCAGATTTATAGGGAGGGTAAAATTAAACACCACTACTAAAACCAGCTATCAGGGAATCTCGTTAGCACTAATGTTCATTTATAGTTTGACTTCCCAACATTTAATTCTTTTTTGGTGGGAGAGAGGGACTGACAATTTAAGACCCAGAAAGATGGTTTTACGACTGGTGCAGCTATAAATCAAACTTATAAAGTTCATAAAAATTGTTAAAATAAAAAATGGTTTAATAGGAATGTTTTATGGCCCATAACATTATTATAGCTGTTTTATTCCCTCTGCGTTAGGGGTTTAATTGGATCGCCACAATTCTGGGGATTCTCCGTTTTTATTGGATGGAGGGTAATCTTAAATCAAAATGGCCCCAAATGTCTTCAATATGGCTTGTCATTTATCAGCCCTTTCCCTCCAGGCCGGGTGCTGAGCCTGGGTACCCTCACAGAGGACAGAGCGACAAGCCGTCTTTCTCTCTGCCTCCCCGAGAGCAGTTGCCCTGTTGGTGGAACCCCTCAAGGTGGCCCGGGCATTATAGGACCCTGGCCAGAAAAGAAATCAGAGCCAAAAGGGAAAATGGGCTGCAGACCAGTGTGACTTGAAATGAAATCCCAAATTAGGATATAACAAGGAGAACATGTGCTCTGGAGCCTGACAGACCTGGCTACAAAGATGGGCTGTACCATGTATTCATTCATTGTGTGCCTTTGAAGACATTGCTTAGCCCCTCTATGCTTCAATTTCCTCATCTGTAAAATGGTAATAATCGTGCAAACTCACGGCGTTGAAGGGAGGCTTGAGTCTAGCCCAGGCTGTCCAAGAGAAACATAATGCCAGCCACATGTGTAAATTAAAACTTTTTACTAGCCACGTTTAAAAAGTAGAAATGAGCCGATGAAATTGATGTTAACAATATATCTTCTCTAACCTAATTGATTCTAAGATAAATATGATTTCAACATGGAATCAATATGAAAATTATTAATGAGATAGTTTGTGTTCTTTCATTCACGCTAAGCTATTGAAACCCAGCGTATATTATGCGTTTATAGCATAATAGCTCGTGTTATAGTTTAGACACTTACAATGTATCTCCGTTCGGACTAACTGAAGTTCAAGCGCGCGATTAGCACAGGTGGCGAACAACTACCGTGTTGGACGTATTGGCGAGTAGCAACCATAGTATCTTCAATATCCCTGAACTCCTTGTGCTCTACCCCACGCCTCCTTCGTTACCTTCTAGAAGTACTTGATAATGCGCTTTACCGGTTCAACCACACTCTACCTTTCCTACCCTTCTCAGGTGTCAGACAGATCGGTGGTGGCTCTGGTCCCCAAACAGACCTCCTCCTACAACATCCCTGCGTCTGCCAGCATCTCGCGCACATCCATCAGCAGATACGGTGAGGACCTGGAAAGGCAGCCTGGGCAGCCTGGAGGCAGCTTCTGTGATCTACCACGGACGTCTCACCAGCCCTTTGGACGAGCAGGCAGCCCTCGCAGCTGCCCTTGTCCAGTCAAGGACGTTCGCTCATTTCCTTCCCTCCCCCCTAGTGCAGTCATTCCCGGCACGGCTGCGTCCTCAGAGCTGTGGGAGTTGGCGCACCACGTGCCCTTCCTTTGACAGCCTGCACCTGCTGAAGGAGGTTGAGGGGCCCAGAATCAGGGAGGCTCCCGGGTGGTGTTTCCCACATGCCAGTCCTTGGTCCGGTCCCAATTTGTGCCTGTTGTCCTGGCTGAGTTATTACTAGCCCCCCTTTACTCCCAAAAGGGTCCCAATTTGGCAAGCAATTGACCATCCTGGCCTATCCACCCCCGAGGGCACAAGGGCCCCCAGTGCCTGCTGGGCCATGAGGTTACCTTGCTTCACCTTCTCTTGCTCCATTTCTTCTGGCTTTGTATATGCAGGAAGGCTTTGGGTTTTCCAGCTCAAGGACTGAGTCCAGTGGCTCCAAAAATGGCTTAGGTGATGCCATATTCTAGGCTCCAAGTAAGAAGGACCCATTAACTCCCAAGAGGGAGCATTATAAGTTACAGCTTCTTAGCACCCAGAGTTTTAATCAAAGCCCCTATGAAAATATTTGGCGGACATATTACCTATTGATTATTCTTGCCGTGCAAGCATCAGGGGAGGAGAGCTCCCATATTTGCAAGGCTGTCTCCAACTCACAGAATTTCCAAACTCCTTTTTATTTTTAATTTGTTTTACTTTTTTTATTTAATTTTTTAAATTTGTTTAGAAGTTTATTTTGAGAGAGAGAGAGCGTGCGCGCACATGTGCACACGTGCACACACGCACAAGCGTGCATGAGTCGGGGAGGAGCAGAGAGAGAGGGAGAGAATGAATCCCAAGCAGACCCCAAGCCGTCAACGAGGAGCCTGATGCAGGGCTTGAACTCATGAAACTATGAAATCATGACTTGAGCCGAAATCAAGAGTCGGATGCCTAACCTACTGAGCCACCCAGGTGCCCCTGAATTTTATTTTAAAAGAAAGGGTTTCAGTCTCCTCTGTCATCATGCCAACCAAGGATCCCTACAATAACCCACCAGATATGAAGTCCCAAGGGTCCCCGTCCAATCGCAAGTAGTTTATTCTGAGTGAGTGCAGTAGGCGGGCAGAGATTCTAGAAGGATTCTACAAGCAAGCATGGCGAAATCAGTGTCTCATGGGCCTCCACTGCCCCCTTCTCCTCAGACTCCTCCTTCAGGTACACCGGCAGTCCCGACAGCCTGCGGTCCCGAGCCCCTATGATCACCCCAGACCTGGAGAGTGGGGTTAAGGTGTGGCATCTGGTGAAGAACCATGACCATGGGGACCAGAAGGAGGGTGACCGGGGCAGCAAGATGGTGTCTGAGATCTACTTGACCCGGCTACTGGCCACCAAGGTAACGCCTGCTCTCCCCAACCCGGGAGGGCTCCTTAGAGGGGTATGTCCTGCCCACCCCACCTGCCCACCAGGGTAAGAAGACTTTCATGGAGTCTGTGCTTTAAGGGGACCCATTCAGACAATCAGACCCAGGTCCCAGAGCAGGCTTTCCAGAGGACCGGGCCACTGCTGTTTTTCCCCTACCCTTTGGCAACGGTTGCAACAATATCATTGCCCCTGGCCCATCAAGACCACCATTACCCTGCAAAGGAACTGCTCTCTCGGCTCTGGGTGCCTGTACCTTTTAGGAAAATGTTAGGGTTTTCTTATCGATGTCAGCTGGATATGCCAGCCTCCACCACCACTGCCTTTTCTACCCGCTTTCCGGCCACATCGGGAGGGAAAGCATAAAGGCCTGGACCTGCCAATAATTGGAGAGAAGCCTCCCCCTTCCCCATCCCATCCCACCTGCCCCCGAGTGCTGATGGAAGTGAGGGGGCCACGGTGCTGGAAGCTGTGATCTAAAAGCCGTCTTCCAGCTTCCCTCGCGGAGAACAAATACGCCTGTAAGGATGGCAGTTATGTGGCTCATATTTGCCAGCACAGGTCAGATTTCAAATGCTCTCCACCACAGACCCCACAGAAATGCCGCTGAAATTCTAACGCAGTGGCATCCAGATTGCAGCTCTCAGACTTGCTCCCAAAGATGACATAGAAATACACCCTCGGACCACGTGTCTCAAATTTTGCTTTTGCTAATATGCTGATAAGAGACGAACACAGGACACCAGAAAAAAGGTTGGACATTTACCTAACCGTCAGAAGTGTTCCTTGAACCTGTCGACTGTGGGATGCAGGCCCGGCCTTGTCCCTGCCCAGAGATCCTCCAGGACCCGGTGGGTCAAAGCTGGGCCCGGCTGTCCTTGGATCTGGACCCTTGTACCCGCAGCACCCACTCCCAGACGCCACTGATCCCAGGCCACTGATACCACAGACCTCCTCACTCCTTTCAGTCAGACCGGTTGCCGTCCTGCCAGGAGGCTCATCGTCCTCCAGGCTGTTCCGCAGACACCCTCTCGTCCCAGCGTGCGCCCACCATCCCCTGTGGGCAGCCTGGGCTCCGAGGACTCACGGTCTTCCCATCCCAACACCCTGTGCCTACGCCCGCCCGGCACGGACACAAGCATACATGTGCCATGTGGCTGCCAGTTGGAGGAGAGGTTCTTCCCAGGAATCTGTAGCCTCTCCAGCCCCTCCCCCCTCCCCGACACCCCCGCAGCCCCCTCCCTCCCCACCCCCCACCACACGGTCTGCGCAGCCTGGTGCCGCAGACAAATTTCCAAGGCGGGATCAGTCCAAGGCACCATCTGGTCTGCCCGTCTGCTGCCTGCACCCCCACCCTCCCCTTCATACTCTCCCACCGTCCCTCCCCCAGGGCACCCTGCAGAAGTTCGTGGACGACTTGTTTGAGACCTTGTTCAGCACTGTGCACCGGGGCAGCGCCCTCCCCCTGGCCATCAAGTACATGTTTGACTTCCTGGATGAGCAGGCGGACAGACACGGCATCCATGACACAGATGTGCGGCACACCTGGAAAAGCAACTGGTAACCCCTCGGGGGGCCCAGGGGGAGCTGCGGCCTGGAGAGGCCGCGAGGTGTGGGAGGTGGGACCGGCCCGGACCCGGGAGATGCGGGGAGCCCGTTCCTCGCGGGGCCGGGTACTCTGAGGTTCCTAGAACAAATAGCGCACATATGCTCTGCATCCCCAACACGGTCCCCGGGCTGCCAGCGCCCAGTGGGGCCCGCCTGGCTTAGGGCCCGGCACCAGGACGCGTGCTTGAGCTCTGCCCTTTCAGGTGGAGATCCTTTCCCAGGGAGCACTTCCTCCCTGACCCTGAGACCTCTGGTTCTCAAGAAAGGATGCTGGAGGAACCTACATAAGGAGCCACCTTTGGACCGAGCTGCACAGCTGCAGAGCCAGTCAGCGTCAGGCATTCTGAGGGGGGCAGAACCCACGGCCCTTCCTGAGACGGGGAAGCCCTGAACTGAACATAGACCCCGGGGAGAGAGCTTGCACCTGCTATAGATTTGAGCCCACCAACCGGGAGGATGTCGTTGCAAACTTGATCCCTTAAGGCCAAGTTATTACCCCGGCGCCATGGCTTTCAGGAAGCAGCGGGCAGGGTGTCCTGCAGGCGTGACTCTTCCCTAAGGTAACCTCAGCAGCCAGACCGCGGTGGGACAAGTGGCTCCCGCAGGCCCCTGGCAAAGGACTTTTCTCTCCTCGGTTTTAGACCCGCATCGCCAGCCAAGCTAAGGACTGGCTCTCGGGTCAGACGGGGCCTGGCCAAGAGCCGGAGTCAAAAACCTTCCTCCAGGAAAGAGCACCGAGAGGGGAGAGCGGAGGTCCAGGCATGTGGGTTGGGCAGGCAGCCCGCACAGCTGTCTGGAGTCAGCGATCTCCTCAGAAAACAGAGCCGACACAGATGGGCCCCGGCTGTTATTTGGGAATCAAAAATCCTAGCAACCGGCAAAACACTTTGGAAAAAACCAACCCCCATCCCATATAATCCTTTCTTCTCCGAGGTGCTGTGGTTGCTGGCCCTCTGGAGCCCGCAGCTTTGATCACAGGATAGTGGAATGGGGAGATTCCGGTGGCCGGTGGTCGCGGGGGAGAAGCCCACGGCGCGCCTCAGCAGGGCAGGCCTTTTGTCTGGATTCCCGGGGGCAGAGCCCTGCCTGTCTCCTTTGCTTTGGAAGACTCCCCAGCCCGGTGCTGCGGTTTCAGGGAAATGAAGAGAAAGTTCTGGATTATCCCCGTCTCTCTGCCTTCTGTTGCCAAACAGGCCCCCGTCATAGAAATGCCCTGCCCTGGGGTTGTGGCAGAAAGAGTCCCCTTCTCCAGACCTCAAACAGCTAATGTCCGAGGAAAGAATATTAGATGCTCCCCAGAGCTGCCAGAGGAGGGGAGGGTGGAACAGATGAGTCACCTCTCAGCCGAGGCAGCTTCTCCTGGCTACAGGACAGTGTCCGATCCTGTCGTCCTTTGGAAGATAGGCAGAAATCGTAATGGAAGTGTTTGGAGTGGGCAAAGTTGCCCTTCCCAAGACTTGGCATGACTGAGGCGTTTGGGAAAGTCTGGGGCACTTGAGGGTCAAGAGAAGATGAAGGAGAGAAGAAAGGTAGGCTGGATTTCTGGACCGTCATCTCAGGCCAGAAGGACAAGCCCGGGAACAAAGCTCACTCACACAGGAGCCCGGGAGTTAAGGCCCTGCGGGCAGCTGGAAGAGAAGACGAAGCTGGAAAAGGCACAGAAACAGCAGCTGTTCTGATTTTGAAGGGGAATAAATGGGCTTTTCCTCCTTATGGCCTCAGGAGCAGAGAAAACTCATTCTCCTCTGTAACTTCCCAAGCCGCAGAAGGAACACTCCTAACGACTGATCAGTTCCTCTTGGGGTGGGAAAACGCTCAGCTACACTGAGTCGTTCCCAGCATGCCCACAATGGCCTCCTCTCCTCCCTCTGCCCCTGCCCAGATAGAGGAGAGCCCCGGGGGAGAGCCCTGAAAGAGGCGCCCCCTGGGGGGCCCACTCCTCAGCCCCACCCACCGGGCCTGGCCTGCCCTGGGAAGTGGCGCAGGGGGCCAGGCTGGGCGGGAGCGCAGGTGGCGCCCTTTGTGGGGCTCCGAGGCAGCGCCTGGGGCTGCTGGCTGCGTCCTTCCGGATAACGGCCATGGCACTGTGTGAAGGGACTCCAGGAGTCTGGGGGCTTTGTTCGAAGCTCTGAGAAAACTCAGAGCAGTTCTCTGTACTTAGGCTTCCCTGGGGGCCTGGGAGCCTTTGGCAAAGGCTGCCGGGAGGGCACAGAACCCACCTCCGTCTATCTACCTCTCGGTAGGGATCAGGGTCGGCCCCCCTGTTAGGGTACGATGGCGCCTCTCCGCTTCTCCCAGGGTCAAGAATCACTTAGGCTAAATTAGCAGCCCTGGCTGGCCCAGTCCTCTGTGATTACATTCCCTTGCCCTTGGGAGAGAGAGGTTTCACTCGTAGGAGGAGGAGAGGAGTGTTAGTGGACGACACCAGGGGCACGGCGGAGGCTCGGCCCTCAGGGTCCCTTCTGCCTTTACCCACAGCCTCCCTCTGCGCTTCTGGGTGAACGTGATCAAGAACCCCCAGTTTGTATTCGACATCCACAAGGGCAGCATCACGGACGCCTGCCTGTCCGTGGTGGCCCAGACTTTCATGGACTCCTGCTCCACGTCAGAGCACCGGCTGGGCAAGGACTCCCCCTCCAACAAGCTGCTCTATGCCAAGGACATCCCCAGCTACAAGAGCTGGGTGGAGAGGTCAGTAGCTTCCCTGGGACAGGCCCACACCCCTGCCTGTCTGCTCCATTCCCCACGCTGTGGGCTTCACTGAGGACTCACACCCGTGTTTGAGGTACCTTCGGATCTCAGGTTCCCCCCCTTCCCCCTTGTCCAAGCTTTCTGGTGGAGGAAGGAGGGGAAGCCCCGTGCCCTTGGAGCTCAGACCATTATCGTTCTGATTACCTGTTATTGAGCACATGCTAAGCAACCATTCCTGTGACAAAGATTTTTTATGCGTCCTCTCATTATAATATCCAACAGAGTGGCAAAGTAAGTATTGTTGTCATCGCCATTTGACTAATGAGGAAATTGAGGTACAGAGAGGCTTAGTAACTTGCCCAAGGTCACCCAGCTAGCAGGTAGTAGAGCTGGGATTGGAATACTTGGAGTCTGGTCAGAGTCTGGGCTTTGATGCATTCTGGGGGGGGGGGTGGGGGGACACTATAGTGGGAGCTCGGAGCTAGATGGAGTCTGGCCTCCTGAGCAACAGTCTCCAGGCCTCGCCCTTAGCTTGAGGCAAGAGGCCAGAGGAAAACACATCGAAAGAGACATTGGAGGCAGGAGTAACTGGGGACATGCAGTGCTCTCGAGGGGCCCGAGGTCGGAGTAGTGTAGGCAAATGTGTGCCAGGTCCCCGTTACGGAGTCTGTCCTCTCTATGGCAGATACTATGCAGACATTGCCAAGCTCCCCGCCATCAGTGACCAGGACATGAACGCCTACCTCGCTGAGCAGTCCCGTCTGCATGCCGTGGAGTTCAACATGTTGAGTGCCCTCAATGAGATCTACTCCTACGTCAGCAAATATAGCGAAGAGGTAAGGCAGGGCCCTGGAGGGGACAGAGACTGACACGCAGCCAGAAAGGCAGTTAAACAGAACGCCTGGTCCAGCCTCTAAGTAACAGCGACAGAGGGTAGTTTAGAGAAAACACTCATGGAATCAAAAACCCATGAGCTCAAAAATCATTACCATTCCCTTAGAAGGTAGCCTTATCGTCTCCAACTCATCCAATGCTTTCTTACACATTCCATTGTCTTTCACCCTTTGGCAACATAATAAACAAGACTTTGATGATGTAATTAGTTTTCCTTTCAAAGTGTTGGACAATTAATTTCATTCTTTCTTAAACAGTGAATCAGACTATTCTTTGCACTTGGGCACATCCGTCAGTTACATTTTAGGTACGCAGGTGGACCTTAACATGAGGAGAGGTTGAATAAGACAGCTTCAGAGGATTTACAAGACCTGCATTGACACTGTACCTGAAATTAGCATTAGTAATAATACTAATGATAATGATAATAGCTAATACTTAGCACTTCGTCGTATATGCCAAATATTGTTTTATTTCTTAAAAAAAATTTTTTTTTACATTTATTCATTGTTGAGAGACAGAGAGAGACAGAGCACAAGCGGGGGAGGGGCAGGGAGAGAGGGAGACGCAGAACCCGAAGCAGGCTCCAGGCTCTGCTCTGTCGGCACAGAGCCCGACACGGGGCTCGAACCCACGAACCGCGAGATCATGACCTGAGCTGAAGTCGGACGCTTAACCGACTGAGCCACCCAGGCACATCTGTGCCTGGGTGTATCTTAAAACAACATATTTAAAACAATATCTGGCAAGGGCACGTGGGTGGCTCAGTCGGTTAAGCGTCTGACTTCAGCTCAGGTCATGATCTCGCGGTTCGTGGGTTTGAGCCCCGTGTCGGGCTCTGTGCCGACAGCTCAGAGCCTGGAGGCCGCTTCGGGTTCTGCGTCTCCCTCTCCCCCTGCCCCTCCCCCGCTTGTGCTCTCTCTCTGTCTCTCTCTCAAAAATGAGTAAACGTTAAAAAAAAATTTTAAAGATATATCCATATGCATACATACACTCAGTTAATCATTTACATGATTTCAGGTCATGCTCCTTAGGGCGGGATGGAAAGGCAGAAAGAAGGACAAAAGACTCAGCACATGGCTTCTTCTAAACTGAGTTCTGAAGTCTCCCCCACCTCTGTTTTTGTTCCTCAGCTCCTCGGGGCCCTAGAGCAGGACGAGCAGGCCCGGCGACAGCGGCTGGCGTACAAGGTAGAACAGCTCATAAATGCCATGTCCCTGTCCATTGAGAGCTGAGAGACGGAGCCTCACGTTCCCGGGAAGAGGGACCCATGCAAGCCGTCACCCTGCGAGTCTCAGAAGAAGGACAAGTGAAGGGGATCAGACCCCAGAGCTTGGTGTCCCCTGAGACCCCATCACGGGGAGAGGGGAGGGCCCCTCTCCCCACGCCAGCCACGTTTCGTCACAGCCGGTTCCCGCAGGGAGAGACCATGGGCGCCGTCCCTCCACAGTGAGAACCAGAGAGAAGCAGGGGCCCAGAGAAGGCGGTTCTTCAAGCCGAGAGGCACGAACTGGGGACAGTTCTGCCTCTGTGACTGCTGCTTTGCATGAAAACTCATTTGATGTATATTGGGGAAATAATGAGAACTTTATTTAATTTTTTTTAAGAAAAGGAAAAAAAAAAAACAGAAATAAAACAAAAAGCCTCCCTGTTAATCCCGTCCAACTTCTGTTTCATTCTGATTTCTGCCCCCCTTCCTTCTTCCCTCCCCCCTTCCTCGAGTGACTCCTCTTTCCACATGCCAGAAAAAGCCTGCAAAGAGAACCTGAGAGAAATTGGAGGGAAAACGATCATTTCCTTCCCCTTGAAATTACGAGAAAATGAGGAGGAGGACAAGAACGAGCACAAGTTCACCCCAAACGCTTCGCCGAAACAGAGGCCGGGAAAACCTGGAATTATCCCGGCAGCCACGGGAGCATGGGAGCTACAGAGAGCGCGGTGCAGACGGCAGCGCCGTGGAGGGGGCTCAACCCGGCTGGCTGGGCACAGAGCTTCGCCTGCCACACCCCCGTGGGCTCTCATCCCTGGAGAGGAGCTCTGTGTCCATAGAGTTACCAGTGCTTTTTTGCTACTGCTTTTGTGTTCGTTTTCCTCTTGTTTCATCTCAAACCTCAAGAAGCGAGGAGCTGATCTTTGGTACTCTTCCCTTTGGTGTCTGTAAAGTTACTAGGAGACGCGGCGGAGAGCTGGGCCTCTCCCAGACCCGACGCCTGGCCTCCCTGCGGACACCGGGCAGCTTTGCCTTAACATCAGTCACGGTCCTGAACCGGGCACCCTGGGGAAAGGGCCTGGAGGTGTGTGGCTCCCCCCCCCCCCCCCCGGGAGATTCCATCTGGGAGCTGACTGGGGGACATGGGTGTCTGGCTTTAGATTGCACTCCAGTCTGCCCGTGGTTTCTTGGCAATTCGAGAGAGAGCAAAAATCAAACACTGTTTACAGCAAGCAATACTTGAAGAGCGTAGGTTAAAGATGCTGCCGTGTTGATTGTGACGCTTTCTTTCTATCGTTTTCTTGTGCCTGCAGAGGGGAGACGGCCCTCCGCTCCTGTGTGGGAGCTCCTGGTCGGCTGAGCCCTGGCCTCAGTAGAAATGACTGTGGCATCCCCACGTTACTGTCTCCTGCCTCTCTCTCTGCCTCTCCTGTCCTCATGAGTTTCAAGGACGAGTGGGTGGCTTCTCACTGGGCTCCTTTCTTTCTCACTCTCTTCTGCTGACACCTAAAACCGTGGATGACCCACTCTCCTGAGTGTAGTTTCTAAACCAAGAGACCAAAGCTCCACACCCAGGTCCAAAGGCGCCACGAAAGCCAGCGGGAGTCATGGCTCTGTTGGTGGCAAGACCTAGGTGACCGGGACAGCCACCAGAGTTTCCAGGCCTCCCACACTGGCAAGGATCCAAGCAGGCAGCTCCAGCTTCTCTGTCAGAGCATCAGAGGGAAGGAGAAGGAGGGCGAGAGAAAGGCCAAGGGGTGGGAAGGAGGCAGGCAGGAGAGGACGACCGCTCCCTTCCTACTTTCTACTTTCCAAGGGCCCGCGGTGCTGAGAAACTGGACCAGGCAGCCCCACAGAGACCAGACCAGGGTCCTTTCCTCTGTAATTAACTCTGGGCCCCAGCTTCTCTGTGCCATGATTTACCTCCAAACAATTCCAATTTCCAAAGGCTCTGCTGACCACACTGGATTCCCAGGAAAGGACTGGGGGAGGGGGAGCTCTGCGGGCTGGCTTCCGTCCCCGGCGTGTGGCTGTGGAGTGCCGTGCTAACCACACAGCAGACATCGCCCGGGCTCCTCAGCTCCGGTTTCTTGCCTGAATGCAGCTGACAGAGGGAAAGAGAAAAGCCTTCAGCAAAATACTCAGGAAACTCGCTCTTTTCATTATAATTCACAACCAGCCATGCCAAGGCCACTTTCTTCCGATAATCCACTTCTGCTAAAGTTTCTCTGGACCCTATTAATAGCCTGAAAGAAATACTAATGACTGGCCTTCCGCACTAAGCCAAAGTGTTTGCTCTTCATTGCACCCAAAGCTTCTCAGCTTGGAGCCTGTGATTTAGGGCGATGAAAGGAGAGAGGATGTGAGCAAGAGGCATGTGAGCCGGGGACTTGATCCCACCCACAGAAAAATCCCAGCCCGCCCTCCTGTTACACGTGAGCTCCGAGTGAAGGTTTTCTGATCACGCCCCTGCACGGACCAGCATCCGGGGTTTTGTTCCACCAAGAAGGAAAAGGAAGTTTGACGTTTCAACAGCTTCTCGACCAACACTTACCTCTATGCATCTCGGGTGGACACCCGAGTGTCCACCAGGAGCTACTTTGGGTGACTCTTTGCTGCCCTGGGGCTGTTCCTTGAAGGTGTTTGGAGAGTGGGGAGAAGGATGGGGGATAAGCCAACTGGAGAGTGGAGAGGAGAGGAACCAGAGCTGGCGTGAATGGTCTGGCCACATTCCTCAGGATTCTGTTAAGAGTGTGGGGCATGTGGGGACGGCAAAGGAAGTGGCACAGGGGCGTCTCTGAGGAAGGAATTCAAGAAAGGACGACTCAGTGCGACTCAAGTCAGGCCGTGAGGGTGCACACTTGTCAAGCCTTGGCTCTTCTCCAGCTTCCCCTCTGTCCCTCCTCCACCAGCTCTTGGCTTTGGGTCATCAAGAACCAATGGAGTCCGTGCCTGTGGGATGGGGAGAACGGGGAGTCGATTGGCCTCTCTCCTCCCTATTATCCGATTTGGAGATATTTGGAGCTCATGTAAGGAAAAAGTCACAGCCCCCACCCCCCACGAAGCCAGCCATCTTGGAGGGAGGCAGGAAGGGCAATGCCTCTCAAAAACCAACCCAGCTTCGTTGTGTTTCGTTAATCTGCACCAGCGACAGTGAAAAGGCCCCCAGCGATGTGCTTGGCGAGACAGAAGGTGCTAACGGACAAGACGAAGATGGGCGAGATGTCCATTTTGGTGGAGCAGGTCACTTCACCTGGTCTGCTGCCTCTGCCCTCAGCACGGGGGTGGAGGGCAGGTATTTCTGTGTCTGCCCTCCTACCTCTCCCCACAGCACAGCTCTCAAATCATTTCTGATCCACCGCTGCAGAGAGCTCCCCTTCCTTGCAGAGCTCAGACATTCAAAGTGTGAATCAGCTGTTAACCTCGCTGGAGGGTGGGGACTGGTTCCTACATTCATCCATTCAGGGAACCTTCATACACTGCAGCTATCTGCTAGGCACTGTTCTGGGTGCTGAAACACAGCCACGAATAAGACCAAGAAGGACCTTCTAGCAGATTTACACTCTCCAGGCTACTGGTCCCTGCCACCAGCTTAGTAGGTAAATTCTCCCCCACCACCTGCAGAGGGCATGAGTTGTGCAGAAAAGGGACCGGAAGAAGGAAGAAAGTGGACCAACCCAGCTGCCTTACCTTATTCTGGGGGCATTCCTTGTGCAGTGAGAGGCTCTATCATTTCTCCTGCCGCTGTCCCTTCTGGTGGCGCGTCCCCTGCTGCTTGAGCTCCTGACCTTGCTTCATTTCCACCAAATGGGGACAAGAAATAGCGTTCAAGGCCTCTGGCCCTGCTGAGCATGAAGCAGAAGCGATGGATGGGTGTGCTGGACTAAAAATGATCCGGGCAGAACAAAAAGAGAATGTTTGAAAGCCTCTGGCTGAGAAATCTCCAGGTGCATCCCAGTTGCCACACAGGCCCCCATTAACCTGCAGCAGGTAAACACTGGGCCAGCAGCCGCCCTGGGGGAGGCCATTTTTTCCCCAGGCACACTGTGCTGCATCTGAGGCGCCTGGAGCCTGGCTACTGACGGGAAAGAGCCGAGGCTCTTGGGGCAGGGGGAAGGGGAGCGGTGAGAAAATGCAAAACAGCCTCATACTTACAGGGCTGTGGCAGCAGATCTCGCGGGAAGATGGGGAGATGAAGTTCAGGGCCTTGTCTCCGGAACACGCTTTGCAAAAATGGCAGGATCCCCTTCATAACTCCAGAGTCTCTCTTCTCGGTCTCTTGACTTTCTCCTGGTTTCCCCAGAGGAGGAAGTTTTAGCACCCGGGCCTCAGTGTTACCATGAATGAAAGTTTCACTCTTGGTATCAGGGATGCCCTAGGAGCTGACTGATCGAGATCACTGCTTGTCAAACAGGGCCCCAGCCCAACAAGCAGACTGGAGATTCTGGGCTTCTCGTGGATGTCTGTCTCCTTCTCCTCGCCGTAACAGGGCTCCACCTTCAGACGGGGCTCTGTTCTTTCTGCTGTGAAGCTTACTCCTCCTGTCTAGCCTCCAGGAAGATGGGAGGCACCTTTGGACATCAGTCAAGGCCCTGCCTTTGGCTTTATTTGCCCTCTATGTTGACATTTCAAGTGGAGAACATAGTGGAACGTGGTCCCCCTCCATACAGGGCAGTCTGTTGGGGAACAAGGGACAAGCCCATGAAACTGGGGACCTGAGCCCACCTGCCTCTCCCCCCAACTTCTCCTACCCAAATTCTCTCTTCTTGACACACTGGAATCTGTATTATATATATTTTTAAGAAAATACAATGATAGTTGTCTGGTTTTGTTGTTTTTACAGGTGTTGTGGAAAAAAAACTGTAAGAAAATTAAGTATTTAAAATGTTCCAATAAAATGGGGTTTTTTTTTGGTTATTCTAATATATTATTGTGTACCTATTGTAAATACGAAACACTCCTATTTTGCAAGCCAAGGACACCATTTGTACTGTTGTTATATATAAATAAAGTTTACTGGATAAAAAAAAAAAACCACCTTCTATCTTCAAATAAACCTGGTTGTTCAGCCACATAGACGCCGAATAACATTTCACAGGCATATACAAGAAGCAAGTTACTCATGGGAAGATGAGCTAAGTTGTTTTAACGGACTTCTAGAATTCTCTCTGGAACCAGAGCTTAGTAATGTCCAGTCATCATCATCAACACACACACACACACACACACACACACTCTGCTCCAGCCTGTACCAATAGGTGAACACTGCCCCCTAGCCCCAAGACCCCAGAATACAGGGTTTTTTTCCAACAAAAGACGGATGGTGTAGACACTTTGGGTTGAGACCATTTGCCAGGGAAGAATGAGGTCTCAGGAGAATGAGGAGATCCATCCCTAGTCCTTCCTGAAATTTACATTCATTCGTATGTACAAAACATTTATTGAGCGTGATGTATGGCGTCGTGGCACGGTGGGGTGGGGGTGGGGTGGGAATCATAAACGAAGAACACATGATCCTTTTCCCCTCATCAACCTTCTAGGGGGGTGAAAAGCGCAAGGATTCTGAAAAAGGAATGTCTTGGCCACACCACGAGGAGGGCGTTTTTGTGGTTTTCCTTTCATTTTCAGTTAAGAGATTAGGGATAAAGCAGGGAATGATGCCAGAAAGTGTGTGCCTTTAGATCCAGCACGGGCAGGGTGTGGGAGGGGGGGGGAGAGGGTGGGCCCTGGCCCCCGGGATCAGTTGGGCTGACGGGGAGTCCAGTCAAATAGCCTGAGAGGTAGGGAGTTGATGGGTTGACCTGAGGATGCCACACCCCTTCCTGTCTTCTGTGCTTCCGTTTTTTTCTCTCTCTCTCTCTGGTACCCCGAACTGTCCACTCTCGGCAGGTAAAAGGAGGAGATGAAGTTAGCCCAAGAGACTGTCAATCTGACATCTCAGAAAACTGTGTGCCAGGAAACCACTGAGGGCTCTCTTTACGACGTTGAGGTCAGAACTCTTTTCCGGGCACGCAGGCTTGCGCTCACGTCAAGAGTAGAGGCTTCTGAAGGATGAGGTGCAGCCCTACCCTTAGCGGGCCTCCAATCTGCTGAGGGAGACAGCCCCTGACTTCAAGGTGCCTCCAGCCTGACGGCGGAGACACGGACCCTGCTCTCAAAGACAGCCCCGTCTCATGCGGATGTCAACACGTGGGTGAATGGGGCCTGGGACTCGAAGCACCAAATCGTATAAATAGGTGCATGCACCTGAATACAGTGCATGCTGGGGCTATAGACTTGTCATGGATTCAAAGGGAGAATCTCTGCTACGAGTTTTCAGTCCTTTCTCTGCAGGGTCTGAGTTTATGAGGTTTGTGCGCATGCACGTGGGGACACACACACACACACACACACACACTGTTCCCTGAGAGACAGGAGAGATGCAAATGGTCGTCCCGAGGGTGAGGAAATGCAAACACAACACCCTGAAGAGCCTGGAGAAGAGCACAGTGCTGGGGCCTGTGTATAATTAGGACACTGTTTTCCACTGCACAGAGGGTTTTGTTGGTGAGTGCAGAAACCAACATAAAGCATCCTCCGCTTCTGTTTTAAACGCTGACCTAGAGCACTGGAGGCCCTCTGTTCCACCACAGGGGGAAAGGTGCAATCATTTCATGCGGCCCTGGTGAGCCCCATGGCCTGTGCCCATGTGGGGCAGCGGCAGTCAGATGGGGTCGGCTGCACTGGGACACTGGGCCTCGTGGATTCGATGCAGGGGGCCATTTCTCTGTTTCCCCAATCTTCTTGCGCCTCCCCGTCTCTTCCCTCAGCAACTTGGACTTCAGGCACCTCTATTATTAAATATCTGCTGCAGGAACTACCTTCCTCAGGGAAGGAAGAGATGGGGGAGGAGGGAATCTACAGGTGCCTGTCAGGGAAGGAAGCGACGGGGAATCTACGGGTGTCTGTCTGTCCCGCTCTCTGTCATAGGCCCAGGACAGAGCACGGCGAGGGTCCGGCCCGCGGCAGATGCCAGTAAGAATGTTCGGAAAGAATGAATGATTGAACAAATACGGTTTGGGGACCACCTACCGTATTCCAGGTACTAGAACATCTCCTCCTATGGTAGGCGTGTTCCATTTTTGTAGTCTGAGGCTCAGACAGGTTAAGGGATTTGCTGAAGGTCACACAGTGACTGCAGAGTTCGGACTGCATGTTCTTTCCACAGCACTACGCTGCCTTTCGTTAGCTCTAGACCATTTAATACTCGGAAGTCTTCCCCAGAAACGAGTCCTCCCTCTTGTCACAAGCAGGCGCTGTGGGAGCACTCATCAGCCTTCGCTAACATTCATATTTGTTCAGTACAGCCTCTGTCTATTCATCACTCGCAGGGAGCACGACACTGGATTAGGCACTGTCAGACGTGTAGACGGGAAAAGAAAGCTAAGCTTTTAAGTTGCAACTTTCCCAGAATGTACAGTCTAATGTCAATACCGAATCATTATTCTAAGAGAGAAGGACCCATCCCTTTTCTTAGTGGGAATGACATACCATTTTCACTATAAGTGCAAAAGAATTTCACCGAACTGCAGCCGTAGGATGATCAGAGAGCTGGGCCCCTCAACTGAGGAAACCCCTGCGCGATCCATAAGCCGCTCGAGAGAACCCGGGGAAGTAGGGACTGCTGGAAATCTGTGCCTGATCAGCAATGACACCATGAGCTGATCACACCTCTCGGCTCAGCGAGCGAGCGGAAACACAGAGGAGGCTCCCACCCTATTTGGCTGCTAGAAGCTTGGAGCCAAATTCGTGGCCCACCCGTGGCACACATTCAGGACCTTGTGATGCATATGCGATTGTGATATTCATCCTACTCCTGATTCTGCTTTATCTCTGTCTTATCTATCTTTATTCCTCATTCTTCTCTCCTTTCTTTTCCCTTTTCTCCTTTCGAGATAGAGTTCGCGAAGCTATCCCTGGCTAAGAGCATAGGACTTGGATTCAGATTGCCTGGGGTTGAATTCCCCTCCTGTGCTGTGTGATCTGGGACAAGTTGCAGAACCTCTCTGTGTATCAATTCTCCAATCTATTATAGATAAATGAGAGAAAGTATTAAGCATCCATCCTTCTTTTATAGGCCGTCCAGTAGGACCTACAGGCAGGAGGAAATGAGAGTCTCTATCTGGCTGTGGGAAGAAGCTGAATTAATGCTCATATGTTTCACAAAGGCAACTGGTGCCTGAGAGTTAGGCCCTTAGGAGCCTAGGCATGGATGTTGACCAAGGAAAATGGGAGATGAATCAAGGCTTTACCCAAAGGCAAAAACAGCCATGAAGCAGCCAGGAAATCTGCTAAAAGCAGATAGAAAGTAGCAGAGAGAAGTGACTCCAGCCAACCCCCATGTACTCAAGCTACAGACAGACTCCAGCAGGTTCCAAAGTCAGTAGGTGGCTTCCTGAGAGCTTGAGGAGGGCCCGGGTCCAAAAAGTGTTTGGGGTCTAGTAGGAAAGATGAGCCTTCACCCAGAGAGCCAAGGAGCAGGGCAGGCCCGCAGGCCCAGAGAAGGGCACATAGGCTAGAGGCAGAGGACATAGATCCCAGGAGGGCCGATTCCCAGCGAGAAGCCAGGGCAGCAGAGTAGGAGAAGAAATGAAGTGCTCACCAGACCTGGGAGGGGTGCTTTTCCTATCTCCCATCAGGGACAAGTATGGACACCTCCCTCCCCAGTTGGATCCAGGTAAGTGTATGAGTCACGGTTTCCCAGAGAACGAGAACCAACAGAGCAATACGGTGCGGGTCCAGGCGTTGGCGTGTATGCATAGGGATGTATGTGGGGAGGAGGGTAGATCGACAGAGACTTTCTGGAACTGGTTCACACTCGAGTCTGAAGTCTGCAGGGCAGGCCGGCTGGCAATGCGGGCAAGAGCTGATGTTGCAGTCTCGAGCCCAGACGCTGTCTGGAGGCAGAATTTATTCTTCTTTGGGAACCTCACTGTGACTCTTAAGGCGTTCAGCTGTTAGATGAGTCCTCCCCATACTGTGAAGGGCAATCTGCTTTATTCAAAGTCTACTGTTTATAAATCCTACTCACATCTAAAAACTACCCCCCTTGTTTTGAGAGACAAGGAGAGAACACGAACGCACATGCAAGCAAGTAGGGAAGGCACAGAGAGAGAGAGAGAGAGAGAGAGGGAGACAGGGTCTTAAGCAGGCTTCACGCCCAGCGCAGAGCCCGCCGCAGGGCTCGATCTCACGACCATGAGGTCAAGACCTGAGTGGAAATCAAGAGTTGGACACTTAACCAGCTGAGCCGCCCAGGGGCCCCTGAAAAGAACCTTTGCAGCAACATTGGGACTGGTGTTTGACCGCACACGTGGGCACCATAGTCTAGCTGAGCTGCTCCGTTAAACTAACCATCACAATGAGGAAAAAAACACTTCCTGTCAAACACTGAGGCGAAACTCCGTGTAAGGGAATCTCTAAATCCATCTACTTGGATGCTTTTTTTTTTTCTTTTAAATTGTGGTGAAATATACATAACGGAAAATGTACCATCTTAACCATTGTTAAGCGTACAGTTCAGGCACATTAAGTACATTTACATTGTTGTGCTTCTATCACCTCCATCCATCTCTAGAACTCATTTCATCTTGCAACACTCTGTATCCATTAAACAATAACTCCCCGTGCTCCT
This sequence comes from Prionailurus bengalensis, assembly GCF_016509475.1. Classification (NCBI taxonomy): domain Eukaryota; kingdom Metazoa; phylum Chordata; class Mammalia; order Carnivora; family Felidae; genus Prionailurus; species Prionailurus bengalensis. The sequence continues at coordinate 34,612,221 of NC_057360.1, forward strand.
CTCCCCAAGCCCCTGACATCCACTATTTTACAACGCGATGCTTTTTTTTTTTAATCTGATTTCTTTCACTCTTAATTTCCTGGTATAAACTGCTTTTGAAAAATCCCAATCGTTGCTGGCAAAGCACAGAAGAAAAGGGACGAACGTCAACGAGGCAGGCAGTGACCTGGAGGCCAAGCCTGGCAAAGGGACGGTGAGGGTTCCAACTCCAGACTGGGGAAGAGGGGCTGACTCTCTGAGTCATCACGGGGAACAATAGAAAGTGGGAAAAACCAGAAACCATTCCGTTTTCTGGCTTTTCTCCTGAATGCTCATAAATGTCCGTCATCCTAGTCCATTTATAAGAGCCCCACCAAGAAGCATACCCCAGGAACTAGTACCAAAAAAGTTAGTTGTTTAATCCCCAAGGGTCGCGCAGAATTCCGTGATTCCAGGTCCGTCTTCCGAGTCTCATCTTTCCTTTGGCTCCCCATCTTCATTTGGCTCAACTTCTCAGTTGCTGGCTGTCACCTCAAGTGCCCCTGACTCTGAGGATGCATTTTATTATTTTTTTTTCAACGTTTTTTTATTTTATTTTTGGGACAGAGAGAGACAGAGCATGAACGGGGGAGGGTCAGAGAGAGAGGGAGACACAGAACCGGAAACAGGCTCCAGGCTCTGAGCCATCAGCCCAGAGCCCGATGCGGGGCTCGAACTCACAGACCGCGAGATCGTGACCTGGCTGAAGTCGGACGCTTAACCGACTGCGCCACCCAGGCGCCCCTGAGGATGCATTTTAGAAAAGCTGAGCCTGGCGCTCTGGTGGGTCCGAAACACCCCCAGCTCCCTGGGAGGGGAACCTGAGGGGGCGGGCCCGGGAGGGTAGGAAGGGAGCCCTCCATCCATGTGCTGCCACAGTCTGCCTCCACCCCCACCCAGGACGACCCACAGTGATTCTAAAGGGCCCCAAACCCCAATGGGAGCTAAATCCCAGCTGACAGCGGCAAACCTCGAGCTTCGGGAACTACAGGAACTCTCCTCCTCTTCTTTTACGTTAGAGGCGGCTCTTAGCCTCCATCGCAACTCGGTGTCCCTGTAAGGAGGGTAAGGACACAGACAGAGAACAGAAGCAGACGTCGTCACTCCTCTCGGCCAGTTCCCCCAGTGTTGGGGTCCCAAGTTCTTTGTCAACCTTGTTGAATGGGGTAAGGTAAGGTACAAGGGGAGGAGACATGCACACACGGGCAAGCTAAATGGAGGCTCAGAGAGAATACATAACAAATCCAGAATCGCGCTGAGGTTAGTGGCATCCTTGGGACTTGACCCCGGGTCTTCACAAGCTGTGGCATCAGTGGTCTTCAGGGCTTATTAAAGGGGCCTCATCTGTTCCAGCACAGAGCACTCCCAGAGACAGCCTGTGACAACAGCACTCAAGTTTTCTGGGTCCTCGGTCCTGTGCCAGCCAAGCGAGGGCAACCCACCGCAACCCACAAGACTTCTGGAAGGGTGGGTCAGGCCACCGAGTCAGCGTGCTCAGGAGTCCGCCCCAGCCACTGGGCCTGTCCCCTCCTGAAGCCCTAATCCACCGCTAACTCACTTGGGTGACCTTGACAAATCCTTTGCCTTTGTTCCATCTCAGCTTTCTCCTTTATAAATTGAAGGGGCTTAGAAAAGATCAGTCGTTTTCAACTTTTTACCAAAGAAAGGCTCATACAGAATCCAGATCCAAGTGGAGTGGCCCTGGTGGAGATAGAGACAGGGAGCCAAGCCCCACCCCCCTGCACCTCCCCTTCCTGCCCCAGGTCTCCCCCCACCTCCGCCTCCCACGTCGCACCCTGAATTGCCCCCTGAGCAAACTGTAAGGACTCCAAGGAAGAAGGTGACCACCAAGGGGCCACCCTCCTCCCTACCAGACAGAGGTGTCTCTGACCCACAACCGAGGTGCCGACCAGGTAGAGGGAAGTGCCAAAGGTCAAAGCAGAATCCAAATTCAAACCTCAACCTCAGCTCCAAGGAACTGCGAGGAGAGAAAGGGCCAAATACGGAGCCAACATGGAGATAGTGATTTCAGATAGGGTAAAGCTGGAATAGCCAAGAGACAACAGTCCGAGGGGCTTGGAGCAACTCCAGAGTTGAGAGTGAAGGATGAAGTTGCCTTCGATAGACTTCCAGCCCCCCAGGAGGGGAATTCTGCATTCCTGCAAGGAGCTTCCACGGGCAAGCATCCACGTCCCCGAATCCAGGCTCGGCTCTTTTCTCCAAATCCTCAGCGGTGTCCCCGTGTCAGGAAGTGGTCCATAGAGCACAGGGGCAGAGTCCCTTAAGCCTTCTGAGCAAAGAAACAAAAGCCACTGAGTCCTGGGGCACTTGTTTCCTATCTCCGGAGAACCAACAAGATTCCTGCTAAACCAGGAGACAGAGAACAAGGGAGAGGCCTGGGGGGGAGGGTGGTTCTGGGTGTGGGGGGAGGTTGAGAGAGAACCTGAGGCACCACCCGAGGAGGAAGAAGGAGAGATTCGGACTCCCAGGTTGCTGCAACCAATCTGTTTACACTTGAATGAAGACCCACGAGGAAGGGTTTTGAGATTTATTTAACCGTTACTGGCCCCCGGTCTGTTCTCTTGTAAACCCTGCCTGTTTTCATCTGGTGAAGAGCTGAGAGGGTCTTAAGAATGCATGGGGACTGTGCTGGCGAGAGCCAGGCTCCCAACCAGAGCTGACCTGCAAACACGACAGCTGGTAACGAGACAGAGGAGCCGGCCAAGTTCCTCCTCTAAAACCAAGAGAGAAAGGACCAGAAAGACACACAGGACCATGTGTGATGGCGGGTGGCCACGGGGGGCACTAAACGAGGCACTTCCCTTTTCTTTTTATCCCCCTTCCGCCTCTCTGTCCACCCAGGCAATGAGAAACCTCCAGGGACAATGCCTCCATGTCGCCATCTTAAGGAACCCTGGGCAGGAGAGAGTCAGAACATAGCCCTGCACTCAGTGTTGGGGAGGCTGGACTCCAGTCCCCTCCCACCAGCCCAGCCTGCCCATCACCACTGCCCGCCCCCTATTCTTCTGCTCCCATTACCCTTTCTCCCCCTCCTCTGTGTGTCATTGCCCTGAACTAAAACCGCATTTTATCTGAGACACAAAAAAGAGCCAGGAGGACAGTGGACAGAGTGCCCAGCTCAGAGAGCTCTCGTCCAAAACATCCCCTTTGAGGAAACCTCCTCTGATGTTCTCTGATCTCAGTCTTTAGAAAATTCTGAACTTGGAAAGCTGTGATGTGCTTCTCTATTCTCTCGGTGCCCCACCCTCACTCCCCCCAGGATGCCCACGTCTCCTTTCAGGGGCTCCTTCCTTTGGTCCCTGTAGGTGATGGAAAGGGACACGGACCCACCTACCACCGACGGCCATGCTTCCCTCCTCCTCAGCCTTGACCTGGTCTCACTCCTTTCTGGAGCCGCCCTATCCCTGGTTCAGCAGCATCACTGACTTGGTCTTGTTCTATGAACACGTTACATGGACAAGACCTGCTCCCAGGGCCTCGTTCCGGTCCCTTCCACACAGCAGAACAGTTTCCCTAGGGGAGGCTCCACCAGAACCTGAGACTTCCTAGCTGTTGATTTTCTGATCCAACCCCACCCTGTCCCCGACCCCCTCGCCCGCTGTGCCTGTGTCTTTGTTCACTTTGAGCTTTCTGTGAACCGAGATAGAAACATAGCAAGATGGTGAGATAATTATGACAAGCCAAATAGTTCACAGGCTCTGCCAGTGCAGAATAGCAACGCTGCGGCTGCTTTGGGCTGTTCCAAAAGCAGCCTGGAGGACGGCTCATACGGATGGAAAAGACAAGAGCCGTGAGACGAGGGGGGGGGGGTCCTATAAGGAAACAAGGGAGCCCCGGGGCTCAGGTGGAAACCTCATGGCCCTTGTCTCCTTTTCCATCAAGTCTGGTCAAGTCAGCCCCACGGGGTGTCCAGAACAAGAGACAGAAGTCCAGGAGGTACATGCCAACAGCTCAGATGGAAAACCGCTCCAAAGGTTCCCCGGGGGGCGGGGGCGGAGAGCTGGCGTGAGTAATGATGAAGGGTCTTTCTTCAAGGCGGTGCCAAGCCTTCCGTCTCTGACGCGGTTCCCAGAGCCTCGAGGCTGGCGGGGGTGCGTCTGCAAGGCCCATGGCTGACTCTGTGATCTTGAGCAAGTCACTTGACCTTCTGGGCTCATTTTGTCTCATCTATAAAACAAGAGGATTCGACGAAGGCATCTGTAAGGTGCTTCCGTCTCTGTGGCTTCTTGATTGCTGTGACTGTCACAAGGGAACAAGTAAAATCTGAGAACCGGGGGAAGAAAGTGTCAAAGATGCACAAAGTAAATACCAGAAAAGGCCAGGCTCAGAACCTAGGTACCTAGACTCCTAGCCCAGAGCTCTGCCCGCTTCAAAGGAAGGTCTTCAGAATAATAATCTGCGTTATGACATTCCCCATGCCCCCCGAAAGGTGAAATCCCCCACGAAGCAAATGTGTTTTATCTCCTTGTGACCAGACCCTTCACTATCATGAACACTACGTCTGTTCATGCATTGCCTATTCCAGACAGCATTTGAAATATGTTTTGCTAAAATATGGATCGTTGGCATGCTGGAATGCGACAGGCCATAATAAACCAAATGTGGGAAATATATCGATACTTGGATCGGTGCATGGAAGTGGAAAAGGGGAGGTTCCGCGGGGACAAGCGAGTACTGACCATGCGAGTGGTAAAGTGACCGTGTTGACCAAGGTTAGAGGCAAGTTTTTTTTTTTTTTAATTTTTTTTTCAACTTTTTTTATTTTATTTTTTGGGGGACAGAGAGAGACAGAGCATGAATGGGGGAGGGGCAGAGAGAGAGGGAGACACAGAATCGGAAACAGGCTCCAGACTCTGAGCCATCAGCCCAGAGCCCGACGCGGGGCTCGAACTCACGGACCGCGAGATCGTGACCTGACTGAAGTCGGACGCTTAACCGACTGCGCCACCCAGGCGCCCCTAGAGGCAAGTTTAGATCGTAGTCTTTTATTTATACAGATTAAATGAATGAATGCTTGCTATTCTTAAATTTTAGCCACCTCAGCCACTGGTTCGGACAGAATGTGATCAGGGCCCCAGAACCCTCTGGTAAGCAACAGGTTCTCTGCTCCCCCACCCCACCCCCTTCTCCCAGCTTTGTCCCCATGCCCCAGACCTCTGCTTCCCACCCTCAGTGGGCACACAGGCTCTGCCCTACACACACTGGGTCTTAGAAATCAGCAGCTGAAAAGGCAAACTTGCCTGCCTGGCTGTTAAGAAGGAGGGAGGGGAGGCAGGACCAGAAGTACAGCTTCTGCCATGGCTGCGAATGGCATGGACCCTAAGGTGACCCCACTAGCCTGGATGGAGAGGTGACCATTGAGTCTGCACTGAGGTGACCAACTTCAAACGCCTGGACCTCGCATGACCAGATTCTATCACCGTGACCCCCTGTGTTAGAGACCCCTCAAGGCTCAAGGTAGCCTCAACCATTTTCTCCAGGTGATACGTTCCCCAGTCAGAAGAGTCTAGCTCTGCTGAGTCAACCACAGCACAGAAAGTAGGCACGATGGGGGCAAAACATAGGCTTTGCCACTTAGTAGCTGGGTGACGTGAGGAGTTTCTTACTCCCCCAGAGCCCAACTTCTAATGTAGAAAATGTGGTGGTTCTGGAGAAAAATTAGACAAGCGTATGTAATGTCCTTAGCCCAGGCCGGGCACATAGCAGGCCCTTGAGGAATGAGGAGGGCTCTCCTGTGGCAGTATTAACTCGCACCGCCTCCCTGCAACGTTCTGGCCCTTCTTTCTCCCTCGTCCGCCCTGGAGACTGGAACTCCCCCACAGCCGACATCTGGCCGAGCTGAACTGTGGGAAGGACAGAAGCAGGGATCAGGCCTCGGTCATCACCGTCCTCAGTGTTTTCTCAACTAAAAACCAAAAACCTGGCCTCAAACTGCCCCATCCCAGTCCCCTGGGCACTGAAAAGCTTCTGACCAGAGGCCCAGATCAAGGGGCTGACTCTGTATTCAGGAAATGAATCCTGGTTTGGGAGAAGCGGGAGGAGACTCCAAGAGCCATCTGGAAGGTGGTAGCGTTTCCAACTCGTCCTGGGAAAGACCAGACAAGAATCAAAATGGTGTGGCATTAGCCCAAGAACAGACAGAACAACGGGATTAGGCAGCTTCGAAACAGACCCTAATATATATTTAAGGACTTAATAAATGAGAACAGAGCTTTGCAATTCACTGGAGAAAGTGTGAGTGAAGCAAATGCTGGGCTTGTGGGAAATTGGCTATTTGAAAAGGAATCAGTTTTGATCTTCATCTCACAGTATACACTAAAATCTCACTCAGATCAAAGAGTTAAACCTGCAAAAACAAAGAAAAGCGGGGGGTGGGGGGCGGGAGGGGGAGGCGGGGAGGGGGAAACAGAACATGTCATTTTCCCGAACGGCAAGACTGAATAGTACAAAGATGCAAACAGTTCATGAATTGAGATATATGTTGAATCTAATCCCTTTCCAAGTCCCAAATGGGATTTTTTTTTTTTTTCTGGAGCTAGACAGCATGATTCTAAAATTCATCTGGAAAATGAGCAGGAAACGCCAATTTTTTTTTTTTCAACAGAGTAATTGTGGGAGATTTGTTCCACCAGATCATAAAATGCTACATTTCATATACAAATATGTCATATTTTAAAATATGTGAATGTATAAAGATGCAATAATTAAAACAGTGTGATTATAATGGAAGAACTAACTGAACAGAATAAGACAGCTCAGAACAGTGAACTGTATATTAAAAAAAAAAAATTCAGCATATGTGATAAAGGTGGCATCCTAGCCAATGGGGAAAGAAAACATTCTTTAATACATGATGCTGGGATTAATGGTTAACTATTTAGGGGGGAAATCTATTTAAACCCTTATCACACAAGATAGAACAAAATAAATGTCAGATGAATTAAAGGGTGAAGTGTAAATAAAATAGAACCATAAAATACTTAGAATAAAATATAGATTACTATTTCTATCTCAGTGTGGAGATGGAATTTCTAAGCACAAAAGCAACTGGAGAAATCACAAAGGAAAAAAAAACCCAGATATATTTGGCTGCATAAAAATTCAAACCATCTCTATAAAAAAATCATAGAAAATAAAAATAAACAGCAAAATCAACCTGAGGAAAATGTCTGCAACAAAAACATCAAAAAATTAATGTTCTTAAAATATAAAGTAGCATTTATACGTGACAAAAACCACTAAACCCCAAAGAAAAATGTGCAAAGAACAAGAATAGGCTATTTGCAGAAGATATACAAATAATGGTTAAGCACACAAAGAAACGTTGAGCCTCACTGGCAATCAATACACAGGAAGAAAACACAGTAATGAAATACATTTTTTTTTCAACGTTTATTTATTTTTGGGACAGAGAGAGACAGAGCATGAACGGGGGAGGGGCAGAGAGAGAGGGAGACACAGAATCGGAAACAGGCTCCAGGCTCTGAGCCATCAGCCCAGAGCCTGACGCGGGGCTCGAACTCACGGACCGTGAGATCGTGACCTGGCTGAAGTCGGAGGCTTAACCGACTGCGCCACCCAGGTGCCCCTACATTTTTTTTTTTTTTTGCCCTACCAGATTAGCAAATACTTGTAAAAGTCGATGCAGAGTATCGAGGAAGCCACGGTTGCAACGATAGGTCCTCTCACACTTTGCTAGCACTGTAGAAATTTATACAATGTTTCTGGAATGCAATATAATGCAATATAATAAGCCTCAAGGGTCTTTAAAATATTCATTCTCGTTGTTGCAATATTTCCATTTTATTGGAATAGTTTATTCTAATTTTATTGGAATAATTCTGTTCTTCAATTTCGAGCAAGTAAAAAATAAGGACACACATATACGTGTTCATCTCTTTTATTTATAATAATAAATACAAACAAATATTCACCGAGGTTTGGATATTCACAAGTTTTGGAAAGTTAAATAAATTATAGTATACCCGCAAGATGGAATATTATATTATCATTTAAAACTACAGCCACAGGGGTGCCTGGGTGGCTCAGTCGGTTAAGCGTCTAACTCTTGATTTCAGATCAGGTCGTGATCTCATGGTTGGAGAGATGTAGCCCCTCATCAGGCTCTGCGCTGACAATGTGGAGCCCGCCAGGGATTCTCTCCTTCTCTCTCTGCCCTTCTCCTGCTCACACTCTCTCTCTCAAAATAAATAAATAAGCACATTTTTTTTTTAATTAAAATAGGGACTCCTGGGTGGCTCAGTCGGTTAAGGATCCGACTTTGGCTCAGGTCATGATCTCATGGTTCATGAGTTCGAGCCCAGCATCAGGCTCTGTGCTGAGGGCTCGGAGCCTGGAGCCTGCTTCAGATTCTGTGTCTCCCTCTCTCTTTGCCCCTCTCCCGCTCGCACTCTGTCTTTCTCTCTCAAAAACTAAATAAACATAAAAAATTTTTTTAATTGATTAAAATAAAATTAGGGGTGCCTGGGTGGCTCAGTTGGTTAAGCATCCAACTTCCACTCAGGTCATGATCTCACAGTCTGAGTTCAAGCCCCGCATCAGGCTTTGTGCTGACAGCTCAGAGCCTGGAGCCTGCTTTGGATTCTGTGCCTCCCTTTCTCTGTCTGCTCCTTCCCTGCTCATGTTCTGCCTCTGTCTCTCAAAAATAATAAACACTAAAAAAATCAAAATAAAATAAAATTGTAGCCACAAAAATGTTTTTATGATTTAGAAAAGTGTTGTTACAATGTGATCTGAACAGTTTCTACAAGCATAATGATTGTCGCTTAAAATTTTTTTTTAATGTTTATTTATTTTTGAGAGAGAGAGAGAGAGAGAGAGAGACAGAGTGTGAGCGGGGGAGGGGCAGAGAGAGAGAGAGGGAGTCACAGAATCGGAAGCAGGCTCCAGGCTCCAAGCTGTCAGCACAGAGCCCGTCGCGGGGCTCGAACCCACGAACCGCAAGATCATGACCTGAGCCGAAGTCGAATGCTCAACCAGCTGAGCCACCCAGATGCCCCGGTTTTCATTTTCTTTTAAAGAAAGTACTGTATTTCTGGACTCATCTTCCACTCTCATACGGTAGCAGAAGGTACTCCCAGGCCCTCCTCCCAGCAGACTCTCTTCTTCCAGGTCCTAAACTGCACTCCTTGGTGACCTCTGTTCCTCCTCTCATGTTAGGAGGGCAGATAGACCCTCACGCAGTCTGCTTTGCGGCCAGCCAAGCCACCCACGGGACCCAGCCCCCAGGAGAAGGCAAAGTAATGCTTCAGACTTTGCCCTTGGCAGAACCTATTATCTCAGTCCTACTACCTACGTACCAATGCTGGCTGATGACCTTGGGCAGCTTGCCATCCAAACCCAAAAGTACGCTCCAGGGAGGCAGGCTCTTTCCCGTCCGCTATTGTATCTCCAAAGATTCAAGATTCCTCCTGAACGAATGAGTGAGCGAACGGGCGTTTCTTCTGTGAAGTGCGGGAAATCAACCCATTTCGCGGAGTGTTGCGAGAAGCAAATGCACTCGCGTGGGTGACAGGCCCGCCCGGCGGACGCTCTTCAGACCCCGGTGCTCACCCCGCACCGAGCTGGCCACACGCGGGGCCCCCGGCTCCCTGCTCGCCTGCAGCGAGAGAGCTTTGCTGAAGGTATAAATGGTTTCGCCTCGTCTCTTTGAGTTTTCCCAGATGGTCCGAAACACGTGGCTTTCTTCCTCTTCTTCTTCTTTGCCTTTTGGTTTCCTGCGAATCGATTCTGCCGCTGGTGAAGGGCAGTAAATTAATAACTAGATTTCCCCCCACGACAACAAGTCCCACAACTAATTGGCTCGATATCTCCCTGTTGCTGTATCACTTTGGGATTTTCTGGGTGAGATATAAATAAGCCAATTCTATTAATAAGCCATTTGGCCAAGGGAAGAAAATACACTTCTGAGATCCCGAGGGGCCCGGGGAAGCCGCTCGGTGGCCCATGGAGCGAGGCACTTGATTACAGGAATGAAGCATGCCGCCTCTGTGCCCTCCTCCCTGCAAATCTGTACTCCCGGCAGATTCCTCTCGGTCCTGGGGGGGGCGGGGAGAGGAAAGCTTTGTTAAGTTTAAAAATTATAATTTAGATAAATCTGTGCATTCATTGGCCTGAGCGTGTCTCTGGAAAATAATAGTTAGCAGGGTAGAACCTGCGCATTTCAGGGGCTTTATTGTCTCCTTATAATTAAGTCCTGCACAGAAATCCAATTACAAATGTTCTCAATCGCCCTGCAGCTAAGTGCTAACAGAAGAGGGGAGGAAGGCTCCCGGACTTAAATAACTGTGGATAAAAATTAATATCGTGGCCGTGTTGGCTAATTAAAAGTGCCGCCTCTATTAGCGGGCCTTTATATTAATAAATGAGACTGTTATTATCATATCCGACAACCAGGCTGCTTATCAAGTCTGCTCTGTCAGCCTTGCTCTTGAAAGCACAAGTTCATTGCCCTGGGTGCAGGCTCCTACGGGAACAGACGGGAGGACTCCGTTCTCGCCAGGCACTTACCGAGCTGGGCACCTTGGCATACACTGCCTGTGTGCTCCTCCCACCAGCCCTGTCTGGGTTTTGTCATGGCTCCTGCTTCCCAGTTGAGCCAACCGAGGCTTCGACGTTCAGTAACTTCCCCTGAGAAGAGGCAGAGCGGGATTCAGGACCCGGAGGCTGGGACTCGTCACGTTACACGAGCTGATTTTCCTGGCTGGCTGGGTGGGGCGGGTGGAGGTTTTTCACAATGCATCCATACCTGGAAGGTGGAAAACTTGCCCTCGGTAGGTCTGGCACATTCCTTTGTGGCCCCGCGACTTGTTGATTAGATGTGAGGCCTTGCTGCCTCTCCTCAGAACTTGGGCACAGCTTACCCAAGGGCAACTGAAACATCTCTGAATCATTTTAAACAGAAAGGGCTGTGAACAGAACTGCGTTTTGTGTTCATGTCTCTGGCAGGAATGTGGAGATTACCTGGCTACAGTCTATCCTGGAAGCAAAGGACCAGTTAGGGACAGTGCAGGAGGGACAGGAGCGGCTGCATTCAACAGGTATGTGGTCAGCGACTGAACACGGGGGCTGCGTCAGGAAGTGGGAGGAGTCACATCCGACCCCGGTTTTCTGGCTTGAGCAACGTGGAGGGATGCTAGAAGATGGGAAAGAGAGGATGAGAAGCTGCTCTGAGTGAAAGACATAAGGCGCATTCGGTTCCTGTGCGGCCACAGATGAAATCATCCAGGGGGAGTGGGAAGAGGGGCCAGACAAGTCCTCAGTGGGCTTTAACAATCTTTGTTCACCCTCTCATCAAACACCATGCATCTTCTCTGGGCAAGGCACTTACGTCTTGTTACCAGGCATTTCTATCTATTAGTATAATATGTCCTTGATGACAAGAGGTGAGGAATTTCCAACCTAGGCTAGGTGTCCCCCAACCCCCACAGAAATGTCAAATTTATTATTTTTTTTAATGTTAAATGTTATTTTGAGAGAGAGAGAGAGAGAGACTGTGTGTGTGTGTGTGTGTGTGTGTGTATGTGTGTGGGGGGGGGGGGGAGCAGAGAGAGAGAATCTCAAGCAGGTTCGGTGCCATCAGCACAGGGCTTGATCCCAAGAACTGTGAGATCACGACCTGAGCTGAAATCAAGAGTTGGATGCTCAACGGACTGAGCCACCCAGGCACCCCACGTCGAATTTATTTTGAATCACTAGTCTCTATCATAGGCAATCCAGTGGATGTGGATCAAATTCTGGTTCTGTACCCAACGTTGAGTCAGCCGTGGGTTTACTCTGAGGCCTGAGCTATCGTGAAAGCAGGGTGACTGAGAAAAAGTAGCCACAGACTCTCTCAGTCTCAGAGCATATTTACATATTTACCCTAAGTCACCAGAGCCCCATAATGGAACCCAGACCTGATCATTTTAACGTCTAAATTTCAAAGATAATAATAATAATGAATGAAATACCGACTAGACTTGACAAATGAAAGCTTTTCAGGGAAGCGGAGGAGGGAGGGAGAGGGGGGAAAGATAAATATCTGAAAACAACATCTTGTTTTTACAAAGCAATGGACCAGTCGTTTGCCATCCATCAGCTAACAAATGCAGGAAAGTCCGGATTGATAGGAACGCTAGCAGAATGGGGACAAAGGGCTACAATGTATGGATTTTCTCATGATAAGAAGGTTGTTTCAGCCTTCACTGAAAATCTTTCCAGAGTGTCTGGTTAAGCTTTCCTGTTCTACTAAGTCAAGCTGGTTTTCTGATCCTGCTTCTGCATAGACCTGGAGCAGGTGAGAGGTGAGCCTGGCCAGAGCAGAGTTTAGGAGTTTATAGTTTCTTCCACAAGATTATAAAGCATGGTGCCAGAAGGCAGATCCTCAACGCTGTGTCTGGAGAAGAACCAAGGTCAAAGCTACATGATAAGGCCAAGACCTGACCATCAACCCAAGAAGCCAGGCAAGAGGCCAAAGACAGAAAGGGTCAAAATGAGAGGTTAGGGGGTTAGGGAGCTAGAGTCAAGGTGCTAGAGAATGGTGAGTGGAGACAGTGGTGAATGAGGGAGTCTGAAGGAATCCCCGAGATCAAGGATTGGTGATATACAGGTTTATTAGTTATCTATCGCTCCGTGTAACAAGAAACCCCAAAACTCAGTAGCCTAAAACAGCAAACATTTGCTATCTCAGAGTTTCTGTGCATCACGAATCCGAGCATGTCTTAGCCGGATGACTGGGGTTCAAAGCCTCTTACGAGGTTGGAGTCAAGCTGAAGACCCGAGCTGTGGCTTCCTCTAAAGGCTTTCTTAGGACAGTGGGGAGGATCCACTTCTAAGCTCCCTCCTGTGGTTGCTGGCAGGCCTCAATTCCTCCTCCCATGGGCCTCTCCATAGGCTGCCTAAGCATCCGCAAAACATGGTCGCTGATGACTGGAGAAAGAGAGAGAGACAGAAACCAGAAACTGAGAGATTAAATTAGGAGACAGCAAACCCCCAAGATGAAGATCACAGTCTTTTTATAACCTAATCTTGGAAGTGACATGTTCTATTCATTAGAGGCAAATCAAGAATCCAGCCCATGCCAAAGGGGAAGGGATTATACAAGGAGGTGAAAACCAAGAGGCAAGGAACTCTGGGGGCCATCATAAAGATTCCCAAGCCTGGTTCATTTAAAGGGACTTTACGGGCTGGACACCAGCGTGTGGAGCAGACAATTTCTTTGATGGATGAGAATATCGCAAAATTTCTGGCTTCTTCATCATCCATACTGGTTATTGTTTTCCATGGCAGCAGATGTTGAGATAGAAGGTATAGACAGCTAAGGTAACTATTTAGCGATTTCCAGATATTCTCTAGAAGTCGACTTTTGCCCAACTCATTGACGTCATTCTGACACTTGCCTTCTCATCGCGTCGATCCCTCCTCAAAAATTCCTATTGTCTGTGCTACAAATTAGCGTCTTCTCTAAAAGGCACTAACCTCTAATTGTCTGTATTTTCTCACAGTGCTGCCTTGACTGATAAATCTTCTGGGAGCCGAGCTCCAATACCTAGTCAGTTGCATCGGGAGGACGAAGTCTATTTCTGATGGTGGTGCGTGAAAGGCTTCCGCTCTTCTAAAGGAGTGTGACACCAACAGGTCGAGTGGGACCTTGGGATATGACGTGTGGTCAGAGTAACCTAACCAAGTCATATTCTGGGCCTGCCCAGCCCGGCTGGATGAAGTGTGACTCATCCGAATGCCTTGGAGAGAGAAGTGACAGGTGGATCCTTGGAAGGACCCTGAGAGGAGTGTACAGTGGGACCCTGGCTCCATGTTTTCACACGGGGACTGGGCTTTCAGGGAAGTCCTATTGAGAAGGCACGCTGCAAATACATCTGCCCACAGGGTTATAACAGCCAGGGACCGGGTCGAGTTTATGGAGAGGATACAGAGAAAATGAGAAAAGAAAAGCTGACAGCACTAGAGTATGAAGAAGGGAGGACGTACAAGAAGAGAAGGAAACTAGATGGGAGAGCCCACAGCAGAAATGTCTGAATGCTACCACGCCCAGCTCCGGACCCAGCAGCCATCTCTCTCTCATGGGCAAATTCATGTCACCAATGTTAGGGACTTCCTGCTAAGTTCTAGGCCCAGAGGACACAAGGATGAACAAAATGGACATCACTGCTACTCAACCAAAGTTCACTCTGGAGGGGAAACAGAAATAGAGGCAGGACAATGAGGCTCACAAGGAGGACATCAGGCCCTTAGGATGAAACTGTACCGACAGACATATCGAGGCCACCCCACCAGCACAGCAGAGTCAGTGGCCTTCTGGTTTGTAGCCCATCAATAGGGGACCCAGCCTGAGGAAAACGCCCCTCCAAACTTTTTTCACCCCAAGCCTGGGCCCTGGCTTTGGGCCACAACCCCCAAAACCTAGCGTTGGGCTCCCGCCCTAACTCACCTCATTTCTCCCTTGGCTTCTCCCTACACTGACCATCTCTCAGGATACGGGCCTTCTCATCCTTTCCCTGCCTCTTCCTTGCCCACCCAGAATCTTCGGGAGTGGCAAGAGCAAGAGAAGAAGCCAACGGCTGTCATGTGCCATGGGTTTGTGAAAGGCTATGTCCTCCAGTCTTGCTGACAGACAAAGGAAGGAGGTAGGCCCAAGAGAACTCTACATGGGCGAGGTCGAGGGGCATCTGGCCAAAGATAAGCAGAGGCCGAGCGTCCCCTCTCCCCTGCTCCTCTCTTAATGGCACTGCGCTCGCTTGTGGTGTTAGGAGGGCTGACCCTCCGGGCATACTACAAGGAAGACAACGCAGCTACGGAAGAAAATGGCAGCTGGTGAGTCTTTAGCTCCCAGGTAGGCATCTGGCTTTAAGTCTGCTCAGAGAACCCGAGACGTCTGTGGTTGCTGGCCTCCTCCACAGCCTCTGGCGAGGTCAGCTATCACAGCTCTGGAGTAGACTGTTGAGATAACCCCCATTTTTTTCCATTCCTCACCTACTTTTATGAGTAAGACTTTCTTCCCAATGTCTCCGCCCTAAATCCCTCCCACTCTTATCTCCTTCTACAATTAAAGGCAAAGAACGGGAGTCAGCGTAAGGTCACAGCTTCTGGACACTCTGCAGCACACAGAGGTCAAGAGCCTGGAGGCGTTAACCGTTCACACTGGAAAGCTGAGGATGCGGCCTGTCGAGTAGGACTTCGGGGGGGGACAGAAGGAAAGCCAGGGTGGGGGCAAGCCCCGCCAGAGGCCCTGGGGCTCCAGGAAAGCCGAGGGATGCGTGTCAGTGAACACATCTCCCAACAGCCCGTAGCCGCGTGGACAGGCCACGTGGATGTGCTTCCGGGTGAAAGTGGCAGTCTCCACGATGGGAGCTCCCTGGCCCAGCCCTGCCAGTGCTTGACATGGAGCCCCTCTCCGTAGCCCAGCACCCCCTCGCTTCTCTGACTCTTGCCTCCCCTTCTCCCACCAGGGCTCTGCATGGCGAGCCATCTTTTGGCCCTTCTGGTTGCCTCGGCAAGTTGCAGACACCCTCTCCCAGAGCTCCGGGCCTCGGCACGGCCTCCATGTGCACGTGGCTGCAATGCCCCTTCTCTTAGCTCTCTCCTGCTCATCCAGCGCCAGACGCCAACTCCTCCATCAAATGAGCCTCCGTGATGCTCAGAGGCCGGGCCGCCCCTTCTCCTCTGCCCCCCAACCCCAGGGTCGTCTCCCTCCCTAATCCCCACCCCCAGACTCAGCAAAGGGGGGGGCGGGCGGCTCCACAAGCCAAAAGGGGTGGGGGAGAGGGAGCAGGGAGGGGAGGCTGGGAACGCAGAGCCCCGGCCCCCTCCACATCCGCTGCTGCAATCACAGCCCACCCCCAGCTGACAAAAGGCCTTGTCAGAGCCAAGGGGTCTGGTGCCAGCCCCGCCCCTTGGAGCAGCGACAGCCGTGTGCTACATTTGCCCAATTCTGCAGCTGGGCTAATTACTGTGGTTCCCGAGCTTGGGGTCCAGCCCCAAACCAAACAAATTAGGACAAAAACCATAGGCTTCTTCATCCCTCTCATTCCCAGCCAGCAATTGCTGAAGGACCCCTATAATTGATGACAATGAAATAAAACCCCACCACCTGTCCTTACTCCTAAGGACTTGGGAGCCCGGCCAATACCTCGGCCCACCCCTCCGTGGCCACAGCAACGTGGAGTTGCGCAATGCTGCATTCCCAGTGCCAGCATCACCCCGGGAACAACCTGGGGCCTGTCCCGGCCCACGACATGATCCAGCCCGGAAGAATAACGCAGCTGGCGGGCGGGCTAAGAGGTGAGTGGACTTGCGGCCAGGACTGCCCCGGGGGTGGGCCAGCCCCGTGAGGCCTGGGGCTGGTGTGGATGCCGGGGGCAGGGGGGGGGGACGGGGGGGGGGGAAGGGGTGGTGTGGAGGGGATGGCAGCAGCTCTCGGCCCAGGTCTTCAGGAAACACAGAGGAAGGAAGTCCCAGGTGGACAACCCCCAGGAGGCCATACTCAGAATAAGTCAGGAAAAGCAGGAGTAAAAGCCAGCAGTAAGGCCTGGAAGTCAGTAGGAGGGCCCTGGCTTGAGCATCTAAGTTCAGGGACAGAGATTAAAACAAGGACCCAGTGATGTACAAGACCTGGGTGCTAGGGAAGGAGATCAAAACACAGGTTAGGCAAGGCTCCGCCAGCAGTGAGGGTACCTGGCCGAGATCAGACGTGGGTCGTGGACGCCCTGATGAGGGTCCGGCTTAGGTCCAGAAATACGGGTGATAAAAGAGGCCTGGCCAGGGGCAGAGAACCAACTTGTGATCCTGGCTACAGGGCCCGACACTGTTCTCCAACTCTGCCTTGCACGGAATTGCGCAGAGGGCTTGTTAAAACACAGACTGCGGAGGGCGCCTGGGTGGCTCGGCCCGTTAAGCATCTGGCTTCAGCTCAGGTCATGATCTCGTGGTTCGTGAGTTCTAGCCCTGTGATGGGCTCTGTGCTGGCAGCTAAGAACCTGGAGACTGCTTTGGATTCTGTCTGTTCTTCCTCTCTCTCTCTCTCTGCCCCTTTCCCACTCACACTCCATCTCTCTCTCTGAAAAAGAAACATTTAAACACACACACACACACACACACACACACACACACACACACAGAGTGCTAGAGTCCTTGATTCAGGAGGTCTAGGGGTGGGGGCAGCGCTGAGAATCTGTATTTCTGGGTAGTTCCCAGGGGATGCTGATGTTGTTGGTCCAAGGACCACACTTTGAGAACCACTGCTTTAAATATCTGGGGACAAGATATAATCCTCAGGCTGAAAGTGAGTGACAACCCGGGAGCCAAGAGGAAATCACCCAAGGTAATGTTGTACCCTGGACGTGTGTATTCTCCTGTCCCTTCCACACCTCCCAAATTCGTGTGTTGAAGCCCTCACTCCAAATGAGACTGTATTTGGAGACCGGGCTGTGAGGAGGCGATAAGGGTTAAATGAGGTCATGGGCGGGATGCCCTAATCCAACAGGGTTGGTGCATTTATAAGAAGAGGAAGAGACACCAGAACGCATGTTCCCTCTCCTTCCCCTCCACCCCTCTCCCTTGTGAGGACACAGCAAGAAGGCCATCTGGAAGCCAGGAAGGGCTCTCACCGGCACTTTGATCTCGGACTTCCAGCGTCCAGAACTGTGAGAAATACAAGTGTGTTGTTTCAGCCCCCAGTCTGGGGTGTTCCGCCATGGCCACGCAAGCGGACTCAGTCAGGCAGAGAGACCAAACAACGCGAGTAAATACTGAGACTTTGTAGAAAGAGGGAGAAAGGTATGCACGTACACCTCCCGAGCTGGCCGTACGGACGAGCCCACCTGTGGTTTCTGCTCGTCCAGACCCACCCTCACCTCTGACCCGACTTTCTCTGTTGCCTGCATTCCCGCACAATCTTAACGAGGAGGACTTTATCTCATCTCCGCTCCTCTCTCCATTTCTCTGCCACAGCCCCTGCCCTGCCCCAGGGCAAGCCTTCATCTCTGGTTCAAGGTCATGTCCTGAGCGTCCCAGCTGCCCCCGTTTCCTCTGCCTCAGTCTCCCTTCACCTCTGCCCTCGGCTCTGGCCCCGATCAATCACCCTAAAGCACAGTCAGGAGAAGCAGGGGTCGGTGGGGAAAGTGAGGACCGAGCCAGCCAGCGAGTCCCTGCGGAGGCGGCAACCACAGGTCAGGGAGGCTCGAGGAAGATTTATTGGCCACTGAACTCAGCCGGAGGGCGTGGGGTAAGAAGGCAGAGAGTGTAATCAAAGTGATATTTTATGTTCCTCCGTCTCAGGAAAATAATTGTTCCACTGGAACATCATTACACTATCGTTTTTCTACTCCTGTGCCACTTACAGGGAAATAGAAACTCACTTTCTTCTTCTTAATAAGCTGCAATTTCAATAACTCTAAAGGCTTTTTCTGAGACAGAGCCATCCTCCAGTGATGTGGTGAGGACAGGCGCCCCCTCCAGACTCCCAGGCGGGGGGAAGGCCTGACTGGCTCCTGGGGACAGCTGTCCCTTCTTCTTGATACTCTCCTTGCCTGTCATCCAGGGGACCAGCTGTCCCTATTCGCCCGGGACTAAGGGGTTTTCCAAGATGCTGGACTTCCAGTGCTAAATCCAGGTCAGTACTGGGCAAACCAGGACAGTTGGTGACTCTATCTTCCACCCACTGGGGACAAGAAAGCAACATGGTGCATTTAACAAGTATTTGTTAAGTACCTACAGCATGCCAGACACTCTCCAGGTGGCTGGGAAACGGGCAGATGCCAACAAACGAACACTTGCCCTCAGGAAACTTGCATTCGAGTGGAGAGATAAACAATAAACATACTAAGTAAGTACGTTATAGAACATGCTAGAAATGGATGGAGGAAAGCGAAACAGGGAAGGAAGATTGGCAGGGAGGTGTGGGGGGTGGCCATCTCAAATATGGTGATCAGGGTGGGCTTCACTAAGTTGGTGGCATTTGAGCCAAGTGCGAAGGGGGTGTGGAAGCAAGTTATGAGGATATCTGGGGGAAGGGCATTCCAGACAAAGGGATCGGCCAGTGCAAGGGCTCAGAGGCTGAGCTTGGCTCACATATTCAAGGAATTCCACAGAGGCCCATCGGCTGGAGCAGAGTGAGCAAAAGGGAAGGGCAGGAGAGAGGTGGAAACTATGGCCAGATACCAAGCCTTGTAGGGCTCTATAGATCACTGGGAGACCATTTGACTTTTACCTGGAATGAGAAGGAGAAAGAACACACTCTGATTTGTGTCCTCATAGACTCGTTCTGACTGCTATAGAAGTCCATCAGGAGGCTGTCGCCGTAACACCAGTAAGCAATGGCAGGCCGTAGACCAAGATGGTAATGGTGGAAGCGGTTAAAAAGAAGCTGGATCGGGGCGCCTGGGGGCTCAGTCGGTTAAGCAGCCCACTTTGGCTCAGGTCATGATCTCATGGTTTGCGAGTTCGAGCTCCGCATCAGGCCGTCTGCTGTCAGCACAGAACCTGCTTGAGCGCCTCTGTTCCCCACGCTCTCTCTGCCCCTCCCCCACCCGCGTGTGTGCGCATGCGCGCGCGCACGCTCCCTCTCTCTCTCTCAAAAATAAATAAACATTCAACAAAAACAAGAAGCCGGATTCTGGATATATTTTGAAGGTGAGGCCAACAGATTTTCCTGGGTATGAGGTGAGAAAGAAAGAAGAGCTGGTGTAACTTCCGTATTTGAATGCACAGGGGCCACGACGAGATCTTAGAATAAATACTATACATTTCAAAGACCCAGTGCACCCTCAAAGGACTTGCACTTGAGAGATTGCTAGGTTTAAGCTGGGGTCTAAGGGGCACTTCCAAATAAGCCCATTAAGGCTGTGGAGCATGGTCGTTAAGCGCAGAGCAGATTTGTACTCCTCCCTGGGCCCAGAGCTGGAGAACGAGCTACTCAAGGCCTAGCCTGCTAACTCAGGAGAGTCCAGTGGTTAAGAGGTTGGGCCTGCACTTAAACTCACTGAGGCTCAGTCCTGTCATCCAGTGATTGTTGCAAAAATTGAATGAGACCATGTTAACAAAACATTTAGCACAGGGCACGGGCACAGAGCCTAGAAAGCTCGTTCCTGGTGGAGAGGTGGAAGATGTGGTGTTGAAATTCTGGCAGTGGCCAGCAGAGGGCACCACCAGCAAAAGACAGTGGCGCTGCGCTGCCAGGGAGACTGGCTTATTTGCCTTGGATCCGCTAACCCGGTGAAAAAATAGACTAGCTTCCCACAAGTAACAGGCTGGGATTTAGATTTATATCCCCTCACTGCCGAGATCTACCGCTGTGCAAAATGGATCTTCTATCTTAGGGTTTCTCTTGCTCAAAACAGCCCCCCCAAGCCCTGGCATTAGAGGGGAATCATGCAACTGTCTCCACCATTAGCCCGTTCTTACCTCCTCCCCCGAACCCTGCAGGATACCCAGAGACCGGATGACTCCTCCAGTACCCTGGGCGTGGGGAGGCTAGAGACAAGCACAGATAAGGTTTGTCCAATTTGTTCTGGTCCCTGGAAATTCTGCTTATCTCCTCTCCCATTGCTTCATCACATTGCCAAAATTACCTCGATAATATATTTTTTAATTTAAGAATTCATTTTCACTTCACGAAAGAAGAACACTGCAGCCAGATAAGAAACTCCATCTGTCTTCAAGAAAAGGGGTCGTGGATTTGGGTGTCACGAATCCTGTAATGTCTTAAATTAAGGTGCCACTTCTGAATGCTTTCTTCGTATTTATGAAATGATTATTCTACAGAGGTGCATTTAATATTGTTAAAATAATGATTGTGCATGTTTAATACATCAATTTAAGTTATTATCTCCCATGCTATAAAATGTGGGATAATTTCATAAATAATTATAAAGCATTTACAAATGGCACCTTAATGCAAAGCATTCTTGCTAATCCTTTATCTTTCACAAACACAGAAATAACAATTAGGTTCCTGGAATGAAAACGGGAGGTTATGTTCTAGAATGTGTCACCTCCTCACTGAATGCAAATAAGGAGACAAGGAGAAGAATAAAAGACCTGGATAGAAATAGCATGCTTCCCCACTTCTTGACGGATGGAAGGTGTCCGTGTTTTCATTATTCTAAGCACTGGGCCCTTTCTCCGTGGGGACAAGGAGGGCTTGCTGCCTCAGGGTAGGGGCAATTCTTTGAACCCTCTTGGTAATTTATTTTGGGAACTAGAGAGGCCTAGCCACAAGGTTGGAATAAGAGGCATTTACAAACACACACACACACACACACACAGGCACACACACACGCATGCACGCACATGCACACAAGCAGGAGAATGGACGTGACATCCCCAGGTTCCTGGAAGTTTGATCCAGGTCTTCAACCATTCCAGGGGACAGGCTGAGTCACAAGTCACTAGAGACCATATATGATGAAAGAACTTCCGTTTTGTCTTTTTGATCAAAGAACTTCCATTTTCATCTTTTAGCCTGCCTACCAACAATACAGACTTAGGGAGGCAGGAGATACCCTCAAGGAGCTTACATTCTACAAGAAGACGCTGAGCGTTCACATTTAAATTTACAGAGATAGCACAGAACTGAGGTTAAATTAGCTAAATTAAAATTGGGTTGATGTAAAGTTAATCCAGGAAGGCTTTTTGAAAGAGGTGAGGTAGACCGGGTCACAGATCCATGAAATCAAATAAATCAAAGACAGGCTGAAGATGCGAAAGAGACAGTTCATTTAACGCCCATGTGCTCGCGTGCACACATGTACACACACACACATACACGTGGTGAGAACTGGCTGTGTACCTAAAGCAACAAGTGATTCAAGCCAGGACATCAGGATCCAGGCTTGATCAATCCTGGGAGATATTTTGGGATAATGCTCTTTGAACCCCACCAAGCCAGCCTGTCTCTCAATGGCTGGACAGTGACAGAGATGACTGAGTAAAAGAGAAAGGAAGTCCCAACCAGCCCATGAGGCACCCTGCAGCTGATCCAAACCCCAGCTCTGCAGGAACAAACAGCTCCCTAATTCAGGCAACTGCCTTTAAAACCAGGCTGTGAAGGAAAAAATAGAAGGGGCAAAACCTCAAGGGTCCTGATGCTAGGACACCAGCTCCCATATTGGTGCATTGCTGCTATCTGTATATCAGCAGAGCTAAAAGGAGTCCCAGTTACAGATTGTCCCCAGATCTGGGGAGATGGTGGGGCAGGGGAGGTTGATCGAGATTAGACGACAACCAGTGGACCCGCAAGCTGGGCTGTGTCAGGCTGCAGCCTTAACGAGGAGGTTACCCACAGCTCCCGAGCAGACCGGGAAGCAGGCTGCTGTCACAACTCAGAGGGAAGGCCCTCAAAGAAGCTGGAGGCCATCTCCTCCACTCCTGTCCATCCCAGGGCCGGCAGGAAGGGCCAGGAGACAAGAGGGACTGAATTCGTACAGCCAGGTGGGTTCCTGAGCCCTCTCCCCTGCAAAAGATGGATCCATTACTAGGAATTCATGCTGATTGCACCTTTCTCCTCCCACGCCTGCACCCCACCATTTCCACCACTATTATGACCACGTCTGTAGAGGCCCCATCCAGGTTCTCAACACTCAGCTACTCCCAGCCCTGGCAACGAGGCGCTGGGGGCTGACCACACACAAAAGAATGACCTTCTCTGGCTCTCACACACAAATCCCCAGTCTTAGCGACCCGAGAGCCCTCATCCTATGTCTCTAGCTCCCTCCTAAGTACGTCCTCTGTCCTACAGTTACAGCGAGTCAACATTCCCAATCATGAACTCATCGAAATAGAATATTCGCCTAGCTTCAAATCACCCCCCCCCCCAAATGGGCATTATTACCTGGTGGTTTTGCCACATCTCCAAAAATCCTTCGCTGCTCTTTCCTCCAGAAGGTGGAGCTTCACTTCCATCTCCTTGGGTATGGACTTAGTGACCCGCTTCTAACAAAGCATGGGAAGAGTGAGCTAGTAATGTTTCAACAGAAAATCCTGATGAGCAATTATCCACAGAGGATAAAGCACGCAGTTTCCCAGGGGCAGGAAAGATTTTCTAGTTCATCTGGATACTAAGGTACGTAGAGGCAGGAATACTACATTATTCTGGAAAATTAGGCTGAAAGAGAGAGAGAGAGCGGGCCTTCAAGAGCTCGTGTCCCCAGTAATAAGTCATAGTGAGATCATGTGCCTCCTGATATAATTCAATGGGAAGGATACTCCTCCCCTGGGGTATTCTTCCTAAAAACCAAACACATGGGGGAAAGCTGAGAAATGGACACAGGCTGGAGAAGACGGAGGACTGAATGGAACACGGTATCCTCGACGCGATCCCGGAACGGAAGACGCTCAGTGGGAAAGCTGGCAAAAGTGGAATAAAATCGCGTTTCCATACTAGCATTGTACCGGTGTTAATCTCTTAGTTTGGATACATGTGCCGTGATTGTGTAAGAGGTTAACATTAGGGGAAGTTGGGTGAAGGGTACATGGAACTCTGTACTATCTTTGCAACTTTTCTGCAAATCTGAAAAAATTTCAAAATCAAAAGCTTTTGGTTTTTACAAAAGAACTCATCGTCTTGTTCCTCCCTCCCCACGTTAAAAAAAAAAACCGACAAGACCTCTCTATCCTCACATCCCCATTTATGTTGCTTTATTTCACAAAGTCCATGTCGCAGGGTTATTTCCCTTCCCAGAACTCACCGGGCCCCCCTCTTGCTTCAGGAACTTTGCTCCCAATGGCTCTTTTTGAAACTTGCCCCCTGCCTTCCTGCCGCCGGCCCTGTAATGCTGGTCCAGAAGGGTCAGTCGCGGGCTCAACTTCCCCGTGAGTCTCCCATAGTCCACACTCCCCACTCTGGATGTTGGGCGTTTTTTGGTCTGCAACACTCCTCTCCATCTTTAGAACTGGAGAATGCCTTTGCAGGAGGAACACTCAGCTTGGAAAGGTCCACCACATGCTCTCCCTCCCTCTTTTCCCCACCTACTCCTCAAAGGCACCTCACCCCCGGCCTTGGGTGAGGACAGCACAACAGTGCCTCCTGGTGACCGGCGCGGGGCACTGCAGAGTCAGCAGCTCCGCATTCCCTGCACAGCTTTGGAGCTGGGCTCATGGCTGACTGACCCTGGCCTCCTTTGCCCCTTCCCATTTCGGTGCACACCCTTTCTCAATGGTTTGCGGGCTTTCTCTCTCTTTGCTCCTGCAGCCCCGGGTGCCTTTACTTCCTCTTTTTGTTACATTTGTGGACAAACTAATGGTTTTAATTGAGACCAATAAGAAGGAGCCTCATTATATAGCAAACGGGGAAGGGGAAGAATAACCGTGAGTTCCGAGCAGAAATTAGATCAAATAAAGACTCGGCCCCACCGGCTTCTAAAACCTTCGAAACCACTCAGAAACTCCATCCAGATTTTCCATAAGTCTCTCTCTACTTGCTCATCCTTTCCTATTTTTCCTCACACTCCAATGTTCAAAATGAAAAATTTCATCTATTTTTATTCAATACTATCATATTTCTCTTTTAATTACTAGCCTTGCAAGAGTATTGTTTTCTACTATTTTTCATGGCAAATGCACAGTACTTAATCTATACTACGGGTTAAATAGGTTTTTGGCAGCCAGCCCTGGAGCCATGCCAGCACTGATATCCTTGTTGTTATGGGAAAAAGCTTCAGACAACTAATTCAAATGAATTTTTGGAACTCAACCCATTTATAAGTCAGGAACTGCCTGTGCTGCCTTGGATGGTTATTTGATTGGTTTGGGGGGGGGGGGGGTAGGTCTTTCTTGTTTTCCAAATGAACTCATTCAGTGTGCAACAAATACATATTAAGGCCTATTACAGGAAGGCCCTATTCTAGGCCCAGGGGATGCTGGGGGACCCAGTCAATTCCTGCCATCGCAGAAAGGGAACCAGGTCCCCTAGACCTTGAACCAGATCCAAGACCAGGTTGAAGGTAAAGGCTGCGGGAGCGAGGGGGGGGGGGGCGGTATGTATTAGTCAGGGTTCACCAGAGAAACATTTATAGGATATATACATACCGTGAACATCATATATCATGTATAGGTACGGATACAGATATCTATCGATAACACAGGTGCTGAGAGAGCGAGAGAATTATTTTAAGGAATTGACTTATGTCATCCTGGAAGCTGGCAAATCTGAAATCTGGAAGGAAGGTGGGCAGGCTAGGTAAAAGTTGATGCCGTCTAGAGTCTGAAATCTGGGGCGCCCGTCTAGCTCCGTCGGTTAAGCGTCAGACTTAGGCTCAGGTCATGATCTCACGGTTCGTGAGTTCAAGCCCTGCATCGGGCTCTCTGCTGTCAGCACAGATCCCGCTTCGGATCATTTGTCTCCCTCTCTCTCTGTCCTCTCTCTCACTCTCTCTCTCTCTCAAAAATAAACAAACATTAAAGAGAAAACCCTGCAGGCCAGCTAGGAGGTGAGAAGCTTCAGGAATTTTTTATACTGCGGTCTTAAGGGAGAATTTCTTCTTCTTTGGGAAACCTCAGTCTTTGCTCTTCAGGCCTTCAATTGATTGGATGAGGCCCAACCACATTATGGAGGCTAATCTAGTTCTCTCAAAGTCTACTGGTTTTACATATCAATCACATCTAAAAAATATCTTTGCAGCAACATCTAGACTGGTCTTTGAGCCAACAAGTGGGCTCCACAGCCTAGCCAAGACAGCATATAAAATTAACCATCACATACCAGAAGCTCAGTGAGCCCTAAAGCCCAAAGGTAGGGCTCTTATCCTGCTCTAGGGAATAAGGTACAAGCAGAGACTAAATTCTGAGCCCGGTGAACAACGGCACAGAGAACTAGCACATCTTTCCACCTCCCCTGTGCGGTCTATCCCATGACATGCCCGCAGACTACTGCACTGTATTGTACTCACCCCACACCCCAACAGGAGCGTGCCCCCCACTTCCTCAAGACCCTAGGAGGCTGGGCAAGCCACCTGTCCGCCCTGAATGCTAACAGCAAGTTCAGGCTCGCTCCACTGGGTATCCGCCTAAAGCCAGCAAGGCAGAGCGGACAGAGTGCCTCCGCCACCCCTTCTTTCCCGCGGGCTCCTCCCTGGCATCCACTGCACATTCACGTGTAAGAATGTGACTCTGTCCCTCAGACCCCGGAGGCGCAGCGCAGATGGCCCCCTGCCCACCTCGGTCCCCCGGCCCCTCCCGCCTCCCGAGGAGGGGCTTGTCAGCATCTGGCAGTGCCGCCTGAGCAGTCCGTCAGCCTTACACCGCTGTCACCATGAGACGTGGCGGAACGAAAACAAAAGACGTGACAAATTTGTCCTTTTCTCTTTCATAATTAACCAAAATATCTCAGCATGTAGCAAAGCACGGCTCCTAATTAACAGACAGGCGAGAGGCGATTAAGAAAAAAAGCTGCCGCCCCTCTCAACACCCCTCCCACACACCCCTCCCCTCCTCCTTACCTTGCAGCACCCCCTCCACACCCCCCCCCAACCCTGGTAATTATATTTGCAGAAGAGAATGATATTCTGGTCAGACACGACAGATAGAAAGAGCCCAGTCCCCAGTGAGGCAATTAATATTTCACACCTGCCAAAGCAAAGTGGCCAGGGGAGGGGGAGGCGCGGGGAGGGCGACTGCGTTGTCACAAGGCCAGAGTGTGCAAAAGCCAAGTGGGGACAGGCCTTCTGTTGGGCTGCGGGAATGGGCAGGCCGGGCTGGCACAGAAAACAGCCCTTCAGGGTGCGCATAGAGTGGGGGCAGGGGACCATTGGGCAGAACAAAGGATCCACGATTCTACATCCTCCTTGGGTACCCTCCTACCCTGTTTCGCAACTCCCAGCTCACTTATGCACTCCATACACACTCCACCCCCTGGGGGAGCAGCACGAGATCTAAGGGGTGGGGGTGAGCAAACACAGAGGAAGCAAGCACAAAACATTCACCAGTGACCTGGAGCCGCACCCCCTCCCCCCCTTCATATGCTGCATGGGAGTCATATACAGCAGAGGCAATGTTTATGGTTGACCCTGTCTTCTACAGGCACACTTCCTCACAGCCTCTCTCGTGCTCCCCGGTGACCCATGTGCGCACACACGCACGCAGGCGTACTTACACACACATGATCACACTCGCACGCGTGTGTTTACGCACGCACACACAACCGTTTCCAAGTCAAGCAATCAGCCGAGAGTCAGTGACTATACTTCTTATGTTCAAGTCCCGGCCCCCTGAGATTCTAACAAGAGCTATGGGGATGGAACTGCTGTCGATTTCAAAAAGAAAGCAGCTAATACACCCGAGTCATGCTGGTAAGTGACACGGTGTGATACGAGTGGCTTCCCGGCTTCACTGAGCACCTCCTAGTTGTCAGGACGGCTCACTAATTACTCCACGTCCCTTACCTCGTTCGTTGCCTGTGAAAATCCTAAAAGGCACACAGCACTATCATATTTTATATGGAAGAAACCGGAGATTCCTGGAGGTTAGGTGTCCCACCCAAGGCGAAAAGGTAACAGAGCTGAGATTTAAGCTTTGTTGTGTCTGATGCAAAACTCGTGTCACTCACTCACGCGCGGAAGCCAAAAAGTGGAAGCAACACAAATGTGCCCCCAACAGAGGAGTGGATAAACCACATGTGGTCTAGACGTACAATGGAATATTATTCAACCTTGAAAAGGAAGGCAATGCTGTCACAGGCTGCCACATGGATGAACGTGAGGACGTTACGCTACGCGAAATAAGCCAAGAGGACAGACACCGTGTGATTCTGCTTGTATGAGGGACCTAGAGTCATCGAATTCATACAGAACGCGGAAGGGTGGTTGCCAGGGGCCGGGCGGTGGGGTGGGGGTGGGGGGGCAGAAATGGGGCGTTCGTGTTTAATGAGTTGATGAGAAAGTTCTGGACATGGACGGTGATGATGGCCACACAGCAACGTGAATGTACTTAATGCCACAGAGCTGCACCCTTCACAATGGCCAAGATGGTAACTTTTATGGTATGTGTGTTTTACGACCACTGGAGAAACAAAACAAACAAAACCCAAAACAGCTCGTGTTGTTAACTACCACCCCAAGGGGATAAAGAAGAACGAAAGGTCACTGCTGGCTTGGTGGCCGGAGCTTAGCGCTTGGAGGCGTGAGGTTTGAATGGGGCCCTGAGGGAGGGACGGGCCGCCTTGGCAGGAGTTCAGGCACAGGAAGTGGCAAAATACCAAAGAAAATGCACAGGAGCTTCTGGGGCCTCTTTGGAGAAGGAAATTGGTGGAAACCACTTCGATCCAGAGGGAACAATTTATTAGAGATGAATCTAGAAGGAAGTCCTGAGTTGAGTGAGTGAGAGGTTGGATTAGATGTCATTCAGGTTTCTTCCGGAGTAAGGATTTTAGAACTTCCAAGGACAAATTTTGAAGAGTAATTGAGTCTGACTGACGGGGAGCATCCTGAGAAGGCAAGAGGCCACTAAGGCCAGATGGAAGGCCACGTGTGGGAGGTGAGGCCAGGCTCAGATTGTGGCAGATCCATAGAAGTGGGGAGCCCTTGTACGGCTGAGCCGGGAGTGGCAGGGGACCCTGTGCCTTGAAGAGACCGTTCTGACAGAGACGGAGATGCAGATGTCCAGGAATAGAGAAAGACCTAAAGAATTGGAAGGAGAGAGAGTCCTCATACGGTCCGGAGCAGCTGCTTTTGCGGACACCGGATGAGAGAAGACACAGGGTGGCTGCAAGGCTTTGTGCATGAAAAAAGAGGAGGTTTTCAACTCCTTTGGACAGAGGAGGGGGCCCGGGTGGGGAAGAAAGCCAATGAGGGATGGAACATTCATTGTGGCCTGCAGTGCAGTCCTATTCCCCAACCAGGAATGATAATGACCATCCTTTACGCCGACGATGCTCGGTGATTCTTCTCCAGTACACATGTACGCCCCATCTGCTTCTCTCCACCCCGACTGCCAGTGCCCTGGTCCCAGGCATAGCCCCTGCTTCCCTATGGCATCGCTGAGTGGTCGACGTGCACTTTATCATCCAGACCAGGAAACTAGGTTCTGGGAGGTGGAGCTATTTGTTTAAGGATACGAATACTATTCAAAACCCTGAGTCCCCCAACTCAAAATCAGGGCAATTCTTGGGTGCAGGGACTTATGAGGACGTTTCCCTTCGTTCCCCTCCCTGGGAAGTTTATAATCCACCTGGGCTGATCCAAAATGCACGTAGGTAAAATGGACAGTGCATATCTGACTAGGGTGAAAGGCAGGTGGGAGGTTACAGGCTTTAGTGACCCATGCACACAGCTGGGATCTCATTGTGGCCCCTTCTCATAGCAAGATCATGAGATCACGGAACATTCCTTAATGACCTTCAATGTATTCATCTGTAAAACAGCTATCATTTCTTCATTTACCCACTCTTTCCACCGGTTCATTTAGTCAAAAGTAAGTTACTGTACAGGGCATTGTACTGGGCACTGGAGACTGAACTCTGAACAGGACAAGAAAGGTCTGCCCTCAAGAAGCTTCTGTTCTAGGGGCACCTGCAAGGCTCAGTCAGTTGAGTGTCCAACTTGAGCTCAGGTCATGAACTCAGAGCCCCTGCATCGGGCTCTGTGCTGACAGCTGGGAACCTGGAGCTTGCTTTGGAGTCTGTGTCTCCCTCTCTCTCTCTGCCCCTCCTCCACTAGTGCTCTCTTTCTCTTCCCCCCTGCCTCTAAAAAAAATAAATAAACATTAAAAAAATTTTTAAGAAGCTTCTGTTCTAGTGCGTGGGGTCTGGGAGAGAGTAAAAAGGGGCTGTGCTGTGGTCCAGGCAGGAGACAAGTCTTGGAATTGGGCACCCAGTGGGGATGGAGAGACAACAAATGCAAGTTACCTACTAGAGGTGAAATTAACAGACCTGACTGATTGTTGCAACTTTAGGACCATAACAAGAGGCAGGGGAGGGGGGAGGGACCCCTATTATAAGAATTAAAGGGGCGCCCGGGTGGCTCAGTCAGTTAAGCATTAGACTCTTGATTTTGGCTCAGGTCATGATCTCACATTCATGGGATTAAACCCCTCATCGGGCTCCAGCCTGAACACAGAGCCTGCTTGTGCGCGCTCTCTTTCTTTCTCTCTCAAAACAAATAAATAAACATTAAAAGTAGAATTAGAAACACCATACATGACATACTCAGCATAACACCCAACACGAACTGCTGCTCAAAGATGATAGCTTTACTTCTTGTGAGCACTGAGGCACTAAAAATGAATCAGAGTAGTTTCTGCGGAGGAGGGCTAGAGAAGTGGAGAACAATTTCTGAGGGAGGTGAATTCTGAGCGAAGTTTAAAGCAGAGGAGGGAAGCGGATTGACATGAGGGTGTCAAGAATTCCTGGTGGGAGGCAGAACGGAATGGACCAAACTCAGGTTTGGAGGTGAGAACCGTGAGCCATCAGACTTCAGAAGCAATCGAGGTTGCATATATGAGGCTCCGGCTCAGTGCACCAGTAGGATGTATGTAGCACTTTATTTATTTATTTTTTCAACGTTTATTTATTTTTGGGACAGAGAGAGAGCATGAACGGGGGAGGGGCAGAGAGAGAGGGAAACACAGAATCAGAAACAGGCTCCAGGCTCTGAGCCATCAGTCCAGAGCCTGACGCGGGGCTCGAACTCCCGGACCGCGAGATCGTGACCTGGCTGAAGTCCGACGCTTAACCGACTGCGCCACCCAGGCGCCCCTGTATGTAGCACTTTAAAATGAAATCAAACCAAATCCAGATCCTCAAGACGAATTCCTGACTCCCCTTCAGGTCCGCGAGCTTCGATTGGGAGATGTTTGCCCTCCGTTTGCAGACTCTCCCCTTCTATGCACCTAAAGAAGGAAAAACAGAGCCTAAACGGCCCCAAGACGCTGGGGGGTGAGGGACCAGGTGGGCAGGCGGGGACCAGAGCCCGAACCCAGAGCCATGTCAGCGCACCCGTAGCCAGTCTCCTGAGAGCGTCTGCTAAAAAGCCCACTCAAGGGCCCTTCGGGATCTTTCTCTTTAGCAACTGCTGCCCACGCGATTTCTGCTTCACTTCCCGTCCCCCACTCTCTGAAGGCTGCGTTGTCTAACTTGGCAAAGCTACTTGAGCCTCCAGTACAAGTGTCTATCCTGGGCCCACCAGCACCCCCACCGCAGCCCCCACAGGCCTGGATGCTGCCGTCTGTGCGGGCAGCAAAGGCCCAACCTTGTGGAGGGAGTGGGGACGTGGCCGGAAGCAGGTCCTCCCACCGCAGGGGACACCTTCCCAGTCGTGGCTGCCCCCTATTCCTGATTCTGTGGCCCAGCGCTTCTCCAGGTAGAGTCCACAGATCCCCCGGGGTTCCCTGAGACACTTTCAAGGGTCCTTAAGGTCAAAATGTTTTTATAATAATAAGACATTATTTGTCTTTCTCAGGGGGTTGACATTTGCACCATGGTGTGAAGGCAGTGGTGGGCAAAACTGCTGATGCCGTGTGAACCAAAATATTAGCATCAAATTCAACTAATACTCATTTTATTTGTTTCCTCGCCACATGCTCACAGTAAAAAAAAAAAACAAAAAAAAAGCCACTTTTACTTACCGACGTTTCTTATGAGGCAGTGGAAATCATTAATTTTATTAAATCTCCACCCTTGAGTACTTATCTTTTTAATATTCTGTGTGACTGAGAAGTACACATTTCCTGCTGCATATTGAAGCCCAGTCCTCATCTCAAATAAAAAGCATTTGTGGGATCAAGTGGAGAACTGAACTAGTTATTCCTTACACGAAACACCATTCCTATTTGAAAGAACTGACGAGCTATGGTTATCCTGACTTGTGTTTTGGTAGAGATTTTCTCGAAAATGAACAAAATCAGATAGAAAACCTGAAAGACCACCCAAATGCCGCCAGAACCGATAAAGGAATTCAGGAAAGTCACAGGATTCAAAATCAACGTACAGAAATTGCATTTCTATACACCAATAATGAAGCAGCAGAAGGAGAAATTAAGAAAACAGTCCCATTTACAATAGCACCAAAAACAATACGACACCTAGGAATAAACCTAACGAAAGAGGTGAAAGACCTGTACTCTGAAAACCATAAAAGACTCATGAAAGAAATTGAAGACAACACAAAGCAATGGAAAAGATATTCCATGCTTGTGGATTAGAAGAACAAATATTGTTAAAATGTCCGTACTACCCAAAGCAATCTGCACATTTAATGCAATCCCTATCAAAATACCAACAGCATTGTTCATGCAACTGGAACCAACAATCCTAAAATTTGTATGGAACCGCAAAGACCCTGAGTAGCCAAAGCAATCTTGGAAAAGAAAAGTAAAGCTGGAGGCATCACAATTCCAGACTTCAAGTTATATGACAAAGCTGCGGTGATCAAAACAGTATGGTACTGACACAAAAATAGACACGTAGCTCAACAGAAAAGAATAGAAAACCCAGAAATCAACCCACAATTATATCGTCAATTAACCTGTAACAAAGCGGGAAAGAATAAATACATATGTGTGTGTGTGTGTGTGTGTGTGCGTGCATGCGTGCATACGCACAATGGAATAGTATTTAGCCATTAAAAAGAATGAGCTCTTGCCATTTACAACAACATGAATACAACTAAAGAGTATAATGCTAAGCAGAGTAAGTCAGAGAAAGACAAGTGCCATATGATTTCACACGTGTGTGGAATTTAGGAAACAAAATAAATAGACAAAGGGAAAAAGAGAGAGAGAGAAATCAAGAATCAGACTCTTAACTATAGAGAACAAGCTGATGATTAACAGAGGGGAGGTGGGTGGGGAGTGGGGGAGAGGGGTGATGGGGATTAAGGAGCACACTGGTTGTGAAGAGCACCGGGTGATGTGTGGAATTACTGAATCACTATATTGTACACCTGAAACTGCTGGAATTAAAATTAAAACTTAAAAGTTGTTGGGACGCCTGGGTGACTCAGTCAGTTAAGCATCTGACCTCAGCTCAGGTCATGATCTCACGGTTCATGGGTTTGAGCCCCGTGTCGGGCTCTGTGCTGACAGCTGGGAGCCTGGAGCCTGCTTCGGATTCTGTGTCTCCCTCTCTCTCTCTCTCTCTGCCCCTCCCCTGCTCGCGCTCTGTGTTTCTCTCAAAAATAAATAAACATTACAATTTTTTTAATAAAAAACAAAGTTGTTGGTTTAATTACACAAAAAACGAAAGGGAACACAATGAGCCTGTCACTTAAACCAATTGACAAATTTGTGCGCGATGATAAAATTTGGCTTTCATGTGAAAATCAGAATTTTGGAAAAACGTGTCCTTGTCACCATGAACTGGACGGCTTCCCCAAATTTGAAATCTTTCCTGATGAGGTCAGTGGTGATAATAACAAGCCTGATGGGGTTTTTTAAATCTTGTATAATGAAATGTGTCAGCATTTGGAAGATCCACGTAACTCAATGAAATAATAATTTCCAAATGTCCAATGCACGATTCTACAAGATCACACATGGATAAAAGAGCCATTGGAAGTAGAGGAATCACCAGCGTATTTTCATACAATACATACAATTGAGTACAAAGGGTTCATTGATATGGTTTAAAACTCTGCATTGCAAATAACCTTTAGGAAACTGCCCTTTATTGGGGCACGTGGGTGGCTCAGATGGTTAAGTGTCTGACTCTTGGCCTCTTGCTCTCTGCTCAGGTCATGATCTCAAGGTTCACCCCCACGTCGGGCTCTGTGCTGCAGCGTGGAGCCTACTTGGGATTCTCCCTCTCTCTCTCTCTCTCTCTCTCTCTCTCTCTCCCTCTCTCTCTCTGCCTCTCCCTTGCTCTCTCTCTCTCTCTCTCTCTCTCAAAATAAATAAATAAACTTTTAAAAATGTAAAAGAAGAAACTGTCCTTTTTTGAGTTTTCGTGTAATATCAAAACTGAATAGCCACATTCTGATAAAACCGATTAAAAACTCCTACCTACACATTTGCATGGAGCTGGACTTCCTTCACCTATTTCATCCAAAACAGCATATCCCAACAGATTGATTGCAAAAGCAGATGGGATCCATTTAGACACTAGAGAGATCTGCAAAAATGTAAAACAATGGCACGCTACTTACAAATTCTTTGTATTTTGGAAAATATGTTTCACAAGGCAATGTTATTTATATTAACACGTAAGAGCTGTATTACTGTTAATTTTTAATAAATTGAAAAGAACTGTTTTAAAATGTCCGCTTTGTTTTCCAGTACAGGAAAAGATTGCCTTAGAAATACAACCCGCATAAACAAATGCTGCTTGGAGCCCTTGATGCTTTTTAAGAGAGTGAAGGGGGCGCCTGGGGGGCTCAGTCGGTTGGGCGGCCGACTTCGGCTCAGGTCATGATCTCGCGGTCCGTGAGTTCGAGCCCCGCGTCGGGCTCTGTGCTGACAGCTCGGAGCCTGGAGCCTGTTTCAGATTCTGTGTCTCCCTCTCTCTGGCCCTCCCCCGTTCATGCTCTGTCTCTCTCTGTCTCAAAAATAAATAAACGTTAAAAAAATTTTTTTTAAAAAGAGAGTGAAGGACTCCTCAGACCAGAAAGTTAGAGAATCCTGCTCTGCCTCACTATTCCCCACCGCCACTGTCACCTCTCCTTGGGCCTGGGGCCCTAGTGTTCTCCATGCTTCCAAGCCTCAGCTCCCAGATCCTGATCCATAATGTCTGACCTAGACCATAATGCGCCCCCTGCCTCCCCAGGGATTCCATTTCAAGGTGGCAGAGGAGGGCTCCAACCTTGTGTGTGTCCCTTGTCCTCACCATCTACCCCTGCGCACTCTCTCTCTCTTTCTCTCTCTCTTTCTCACACACACACACACACACACACACACACACACACACACGACAATGTGTGCTCCTATAGACAATAAAGATCCAATTATTCCTCGGAGTAGCCTTTGATCCTGGAAGAGTCAACTTCTCAGGCTTTATTTTCGTCAGCCCCAGATGTTAATGGTTACAGGCATCCTCCTCAGATCGTTGTGCAAATTAAGTGAGACGGTGTATGCTAGATTTTTCCATCTGCCAGCCCGCTCTCCACCTTTCCACGCCCTGCGCTGAACCCCTGGAGGCTTTCAGTTGGGTTTGGCCAATGGCAGGCACTGGTGGGGGATGCCAGAGGGCGGCAGGAGAAAGAGGCTGGAGGGCTTGTCTCCCTCCTACAGGGGCACACATGTGTGCACACCCACAGTTGGGCAGTGTCCCTAGAGGAGGCAGAGCTCCTGTCGGACAGCCCCTCACATGGGGCGGCTCCTTCTCCCATTGTCCTCCAGGCCCCGGGATGGGCCATCTTTGGCCCTGAGGTGCCTGACCACTCCTTGTTGATTTCCTTCAACAGCTCACCTCTTTGCAAATAGCTCCTTCCTGAAATTCTTCTCAATTACATTGTCTGGGTGTGCCATTGAGTTCCTGCAGGGACTTTGACTGAGAGATCCAGGTGTGAAATGCGGTAATGGAGGACATGTCCATACCAAAGAAATGTCCTTTTCTTTCTTTTTAAAAATGTTTATCTTTTAAAAAAAAAAATTCAATGTTTATTTATTTTTGAGAGACAGACACAGAGCATGAGCAGGGGAGGGGCAGAGAGAGAGGGAGACACAGAATCCGAGGCAGGCTCCAGGCTCTGAGCTGTCAGCCCAGAGCCCAACGCGGGGAGCAAACCCACAGACCGCAAGATCATGACCTGAGCCGAAGTCGGACGCTTAACTGACTGAGCCACCCAGGCACCCCATTTTTTCCTTCTGATCTCAAGTCTTCTGTGACCACTGGGCATCCCCAGCTCCTGGCTCACCTTCCTAGGAAGGAAAGAGGAGACAGGGATTTTTATCTCACTCAGTGCGGATTATTCTTAATGCCACTTATGTCCAAGGCACTGCACAAGGGGTTTGCAAAGAAACTCAAGAAAAGGAACAAGATTCCTGTGCTTTCTCGTCTTTATGCCTTTGCTCCTGATGTTCTCTGTACCTCCAGTGTTCTTCTCTTTCCATCAGTCAAAACCCTCAGACTCACCTTCTTAAGAGAACTTTTCATATTCCCCAACCATAAATAATGTCTTTCTCCCCCAAACACCTCTGTTGAGGCACTTGTCTCTTTTTAACTTGTATTATTCAATTCGACTCAACACACATTTATCCAATGCTTATTTTACGCCAACCCCTAAGCCAGACAGTAAGCAGTTCAAGGAAAACTATTTAACAGTACCTGCCCTAGGGGAGCGTGTGCTCTTGCCGTGGAGACAGAAACATAAATACTTGTGATGCAAAGGGAAAGAGGTCATAAAGGAAGTTTATATAAAATTCTATAGGCTATGGTTAGAGGCAACACTATGGAAACATCTAGATAGATGTGGGGAGATCAAGAATAATGGAAGAACAGCAGGACCCTCTTCAGGGAGTAGGTTCAGGGAGACTAGAAATCTCAATCTAAGAGAAGCCCAGTATCCAGGCAGCCAACTGACGCAAAGTGCAGGGACAGCCTTGTCGAGGATGCTTGCTACATCAGTGAGCCTGAAGCACCCTTGGGTCCTTGCTAGGTCTTCTCATGGCCTGCAGGGGTGACATAGGACCTTCCTGTGCCCCGGTGAACAAACTCAGAGCTGCCTGGTGGGCTAAGGGACCAGCTGAGCCTTGAGGTCTGATGGAAAGGCTACCTACAGATGCTTCCCACACAGAGTCACAAAACTGGACCAAAGATGTTAATGGTGAATTCCAGCACGAGGCCCCAAACAACTAGTTGGGGCCTCGGGGGTCATCAGGCCGGGCACCAGCCCAGATCAGCCATCCCGCAGGAGAGAGCAGGCCATTGGGAATGATGATGCGTGAGTCTAGAACATCCTTCTCCCCACGGCAGCATCGGGTCTTATCAAACACAATGAAGAGGACCAGGGAGAAGGAGAAGGCATCTCCAAGAAAGAAGGCATTTACCCAGAAAGAATGAGTCACCAGTTCCTGAAAAGATGGCAAACTAGCATAAACTGCTAGCTTCCTCACCCAAAATTAATGTTGGAGAGACGAGAGCAGAGAAAATAAGTCATGTATCTGAGGATCTAAACATAAAACTGTGAGAAATCCCTGGGAGACAGAAGGCTCCTGAAAACTGGGAATAGTTGTGTGTGTGAAAGCCACAGGTGGATGGGTGAAAGGGAACAGAGGGGGAGAAGCCCCAGCGGGAGACTAGGTGGGTTCTCCAGCTCTGGTCCTGTATGCCCTCCCCCCCCCACCCCCACCCACACCCACACCCTCACCCACTCTCTCTCTCTCTATCACACACACACACACACACACACACACACACACGAGCTACCTTGAGATGACCATTGTCTACTTAGGATAAGCAGCATCACAATCCAGACCTCTGGGATTCCAAAATTATCAGAGAAATCTTAAAACTCTGCTGGAATAAGAGTTAATGAGGCCAGTAGTGTGCTTCCGGGTGCTCTTGGGTGCTCCCTCGTCCAGGCGCTCTCTGCCTTGGAGCTCATCCCCTCCCCTCTTTTTGAAATTCACCAGAAGGGAACAGACTAGGATTTCAGACCCTCCCCCTACATATTACAACAGAATAACTGTATCCCCAAGGGAACATAAATTTACAGGTCAACGTAATTTGACCCTTAGGGACAATAACACTTAAAAAAAAAAAGAGATAACAGGGGCGCCTGGGTGGCTCAGTTCGTTAAGCCTCCGACTTCAACTCAGGTCAGATCTCACAGTTCGTGAGTTCCAGCTCCACAGCGGGCTCTCTGCTGTCAGCACAGAGCCTGCTTCAGATCCTCTGTCTCCCTCTTTCTCTCTCTGCACCTCCCCCATTTGTTCTGTCTCTTGAAAACAAATAAATAAGTAAATACATAAATACATAAAATTAAAAAAAATTTTTTTAAGAAAACAACAAACTGAGCATCACGCGTCCCGTGAAGCAGGATAATTGGGACAGATGGACCAAGATCTTAAAATGAGCATAATAAATATTCTGAACAAAAGAGACACTATTAAAAGATATAAAGCAGCTGGAAGCCATAAAAAATAAACTAATAGAAATATTGTGTGTAAATCATAATTGAGATAAGTAGAAGAGATAAATAGCTAGATGGATAATCCACAAGACAGAATGTGTAAGTTGGAAGATCCCATTGGGGAATCCTCCTGGAAGGCAGCAAAGAAGATACGAGGATAGAAAATTTTAAAGTAACTCTAAGACAAGTTGTAAGCACACAGAAGTACTAACATCCAGATAACGGAATTTCAAGAAAGTAGGGAAAAAAAGAGGGGAGGAGATATTTGAAGAAATAAGAGTAAAAGATGAGGGGCACCTGGGTGGCTCAGTCTGTTGAACGTCCAACTTGGGCTCAGATCATGATCTCACAGTTTGTGGATTCGAGGCTCGCGTCGGGCTGTGTGCTGACAGCCTAGAGCCTGGAGGCTGCTTTGGATTCTGTGTCTCCCTCTCTCCCTGCCCCTCCCCTGCTTGTGCTCTGTCTCTCTCTGTCTCTCAAAAATAAATAAATGTAAAAAAAAAAATTTTTTTTAAGATGAAAGACCACAGACTGGAAAGAGTTATAGAGGCCCAATAGGATAATAAAGAAACACGCACACCTAGACATATTTTGGTGAAATTAAGAAATCAAAGACACACAAAAAAAAGTCTAGGTTTCCAAAAAGAAAAACAAGTCATCTAAAAATAAGTTAAAGACTCAGATTTTATCAGATTTCTTAACAGTACGTTGGATATAGGAACACACAGAGAACTTTTTCCAAAGTATTAAAAGAACATTGTACCTAGGATTTTATATATAGCCACATTGTCATTTATGTGCACAAGTGCCACCAAGATATTTTCAGGCATAGGAGGTTTGCCACACAAAATCCCATTTTGATAACTCTCTTGAAAGCGCACTCAAATAAAAAGAGAAATAAATCCAGGAAAGTATTGCAAGAGAAATTTGATGGAAGAATGCTCAAATTCCTTAGTAAAGCTTGTCTAAAACCGCAAGTCTCAACAGAAGATTAGAAAAGAAAACACATATTTATAACCCTCAAAACTAAGGTTTTAGACATTAGCAGGCACATAAACATAAGTGCAGATTTTAAATTGAAGACAACCACCATAATAATAAAATAGAAGATACAGCCTTTAAATAAGCATAAGAAAATGTGTCTCTGTAATGGAAACCATAAGAGAAGTAAAATTTTTAAAAAACAAACATAGAGTAAATGGAAAATACGAAATAACATGGCAGAAATAATATAGAAACGGGCCTGAGTGCAAAAGGCAATTAATTATATGATAAAGGTGGCATCTCCACTCGCTAGAAAAAGGTGGAATTTTAAATAAAGGATGTTGAGGCAACTGGATAATCATTTGGAGAAGATAAAATTGGAATCATACCCCACACTCTGAAAATGGATCAGTCATATTTGATGTATCGATGAAACTGCCCAAGTATTAGAGGAAAACAGGTGAATTGCCTTATAATTTTGGATTGGGCAAAGGCTTTCTCACGAGGACTCAAAATTCAAAATCAATGGAAGATAATTCAACTGCATAAGAAAACCTTTTACATGGCCCAAATCACCATAAACAAAGCCGAAAACACATTACATACTGGGAAAATATGTGCAATGCACAGCACAGATGCAGAGCTAATATCTTATTATGTAAACAACTCACAAACATCAAGGAGAAAAAGTCCAGGCTAAACCAAAGAAAGAGGGAAGGGGTTGGGGGGTGAGAAGGAGACAGGGAAGGATCCTTAAATATATTAAAAGATCATTGGAATATGAAAAATGTAAATTAAAACTACATTGACGCCATTCTGCAACTCCAAGATAGGAAAATTTCAAAAGCTCCATAAAACATTCTGTTGACAAGGATATGGGAAGACAGGCACTCAAAGTTACCACTGGCAGGAATGCAAAATGGTACAACCCCGCAAAAGGGATTTGACAGTATCTGACACAACTACATATGCATTTAACCTTGACCCACTAATCCTATTTACATTCATTCACTCTGAAGCTCCAGCTCCAAAAAATAGGAAACAAGAGGTGCACAAGGTTATTCATTGCCGCATTATTTATAACAACAGATTACTGGGGACAATCTGTGTATGTACATGCAGAACAGATTGGTAGAATGTCATTGTATGTCTATACCTTGGCATAACACGCAGCTGTAAAACCGAAAAATATCTTTATACGTTGATGCGGATGTGAAGTGATTCCCAGGATATTTTTACGTAAAAGACTGGGATAGTGTGCTACATTTTTGTAAGAAGGAAAGTGTAGTAAGAATACATGCCCATTTTTGTAAAAGAAACATAAGAAGGCTAACTCGGTGAAATTGGTTACCTGCAGGGAAGGATTCAAAGCAAGGAGTAAGTGCTGAGGGAAGGACAGAAACTTCTCCAAATGTACTGTTCGTATGGTTTGGATTTTTGACCCATGTAAATATTTTACTACACACAAAATAACATTAAATCACGGAACACGGAGGAACGACCCTGAAGTTGAATGTAAACAGAAACAAATGAACCTACGTGTATCTTAAACTGATAAGATAACTAACTATACAGAAGGGAAAAAATTCAACCCAATTAACTTTTGGGCATGGTATTTGGGCTGTACATTCTCAGTGAGGCATTCTCTAAAAATAAGAGCGGCAAAGAAATTTTGAACTGTATCCAACAGTATTGTTTTGATGGTGGTATGGGCATGGCTATTCCAAAACTATTTTGTACGTATTAAGACAATGAGCAAAGGAGTAAATATATTGATGTTCCTGAGAACCAGGGCGGTTGAAAACCTGTCGGAGAGAATCACCGTGCAAGAATGAGAGACACATAAGGAAGGGGAAAAGGAGAGGAAGAATCTTCCTGTAGTAGTAGATTGGAATTAGAGGTGTGAATATCTGATTTTTTTTTAATGTTTATTTTTGAGACAGAGAGAGTGAGCAGGGGCAGGGGAGGGGCAGAGAGAGAGGGAGAGACACAGAACTGGAAGCGGGCTTCAGGCTCTGTGTTGTCAGCACAGAGCCCGACATGGGGCTTGAACTCACGAACTGTGAGATCATGACCTGAGCTGGAAGTCGGACACTTCACCGACTGAGCCACCCAGGCACCCCTGAATACCTGATTTTTTTTTAAGCATTCATTTTTCCTCAAATTTATTGCAATATAACTGAGGTACACTAGCCGCATATACTTAAAGTATGCAATTTGTTCCGTTTTGACAAGTGTACATTCAAACAAAACCATCACCACCAAAAAGATAACATTTCCATTATTCCTGAAAGTTTCTTTGTACTCTCCAACATCCACCTCTCCTGTACCTCTATCTCCATGAAACCACTGATCTTTTTTCTGTCATTATACAATAGAGTACATTTTCTGAAATTTTGTAGAAATGGGAGGATAGGATATGTATTTTTCTTTGATTCTTTCATTAAACATGATTTGAGGGACGCCTGGGTGGCTCAGTCGGTTAAGCATCTGACTTCGGTTTGGGTCGTGATCTCACGGCCCGTGAGTTCGAGCCCCGAGTCGGGCTCTGTGCGGACGGCTCAGAGCCCGGAGCCTGCTTCGGATTCCGTGTCTTCCTCCCTCTCTGCCCCTCCCCTGCTCGCACTCTGTCGCTCTCTCAAAAATAATACACATTAAAAATTTTTTTAAAATATGATTTGAGATTCATTCATGTTGTGTATCAAAGCTCATTCCTGTTTATAGTTTTCATTCCTAAAATTGAAATGGCTCTGTTATTATGTTCATATAAGCTTATAATTATTATATCTTCCTAATGAATTGTCCTTTTTGTCATTATGAAATGTCCATCTTTATTTCTAGGGATACGCTTTATCTTGAAGCCCATTTTATCTGGTCTTAACATGGCCATTCTACCCTTCTTATGCTTACTATTTGCATGACATCTATTCACTTTATACCCAGCTGTATCTTCGTAGGTACAATTTGTCACCTGAAGGCAGTGTATCGTAGGGACTTGCCTTTGTATCCATCTCTGCCTTTTAATTGAAGGGTTTAGACCATTAGCAATTAATGTAATTATTAATACTGCTGGCTTTTACTTCTACCATTTTACCATCTGTTTTCTGTTTTCCCCTTTATTTTTGTAACTTTATCC
The DNA here is from genome assembly GCF_016509475.1 of Prionailurus bengalensis. Lineage (NCBI taxonomy): Eukaryota > Metazoa > Chordata > Mammalia > Carnivora > Felidae > Prionailurus > Prionailurus bengalensis. The sequence continues at coordinate 34,654,389 of NC_057360.1, forward strand.
TCCTTTTCTAGTGTTCCTTGGGATTATTTAAATAATTTTTAGCACTCCATTTTAGTTTGTTTATCAGTTTACTTACCTATTTATTTATGTATGTATTATTTTTTTTTTAATTTTTTATTAGGTCTATTTATTTTGAGAGAGAAAGAGAGACAGAGTGTGAGTGGGGGAGGTGCAGAGAGAGAGAGGGAGACACAGAATCCGAAGCAGGCTCCGGGCTCTGAGCTGTCAGCACAGATGCGGGGCTCGAACCCATGAGTGCAAGATCATGACCTGAGTCAAAGTCAGATGCTCAACCGACTGAGCCCCCCAGGCGCCCCTGTATGTATTATTTTTTTACAGAGAGAGAGAGAGAGAGAGAGAACGTGAGAGAGTGCAATTGAGGGAGAGGAAAAGGCAGAGGGAAGGAGAGAATCTCAAGCAGGTCCCACGTCCAGTGTAGAGCCTGATGTGGGGCTTGATCTCACCACCGTGATGAGATCATGACATGAGCCGAAATCAATAGTCGAGAGTTGGATGCTTAACCAACTGAGCCACCCAGGCATCTCTAGCATTTTATTTGAATTTGTCATTGGCATATTGGCTACATCTCTTTGTATTATTTTGTACTTTTTTCTCTAGAGATTACAAATATATATACTTTCATATTTGAGTAAAATGTAGAAGTTTTGCAATCATATAGACTCCCTTATTATTCCCCTCAACTGATCTTTATGTTATCATTGTCATTTGTATCATATCATCATGTAATCTTTGCTTTTGGTGATGACATGTGTTTTAAAAAACTTAAAAGGAAAAAAAAATGGTCTCTTACACTTACCCAGTTATTTGTTTCTGTTCCTTTCTGGTTTTCTTCCTTCAATCCTCAAGACCCAGCTGCCTTTTGTTATCATTCTCCTTCAACATGATGAATTTCCTTTAACAATTCTCACGATACAGGTATTCTTGTGACAAACTGTCTTAGTTTTCCTTCATGTGAAAATAGCTTCATTTTGACTTCATACCTGGGGGATATTTTTGCTGGCTATAGAATTCTGGGTTGATGGTGCTTTTCTTTCAGCACTTTAAAAATGATGTTCCACTGTCTTCTGACCTTCGGGGTTCCAATGAAAAATTTCCTGGCATTAGAATTCTTGTTCCTTTGTATGTAAAGTGTAGTTTTTCCTCTAGCTGCTTTCAAAGGCTTTTCTTCACCTTAATTTTCACCAATTCGATTATGATGGGTCTGTGTGTGGTTTTCTTTAATTTTATCCTGCTTGGGGTTCATTAAGCTTCTTGAGTCTTGAATCTATCAACCGTGAAATACAATAAAAATTCAGTAAGATATTAATGGGAGCCTGAAGCAGATACAGTGAGGGGCCAGAAGAGAAGCAGTCGGTTCTACCAAGTTGATGAAGGGAAAGAGATGCCCGGGAATGGATGTGAGCAGGCATGCAGAGTGTGGGAGAGGCGGTATGGGAGTGAGCAACACCGTGTCGTGTGACCATGCAGACCTCAGCTCCTCATTCTCCAGGACTCTTCAACTTCACATTACCTTTTTAAAATGTTCTTTCTTTCTTTCTTTTTTTTTAAATAACCACCTGGCTTTGTTTTGTGAAACTCTTCTTTTTTAATGTTTATTTATTTTTGAGAGAGAGAGAGGCAGAGCGTGAGCAGGGAAGGGTCAGAAAGAGAGAGAGACACAGAATCTGAAGCAGGTGCCAGGCTCTGAGCTGTCGGCACAGAGCCCGACGCGGGGCTCGAACCCATGAACCGTGAGATCATGACCTGAGCTGAGGCCGGAGGTTTAACCACCTGAGCCACCCAAGTGTCCCTGTTTTGTGAAATTCTTAACGAAATCTCCAGGAGGGACATGGTTTCTCACTCTGTCCTGCCTTTCAAGGGTACAAATAGCATTTCTCCCTTTCCCTGTATCTTCTGAGGAGGTCTAACAAGGGGCTTCACAAATTAAAACAAGCAAACAAAACAAAACAAAAACAAAAAACGGAAACACCGCTGTGCTTTGGACAGCATGTGGGGACTAATTCTGGTTTGTCACTTTATGAAAATACAGTGGCAGAACAAAGAAACTCAGTTTTTCCTATTAAAAAAGCTGCCTTTTTAGATAGTAACAAGTTAATTGGTCGAAGCAGTTTGACTCTTAGAAACAGAATAAGTAAAAAAAAAATCATTTTCTCACCCAAACTTATACCAATTAAAACTAACCCTCCAAACCTTAGAAGTTTATCCAGCATTAATTACTATATTTAAGGGGCTAAAATTAAGTGCTTTGTTGGTTTCTCCAGATAATTTACATATCATTATTTTACAATTCATGTTGCAATGATTTTTATTAAAATTAGTAAGTGAAAATGGAATAATATTACCTCTAAGCTTTCAGGATCTTAGGGTCAGAGCCATTTAGTTTTTTCTTCTTTAAAATTGTAATTGTCAATTTAAAATATATATATATGTAGAATTTAATGATTTCTTTGAAAAAGGAAAGCATGAAACAAAAATGAGTTAGTATTTACAATTTCACTGGGCTCGCATCAAACCCACAATTAAGGCTTTATAATACAGAGGGCAAGAAGAAAAAAAACAGAGAGAACCAGAGAAAAATCAGAGTAGAGAAGAGAAGGGCAATTTAAAAAAAAAACAAAAAACAAAAAAAAAAACAAAAACAGAGCAAATGACATTAACTTGGTTGACCCGGCATCTTCAAATGTATGCAACTATGGAGCTCAGAGAACAGCCGAGCACCCATTGGTGCTCCCGGGGACACAGTTTGGGAGACTCTGGCTACAGGCATCCTCGAACCGCCCCCAGGAGCAGCATGTGTCATTTGTGCAAAGAGCTTGGAGTTCAAAGACAAAGACTGGAGCACTTGCTGGGAGCACTAATCGCCAACAGAGGGAAGCGGCCCTGGGTGACGACAGTTCGGTCCACGGCACTGTCTCGCCCACTCTAGACAAATGCACCCACCTGCCATGCTCCTTCCATCCCCACGTCGAGACATCACAGGCACAGGGGCAGAGCGGCCTGCCCCAAATTCCTCAGATGAGGTTGGAGGGGTGAGGATGGGGGCGTTTGTCGTCCATGTCACCGTATGTCTCTAAGTGGGGAGGGGGATGGTTGTTTCTGGAGCAGAGTCTCCTCAGAAACCCTCTCGCCACCCACATCCCTCTGCAGAGAGGATTTGGCCGGTGTGACATTTCCTGACAGCTCTGACAGGCCTCAAGGAGACAATTAATGCCTCACAGCTGCCTCTACTAGGGAAGGTGCCGGAAGAGGAGGAAGGCGGGGAGGGAGGGAAGTGTGTAAATTTGCAAAAAGTTTTGAAATCATAGTAGAGAATAGCGAGGGAACGGAATCAAAATCTCCTTGAACAGGTGCCTCTTGGAATCCCCTCAAGGGCCGGAGAGTGGACACCTGAGGCAAACTTATGGCATCACCACAGAGAGAGGCTAGTAGAGCCTCTGCCGGAGCTTCTAGAAAGAAAAAGAAAGCTGATGGCAGAGCCTGGCTCCCTGGCTTGGATTCCTGGGCTGTTGGACCTTGAACCCTGCCTGCCTCATGCACGGGGATAGAAGGAGTCTAAGGTTGCAGGTGCCCAGCTGTCAGGGCCGGGGAGAGGGAGGGCCGCCCCTGGGAAAGTGCTTTCTGATAAAAAGTCAGACAGACAGAGAGATGAACGGGACTCCTTCCTTCCCAGACACCCCCACGTCTGCCCGGGCAGACAGATGGGCCTTTCCTCTGGGCTTTATAGATTAATGCGTCCTTCTTATCAATTATGGAGACAAGAAAGTGTAATTTTCTCCCCATGTTTATACTGTTCAGGATTAATCTGCCTGTAAATGGATAATCTGTCAGCTTTCCGAGACACTGAAGTGGGTAGGGGGTGGGGCAGGAAATGGGGAAGAGATTTACCAGTGGGTAATGCCATCTGCTTTATTAGGTTGTTTTATAAACCTGACATTCAATTTGTTCTGGAGGACTTGGTGACGGATTATTCTGTAAATTCCCAAATAATTACGATAACCGGAGAAAGAGAAAAAAGGGGGAGAGGAAGGTGGGTTCGGAGGGGTGGGGGTTGCCAGCACATCTGTGAGTGATGGTTCCAGGGGACAACAACATCTGTCCCCAGCCCCCTCTAGGGTGGGGGGAGGTTGACAAAAAGGGCCCGGGCACCCTTCAACCCCTGGTCTCATCCATTATCTCCCTTCCCCCATCTTCCAACATCCATCGTCTCTGCTCTCCCCAACAAGATGGCGAATTCAAGTGAGCCGGGATGGCGTTATCAGGGTGTACATCATATACTTTCTCCTGTCACCTGAGTCTGAATCCCGGGGTCTCCTTACTAGCTAAGCGAGCTTGGGCAAATGACTTCAACTGTCTGCGCCTCGGTGTTGTTTTTGCTTGTGAAATGGAGACACCACTGGCCCTTACCTCCCATGGAAGGCACTTAGACCAGTGCTTGGGGCAGACTGAGCGCTGTATAAACTACTGTCTATTGCATTTTTATCCCACAGACCCGAGCCTGCTGCTGACCATATAGTATGCTCTGGATAGATACCGGATGGTTGAGTCTGAAAAATCAGAATGGGAGAATCAGAATCTCAGTGCTGACAAGCCCCTTAACAACCTGAGCCTTCACCACCCCACCCCACCCCCCACCCCGCCATCCCCTGCCTGAACACTGCCAGGGACAAGGAGCTTTCTACCTGCCATGCGGGTGGCTAGTCCCATCTCAGTTCAGTGAGTCCTCAAATAAAGACCAAACCTGCCTTCCCCTAGCAGAGCCCTCCCAAAGGGTTAACCCTGCTGGGTTTGCAACGGGAGGCAGGGGAGAGCCCCTCTGGTAAAGCATAGGCTTGATTATGAGCTCTGAGAGCTCGTTTTTCAGCAGAATGCTATTCAATTACCCCGTGCACGCTTATCTTTTAAATTTCCAAATGCTGCCTTCCACGGCTCTGTAATCTTATTTGCCACTTGTGCTTGGGGTGGGAGTGGACGGGGGGAAAAGAAGCCACACAGTGTGTGCCCATCCTTGTGTTCTGGTGTACGAGGGGGTGGTCACAGATCCCATGCAGGGCGAGAGAGGTGGCAGGACTGGAATCCTTATTGCCTGCTCTCTCTGGTCACCTCCGTCCCTTTGTCTTTCCAAGCATAGATGTGTTGCCACAGTTGGTTACCTAGATAGAGAGGTTCAGGGACTGGAGCCACTCTTTGCCGCTTGCTGGCTTTACACTGGCATTTACTCAGACCCATCTGCTATTCAGGGAGCGCTACAGGAACTTACAACTATGATCGGAGGACATAAATGTGGTGCTCACTTCCTTCAGTGAGTGTCCTGCCTTGCCACCAGGCCCCCTCGGGGAACTTACGAGTAGCCACCCTTCACCACCTGCCGTCCTCCCAGAGTCTCTGGCTGAGCTGACCAGTGAAGGCAATCTGTAGAAACTGGAGGAGGTGCCTGCGTTTTCAAATGTGCAGACACCAAAGCAGGGTTGCAAGCATCACGAAGGATCGGGGAAGCCTGACACCATCAAAGGAACAAAGTAAAGCCGTAGTAATTGACCCTAAAGAAATGGACATCTACGAGCTGCCTGACAAAGAATTCAAAATAACTGTCTTAAAAAGAAATGAAAAGGCCAGCCACAGACTGGGAGAAAATATTCACGGTTTATACATCCGACACAAGACTCACCTCCGGAATATACGAAGAATGTTTGTAACTCAATAATAAGAAAACAAACAACTCAGTTTTAAAATTGGCAAAAGACGGCGCTCCCAAAAGAAGGTAGAGAAATGTCCAACAAGCACGCTAAAAGGTGGCCAACACCTGTAGTTAAATTAAAACCACAATGAGATACCACTTTGTACTCAATAGCGCAACTCAGATATTAAGAGTAGACGATACCAAGAACTGGCAAGGCTGTGGAGGAACTAGAACTTTCATACGCTGCTGGCGGGAACGCAAAATTGTACAACCACTTTAGAGATGAGTTTCGCAGTTTCTTAAAAAGTTAGACACACACCAGCTCTTCAGTTATCGCGTATTTACCAAAGAGAATTGAAAACACGTGTCCACACAAAGATTCGTAGACAAATGTTCACAGCAATTTTATTTCCAATAGCCCACGACTGGAAACAACCTAACTGTCTATCAACACGTGAATGGATAAACAAATTGTGGTACATCCATACAATAGAATACTACTTAGCAGTGAAGAAAAGAGTGAACTATGGGGGCCTATATTGCTACCCGCATCAATCTCAGAAGTGATAGGCTGAGTAAAAGGAACCAGATACACCAGAAAGGACATTTTATGTATGTCTATGCATATGAAGTTCGAGAACAAGCGACATGACTCTGCGGCGCCGGAAATGGGGTCCAGGATTTCCAGGGGTGGAGATGGGAGCCTGACGAGGAAGGGGAACAAGGGAACTTTCCGCCGTGATGGAAAGGGTCATTGCTTACTGGCAGCAGTGGTTCTGTGACTGGATTTATTTGTCACTGCAAATCAAACTGCACACATCACATGTGCGCGTATCCACGGTACGGTATATTCCTCGATGAATAAACTATTTCTCGATCAGAACAAGCGAGGGGAGGAGGAGGAAAGCCCTGAGCCCACGCTGCCCCCATCCTGCTGTTCCATCATCAAACAGCACGCTGCAGGTCTAACCAAGGACAGGGAGCCTTTACGTCAGAGTTGTTGTAAAGATTCAGAGTGGCCTCAAGCATTTAGAACAGAGCCTGGGGACAGCGCACAGTAAACGGTGGCTGCTGATGTGACAGCTGATGGTGGGCTGAAGCCGTGGCTGCTGATGTGACAGCTGATGGTGGGCTGAAGCCACCGGGAGAGCAGGAGAGCGAGCTCAGCAGGCAGGAGGCCCGGGCTGCGGGAGGGAGCAGAAGAGCCGGCGAAGGCCAACGTCTCTCAGGCGGGATCCTTCCTTGCCTCTTCCAGCTTCTGGGAGCCCCAGGCGTTCGTTGGCTTATGACTGATGGTGTCCCTCCAATCTCTGCCTCCATTCCCCGCACGGCCATCTTCCCTCTGTGCCTCTGTCTGTGCCCATATTTCCCTCTTCATATAAGCACAGCAACCACATCGGATCCCCACCCCCCCAACTCCAGTCTAACCTCATCTCAGCCTGTTTACACTGCACGGAACAGACCCTACTTCCAAATAAGGTCCCATTCACCGGCACCAGCGGTTGGGACTTGAGCATATCTTTGCGGGGGACACAGTCCAACCCGTAACACCGGGGCTCTGCCCTACACACTGAATGTATCTGTGAGGATGGTCGGCGTACACGTGCGTGCAGGCGTGCCTTCACACGTCCGTGTGGAGCTGTACGCGTGCTATGCACACCTGTATGCTCTTTCCGGGTGGCCCCAGGCACTGGGTTCTGTGCAGGAGTCTCAGGTTTATATCAAACATGGGAGTTTCCGGTTTTAATAACGGGCTGGGTTTCTCCCCAGCCCGTTCTGAGATTCCTCACCTGCCTCCGGGCCCCTGCGCTCACCCGCAACACGATGGGTTTTCAACGGCTTCTCACTAATAAAACGGTTATTTCCTGACTGACACATTCCTTCCTCTAATTATACACTTGCGTCCGCCCCTGGCTCATTCAGGAGAAGAGACAAAAGGCCCGGGACCCAGGCTGACTCAGGGCACACACGCTCACACGCACACGCTCACTCACACGCTTTCACAAGGAGCAGTCAGGGTGTGGTTCTCAGAGCGCGTGATGGACCCTGGGGGCCTTCTTGACCGAGATACCTAGCTGCAAAACTCCCCAGAGCACTTCATGGCACCAGAGGCCTCTACCAGAGCTGCATATGTATTTAAAGACCCAAACATAGGGGCGCCTGGGTGGCTCAGTCGGTTAAGCAGCCGACTTGGCTCAGGTCATGATCTCGCGGTCCGTGAGTTCAAGCCCCGCGTCGGGCTCTGTGCTGACAGCTCAGAGCCTGGAGCCTGTTTCCGATTCTGTGTCTCCCTCTCTCTCTGCCCCTCCCCTGTTCATGCTCTGTCTCTCTCTGTCTCAAAAATAAATAAACGTTAAAAAAAAAATTAAAGACCCAAACATGAACATCATCATCTCAAAACCCGGTAAAAATTAGGTAAAGATCCCAATAATAATCCATCCCGAAAATGTTACTGTAAGGCTGAGGCCAGTTTCTCTACCAGCAAGTGGGGGCAGGCGGGGTAAGGGGACAAACAATATCGTTCTCCGGCCTGCCGTCCTGCTGCTGCCTCTGGGGTTCACTGACTGAGTTTGAAGATGGTTCCGGGACCGTTACGGCAGTCACTCGGCATGGCCTAGAAGTCACTGGACAGGGCGTCCAAGCCACAGAGTCTCTCTGCCTCCTTTCAAAGAAATGCAGTTTAAGAAAGGGGGAAAGACTGGGGCGCCTGGGTGGCGCAGTCGGTTAAGCGTCCGACTTCAGCCAGGTCACGATCTCGCGGTCCGTGAGTTCGAGCCCCGCGTCGGTCTCTGGGCTGATGGCTCGGAGCCTGGAGCCTGTTTCCGATTCTGTGTCTCCCTCTCTCTCTGCCCCTCCCCCGTTCATGCTCTCTCTCTGTCCCAAAAATAAATTAAAAAAAAAAAAAAAACGTTGAAAAAAAATTTTTAAAAAAAGAAAGGGGGAAGACAGTTCAAGGCCACGTATCAACCTCCTCATTTTATGGAAAGAAAGACTGAGACCTACAAAGTGATTCAGCGTTGCCGAAGCACAGGGATCCAGTGTCTCCTACCGGATCTTTCCTGCACAGCGTTCTTTCCTCCTCACCTGCCCCACCCACTCCATCTCTCGGGCTTCGGGGGTAAGGGTGGTGGAGAAGGAAGATAGAGGAAAGACTCCCCTCCCCACCCAAGAGGGCCACAGGAGAGTGTCTTATAAGGCTCAGAAGTCCTCCTTCCACCTGCAGATTCCTCCATAGCCCAGTCCTCCCTTCCGGAAAGTCCATGGCACCCACCGCCTGCCCTAGCCGGCTCCGATGAGCTGTTTAACCCAGAGACACTATTGCTTCGGTGCTTTGATCCTGTAGGCACCTGCGGCTTTTTCTTCTATTTTTCACTGCAGGGTGGATGCTGGGTTTTCTTTCCTTGTTACAGGCTGTGGTCGGGCTGTCCACTGCCTCTCCAAGGCCACCGGATGAGGTCCATCAATAGGACAGTAGCAGCAACTGGATTTGGGATGCCTTTTGCAGAAGGGATTTGCACCAATTCAGAATCAGCGTTTTCTATAAGCCTCTTTTTTGGAAGAGGTTAGAGAGGAAGACGATGTGCATGAAAATCACGGACGTACATATAGAGATGATGCTAAGAGGCACGTCTTACCTGCCCGGTTGAGCAGCAAGCTTTGAAGGCAGGTCCTCCTCTTATATGTCTGTGTCCCCCATAGCACCCAAACACACAGTGAGGCATCTGCTGGGGGATCTGGGACAGTCACTTCCCCTCTCTGGGTCTTAATTTGCCCCTCTGTGTGGCGGGGACTTAGATCTCCCGTGAGGTCACCCAGTCTCGACGTTTCTTGAACATCAGTGTCACCACCCAGAGTCTACACCCTGAGCCTTTGCTCTGTCACTGGCAGCTCCCTCCGTAGGAAATCCTTACAGACCCCTCCATCACAGAGTGCCCTGCTAACCACAGTAAACGCCGGTATGTGCAGCCAGGGCGGGGGGAAAGGAAACACCCTCTAATGGAATGCCTGACTTCTGCAACAGTGGCCCAGCCTTTGAGGGTTCCTATCTCCATTCCCCGAGTTGCTCCCCTCCCACCAAAACCGCCCGCAGTGGATCATGTCCATCAGTGGGGACGGAGTCGAGAGCTGGGAGAGCCCATAAAGAGGAAGAGCCCTAAGGAAGCTCTTCCCTGGCAGACAGCCGGAGAAACGCAGGTGGAAGTGAACAGAGGCAGAGGCGAGTGACGATTTTCAGGACAAATCTTTCTATCCCTGATGAGGGAAAACACATTCCAAAGTAACTGCCTGAGACAAGAACAGGGTGGGACGCAAGCTGACGAAGGACAACTCAGAATCAGGAATTAGGGGAGGACTCCGCACACGCGGCTAGTGAGGGTGAATTTCAAGGGAACTGTAAGCAGTGTGGCTCCCTGAGCAGACCGGGGCACGTAATTCTCGTTCCACTCTGGAGCTTCACCCTTCTCAGCTAAACCCTCCCTTGTTGGGGTTGCCCTTGAGACATCGTTGTGCCTCTGGCGACCCCTCTACCCTCACCCCCACCTTGCAGAAAGCTTGCCTCCCTGGAAGTGTGTCTAGTCCATACATACTATGTCTTTGTGGGGTGGGCAGAGCGAGGATGGGGGTGGGGGTGGGGGTCCACCCCCACCCTTTAAAGGTCCAGGAGTGGAATTTGTGGGCTGGGCCCAGCTGGTTCTTTCTTCTAAGTCTCCACTCCCCTGCCATCCCCTCCCTCTACCCTGCGCAGCAGAGTTGTTTTGCCAGCATTGCCTTGCTCAAGGTCAGGGAGCGGGCGGTGGTTCCCAGCACAGCTATCACCTGACATTTACTTTACAGGCTGTTGACTCCCAAACAATACAGTGCATGCCGATTTGCAGGGTACCTTCCGTCTAGTTTTCCAGTAAGCCATTCCCACCAAACAAACACGCAGGGTTCCCCTGGCCCTTGCGCGGACCTGGAAAAACACAGCGCCTGGCGCAGTTCCCAGAGCTAGGTTCGCGGGTCCGCGGCCGGCCAGCGCCGGCCACGCCATGGCGCCCAACTTCCACGAGAGGGCAGCCGCGGGCCGCAGAACGCCCGACCGCGCCCGTCTTCCCCGGCCGACTCGCCTGCGCCTGCGCAGACCGGCGGTCGCTGTGGCCCAGTGCCCGGCCCGCGCTTCCGGCCGCCGGGGCGGAGCGGGCTGCCGAGGGCCTCCAGCCGGAGCAGCGGTTCTGGGTCCCGGGAGGGAACAATAGGCGGATTTCATCCGTCGGGGCCGACCAGCCTTCCTCCGAGGCCCCCCAGACGCGATAAGAGGAGTGAGCTTCGGTCGTGGCCCAGGGGTTAGAATTTCCGCGCCGGTTGACCTCGGGGCTCGCAGGCCTCCCCCGCCGGCCTCCCGCTCTCCCACCAGCCCCAGGGCCCCTCCCGCGGCCCACCCTCTGCCAGTCTGGCTCTGTTTTTTGAGCAAGGTCGCCTTGGCCTCTCATTTCCGGAGGTCGCACCGGCCAGGGGTCCCCGGGAGCGGGCACGGGCCACAGGGAACGTCCAGTTAACAGGCAGCCCCAGTAAAGGGGCTGTGGGCTGCGGGCCCTCACTGCGCATAAAGACCTGCACGGTCAGAGCTGGAAACGACTTAAAGGATCGGCCAGGCAGCAGTGAAGAAACGAGGGAAGTACATGAGTCCAGGTCACGAAGTTTGCCAGGGAGGAATAAATCAGACCTTGTCTGTTCCCTACGCAGGACCCAGTAATAGTTTCCCTACCTCTTGGGAGAAAGTGGGAGCTCCTGAAGATGGTCTCCAGGCCCTCCAGCTCCATCTACCCCTGCTTATTCTCCAATACACCCTACCCCCCCCCCCCTCTTTCTACTTGGTTCTGCCCCATCTTAGATTTTGCATATGCGGCTTCACGACCCCAGCCTCCCGACCCCAGCCTCCCGGGGCCCCAGCCTCTGCTGGCTGACTCCTGCTCAACGTTTAGACTTTGGCTTACACGCCATTTCTCCTGGAAAACTTCCCGTGCTTTCCCTGTGCTCCACACATGGAACCCTACACAGCACATGCTGGGGTAGCCCCCACGCACCACCCTGTTTGTTCACTCCTGTAGTGCTCTTCTCGGCCCAGATTGTGAAAGGCCTACAGTAAGTCCACGTGCCTATTATGTCCCCGGCATCTAGGCCAGTCTTGGGCCCAAGATCGGGACTCCATAACTATGTGATGAATGAATGGGCCAGAGCTAGCTTATCTAAGGCCCCAGCCTCTGGACCTGTGTACTTTTCACTACATTGCCCTTTGGCCCTTTCCCTCTTGTAACTAAAATAACCAGATTTATGGTATAGACGGGCCTATGATATAGGGCACAGGAGGGGAAACCAAGTGTCCAAATGAAAGTCACTTCTTGGCAGAATTATCACGTTCTTTGCTTCGGCGGCGAGGAGAAAAACTTCCAACGGCGTGTTGGAACATGATGTTCTCCCAATCTCTGTATCTCAAATGGTCAGTTCTAACTTACTATTCTGGTTATTCTACTTAGAGAAATGGCGTCGCCAAACAGAGATTTCAAACCACGTTCCTACAGTTTGGCAGAAGTGTTCCAGGGGCCCAATGTGCCCACTTCAATCCGAGCAGCACCAAAAAATGGTCTTTCTTGGCGGGGGGGGAAGCCAAGATTCCTCTTAATGCTTCATGAAAGTTTTGAGTCCACGGCACCAAAGGATTGTGATGTAGAGCAGCTCAAAAGCTGTGAACAATCATTAACAGCTAATCATTTCAAAGGGCTATAGCCTATGTTCTCAGTAAAGTATGTATCACAACTAGCCAATGTGCCAACCTATTGACCCACCGAGCCCCATTCCTTTCCTTTTATATGGAGTCTGTTCCCTGCTACCCAATGGGAAGTCTGATGTTTAATGGATATAGCAGGGAACTGGGAGGTATTTTTTCAGATTTTGTTGGATTTACACAAAGAGTCGCTATGTTACTTCTTTTGTGTCCTTTATTTTTATTTTTTAAGCTTATCTGTTTATTTTGAGAGAGAGGGAGTGGGAGAGGGGCAGGGAGAGAGAGAACCCCAAGTAGGCTCTGGGCTGTGAGCACAGAGCCCAACTTGGGGCTCGAACTCACAAACTGTGAGATCATGACCTGAGCCAAAATCAAGCATCACGGGCACCTAGATGGCTCAGTCGGTGGCATCTGACTTCCACTCAGGTCATGATATCACGGTTCGTGGGTTTGAGCCCCATGGCAGACTGTGCTGACAGCTCAGAAGCATGGAGCCTGCTTCAGATTTGTGTCTCCCTCCCTCTCTGCCCCTCCCCCACTTGCACGCTCTCTCACTCTCTCTCTCTCAAAAATAAATAAACATTAAAAAAAAGAAAGAGCCAGATGCTTAACCAGCTGAGACACCCACACACCCCTCTTTACTTATTTATTTATTTATTTATTTATATTACTGGGGCATTTATTTTTTGTTCTTATATATATACTTTTCTCTGATGGCCAAGAGAAGTAAGAATTAGTGAAATTCAGCTTCCAAAGATTTTGCTATCCATACATGAAAGTTGCTCACCGGATCATTTTCTTTTTCTCTTTTTCGCCTTATTTTATTTACTTTGATTTAATTATTTTAGAGAGGGGGAGAAGGAGAGAAAGAGAATCTTAGGCAGGCTCCAACTCTTGATTTTGACTCAGGTCATGATCCCAGGGTCCTGAGATCGAGCCCTGAGTTGGGCTCTGTGCTGAGTGTGGATCTTGCTTGGGATTCTCTCTCTCTCTTTCTCTCTAAAGAAAAGAAAAAAGTCAGATGCTCACCCGAGTCACCCAAGTGCTCTGCTAAGAAAAAGGGACAGTTGGGTATTTCATATTTCTCTTAAAAAAAAAAACTTTTTTGATTAAAGCTCTAGATTTTTTTTTTTTCTTAAGTGCCCCTTCCACCCCCAGAGATGTCCAGGTCCTAGTCCCTGGAACCTGTGAATGTTACCTTACACGGCAAGAGAAATTTTACAGATGTGATTATGTTAAAGATCTTCAGGAGATTATCCTGGATTATCCACATGGGCCTATTGTAATCAAAAGAAGGTTTTATAAGTGGGAGGTAAGAGTCAGAGTCAGAGCTGTGTCAGTGGAAACAGAGGTTGGAGTGACGCAGTTCGAGAAAGATTTAGCTGAATACTGATGGCTTTGAGGCTGGAGGAAGGGTCCGGAAACCGAGGACTGCAGGTGTCCTCCAAGAGGTAGAAAAAGGCAAGGAAACAGATTCTCCCCTGGAGCTTCCAGAAGGAACACAATCCTGCCGATTCCTTGATTCTAGGCCAGGGAGTCACATTTGGAATTCTGACCTCCAGAAGCGTAAGATAGTAAATTTGTGTTATTTCAAGCTGCCACAGTTGCGGTAATGTGTCAACAGCAACAATAGGAAATTAATGCACGACCCCTCCCGGGAAAAAAGAAAATCCTGCTGTAGACCCACATTCATAGAAGGGGATGAACTGGGGAGAGGAGACAACTGGGCAAGAGCTGTTAAGAAGACAAGGGGCTCCTGCAACGCGGGTAAGAATGTCAGAGGCTACCCACGTGTGTGACGTATACGTAGGTTCTTTCTTATTCCAACACGGGTATGAGCTGGCGCCACGGAGATATACGGCGCAGTACTTGCCTGCGGCTGCATCTTCTATTTTAACTATTTGTGTAGCCCTTTTTATTTCCCCTGCCCGCCTGCGCTTTTCCGTGATGGCATTCCTCATTAGGCCCTGGTCCTTTCCTCTGCCTTGTATGAATAACCCCGCCTTGCATTTATGAGGCATCTCCCATTTCCCCAAGCTTTTCTGCAGCCATTCCCCATTTTGAGCCCTACCACAACTCTCGTGGGGTCGGGCAAGGCCAAGAGTAGTGTTACCAATATATTTCACTGTCTCACGCAAGTTCTCCAACACCCAGGCCCTTCTGTCCCCAGTAGCCCACCCATTTTCTCTGCAAGGTGAACTCTAGGCCAGGGGTGAGAATGTGGAGGCGCTGTGGGCCTGGAGGGATCTTGAGACTGTGAGCTCAGGGCCACCCAGAGTTACTGTGTGCAACTCCTTGGGCTTCTAACCTCTGAACCTGGAAGAAAAATGCTTTTGCCCAGCTTGGGGGCGGGGGGGCGGCGGGGAACTGCACCACTGTGAAACCTTTTTCACTGTTCTTCTCAAGGACGTGGAGTAATTGGATGGGAAGAAAAGAGGTCAAAAGAGGCGGGGGAGGGCAGGTAGGCCAGGCTGACCGTCAGGGGTCCCCAGTCTGAGCCCCCTCCTCATCCCCAACTGTCCTACAGAGGCTCTACTGTGAAGGCAGGCAGGAGGGATGGGCATGCTTCTGGTCCGGGTTTCAGGGCCTGGCGGAAGGGAGCGTCAGAAGAGAGCAGTACCCGTAATTCTTTGGATGCCATCCACAACCTCCCAGAGACAGCGGTGTCTCTGGTTAGAGACGGTTTCGGGCCATAGGTCCCCATATATCAGGGGTCTAAGCTTGCCCTGGAGCTTGCAAGTCACTTTGCCTGGATCGCACTTCCTCTGCAGAATGTGGGTAACACCTATCCTGCAAATCGCTGGGAGGATAAAAATAATACATGGAAAATAGGAAGCACTCAAATGACAGCTCTATTATTTACAGCCAAACAAACCGAGAAAGTGGATTTCTCAAAGTTGGGCAGCTGATAAACGGAATCAAGACCCCATCTTCAACCCAAGTCTTCATCCAAAGGCCCTCCACTTCCCACAACCATCTGTGGCCCGGCGTGGGACAACCACCCTCCCCCCCCCCCCCCCCAAGACAAATCTTCCCAGCTCGGCTCACACAGAGAGAGCAGCAGGGGCTGCTTCTGCGCGCGGCCCCCACCCAGAACCCGCTGGAAGCTGAGCGCCGCACAGCTGCACACAACTGGCAACCCTCCCGGCTGGATCCCCGAAGGGCGGCGCCGCGACCCGAAACCTCTGCGCGGGGAGACGTCAGGGCGGCCGCGTGCGTCTCCTCCCTCCGGCCGCTGTCCCGACCGCCGCCCCGGAGCACAGGGGCACTGAGCCCGCGATCAGGGCGGACCCCAGAGCGGCGCCAGGCACAGCCTGGCTGGCGAAGCTCCCCGCGCGCCTCCGCGCCCGGGTGCGAGCGCTTCGGGCCGGGGCAGCCTGGGGCAGCGGGGAGTAACCGGGAGCGCACGGAGCCAGGGCGCACGCACATCTGCAAACCCTTCCGCAAAGCTCTCCCTCTGCAGGCGTGTCGGGTCCGCGCGAAGGCCGGGCGGGAGGAACCCGGGGCGGCCGGGGGAGGCCTCGCGAAGTCGGCCCGGGGCGGCCGGGAGGCGACGGGAGAGGGGCCTGGCCCGCCGCCTGCAGGGTTCAGACGGGGCCAAGGAAGCCAAAAGCCGGCCGGCTCGCGCCAGCGCCGGGAGCCAAGGCTGACGCGAGGTGCTGAATAATGTTTGGCCGGCGGGCGCAGCCCCCGGGCTCGGCGGGGACGCGCTCAAGGGGCGGGCGGCCTCCCTCGGCGCCTCTGCCCCGAGCCCGCGCAGCCCGCTCCGCTGCGGGAGCACTCCCGTCCCGGGCCCCGCCACCGCCGCGTCGGCCCCGAGGGCGGGCAGCAGGCGATTCCAACCCCACCGGGCCCCTCGGGACTCCCTGCTCTGGCGCGTGCCTGGGATCCCTGAGCAGATCGTGGGAGGACAGGAAATGCGGTCCCACTCCCCACGAAAGCAGTCCACCCGCCCCGCGCATGTTCCCAGGCGGGACAGCCCTGGGGCCCAGCGCTGAGATGGCTTGCGTGCAGAACTTCCTGAAAGTGAGCACCTGCTTTGGGAAGATGACAAGAACGGGGAACCTTGAAACTCAGCTGTGCTGAGCCCCTGAAACTTACCTGTCGTGAGCCACAAAGGGGCCTTACACAGCCCTGTTATCCCCTTACTGTCATTAACAAGACTGTAAACATAAACAGGTTTCTATTTTACCTGGGCGCTTTCAACCCATCTTTCCTCTTTATCCTTACAGCAACCCTGTGACGCAGACAGAGCTGGTACCTATTCACTTTACAGGTGAGAAGTCATAGGAGTGAGAAAGACCTGAGTTTCTGTGCCCATTCGCCTAGCCAAGCTCTGTCAACCAAAGGCTGACCCCCTTCTCCCTCTCTCTCTGCCTCTCTCTCCTTCCCTCAGCGGGAAGCCACGTTTCCACCCCCTGCAACATTCTTGAAGACGGTGGCCTCTATTTCTCTGAGAATTAGGCCTTCTAGTCTTCTGCTGCCTGGAGAGGTGGTGTTAGCAAGTGATGAGGAAGCAGGTTCTCCTTACAGCAGGACACATTCTGTGAGTGGCCTTCTTAGATGCTTTCCTTCCAGCTGCAGGGAGGATCAGCACTCCTTGCCCTGGGCAAGTAGTTCTCAAAGTCTAGTCCTCAGACTGGCAGTGGGAGCGCCACCCAGGAACTTGTAAGAAGTCCATTCGCAACCTCTGCTCCACCCCAGACCTCCTGAATCAGACACTCTGGAGGCGGAGCCCAGCAATTTTGTTTTAAGGAACCATCCAGTGGATTCTGTGATACATGCTGAAGTTCTGGGAACCACTGTTCTAGAAAAACCTCTGCAGAAGCAGACTCTGAATCCAAGAGCCTGACTGCCGCACTGCTGAGGAGGTCCGAGAAGGCAAGAAATGAACTGGTCCGGCGATCAGCAGCAGTGTGATGGGTCCATTCCTCAGATTCTCTGTTAACTCTGTGTGTGTGTGTGTGTGTGTGTGTGTGTAAACCTTTGGGGCCACATAAGAGATTGGAAAGAAATGGGGTCTTTCAGGGCGCCACACGATACTGCGTTCACACACCCACTCGACTCACACACCGAGTGGTCCTGCTGTGGACCAGTCCCTCAACTTGCTAAGGATGATCTGGATGTTCACTGATTCTTTGAGTTGGAAGAAACAGGTGCAACCAGGTCACGTCACGCAGTGGAACAGCATTGCTAGGTACGAGGAAACACGTGAAGCAGACACTGCTGTTTCGTTCTCCCTGGCTGACAGAAAGCTGACCCTGACTCAGTTGAAGGGTAGAGCCAGGCTGTGCTTCCGGGAAGGGTGGGGGGGGGGGGAAGGGGGGCAGGCTGCACTCCTCCCAGCTGTCCCCAGTGCTTAATGTAGGGATGGGTACAACCAGTGACGGAGCAGGGAAGCTTGCTGGGGAGCGGTTGGAAAATTTTCCTCCCTGTCTGACAGGGTCACAAGAAACATGCATTTCCTTTTTTATCTCTAGATGCCACTGCCCAGAATCACTACGGTCTTTCTGAAAAGACAGTGACACATTGGACTAGAGGCGCAGGCAGCATATTGAGGGTGGCAGAGAAGAGAGTTAGGAAACACTTGGTATCTTCAGGATGTTGTTCAGCCACCAGGTTCATGGATTTGGAGAGGTGGGGGAGGGGCGCGCCTTGGGATTTTCCTGTTAAATGAGATGGATTATCTTTCTTATCTAGACCGCTTCAAGTGCGGTTTTCTTTTGCAGCCCAAACCTTCCGAATACAACGCGTGAGACCAGAATCTCCCTGCGATACACAAGCAGAAATGCAAGTCCCGTGCGGCATCAGAGGGGTTATCAGGAGGACGTTCAGAGGCTCTGACAACGCTAGGCCTTAGATCGGCTGGCGTCCCGCATCTGTCTGTCTCAAGAGTTTCCGGCTCTGTTGCTCTCCCTGTCGGTCCCTTTTTGTGTCTGTCGTTTCCACTTTCTGCCCACTGGCCCTTACTCTCTCCGGTTTCCAGGTCAGATTTTCAACAATGAGAACCGGACTCGCCTTGTTGAGCAGCACAGCTTCTGATGGGGAAGGACTTCTCATGTGGGGCCTCCTCCTGGGTCGCTGGTCAGTCTGTGCATTGGCTGTCGTTGAATCAGGGTCCTGCTCCTGGGAAGGAGAGTGGATACGGAACGTGGCCAGCCCCACTCAGCCCGAGGCAGAGGCCGTGGGCTGGGAAGCCTCCCTGACAAGTAAACAAGGCCCTTGGCAGGTACTGAGACTGACTTGCCACCACAGCCTTCTCGGGGAACAATGAAATGGCAGCGCTGAGCCAACCAGGGTCAGAGCAAAGGAATCCACTCCAACCACAACCCCCCTCCGCTGTTGATCTGTCATACACCCGACAGTCCGGGGGGGTCTGGCCAAAACGTGTGCCCGGGTGCCTCGATCTGCCTCCAGACGCACAGTCGAACCGCTCAGAGACTATCCCCACCCCGGGTGGGTCCCCGCAGGAAGGAGGCGCCCTTGCTGCCTGCCCTGAACGCACACACCACACATGATTTTTCCATATGGCACTTTATGGCAACCGTCTGCTGGGTTGCTTTGTTGTGTGCCGCATCAGGAAAGCCTTCGCGGGGCCGCCTTGTGCTGGGATGTGCCCGCAGCCGCCGCGCTGACGGAACGGAGAGTCGAAGGGACAGCAAACGACCGCAGCAGAATGTTTCCTGAAGCCACGCTTTAAAAAAGCATAGGGGATACCGGCAACAAGGAGCCCAAGTGTGAGAGCACGACCTCGCTTCCGCTGTGTTTGTGGCATCCTGATCGGACGTGTGTTATTCTTTCCTTGAGAGCAAGCAATCACAGGAACGGAAGAGGCGCAAACTGAGGTGTTTCTGTCACTTGTTAGTTGTCTATCCTCAGGCGAGTTGTTTGAACTTTCTGAGCTTCAATGTCTTCATTGGTAAAATGCGCCTAATATTCCTTCCCTCGCGGGCTTGCCGTATTCCTTCTACGCAGTGAGGCACCTGAGAAGATGTTGA
Organism: Prionailurus bengalensis; assembly: GCF_016509475.1. Lineage (NCBI taxonomy): Eukaryota > Metazoa > Chordata > Mammalia > Carnivora > Felidae > Prionailurus > Prionailurus bengalensis. The sequence goes on from NC_057360.1 coordinate 34,673,845, forward strand.
ACACCTAACGTCCTAATATGTTAAAGCTGCAATTCCGAAAGACCCCTTCCCGGGGGGCAGGTGGGCTATCGGATGACTTTGAGAGAACCATAGTCTGAATCTCTAGACCGTGGTATTGACTGAGTCCTGCGATGTCAGAAACGAGCCGTGGCTGGAAAGTGCCAAGTGGATCGTGGGATCTTGGGAAGAAGACAGCTTCGCTCCTGTTCATCCGACCAGGAAATGGAGAGGAAGCCAAAGTAGCTTCCAGAGCTGAGCCCAGGGGTCACTCATCATTTTACGCTACATGGGAAGTGGGACAGGACCCGGGCCTGACACCAGCTAGGCCTCCGAGGAAAGAATCAGAAGCCACGGTTACCAGTCAGGGAATGATGCCAGGGCAAACCACTCAGGGCATTAGGGGATGGGTCAGGAATAAGAATGGGATTTTTCGGGATTTGGGAGCCAAAGGATCTTCAGGGGAGTGATAAAGATGTTTAGGAATTCTCGGGCCTAGCATCGAGAAAGGTCAACTAGACGTCTGAGAGCACTCAGAAGTCTGGGATGGCTGCCTGAGGCCACACTCGAAGAGGAAATCAGCAGTGAGTGTTGGAGAGATTTTAGGGATCCCTGAAGGCCACACGATAGGAGTACCAGACACTGGTGTTATTTAAGATGGTGGGGAGGAACAGGGCCAGTTTTTTCCAGAAGACAAGAGTCTAAGGTGTTTCACTCCACCCCGCCCCCACCCCACCCCTGCACATCCTGCAAAATCCTCAGAACCATGAAGAGCCTGGGTCTGACTCCCATCCGTAGGTTACATTAAAATGCCCAGTCGGCCTTAAAATAGGAAGAGTCATCCAGGTGGGTAGGACCTCATCCTAAGAGCCCCTTGGAGGCAGAGAATTTCCTCTAGCTGGTCGCAGAAGGGGAAGTCAGGGATCTCAAGCAGAAGGACTCAAGTCACTACTGATGGCTTGAAGAGGGAAGGGGCCACTTGTCAAGAAATTTGGTGGCTTCTAAGAAAAGCAGCTTTGCTGACTCCCAGAAACAAGAGAGGGATCTCAGTCCTACGCCCACAAGGAGCTGAATTCTCCAACAGCAAGAATGAGAGTGGAAATGGATTCCTTCCCAGGGCCCCCAGATGAAGGCCCAGGCTGGTCAACACCTTCACCTTAGCCTTGGGATACTCTGAGCGGGGGACGCGGCCAGATCCAGACCCAGATCCAGAGAGAATAAGTGGGTGTTGTTTTCAGCTGTTAAGTTTGTAACGATTTTGTGTGCAACCGTTGGACACAAATACAGGTCAATGAAGAAAACGTAGCTCAAACTTGAAGACTTAGAAATGTGTCCATCTTTGCCTTGTTTCTACTCTGGTTCTTTCCACCTGTTGTTTACCACTATCTTCTTCATACTTTTCTTTCTTTTTTTTTTTTTAATTCACTATCTGATTACTAGGAACCAATAAGAATTTAAATATACCTAAGTGTTGATAAAATATAAGAAAAATATGCAAAAAATGTAGGGTCCATACTGTTTCTGCCATTTAGTTTGTGTGGCCTTGGAAAATTTTTTTAGCCTCCTTGTGTCTCAGTTTCTCATCACAAACAGGGTTTATAAAGCTTACTTACCGCATTTAAGTCAGACTCAACTCACACGGTGTATCCCAATGTGGTTTATGAAGTATAAGGCTTTATACAAATGTAAGCAACTGCTTCTGTAAAGCCAGAGCAACCAGCAGGATGCCTGGGGCAGCCGGGTGAGCCAGCGACAGTGAAAATCCCAGCTAGAATTTCTAGACACCTAGTAGGAGAACATTAATGAGAAGAGCCCCTTGAAGAAAGTACGGAGGACCATTTGCAAGGACTATTTTTCCTCTTGGCTGTGCTTTCATTCTTCAAGTAAAAAGAACGCACTCGGAAGCATGCTAGACTAATTCTCGGTATCACTAATAACAGAGTTTAAAATCCTAGATGAAAAAAAAAGTAATATGATTCCCAGAACGGCCGACCAAGTTGTTTAGAGAGCAAAAGAGAAAAAGGAAGCCGCCCTGTAATACGTTATGTAATGAGGACATTACACAGAACAAATGAATGAAATCAAACACCTATAAAGCAGAGGAGAAGCAGAAGGAGATTTCTTGGGGGAAATGTTATCGTTGGTCAAAGATAACACACGCCTGTGCTTCACAATAGGGTGTGAAACGTCTTGCACGGTAAAGAGATGGTTGGAAAGCAAGGCTACAGGCACGGTGTGGCAGCATATGGAAATTCAATCTATAACAAAGAAAATCAGACAAGCGATGGGTGATAAGCACGCCCATGAAGGACAAAAAGACAGATGTAAAAATCTGATGAGTTCTCCCACTACTAACAGCATCCAAATTAGCAGAATGTTTATTATAAATCAGACTACAATAGCTACCCAGAGGAATACTTTGGAGAAGGTTCAGAAGAGGAAGAACCAGCACCAGTGCTATATTTAGTCAACAATCACAACAAAGTGTTTTGTTTCCTGCCTGTTCCATTGTTGATGGACAATGAAGCTGCATTTGAAAAACATGAACCCAGGTAATACGAAAGCACACACATACGTACGCACGCCAGGTAAATCTGTAAATACATTTACAGGCATAATTAAAAGCTTTCACTAACACACAACATTTTGCAGTCATCCTAGAGAATGGACAAAACTGAGAACCAATTCCAGGAAGTAACCCCATGCCACAGAGAAGCCCCGTGTTTAGGATCTTAAGTGTACTTGAGACTAGAAACAGGCTTGAGTTCAAAGCTTAGCTCCACATTTATCCTTTGGGAGATACTGAGCATTTAAACCAGCCTCTCTGAGCATCAGTTTCTCTGTCTGTAAAATTGAGATAATAGGGGTTTGGAGAGGACTCAGTGGAATATTACACATAAATGGCTGACATCTGGTCAACGATCAAAAATGGTGACTAATTTTTAAATCAGTAATACCCCTCCAGCTGTAAAGGAGCTCATTAAATAGACTGAGGATCCTTTCCACTTTTAAAGTCTTACAGTTCTACCCTTGTACATTTTGATGGGAATATAAAATGGTGCAGTCGCCGTGGAAAATAGTTTGGAGGTTCCTCACCAAGCTAAACATAGACTCAGCCTACAATCGAGCAATTCCAGTCCCAGGTGCATACTCAAAATAATCCAAAGTGGGGATTTAAATGGTTACTTAGAGCATTTTTCATTAGAACATTTTCTTACAGTAGCCAAAAGGTGGAAACAACCCAGGGTCCATCAACAGATAAGGGATAAACAAAATGTGGTACATAATACAATGGAATATTATTCAGCCATAAAGAGTAATGAAGTTTTGTTACCTGTTACAACATGGATGAACCTTGAAGACTTTATGGTAGATGAAATAAGCCAAAGGAAAAAGAACAAATATTGTATGATTCCATTTATATGAAATACATAGAAACACATAGGAAATTTCATAGAAACAGAAAGTAGAGATTACCATGGGCTGGGGGAAGAAACAAAGGTGAATTATTACTTAATGGGTACTGAGTATCTATTTGGAATGATGGAAATGTTTTTGGAAACAGATTGTGGGGATGGTTGCACACCAGTATGAACATGAATGATGCTACTGAATCGTATACTTAGAAACGGTTAAAATGGCATTTTTTATATATAATAAATTATATATAATTTTCCCACAAAAAAAGCGTGGTTCTATCTTTCAGACTCTTCTCCTGTGATACGCCAACATCCCAGTTAGAACGATGAATGCCACCTGCCTTTTCCTATTCCCTACAGTCACAAGTGTGGGCTCTCGAGACAGTTCGCCTGGGTTCGAATCCTCCCTCTGTTACTTACTACCTGTGCCATCTGGGGCAAGCCGCTCAAATTGTTGGAGCTTCAGCTTCCTTCTATGTAAAATGGAGATAAAAATAATCCCTACCCTGTAGGCTTGTTTGGAGGAAACTGTGAGATGCTTACAGCGGGGCTGGGATGAAGAAAGGGCTTCTGAAATATAGGTTCTTACGATTCCTTGACAAGGGCCACTACAGTGGTAGCGGAAGGTGGGGAGCGTCAGAGTGGGAGTCTAACAGTGCTGGGGCCAAAGTTCCGATTCTGATTTCCTAAGATGCTCCTCCCTGAGGTGGGAACCCTTGGCACTTGTCCCCAGATGATCAGAAGACAACAAAGTACTCCTTGAAGCACTACCCAAGCCCACTCCATCCTTCCTACTGTGGGCAGAGAGATCATTCTAATCTTTCAGTAGATAGCATCTCACGGCTCTTGAATTCAGTCCCAGCTCCTGAATACCCCTTTCTGCCCTAACCATGTAGACCTGCTTACTGCCCTGCCTGGAAAGCTCTTACCTTGCCACTTGCCCCAGCTCTCTGCTCCCCATCATTTCGGTTAACAGGTGGACATCACCTCTTCCAGGCAGGCTTCTCTGGCTCACCAGGGCTGAGTAAGATGCTTCTCCTATGAGCTCTGCCCACTACCCTTACCATTGCGTACTCACTCTGACGTTATTGCCTGTTTTCTTATCGTCTCTTATTAAGCTCCTTATGCTATCAACCTTTTTATCCATAGCACCTAGCATAGTCCCTGCAGTGCCTGGATCATAGAAACACATGCTGGTTGAATGGATGAATAAATTTGAGCAGAGGGAAGAATGGCCTGGCATTGGTTCTATAAATTGCGTCAGGTTGTGAGACGGCGATATCAACTTCTATAAGTCTTTGGCCTCTTTCAGACCTTTATCAGACCATTATGGACCCTTGACGTTATGTCAATATTAACGGAAAATGGTAAGTGACAGCACAGATCCTAAACAAGGGAGGTGGGCAACTGTTCGTTTTTTAGAAACTTACTGGCCCTTACTGTCTGTGTGCAAATAGATTCCTACCTGTGGTTTCAGTCCCTCCACCATCCAAACCTACCTGGTTCTTAACTTTCCTACTTGTACCGGTGGTGACACCATCACCTGAGCTAACCAAACTTAAAATCCTTTCATCTTTGACTCTCCCTTAGCCCCTGAGATCTCCACAGTCCCTCAGGCACTCATTTGACCTCCTATCTACACCTGCTTTCCCATTCCTACGATTGCTCTTAAAAAGTGCTTTGTATAAGAACAAAGCTCTGTTAGGGGCGCCTGGGTGGCGCAGTCGGTTAAGCATCTGACTTCAGCCAGGTCACGATCTCGCGGTCCGTGAGTTCGAGCCCCGCGTCGGGCTCTGGGCTGATGGCTCAGAGCCTGGAGCCTGTTTCCGATTCTGTGTCTCCCTCTCTCTCTGACCCTCCCCCGTTCATGCTCTGTCTCTCTCTGTCCCAAAAAGAAATAAACGTTGAAAAAAAAAATTTTTTTTAATTAAAAAAAAATTTAAAAAAAAAAGAACAAAGCTCTGTTAGAGAGTGTTTTCCTCCACTTTGGGAAATCATCAAGGACACCCGGGCCACTCAACGTCATTTAATACGGAACACAGACTTCAGGCTAGTGTCTCACTCTCCAGCACCTTTGGGAAAACAGCGCTGTTAGACTAGCTAGATTCTCAAGGCAGAAACAGCACCAATTTTAAATGGCACCAAATGGGGCAATGACCTAGAACTGCTCCTTTTTTTTAATCTTCATAATACTAGGAAAATTAGGGGCATGTCCCTCTGCCTTAGGAAACAGGAAGGCTAGCCTTTCTCCTTTGAACCAGTGGCATTGTTTTATTGTCTTTGCCTAGGAAAGGTCTGAAGCCACCATTGAATTTGTACTTTAGCTATTGCCAGAAGGAACATTAATTAATATAAATTACAGCATAATTAAATCACAGAAATAAGTAAGCATTCATCAAAATTTTAAAAAGAACAATTTTATACAATCTTCTCCCACTGGTTAAATTGAATCATTCTGCTATTGAAGCTGCTTTTCCACACTATTACTTATTTGTGGCGCCTAGTAGACGCCTTCCTCAGCAAAAAGTACAGAATAATAGAGGAGTTCGCTTTGAGAAGGTATAGACAGGTGGTCACCGCCTAAAGCAGGTGGTCAAATGAAAGTCTTGTTTTCCCAAGCAGTACGGACTAGAATTCCTAAGTCTGTCCTATCACTGTCGCCCTCTGTCGAGAACAGGGTCTCCTCACTCAGGGATGCTTTTATATGTGACCTTTGATCTCTCTGGGCTTTCAACTTCCTCTTGGAAGAATGTAGATGATAATGGTATCTCCTTCATAGAGCTATTTAGAACGGTGCCCAGCACATCACTCAAGCATTATTCCAAGCTGTTCCCCTGCCCCATCCCATGTTGTTCCTGCAACTCTGCCGTGGGTAGCCTGCCTGAAGAGGATTGCCAAGTCCAGATCTTAATATTACAGCATAGAAGGACAGGTTTCTTTCTTTCCCATCTTGTATCGAAATTGGATAGCTCTCATTCAGTCCAGAAAAATCTGTATCGTTTAGAGGTTTGGGTCATTATTTATAGGTGTTTAGCATGTGCCCGGCGATTGCTTAGGCATCTGGGATTGGAGAGGGTCAAAGCATATAAACCACCCATCAGAGATTCCCCAGGTTCTACACCTGTGATCTCCTTAGGCCTTGAAGGAAATACAGGATCACATTTTTTAGCCTGTGGAGATGCTTTAACAAGTAGGAGGTTAGTATGTAAGGGTAGAGGCTCTCAAGATGACAGTCAACTAGCTGACTCTCCTGTGTTGCATAAAAACCTGGGAGGCTCAGTCGGTTAAGCGTCCCACTCGATCTCGGCTCGAGTCATGATCTCACGGTTCATGGGTTCGAGCACCACATCAGGCTTCTCCCTGATAGCACAGAGCCTGCTTGGGATTCTCTGTCTGTCTGTCTGTCTCTCTCTCTCTCTCTCTCACTTTCTGTCCCTCCACTACACTCTCTCTCTCTCAAAATAAATAAATTAAAAAAAAAAAACATAGGTATTTTCCACAGTGCTGCCTATCTCCCTTTATTTAAAGGTTCATACATTAATTCCTTCTCGAGTTGTCTGCAGCTGAATTTTATTCTTCTTACTGTCAGAAAATGAAAACTATGAAATCTAATGTGTTCGGCTTTTGTTCTCACTGTCAGAAAGCTGATAGCCAGCTCATTGCCCATATGTGCCAATCCGTTCCCTTTAAGTGTCTAATTGTTTACTCTCCTTGCATCCTTCGACTGTACTTTCTGTTAGTTACCTTATCTTGAGCTTCTGAACAAAGGGCAGTACAATTTTCAACCTTAAATGAAAAAAAGTAGATAGTTCATTTGATTCAACAATAGCAATAATAGCAAAAATAGTAGGTAAATATGAACACGTGTGAGTAAATCACTGGATAGTATTTAAGATTTCTGTTCAGAAAGGGTTAAATAGAGGCAGTAAGTAAAAAATACTAGAGATTTTTAAATTTTTTTTTTCAACGTTTATTTATTTATTTTTGGGGGGACAGAGAGAGACAGAGCATGAACGGGGGAGGGGCAGAGAGAGAGAGACACAGAATCAGAAACAGGCTCCAGGCTCTGAGCCATCAGCCCAGAGCCTGACGCGGGGCTCGAACTCACGGACCGCGAGATCGTGACCTGGCTGAAGTCGGACGCTTAACCGACTGCGCCACCCAGGCGCCCCTAGAGATTTTTAATTTTTTTTTTAATGTTAATGTTTTATTTATTTTTAAGACAGAGAGAGACAGAGCATGAGTGGGGATGGGGCAGAGAGAGCGGGAGACACAGAATCTAAAGCAGGTTCCAGGTTCTGAGCTGTCAGCACAGAGCCTGATGCAGGGCTCGAACTCACGAACTGTGAGATCATAACCTGAGCCGAAGTCGGACACTCAACAGACTGAGCCACCAGGGTGCTCCAATACTGGAGATGTTTAATATAGACACATATTATATATTTATATATAATATATAGATAGAAACATATACCTATATTTTTAGGTATAAAATATTTCAAATATTTTTATTAATCTCTGAGTGACAGAAAGAGACAGAGCACGAGTGGCAGAAGGGCAGAGAGAGAGGAAAACACAGAATCTGAAGCAGGCTCCAGGCTCTGAGCTGTCAGCACAGAGCCCAACGTAGGGCTCAAACCCACAAACCAAGAGATCATGACCCGAGCTGAAGTCAGATGCTTAACCAACTGAGCCACCCAGGTGCCCCTATCATACTTATTTTTATAGAGACATACATATGCAAAGATATCAGATTCTTTGCATTCTTTGCATAACTCAGACTGTCTAGGTTTGAATCCTAGCTTCATCCTCTACCAGCTGTATGTTCTCGGATGAGTTATTTATCATCTCATTGCCTCAGGTTCATCATCTCACAATTATAGGTAAAAATATTCCCAACAAATGTTTCTTTGAGGATTAATGAGATAGTTAGGATATGGCGAGCTTTCAATAAATACTAGCTTTTACTCTTAACAACTCTCTTTTACTCATTTATGCTACGTGTTCCTGACAACATATCCTGACAGTGTTTCTAAGTCCTGTATCCAGAATTTGAACAATAGGCTTCCATGTTTTAAGATGGGATGGGCTCTCTTCCCCAAATGCTAAAGACCAAAGAGTCCTTAATTGTTCTTCCTGTAAATAATGCCTTACTCAGACTCCAGTCATCTGGAACGTATGAAGATCTTTCATGGGCACAGCTGGCCAGACAGAAGCAGCTATGGTTGTGGACGAGGAGTTCAAGGCTAACCCATAGCAGCTCCCTTCCTTCTGCAGGTTGCTCAGGATACACAGGGATCAGAGTAGAGAGGGAAGAAGATCGATCTCTCTCTCTCTCTCTCTCTCTCTCTTTTTTTTTCATTTCCAAAACAATAGCTGCATGAACTTGCTGTGCATGAAAGTGAGCTCTAAGCTCCCCTTTGGGTAAGGTCCCCCACTCAGTGGCCAGCCTTTCCCGTATTTGTGGTCAGAGAAGAGGGGGTCTAGCAAGCCCCCAGCTCGAGATGATGAGCTCCTGTGATGAACAAGCCCCACTCCCTGCCAGTCAGGGATGGGGGCACAGGCTGGGGAGGGGGATGCTGACGAGGACGTCTGCTACCTTCCAAGCCCAGCCTCAACTCCCGAACATCAGTCACCTTTGGCCCTCCCCCCGACCCACCCCAACAGCAAAAGGACAACAGCACCAATTTCTTTTGGCTCAAAATAACCAGCAATGAGATGACACAGGGAAAAAAAAACCCAAACAGGTGCGTTGCTTGTTATGTTTTATTATGTTAAATGGTTTACATGGGATAGCCTATTTAATCCAATATGTAATAAAAATGTGGAACTTGCGAAAGCTAGATTTCTGAAAGTTGAACTTTTTAAAAATCTTTATTTATATCGTTCTTTCATTACATCCTTGTTTAGAGGAGCCACCTGAATTATAGCATAATTATATTTTTCAAGTATCTCTTCATGTGTGGTTTTGAATATTCACTTAAGGGAACGGAATCAAAACCCCTTGAGAGAGGCGTTTTAGATTCAGCTAGGAGTCTAACCAGGGATGGTTAGTACATCATCCGAGACTGCACCATCCAGGGTGGTGACCACTAGCCACCGGGGTCCGCCGAGCACTCAAAATGTGACTGCTGCTGCTGCGGCATCGCATTTTTAAATTTTGCTTCACGGTAATAATTTGCATGTAAAAACCGAAGTCGCGTAAAGTATTTTTCTCGTCACACAAGCTGACCCCTGGTAGGACCACACATGAAACACTCCTCTTACCTGAGGGTGTTCATGTCGAGCACGTGCCCTGTTTCTAGTATTACCCGTAAGCGTTTCACTGACGCAGCTGATAGCCACCTATTGATTCAATTCAAATGAGTTCTTTTTTTTTTCTATACACCAGTGTGACCTTATGATGTGTTCATTTGGATATTTTATGCAGACAGCGCGAGTTACAGTGATATCCGTAAATCATCGTCGGTGATTACATCGACATTTTAATCGTAACACAGTTGATGTTTAAATTCAGAGTGAAGGCATGCTGGGGCGTCTGGGTGGCTCAGTCAGTAAGGCGGCAGACTCTTGATTTTGGCTCAGGTCATGATCGCATGGTTAGGTTTGCGGGTTTGAGCCCCAAGTGGGGCCCCATGCTGACAGCGCGGAGCCTGTTTGGGATTTTCTCTTTCCCTCTCTCTCTCTCTCTCTCTCTGCCCCTCCCCTGGGCATTCTCTCTCTCTCTCTGTCTTTCTCTCTCTCTCTCAAAATAAACTTTTTTAAATGTTTTTATTTATTTTTGAGACACAGAGAGACAGAGCATGAACGGGGGAGGGGCAGAGAGAGAGGGAGACACAGAATCTGAAGCAGGCTCCAGGCTCTGAGCCATCAGCCCAGAGCCCGACGCGGGGCTCGAACTCACGGACCGTGAGATCATGACCTGAGCCGAAGTCGGACGCTTAACCGACTGAGCCACCCAGGCGCCCCTCAAAATAAATTTTTAAAAATGAAGGCATACCACTGACGCCGAATTGCTTAGAGGTCCAGAAGCGGGTACTGTCATTGGAAATGATACGTTGTAAACGTCACAGTGAATGGTGATTGCGATTTGCTGACGGGATGCCAAATGAGAAAGCTGATTTTGGTATAAAGATGTTTTTAAAGGTAATGAAGTGTGCAACAGTAAGAGACATTTTCACCAAATACACGGTGAATTTGCTAAATTGCCTCTCAATATTCAAAAAAGGGTTGTTGAAATTAGTTACTTCAAATCAGAATCAAATATCTAAGACAGATTTTCCCCTTTGTAGACAATCTCCTTTCTTTCTTTCTTTCTTTCTTTCTTTGTTTCTTTCCTTCTTTCAAATTTTAAAATTTTTTTTATTTGATGAATTTGGGTATATGTAGACACCTGTGATATTATCACTACAATCAATGTAATAAACCTACATCACCTCCAAAAGTTTCCCTGTGTCCCTTTGCTGTGTGTGTGTGTGTGTGTGTGTGTGTATTAAAAACACCTGAGATCTACCCTCCTAACAATTTTTTAAGTGCATAATATTCCATTGTTAACTACAGGCACCAGTTTGTGCAATGGACCTCTAGAACTTACTCGTCTGTTCTAACTAAATTTATATCCATTGAACCAGTCCCCATTTTCTCCTCCCCCCACCCACTAGCAACCAACATTCTATTTTTCGCTTCTTGGTTTTCTGCTTTCTTAAGTTTGACTAGTTTAGATACCTCATGTAAGTGGAATCGTACAGTATTTGCCTTGTGTGACTGATGTATTTCACTTGGCATAATGTCTTCCAGGTCTACCCGTGTTGTCACGAAGTTTTAAGACGTCTTAAATAGGATCTGAGCTTGTCACTTTCACCAGATATAAAATTGCCTTGATTCGCACATGCATACATACATATGCATACATTTTTAGATGGAGGCATGGTAAAAGAAACTATGATTTCAGCTATAGAAATGTTTTAGAAAATTATGAGGAAAATACAGAAAAAAAAAGATACTTCGCAAAAAGAACTTCAATTAAGCCACCAAACAATTGCTTATAAAAGACAAGACCCCTTTAACAATATCAAAGTTCAATTGATTCAAAATCTGAAAAATTGCAAGTTTTTGTTCTGTTTTGCTTTGTTTTGTTTTAGCTTTAAATGAGTCACAAGGTATAACACTGCCCAATGAGTCCTTAGGGTATGTTTTGTCTCTAAAGCCTTCTTAATTTATAAAGAAATATTGTCCATTCATAGCCTAAAATATCAAGCTCATGGCATGGATATTTTTTATTTTACATCTGTCAAAGAAGAATTTTGGCTGGATATTAAAAAGTTAGTTTCTAACACAATAAACAATTTTCCAGCCATGTTAGCTCAAATCACAGATTTATTGAAATTTTTAAAAAGGAACTGATGTTCCTTTATTTCTTTGTTTCACTGTATGATACATCTTACAAATATTTATGCCCAGTTTTCCAAAGCAGACTCCGTGAAATTTGTCCTGGATACAGTTGTTAAAATCAGTCAGTGTATACATGCAAATGCAATCAATCATTAGAAGTGAATAGAACTGTTGAAAGAAGTAAAAGACAACCTAATGGGCTCATGGCCAACACTCTAGAGTGGTGAAAAAGTTTTGCAAACATTTACTGTACTGTTAACCTCAATTCCAACTTTTGTTCTTGAAAATAAAGGGATATTTACCAAATACCCAATAATTAGAGATTTAAAAAATGGCATTATGACTTAGATTTTCACACCGATATCATACTGCATATCAATGAGCTAAATTTGGAGCTCAGAAGAAAAGAAAAGCTTATCAGTGACCTACCAAGACAGAGGCAAAATCTTCAGTTAAAATGGAAGCTCGTCATAATCAAATCAACATTAATGATTTTTATAGTTTTCTTTCATGAATCAATATGCAGAAGATCTTCATTGTAATTGATATCATTCTGTAAACAGGCTGCGAAACTATAAGAAAAAGATGAAAAGCTCAATACTGACCAAAAGCTGCTTTTCAATGTCAATACCATTTTGAGTTCAGGGTTAATACTGAGTTAGCACAAGAATGAATGAATTTCCTTAGGCAGACCTGGATTTGAAAATCATGCCTTTTGCTTTAAATCGAGGCAGTTACTTTTAAAAAGATGACCCAGTTTTATCAATGTGGATGTGAATATTAAAGGAGAATGATTTTTCAGTTATGAGGAAACTTTTAAGGATGTTTGGAACAACTTAGGTATATGAGTATGCTTTCCAACTATAAAATTTATAAAATCATACACGGCATTTATTCCCCATAAAAACCAAGCCATCCAAATTTGCTGAGCTTTAAGTGCAAAATGCACTTAAGAAGAAAAGAATCTAAAAAGAATCTTCAGGGGCACCTGGGTGGCTCAGTCAGTTAAGCATATGACCAATTTGGCTCAGGTCATGCATGATCTCATGGTTTGTGAATTTGGGTCCCATGTTAGGCTCTGTGCGGACAGCTCAGAATCGGCTTCAGACGATCTGTCTCCCTCTCTGTCTGCCCCTCCCCCTCTAGTGTTCTATCTCTCTCTCTCTCTCTCTCTCAAAAATGGGTAAACATTTAAACATCAATCAATCAATCAATCAAATCTTGATTTCAGCTAGGTTGTGATCTCAGGCTTCAGGAGATTGAGCCCCGCGTTGGGCTATTGACATCTCAGAGCCTGCTTGGGATTCTCTCTCTCGCTCTCTCTGTCTTCTCTCTCTCTCTCTTTTCCTCCCCACTCCCCTCCCTCTCAAAATAAATAAATAAACATAAAAAAAAAACATGGCTGCAGGAAAGTTTTAAATCACATATGTGGTTTACAATATATTGCTATCAGACAGTGCTGACCTGGGGGAGTCTGTGAAAACTGCCTCCCAGTCCATACTGCACTTAGGTGCCTTCAGGGGATAAGGAGGGGAGGGGAGGAAGTCAGCCTGGGTCAGTGATAACCACCCTGACCACTGGGAGAACTTTTTGTCCTGTTGGATATATAAGTGTTTGTCGCTGCTCGCCCTTGTCTTCCTGATTTTTCTTCTTCTGACAGTGGAAAGAAAAGAAAAGAAAAGAAAAAAGGAAGGAAGGTCAGTTCTGGAAGCTTAAAGCCAGATTTCCTCTGGAAGTCTGGCTAGCCAGTTAAAATACGTCAGAGTCTATTCAGAGCACCAAGGAGTGAAAGAGAATGCCTTTCTCTAGGAAGTGAAGGAAATCGCTTACAGGCTTTTGACCCTAGAACCATCAGAAACCCTGAAGCAGAGAAAAGGAGAAACTCTGAGCTTCTGGGACCCTTTGAAGAGTTAGGACTTTCTGACCCTGGAAACTTCATCTAAGAAAGTGAAATCTTGTTTTTTTCAAAATAAGGAAAGTGCCGTTAGGAGAAGAAGAGATGAAAGCTAAAAGTCGAAGTTTAATGGGGAAAGGATATTTATTTTGTCCTTACGTATTTTATTTCTATTTTTTCTCCACCATATACAGGAATCACACACAATGATTAGTGATTACCCGTGACCTAACAATGTATGCTTTTATTTTAATAATCACATTTGGAATGGATATCAGTATAAATGACCCGGCTGTTTGCTGCTTTGGTCATGGTTGGGAAAAGGTTTTGTTTGGGAAGGTGGAGTGCTATGGAGAAACAACCCGTTTACCTAGAGGCAGATGCAAGGAATCCAGACGTGGAAACTGGGGGGAAAGAAACACTTTCTGGAACAAACTTACAAATTCAGCCGAGGTACTTGGTCTGTGTCATAAGCAGCTCTTTGCTTGGCACGGTGCCTGCCACCACGTAGGCGGCCAGCATCATTTGTTGGAGTGAATTGTAACATGAGGTCATTTCCACAAAAAGATTTGTTGTCTAATCAGAAGACAGGCTACGAACCAGAAGACATTAAATAAATATAATTGGTTTTAGTGTTTGTATTTTTGTGTTTTGTATTTATTTTGCTAATTATAGAAAACCTGCTTCTAGTTTTCTTTTCTTTTCTTAGGAAAAGACAGTGGGTACACAGAACACAATACCGACATTGAACTTACTACCTGAATCACGCTCTCCAAATATTCTCTGTAATGACTTGGAACCATTTTTCCCCCACATGCATTATCCTAATTGAAATCCTGCTATAAAGTATCTGCATGCTGGGGCCAGTAAAAACTCATCATTTGAACACAAGTCTGGGCAAGAGGACATGGGCGCCCTGCAGTCTATCTTCTCTGTTTCCCCTGTAAGATGGCTTCCCTCTTCTTGCTTTGTCGATTGCGTTATTTAAACTCGCATGTTATAGCAATCATTTCCCCCCATTGGTAAGTGAAAGAAAATGCCTTCTAAGGAAGTGGAAAAGCCTGTGAGAGAAGTACATGAACCAAAGAGTTCTAGAAAACCCCATCACGAAAAAGAGAGGAGAACAAAAGAGCATTCTGAGAGAAAGGAATGAATATAAAACCCTCACGCAGGTGGAAAGGACAGGATAATGTGTATGGGCTACTGAACAACATGGGCGCACAGAGCTTGTGTCCACACTCACTAATGAGTTCGTTAAATGCAACTGGTGGCTTTCAAAACAATTTTTTTAATGTTTTATTTATTTTTGAGAGAGAGAGAGAGAGAGAGAGAGACAGAGTGTGAGTGGGGTAGGGCAGAGAGAGAGGGAGACACAGATTCTGAAGCAGGCTCCAGGCTCTGAACCGTCAGCACAGAGCCCGACACGGGCCTCAAACCCACGAACCGTGAGATCATGACCTGAGCTGAAGTCAGACACTCAACCGACTGACCCACCCAGGGGCCCCAAATGCAACTGATGTTTTAAATCCATCAGAACTTTTAGAAATCCTCCCTGGATTATTACATAGATTCCTAAGAATGGTTCAGTGATATATGGGAAATTGATGGAGGTTTTAAGAAATGCTTTTTTATTCTTCTCACTTAAAATAAGAAAATATGGGCTCAAGCTATTTGGAATTTCAATATCCAAAGTATTTTCAGGAGTATATTGGATTTGTACAACACAGGATGCCCGAGGTCATGGAGTGAAAGCACAATTAGATGGTGTTATGAATAAATCTGTTTTAAAGTTTTCATATCTAGAAAGGCCGTTTTGACTACAAAGAACTTAATATTTTTATGTCGCTTAGAGATATTTGGCAAGCATATGACTCTAGATAATGTTCCATAACAGAACTTCAAAGTAGTCCTGTGATGTTGAAATAAAGTTGGAATCCTAAATGAAAATTTTAAAAAATACATTTGGAATTTTTGAGATCTTTATGAACTCTCCTTTCCTCGAAAAAAGAAAAATAAAATTGAGTGTGGAAGCCGTTATCAGTCCATGGACTGTCATGGCTGCTCCTCGCTGGTTTCTCTATCTCTAGTGACCTCTCTCTCTCTGTCTCCCTGACCCAGTGGTCAGAACAAAGCTCTCAGAATTTTCTGGCGAAACACCATTTAATCATTACAGCTTCCGGCTGAGGAAACACCCCCATTTCTTTTTGTGTCAGATTGAAATGTCCCTTTCCAATGACCAATGATCAGTGATCGATGTCCTGCCGCGTCACCCAGTCTCCTTTAACAGTTGCCATGACTCTGTTAGCCTGCCCTCTTTTGTATGTGACTGTGCGGTTCTTTCAAACCTCCCAGCTTGGCAGGCCCTCTTGTGCTCAGTTAGCAACACTGTGCAAAACTGCTTTGTTCTGTTTAGTTCTCCAGTCCTCTTGGGCACATGTATAACAGGGACATAGCCACATGTAGCTGCAAGCATAGCTCCGAGCACAGGATGTGGGATCACTAATGTTTGTTAAATGAACGAATGAATATGACATTATCTACTTGAGTAACCATTGTCCCATCTTGAGAGACTAAAAATCTAAAGGAAACTTTCATCTTTAATCATAGGGTAGACCAGATACCCTGAAATTTCCTGCTGTAAAACAAAATAAAATATAATTGACATCCTTTTATTTTAATTTTTTTAATGTTTATTTATTTTTGAGAGAGATACATCATGAGAAGGGGAGGGGAAGAGAGAGAGGGAGACACAGAATCCAAAACAGATTCCAGGCTCCGAGCTATCAGCACAGAGCCCAATGGGGGGGCTCGAACTCAGGAACCAACCGTGAGATGATGACCTGAGCCGAAGACAGACACTTAACCGACTGAGCCACCCAAGTGCCCCTAATTGACATCCTTTTAAATGCAAAGTTGAGCTCATAAGATACAAAGAGAAATCCTTAAAGGAATAGGAAAACTATCATAAATCTGTGCTCAGACCAAGCTGCTTGGAGGGGTTTTTGCAACTGGGCAAGTGGAGGTTTGGGTTTAAAGGACCACAAGGAGGAGAAGAAATAAAGCCCACTCAATGTTGAGCCTGGAACCAAAACCTCTGGAGAACACTATTGGTGGACACATAAAAGCTACTTGCTTGGTGAAGGGAGGATGGGAAAAATGCACTCTACTTCTGAATATAAATGGAGAAGAAATACATCATTTACTGCTACCGTTTCCAAAGCCCCACTAAAATCAGAGGAAGAGATTTTTTTTTTTTTTAATGAACAAGCCGCAAGAACAAAGAGTGCAGGAGAGAATCAGTAATGGAAAAATACTGGAAGCTTGAAAACCTATGGAAAAGTGGTCACCGACTCAGAAGATACTTAGAGCACTTAATCCTCAGCCTACAGTACAGAAAGCTAAGAAACGGCAGAATTTTTTTTTATTTAAAAAAAAATTTTTTTTTCAACGTTTATTTATTTTTGGGACAGAGAGAGACAGAGCATGAACGGGGGAGGGGCAGAGAGAGAGGGAGACACAGAATCGGAAACAGGCTCCAGGCTCTGAGCCATCAGCCCAGAGCCCGACGCGGGGCTCGAACTCCCGGACCGCGAGATCGTGACCTGGCTGAAGTCGGACGCTTAACCGACTGCGCCACCCAGGCGCCCCGAAACGGCAGAATTTTTATTGCAAGGTTCCCCCAAATTCACAAATGGCATGAGGAACCTATAGGTTATGGGGGTAAATTTGAAGGTAAACATGAAATGATTGGTTGAAGGTCAGTTTGTTTGAAGAGCAGTTGGTCCCCAAATGTCCACCCTGACCCCATTTGTCCTATCCCACCATGCCATAGGTGATGGTTTCTCCCAAACTGCAGCAAGATGATGAGAGTTAGGGGCTGACAGATATGAAGCACAAAGTCTCTAGACTGCCAGGTACCAGCCCTTGTTCCAGACAGGTGCATCATTCTGATAATAAGGGCACGGACTGAAAGCTGGGATTCTCCCGGCCACTTCTCCCACCAGTTCCCAGGTTACAAGTACCTACGACAAAAAACCTAGGGAAGACAGGGAAAAACCTTCTGGGGCCTCTGGCAAGCACAGTAGGAAAGCAACTAATGCCAGGGGTCCTCCAAAGATACATCCCACCAGAACACCCCCGCTGTGGAGACCACAGCTGACAAGCCAGACCCCCTTTCTCAGGGCTTCCAATCAGCTTGCTAGTATTCCATTTGTAAAGATGAGTAGAGACTCAAGGGTCATCAGAGAACAAAGAAAGACTCTATCGCGAGAGACACAGACCAAAAAAAAAAAAAAAAAAAAGCAAACAAACAAATAGGAAGAAGAAAGCCACTTGGAGGAAATGGACGCCATACAGGAAGAAGAATATATTTTTTTTAAAAAAGGTACAATTACAAATATCCTCAGAGAGATAAGAGAAGACCTTATGTCCATGAAACAAAAATAGAAAGCCAAAAACAGGGAAAAAGAAAAGAAACAACATTGAGTACACAAACAAACTAAAAAGCACTCTGGAAATAAACAACATTCTAGCAGAAGTTTAAAATGCAATGAAAGAGCTGAAAATCACCATAGAGTAAAAATACATGACAGAAAATATTATTGAACAGATAATGCCAGAAGACTGGTTCAGAAAGTCCAACATCCAAGCAGCAATATCATTCAAGAGATTTTTTCCAAATGGGCAGATAAAAGATGTATTGATCACCCAACATTATAGATGAGCATAACCCACACCAAGGCACATGATGGCTTCTCACAACACTAAGGAACAAAGAAATACCCTCAGATTTCCAGAAAGAAGAGAACAGACCACATTCAAAGATCAAGAATTGGAATACCAACGCTGGGACCTAAACGACAATGAAGTAATGCCTTTACAATTATAAAAGGAAACAACTTATAATCAATCATTCTATTCTTGCGAAACTAAGTGTGCGAGTAAAGACAATTTCAAACATATAAGATATGGAAAGGTTTGCCTCCATCCAGGACACGGATTCTCAGAAAGCTGGTGAAGGATGCACGTGTCACAAATGAGGGAGGACGCTGAGAAAAAGGGAGACAGGACACGGGAAACAGGGAATCCAGCACAGGAGAGAAACAAAGAGAATCGCTGGGATGAGGGAGCAGGGACAGCCCAGGATGAGACAGTGCTTCAGACACAGATGGCCACCAGTCCAGCCCAGAGCACATTTGGAGGCGGTAATATTTCTTTAAGAAGATGCAATTGATAGAATGTTTGGTGCACCTGAATGTCTTGAGAGATGAGCTCAACAAGGGTGAAGAATTTAGGGTGGAGTCAATGATAAAGGCACAGGAACTCACGCAAATAAAAACTCTACACTCTAGTTATTTCCAGGGATGATAAACAGAACTAGTTCAGAAAGGGGGGGGGGGGTGGATTTTAAAGTTGCTTGATTCACCGGAATAGAATTTGTATCGTTATAAAATAGTTATAAAATGAAACACTTAACTGTCTTTCCTGGAATTAATCTTGTGGGGACGAGAGGAGTGAACGGGATAATGGGGGAGGTGAAGTGAGAGACAGCCCGGCCTCATCTGCCAACCTAGGAGATTTACGTGTAATGACTAAAATGAAAAGTCTAGAAGTAGTCATGCAAACATGTTATTTAGAAATACGGAGGTAATGCCCGAAAGAATTAGCTAAAAGAGAGGAAAATGATCTGAAGAGGGAAAATAAGAGAAAAGGCATGCTTGTTTTCCTTTCTTCCTTTTTTCTTTACTGTTTGGCCAGAAACTCTGGAAATAACAGGAATCTTTAAACTATGTAGAAATATATTTTGACCAGATTTGTGTTTGTATATACATATACAAGTATGTATGTATACGTATTTATAAATGCGTGTACATACATGCAGTCTGATCTCCTTCGGCTTCTATTTCTAACAACTTATATACAAAAATGAATCACAAAGGAACTTTTCTATTTCTGTCTGGACTTTGGGCCTTGTGTGGGGAGGGAGAGGAGAAACACAAAACAAGTTTCCCTAAAACTCTTAACTATAGGCCTGCGCTCATAAGGGTGTTGGATGAGAATCCTTATTTCAGAAAATTTTCCTTACTATATACATTTTGGAAAATTTCGCTTACTGATGTATCCCATGCTGCTAGCACAGTGTTGGCACATAGCAAGCACTCAACAAATAATTGCTGAATGAGAAAATAAATGTCTGAGGATAAAATTAAATTAGTGGTGTATAATAATACGTAAGACAACACAGGAGAGCCATATAGGTAGACTTTGTAAAATCAAATATACTTGTGAAAAGTTTAAAGTTAGTGTCGATGATAATTGAAATAGAATGTAAAACTTCCAAATTAGTGTAAGGGGAAAAAGTTGAGTTAAGCAAAATGACTAGTCTAAAAGAATGAGAAAAACAAAAGAATAGAAAAATAGGACAAATAGAAAACACGTAACAAATGGTAGAAATAAATTCCAATGGGTAAGTAATCATAATAAATATAAGTGGGCTGACAACCTACCAATGAAAGGCCAGAGATTATTAAAATGGATTTTAGAAAATTCAGCTTTATACTTTTACAAAAGACACATCCTAAAGCAAGGACACATAAACGTCACAAGAAAGTTGCTTGATTCGCCTGAATAGAATTTGTATAGTTATAAAATGAAACACTTAACTGTCTTTCCTGGAATTAACCTTGTGGGGACGAGAGGAGTGAACGGGATAATGGGGGAGGTGAAGTGAGAGACAGCCCGGCCTCATCTGGAATTAAGGTATTTCGTGTAAAACTAAATGAAGAAAGGTATTTCGTGTAAAAACTAAATAGAAAGAAAGCTCATATAGCTACATTAATATCAAGCGAAATACACTTTGATGTAAAAAAAATTACTAAAGATTAAGAATATCGTTAAATATTGGTAAGTTTTCATTCACTGTAAAAAATAACAATCCTACCCTTTTCCATATCTACTAACATAATTTCAATATATAAAGAAAAAATTGATAGAACTACAAAAAGAAAATAGCAAAATCCACCTACCCGGTGGAAAATTTTAATGCAATTCCCTCCAAAAATGATAGATCAAGCGGGCAAAAGTTAGCTAGAAATAGAAGATGTGAATGACGTAATTAACACATTTATTCCAGGGGCTATATAGAGGACTCTAAATCCAACAATTGGCAAATACACATTGTGTTCAAGCACACGTGGAACACTTACGAAAATTGAATTTGTATTATGAAGCCATTAAGCAAGTCTCTGTAAGTGGGAAAGCTGTCATATCTCAGACACTATCTTTTCTGACTAAAATAGAATTACACATTTCTTTGAAATAACATTTAAAAATACATGTTTGAAGATTGTGAAACATACTTGTAAAAGGTCCTTGGGTCAGGGTGCCTTGGTTGGTTAAGCGTCTGACTTCGGCTCAGGTCATGATCTCGCGAGTTCAAGCCCCACATCAGGCTCTGTGCTGAGAGCTCAGAGCCTAGAGCCTGCTTTGGATTCTGTGTCTCCCTCTCTCTCTTCCCCTCCCCTGCCCATGCTGTCTCTCTCTCCCTCCCTCTCTCTCTCAAAAATAAACATTAAAGAATTAAAAATAAACATAAACAAATAAAAGATCAAAAACCAAATCAAGTTAGAAACTGGAAAACACATAAATTTGAAGGATAATAAAATAGTACATATCAAATGTGTTTAACGAACAAAGGTGATATTGGTGGGAATTTTGCAGGCTTAGCTGTTTATATTGCAGAATCAGAAAGAATAGAAATTAGTGCGCTGTCTTAAGAAATTACAAAAACTGACAGAAGGTACACAAAGAATAAAGCCAAAAGTTGATGTTTTTGAAAATCTTAAAGCTGACATTTTTTACTAGATTGATTAAAAAAATTAATATTTAAAAATCATTTATAACTATAATTATAGGATATGTTTTAGAATATTAAGAGAATAGGGTGGATAATTATATACTTTTATGTTTAAAAACTTAGGCAAAAGGAAAAATATTACATACCAAAACTGACTCAAGAGAAATAGAAAATCTGCGTATTAATGTAACTATTAAGTAAATTGAATGAATTGTTAAGAATTGACTTGCACATATAATCTCACCCAACATTCAGATACTTAGCAGTCAGTTCTATAGAATAGTTAAGGAACAAATAATTCTATTTTTTTTTATTTTTAGTTTTTTAAGGTTTATTTACTTTGGGAGAAAGAGCGCAGGAGCAGGGAAGGGACAGAGAGAGGGGGAGAGAGAGAATCCCAAGCAGGCTCTACACTGCCAATGCAGAGCCTGATGCGGGGCTCCAACTCATGAACTGTGAGATCATGACCTGAGCCAAGATCAAGTTCCAGATACTTAACCGACTGAGCAGGCACCCCCAAATAATTCTGATTTTATGCAGACACTTCTATTTAATAGACAAAGAGGAAATACTACCAACTTATTATATATTTTTTTAATACAACTCTAAAGCAAAAGTATACTAGGACAGTAAGAGAAAAATAACATACCGTTCTATTGATAAATAGAGGTGCAAAATAAAAGACAACAATGTTAGCAAACCAAACCAACAATGTATTAAAACTCACACTTACACATATATACACACACATTGAAAAAAATCTATTAATATCACTTTCTATATTAACTCATGAAAGAAAAAACAATATGATCACCTTAGTGAATGCTGGAAAGGATATAATAAATGTCAACGCAGGTTCATGATACAAAGGTGTGGATTTCCTTAGACTACTAAAAAGTGTTAAGTTGATTAGGATCAGAATCATCTACACGTTAACAGAAACCTGCCAAAATATCAAAAGAAGATAATTTCTCTCTCATTAGATGATAGTCAGACAAACACCAGCGATGACATGGCAGCTCTATGGAATCACAGGGGACCTAGGCTCCTCTCTGCTTTGCCATCACAGAGTCTGGCTTCACTTTCATGGTCCCATGTGGCCATTATGGTTCCGCCATTACTTCTGCCTCCCATCCCCCTATGGCAGTTCATCTTTTCCAAAGAAGGCTATAGAGATCTTAGATGCTCTTTTCCAATACGACCTTTCCAATGTTACACCAAAAAATGGAGTTGTTTCTCTCCCTCTTGAAGACGGCAGGTTCTGTTACTGCTTTGACCGGTAGGATATGGGAGAAACAACATTGCACCAGTTCGAGGCATATCTTTAACCGAACTGGAAGCGATCGCTTTCTGCCTCGTTACAGCTGGCCTCTGCTTAAGAAATGTGACTTCTCTGAGGCCATCAGGCTGTGATAAGCCCAAACATTGTAAAACAGTTCTGAAGAGATACCATGTGAAGTGAGACGAAAAAGCACAGAGGTATCGGACGTATGAGTGAAGAACCTATCTTGGAGTGGACGATCCAGCCCTGGCCAGGGGAACGATCCAGCCGAACCCTTCTTGAGTCCCTGACCCACAAAATTGTGAGCAAGGTAAAACGTTTGCTTTAACCCATTATGTTTCTGTGGTTTGTTTAATCACAATGTGTAACCTGAGCACTTCTCATTGAAGGAGTTCTTCTCGACAGCTTATGTAATGTTTATTTTTGAGACAGAGAGAGACTGAGCATGAACGGGGGAGGGGCAGAGAGAGAGGGAGACACAGAATCCGAAGCAGGCTCCAGCCTCTGAGCTGTCAGCACGGAGCCCGATGTGGGGCTTGAACTCACGGACCGTGAGATCACAACCTGAGTCGAAGTCGGATGCTTAACTGACTGAGCCACCCAGGCACCCCTGGACAGCTTATGTAACTCCTGGCTTTACATTTTGTTGGCCCAAACTTAGTCACATGACTAAGACCTAGAAGTCTGGGACTTGTTAGTCTCCTCTGGGCTGCAATGTTCCCAATGAAAAATCAGAGCTCTCTACTAAGGAGCAAGAGGAGAATAGACGGCAGGATTGAAAATAGCAATCTTTGACACAAGTTATGTCTACACCAGCGATTCACAAAATGCGGCCTCAGGACAGCAGCAATGGTATCACCTGGAAACTTGTTAGAAACGCAAATACTCAGATCCCACCCCGGACCTCCTGAATCAGAAGTGCTGGGGAACGAAAGTTTGAGAACTATTGACCCACACTTAGAGAATAGGATTCTTCCTGGTGAAATGTCAGAGACGGTTGATGATCTTTTAAAATCAGGAACAGAGAAAGATGTCTGGTATCACTGCTTCCATTGAACATTGTACTTCCTGTTGTGGTCTGTGCAGCAGGAAAAAGAAAGAAATGTTATACGAAATATATAGAAAAAGATAAAACTGCCATATTCACAGTTGATATTGTTTTTTTTTTTTAACGTTTATTTATTTTGAGACAGAGAGAGACAGAGCATGAACGGGGGAGGGTCAGAGAGAGGGAGACACAGAATCTGAAACAGGCTCCAGGCTCTGAGCGGTCAGCACAGAGCCCGACGTGGGGCTCGAACTCACGGACCGCGAGATCATGACCTGAGCCGGAGTCGTTCGCTTAACCGACTGAACCACCCAGGTGCCCCAATATTGTTTACACAATTACAAAAAAAAAAAAAACCGAATAGCTTTTCTGGGTAAACTGATTCTAAAATTTATATGGGAAAATGGAAGTTCAAGAAGAGTCCAGGTGTTTTTGAAGAAAAGGAAAGAGGTGGAGACAATTGGCACTGCATGGCTACACCAAAATTTATTTGGAAGTAGAGTAATCAAGATAGTGAGGTATTGACACAAGGATAGAAATATGCGACTGGAAGAGACAAGAGAGCCCAGAAATATGGGACATGTGTCTAAGTGACAGTGGCATTTAAGATTGGAATGGAAAAGAGAGACGAGGAATTAATTAGTTCTGGGTCAATTGACTTCATTCAAAATGACAGTATTGGGTCCCAATATCACTGCAACAAACAGTATCCATTCCTATTTGGTTAAAGACTGAATGTAAAAAGCAAAACTTAAGATTTTTGGACAAAATCATAGGAAGATGTCTTTAAGGCTACAATACAGAGAAGAACTTCTCGTACAAGATGTAAAACACACAAATCATACCGAAAAGGATCGATGAATTCAACTACATTACAAGTTAGAATGTCTACCCAACAAAAGAAACCATTAAAAAAAAAAAAAGGACAAGTCACAGACTGGGAGAAGATATTATATAACATATAACGAATAAATAATTAATATCCTGAAAATATAAAGATCTCTTGACACAATCCAACAGTTCTGTATGCGTGACATGTTTTACAACATAAGCATAAGATTGAGATTTTTTACTGGATAAATCTATATATTTAAAATCTATACATCTCTATTTGTATAGATTTAACATAAGATGCAGCTAAAGAGAGAATTAGCAGAATTAGTTGAATGGTAAAGTAGAAATGAAGAAATTATCTGAGATACAGCTCAGATATCCAGAGCTAGAAACTATGAAAGAGAAATAAAGAGGCATAGAAGGAACAAGAAGTTCTAGGAAGTATATAATCAGAGTTCCAGAAAGAAAAGACTAAGGCAGAGGAAATATTTGAAGAGATAATAACTAAGGCTTCCCCCAAATTTATCAACAGTGGCACCCACACTGGAGAACAATTTGTGAATACGTACTAAAGTTGAGTGGGTTCGTTTCCCAACAATCCAGCAATCTGACCCCTAGGTACATATATACCATCAATAATGTCTTGCACATGTGTACAAGATGATATGTACAAGAATATTCATGATGTTAGTGTTTATAATTGGAAAATACTGAAAATATTCATCAATATGAGAGAAGATAGATTATATGTCCACATATTAGAATACCAGGCATCACTACAAATTAATAAACATATGTCAACACAAATAAATCTTGCAAAGATTTTGAGGGATAAAACCAAGGTCAAGAAAGCACATGATACGTCATTTATTTAAAATGTACAAATGGGTAATACAATAAATATCACTCAGAGATGAATACAAATGTATTCGAAGTATAAAGAAATGTTCAGAAATACATAAACACCAAACTCAGGATGGCGATTTTTTGCAGGCAGAGTGAGGAGAGACAGAGTTATGATCGGAAAAAGGGCACATGGGGTCTTTAATTGTGTCGATAATGTTCTCTTTCTTAAGGGAGAAGGCTCACAAGTTCTTTACATCACTTTTTATAGCCTTTTTTATGGCTGAAATATTCCAAAATATACTTTTAAGCAGCTAAAATGCCTTTGAGAGATAACTGAGGATGTCCAAGAATTGGGGCTGTTTCAACTGAAATGTGAATATAATAGTTTCTGGAGACATTTAACGATTCATAAAATACAGTTTATCCACATGTTACTCTTGACTCTCCATCCTCCTTTCTCCCCAGAAGACACTGAATTTCCTCCGGGCGGCCGATCTCATATGTTTTCATGGCACGTATGTTCCCCTTTCTCCCAACGTTCGCCGTGTCCTCAGCGTATAAACATCCCCAAGCCGCTGCTGCCTGTGACGACTAAATAAGAAACTTCTGTCACTTACACCTGCTGTGAACGTCTTGCCTCCCCTCTCACCAGGAGTTCTTCGAGATGCACCTTCTACTTCCTGTCTCCAGCGCATCGCTTCTACTGGCTCTGCAAACCACTCCTCTCTGGTCCCTGTCCGCTTTGCTGAAAGAGCTCACACTTGGGTTACAACAGTCACTTGAGAGTCAACTCCGGGGTAACTTTTCGGTTTAACAGACCCCGACTGCCCCTGACGCTGCTGATCTCCGCTGGCCCCCTGAAGTTCTTTGGTCCCCTTGGTTCTGAGATCCTCATCCTCGTCCTCCTCACACCTCTTACTCCTCTTCTGTTTTCTTCATAGTCTCTGGGTTAGCACGTTTTTTATAAGTCAGGTGACCGAACGCGTGTGGGTGCACTTCTGAACTCTGGTCTGTTCCGTTCCTCAGTTTGCCTCTCCTTGCGCCAAAACCACACGATCTTAGTTACTATACCTTCATAATTGACCTTAATATCGAATAATACAAGAGCTCCAGACCTGTTTCTCTTCAAGATTGTCTTGGCTATTATAAGGCTCTTAGAAGTCTTTTGTTTCCCCCTAGATCTGTCCCCAAAATTCGGGGGAAATTTTTGAAATTCTAAAGTCTGAGAATATCTTAGTTATTCTTAGTCATGTGAAGGATTAATTTCGGGGACAGCTTCTTCAGAAACTTATCATCCCTGCCACACGTGCTTAGGCTCCCATTTTCTATGCACTTATAATCAGTGCACATTTTTCCCTAGAGATATTTTGGGGAATAATAGCAATTATTTATGTGTTCATTATAATTATTTTTACTCGCTATCTCCCGCAACCCCTACGCATTAGGTATTATTATCCCATTTGATAGATCAGAAGACTGAGACCAAGGAAAGTGAACCTACTTGCCTTTCACACAACTGATAACGTTTTAAGTTTGGCATTCAAATCTGTCTGATGCCAAAGCCTGGTTTTATTTTGTTTTTCTTTCACTCTTTTTTTTTTAATTTTTTTTTCAACGTTTATTTACTTTTGGGACAGAGGGAGACAGAGCATGAACGGGGGAGGGGCAGAGAGAGAGGGAGACACAGAATCAGAAGCAGGCTCCAGGCTCTGAGCCATCAGCCCAGAGCCCGACGCGGGGCTCGAACTCATGGACCGCGAGATCGTGACCTGGCTGAAGTTGGACGCCCAACCGACTGCGCCACCCAGGCGCCCCTTGTTTTTCTTTCACTCTTTACTCCTCCTCTTCCAATGACACAATAGACTAATCACAGAATTGAAACTGAGGTTGTTCGAGATTTGATGCTTACCTATAGTTTCTGCACTGGAGTACACATGACACTCAACATCGGCAAAGAAGGGCTCACTATGCTTCTTATTCTAAATATAAATATTGCTCTATGTCTGAATCACTTATTGTTGAGTAACAAATCCCCCCTCGCTGACCCCCAGAGCATTTTGACATCAAACAACTAGTATGTCATCAAGGTTGGAGAATTCCGTGGGTCGGGGCTCAGCAGGAAGGGTTAATTTCTGCTCCACGGCTGTGGGGCCTCAGCTGGGGAATAAGAGATGGCTGGAGGCTCCTTCATTGATATGCCTGGTGCCTGATCAGACTCACAAAGGCTGGGTTCAGCTGGGGCTATCAGGCAGAGCACCCTGATGGGGCCTCTCCAGATAGTGTGTGGCCGCGGGGTTCCAGGAGAGGGAGCATGTCAAGAGAGCAGGCATTCCCAGAGCAAAAGGAGGACACTGCGGGAACCTTCTGATCTAGCCTCCAAAGTGCCCCAGCAGCACCGACATCGTCCTCCATTAGCCAATGCAATCAAGGCAGATCAGATGCGAGGGGCAGGAACACACAGCCCGCCTCTCAGAGGCAGGAGTCTCAACAAATCTGGGGCCATATCTTAAAACCACCAGGGTTTATGAAAATATTAAGACTCATATCATGTTTTTGATATCTGAGCCCCTGTTTCTCTCCTTACGGCTAGTATTGGATCTGGGAGTGATGCCTTCACAGTATCCATAGTTAGATATATTCTGCAGGAGACATGTGACTTTTCAATGGGTTCCCATCACCCCTCACGACAGGAGGATGTGGGGTGGTATTAGAAGCAAATTCTAAATCTCCCATTCCTCTCTTCTGGAATTTTCCCATTGCCGTGAACCATGAAAAACAACAACAACAAAAAAACATGGTACCGCGTGGTACCCAAGAAATGTAACAGGGAGCTTTTCCCTGACTCAAGAAATTTTATATTAAATTAGGATAATAAGAAATATATGGAGAGATACTTAAATGATATTAAATAAACATGTTAATATTTCATTTGAAGAGTAATAGGGTACATTTACTGAGTACTTAACTTACCACTTGTCAGCACGGTGCTCAGAGCTTCTTTGATCTTTCACGATTCTGTGCCCTTTCACTCAAAGCGTGGTCCTCAGACGGGCAGCATTAACGTCACCTGGGTGCCTGTTAAAAATGCAGAACTTTGGGCCCCAGCCCAGACCTCCTGAATCAGAATCTGCATTTTTAACAAGGTCCCCAGGTGATTCATGTGCCCATGAAAGCTTTAACACACTGCTTTATGAAGTAGGCACCATTACCATCTGCCCGCGGAAACTTGCTCAAGGTGCACAATTTGGGGCTTGGCAGAGCCAGAATCCAGATCCAGGTCTGATGGGTTCCAAAGCCCCCCACGCTCCTGACAACGACTCCAAAATGCCTCCCAGTAATTCTCAGCACCATTTCAGCAAGGGCTTTGCCACATGGACAACTGTCGTCTGTTTACGGGGAGGTTGTGAAAGTCTTCCACGGTGCTGAAAAAAAGAGGCTCGGGAACAGGTTTCTCCACCAAAGCAGTGCTGCTCCGTCCTTGCCCAAATTGTTTAGCCCTCTGTTTCCCCTGAAAGATTGAAGAGTTCCTTAAGAGATGGGGCCATTGCCCTGTCTGTTTTCACAGCTCCAGAAATTAACACAGAAGCTGGCACGTAACACATGATCTGCTCCTTACGGGCTCGTTCATGAATCAACAATAGACCTGTTTGTTCAAGTGATCTGCATAGGTTGTGGACAGTTAACTGGAAGCTGATGTGATTTTGCAATAAGAGAAGATGCACGGCTTTTCCCTGGCGTTTGTTACAAGTCCAGGATTTCAGCTGCAGAAAACCAAGGCACGGAGCTGTGCTTGGCTTGTCAGCGCGGCTTATCTCTCCATGCAGGCAGCCCCCAACCTCAGCCAAGCAATGGAACTTTCTGAGAAATGTTCTTTCGTTCCCGGCTCTGGAGCACAACTCCTCTGTGGCTATAATTAAACCCCACCCGATTTAGGAAGATCACGATCTGTGAAATGCCAGCAGGCTTGGGCCGCAGATCTCTGTGGTCCCTCCATTTCTTTTCTCTCTCTCTCTCTCTCTCTCTCTTTCTTTCTTTCTTTCTTCTTTCTACTCTATTATATCTCATCTCTTCCTATTGAGAAATCTAAGGAGAGGGCATGGACACGGAGTAATGGTGAGTGGTTTGAGCCACCCGATGCCCCGGTTTGCCCAGGACAGACTCTGTTTATGCTTGGTAGTTATCAACAACATCCTCTTTCACTGTCAAAAACGTCTCTGTTTGGATGATAGATTAGATGGTCACCCTAGTCACTGGGGCCTCGTGATGCCCTGAAGTTACCTCAGGCCAGAACAGGGCCAGTCCCTCACACAGGGATCTGCTTTCTGAACTGGCAAATCATCCATCGTGGGCAATTTCTGGAAGAATGGTCTTCCCGTCACCTGCTGCAGTCCGCCGCGGAACTGCCGGGGCCCCACCTTGGTCCTACTCAGTCAGAAGCAGGAGCTTCCTTTCCCCCAGGGCCTTAGTCCCCAGGACAC
Source organism: Prionailurus bengalensis (assembly GCF_016509475.1). NCBI lineage: Eukaryota > Metazoa > Chordata > Mammalia > Carnivora > Felidae > Prionailurus > Prionailurus bengalensis. Next base: position 34,703,889 of record NC_057360.1, read on the forward strand.
ATCCTCCCAACACTGGGCACCCAGAATCCTTAGTTTTCAGTCTCAAGGCCTCCAGCTTCCCAGCACCCCTCAGCAGTGGCCTGAAAACACCACCCTTCTTCTGCGCCCCACAGTGCTATTATTAGGTGGTCGCGTCAGAGACTAGAATTGCGATCCCCGGCGGCCCTTTGATCCCCGCAACGGAGGAGAGAATCGCCGGAAGGGACAGCCCAGCCTGAAGTTAGATAGTCCGGTTCTCTTTTCTCTGGGCTCCGGGGGACTGCAGGCCAGCAGGAAGGAGCTGAGCTATTCTTAGCCAAGGTGTGGGAGCCTGGCAGGAGCTTCAGGCACTGCCCCAAGGGTCAGAGACAGGAACTGGCCACCCACTTTGGCTGCTTCCCCCCCCCTTTCCTTTGGCTGCCCCTCACACAAGGAAATGACCACCACTCTCCCCTAACCCAGCAGCAACTATGGCTCAGACTTGGCCACCCCCTCGGTCCCCTCAGCAGCAAGCTTGTCTCGGCCTCCCTCGGACGGGTCAGTGTGTGGGTACAGTTAGAGATGGGAGAAGGGTCTCAGTTCCTTCATGGAACCCTATCACTCCACAGATGCCAAGGCTGAGCTCCAGAGCGGGGGAGAGATTTGTCCAGGCCCATCTGGATACTCAGGGTCTGACCCAGAGCTCTAACCAGTGCCGGGCTGGGTCACAAGCTATGGCAGCTATAAGGTTGGGCTAAGATTTCCAAGTGCCAGGCAGAAGGCATGGGCTATCGGTGACAACATCCTGCTAAGTCCTCAGAAAAATGGAAAAAAAAAAAAAAAAAAAAAAAAAAAAAAACAGGACAAGATCACCAATTGTGCTTTTGTAGAAAGGGTATTCTTTTGAGTTTATGCTCTTATGAACTTGAGGTTGGAAGAAAACGGCCTGCTTTTTATGAAAACGACTGTGCTAGCATACGTCAATCCCATGTCAGTCCCTAACATTAAAACATCTCGGGGCGCCTGGGTGGCGCAGACGGTTAAGCGTCCGACTTCAGCCAGGTCACGATCTCGCGGTCCGTGGGTTCGAGCCCCGCATCGGGCTCTGGGCTGATGGCTCAGAGCCTGGAGCCTGTTTCCAATTCTGTGTCTCCCTCTCTCCCTGCCCCTCCCCCGTTCATGCTCTGTCTCTCTCTGTCCCAAAAATAAATAAAAAACGTTGAAAACATCTCTTACTGATGTGTGAGCTAAAAATATATATGTGAACCAATCAAGCAGAGAATACTGACCAGAAAATAAGGCCACGGTTCATTCATTCATTCAGTAAATATCCAGAGGGTCCGCTGCTGGCCTGCGTTGTGCCAGGGCACAACATACACATGGCTTCGGCCCTCATGTTGCTTACAGCCAGATGGGGATGACAAGGGACAAACAAGTAAACGCGTAACTGCGAAATGTGATGCGTGCTACAAATGAGCTTTTGAGAGGAGGGTGCTGGGGGAGAGAACAGAAGGGACCGGGTGGGGGGACTTAGTTTCCATCAGGTGTTCAGGGAAGACTAAAAGTTGAGGAATGAGGCAATGAGGCAAGAGCAATGAGGCAAGAGGAGCGAGCGGTCAAAGGTACGGCTCCAGGAGAGATGTGAGGTTGGAAGAGACCTTGGCAAGCTTCAGGAACCTGAGACAGCCGGTGTTGGGGAGAGTGGGCCAGGGGGCCCGTCTCGGAGAGGAGGCAGGCAGGGTGGAGGCCGGCCCCTTCAGATCTGATTGGTCCCCGTGAGGGGTTTAGCTTTTCTTGTAGAGCAAAGGGAAGTCATTGAAGCATTTTCAGCAGGGGGATGAAATGGCCCAGTTTTAATTTTAAACATATTATCTCTGCCTGCTGTGTGAAGAATGAATGAATAGGGGAAACACAAGAATGGTCAGAAGGAGATCAGATTGGAGGCCACTTGTATTCTAAGCGAGAAATGCAGGAGATACAGAGAAGTAATAGACTTTCCTCAAGATTATGTTCTACTTGTAAGCAAACACACACACACACACACACACACACACACACACCACACACACACACAATGAGTCAGATTATTTGGCACATTCAATACAGTCATATGTTTGGACACAGGGTTTTAGAGACAAGAGCTGAGAACACTCCAGGACCGGCCCTCTCCCTCTTCAGTTCTAATCCTCTGGCTTTGCTGTGGGGTCTTCAGATGGTCCTGTGCTCACTCCTCTAGGTCAGTACCTCCTCAGAGGAATCCGCCAGGCCCTGTCCCTGCTGTCCCCAACCGGTCCTCCCCAAGCTCCCCAGTTTGGATAGGGCCATCTCTAGAGAAAACCCACATCTGGGAAGCAGCTGCCTGGCCACTCTCACAAAATCATCATCTAATCCAGTTGAAGCTGGAGTGCAGTGAAGGCGTGGAAAACTAGGAAAAACATGAAACCTGTCCAAGATGGGATCTGGGTAGAGTGTCAGGGGTACCACCCCATCTTTGGAGACATGCCTCCAGGGTAGCCCTGGGGACTTCAAGTGGCCTTTGTGCCTTCCTCTGATCCCTGCGAAACCAGATGTGTCCCACAGCTGTGTACCATCTGCTACCCTCCACCCCAGAGGAAGCTACAGTTTGGGGGTTTAAGAAGTGAGGAGAAGACAGTGACTCTTCTTTGGCTCTGGAGGGTGAGTTATAGGAATGAGTGTAGACTTCCCACGAAGTAGGCAAATGGCCTGGAACCCATCTGCACCGTGGCTCCCCCAAAACTCTCTCCTGGCATGGAAAACAAATTGAAAGGAACCTCAATGTCCTGGGGCTTTCAAACTCCTTTCCTACTAAGCTGTTCATAGACTCCAGCTTAGAGACCTCCTCTCTCCTGTTCACTCTACTCCCTGCCCCTCTTCCTTCCTCCACACCCCAAGCACTTGCACCCCAAGTTTCCAAACGCGGATCATTAGAAGTCCTGCAGCATCTAGTCAGGCTGACATGCAAACCTCCCCAAAGGAAGAGAACTGTACTCCCATCCAGTAGATGATGTTATCAGCCCCCCTCCCTGAGCGCAGAAGTTTGGTGCGGCCCAGACATATGGATCTTTTTAGAGACTCATGCAATTTGGCAACCCCGTTTCACACCCTCCAAGGCCTGCTGCTCTGACATTGCTCTGCTGGGAGTGCACTGGGAGAGGGAATGCACAGCTCTTTTCAGGCCCTTGTATTCTTGTTCTTCCCTGGTCGTTTCTCCTGGCAACTCTCTACTCAATCTGGAAAACAAAAAGTGTTTCTCTCCTGGTTCAATCTTTGGCTGAAAACAGAAAGGAGCTGAGAGAGACAGAGAGAGAGAGAGAGAGAGAAGGAAAAGAGAAAGAAGGATAGAAGGGACGAGGGAGGGAAAGAGAGAGAGATGAAAAAAAGGAAGAACACAGAACTATACCAGTCAGTCTTCTAAGACAAAGACTAGAAGCTCCTCAACCAGCTACACACTCTGCCTTGCTCCTCCTCCTCCTCCTCTTCTCCATCTCCAGTCACTCCAGGGAGGGCTATTTGCATCCCCCAAGTGTGTGTGGCTGGTGCTGCTGGATTGTGCAGTGCACAGCCTGAGCACTGTCTACTTCGACCCTGCCTCCTCCATCAGGTAATCCATCCCGAGCCCCCAGATGAGTACATTCTGCCTTGCTCTAGATGCTCCAAAATGATGAAAAATGCTTCTGTGGGATGTCTCTGAACCTTGGCAGGTTCACACTTGTCCCCTCTTTTCCCCCAGCCAGACACACAGGAGGCTGGCATGTCTCGGAGGGAAGGGAACTTTCTTGCTGCCCCTGGAAGAAAGAACGACTTCTCTGCTCAGAAAGCAGCAGCCAGAACTGCCAAGGAAAGTATTCTGGCACTCAGAGATCATCTCCCAGCATGAGACGTCTGGTGACCCCCAACTGGGGCATCTGCAAATTTTGAACCCTCAAGGGTGAGGCCATCTTGGATGAAGATGCGAAATTAGGAGGGTCCCCAAAATTCACAGCGATTGGGTAGTCCTTGAGCCATTCTCCCACCCTCTGCCTCCAAAGTGGTCTCTTCCAGGCCCCAGGCCCAACTCAGAAGATGAGAAGTGAGAGAAGTGAGAAGTGAGGAATGCTTTGCCTTTTTCTTCCCGAACCAGGCCTGCACCAGCCACCTTATTTTATTTCTGATGGTTTCAAGACAGAAAAGGCCTCTATACAAAGCGTAAGAGTCAATAGCTTGGGACAGATGTTTCCTTTCCAGCCACATTTTCCTGCCCCGAGTTAAAAATAGCTACCCTCTTTGCTTTGGCTTCCGTAAGATGTATGTTATTAATGCTCTCCATTTGGATTTCCAGAGACGAAGATTGATGGGCCCCTGGATTTTCAAGCCTTTTGGCCCATGAACTAGATGCAACATTGGGTGCGAGATGACCCAGCCCCTTGACAGAGGTTCCCTACACCTATCTTCAGGTAGCACCGCAGAGAATTTCCCACGTGAAGAAGGCAGTTTGCTAAGCAGCTCCACTTTTGTTTCTCCGTAAAGTCTTCCTCTTGGAATTTTCTTGAATCAGTTACACCCCGACCCCCAGGGTAGTCTGGGCTCCCTCTGATACTCTGGCTTGAATAGAAATATAAATACTGCCCAGCAGCATTCATGAGCAATGTTGAGATAGGCCTGCCTCATCAGGAAGATTTATTGAAAGCCTAGAAAACACACACACACACACACACACACACACACACACACACAAGGGAAATGAGCAGAGACAATGCCAGAAGTGCAGACACACTCACATTCACACACAGTGGATGTCTGACCCACTCTCAGAGAGCTGCTTCCCAGGACTTAAAGGATCCTTACCCAAGTTGTCCTCACCACAGACACGTTCACCCTTCAGTCAAGCTGTGTTCAGGGATCACAAGGCTGCTGTCATAGACCATCCAGGTCCTGACAAAGCTAAAGGAAAGAACTATAAATGAATAACTGCCACACTTTCACCTTCTCAAAATGAAAATAGTTTTGCTTGATTATATTTGTTTGTAAAAGTAACGCACAGATGACTATTGTAAAACCCAAATGTACAGGTTGCCTACAGAAGTGGAGAAGAAAGTGATATTCACCCATAACTTCGTCACCAGAGACAATCATTGTGTATGCACGGGATGCACGTTATCGCTTCACACGCCGACCTTTCCCCTCTTCCCGCAATAAAATGGCATCACACTGTGACATGCTTTCATCTCCACTTACGTATCACCAGCTCTTAATAGCTGCAGTAATGCACAGAAAAGCTGTGGATTGTGTGCAAGTCTAGCTGAAATGCTCCATCCTTTCTCTCTTACTCAGAAGCTTGTCCCTTAGGAGCAAAAACTGAGATGGGAGCCCCAGGCCAATGCTTGGAGGGGAGGGGGGAATGAGACATTACATTTTACGCCTCTTTTCTAATCATCATTTTTGCCTTTAATGATATCCTAAGGGGCCTGTGAAAGATGCCAACAGATGATCTCGGGCGCCTGCACTGGGTGGTCAGCCCAAGCTCACTCCCTTCTAAGGAACAGCCCCACCCATTCAAATGCAACTGAGGGATGTTATATCAACATCGGAATATTCTCCAACCTACTTAAAATTATGCACATGTGCATTTTAATGTATATATACATACGTATACATACAGAAGTAATTTGAAAACTTCTGTGACTTAAATATTTGTAACAAATTAAGACACAAATTATTCACAAACAAGTAATGATACAGATTAAAAAGGGAACATACTCCAGATAAAGCACAGATTAATGAGACAAAAGGAATTTTATCAGTAACAATTTGAAGACTTTGATAAATATATAATTGCCTAGAAAAATAAGAACACTTGCTCAAGAAGAAATTTTTTTAAGCTGAGAACTCACAACAACTAATGGCAACAGTATTTTAAAATGGTCTCACACTAAATACCAGGTCCAAATGATTTCATAGGCAAGTTCTAACAAATCTTTAAGGAAGTAATCATACCAATCTTATAAAAACTCTTCCTTAGAAAAAAAAAAAGAAAGAAAAGAAATACTCTCCAACTCATTTTATAAGGACTTTATAACCCCAATACCAAAATCAAACAATGACAGAGTGATGGAGGAAAAAAATACAGGCTCATTTCATTTATGAATACAGAAGCAAAAATCATAAATAGAAGATTGGATTCACAAATTAAATTCTACAGTGTATAAAGATGATAATAAGCCATGTCAAAGTTGGCCTTAATGCAAAGTTGGTTTAATGTTAGAAAATCTATAAATGTAATTTACTATACTACCATATTAAAAGAGAAAAACCATATATCATTTCAATAGATCTAGGTAAGACATTTAAAGAAATCATAGTAAGTTCATTATTAAAGACAGAAATCTTTTAGTAAATGAAGAATAGAAGGGAATGTGTTTAGCATGAGACAAATTTAATAAAAAATCAAGCAAATGTAGTCCTAAGTGGGGAAACATTAGAATATTCGCCTTTAAGATCTAAAATGAGGCCAGGAAGTAGAAGATCACACAGCTTTAATCTTTGTGGTGGGTGTTCCTGTCAGTACATTAACTTAAAAAAAAAATAATTCAGGGGCGCCTGGGTGGCGCAGTCGGTTGGGCGTCCGACTTCAGCCAGGTCATGATCTCGCGGTCCGTGAGTTCGAGCCCCGCGTCAGGCTCTGGGCTGATGGCTCAGAGCCTGGAGCCTGTTTCCGATTCTGTGTCTCCCTCTCTCTCTGCCCCTCCCCCGTTCATGCTCTGTCTCTCTCTGTCCCCAAAAATAAATAAACGTTGAAAAAAAAAATTAAAAAAAAAAAAAATAAAAAAAATAATTCAGAAGAAGGATTGGGAAGAAAAAATGAAATTATCACTATCTGCAGTTGATATGATCATTTACATGGAAAACCCAAAGAATCTATAAATACTTAGAAATAGTAGGAGAATTTCACAAGGTAACTCAATAGAAGATGGATATAAAACAATGAATTGTATTTTCACACACGTGCAACAAAAATAATTAAAAAGAAGATACTATTTATAATAGCATTAGAGGACATCAATCACCCAGGAATAAATCTAACAAAAGATGAATTAAAGCCACTACAGGAAAAATCATAAACTTTAATGAAGACCCAAACAATGGAGAGCTATGCCAAATTCATGGAAGGAAAGGTTTGGTTCTCTCCAAATGAATCTACAGAGAAGTTCTAATCAAAATCCAAAGGGCTGTTTCGGGGAAGAACCTGATAAGCAGATTCTAAGGCATATGGAAGAGTAAAGAGCAGAGAACAGCCAGGCCACTTTTCTGAAGAGAATTTAGAGTCTCACTTGCCCTACCCATATCAGGACTTCCTTGAAGCTGCAGTAAATCAGGCAGTGGTAAAGATACACACGGTGACCAATGGATAGAGTCCAGGAACAGGCCCACATTTATATAAAATGTTGGCATAGGGCAGAACGGCATTTCAGATCAGCATGGAAAGGAGAGGCTACTCAGTAAACAGAGCTGGGAAAGTGGTTATCTGCATGAAACATACATGACACTGGATTAGGGCCAAGTATTTACCCTGAATCTCTTAGTCCCAACCCCACGCATCTATACTCTCCTCTACAATGCTGGATATATGCACTGTGTGTTTGCTCCATTCTGTGAGAACATTCAATTCTTCTACAGAGGCCAAGGAAAGCAAACAAGATGGGCAAAATTCATCAGTTGTATTAACTACAGATAATAAGTAAGCAAGTCTTGTGAGACAGAGGCAGAATTCAGATGTGCTAAAAATAGGTAGCAAGTTTGTAATCTGCGAAGACATGTAAAAATAAATGGGGGGGGGGGGCAGTTCACCTGGGTGGCTCATTGGTTAAGCTTCCAACTTCTGCTCAGGTCATGACCTCATAGTTTGTGATTTCGAGCCCCACCTCCGGCTCTGTAGTGACAGCTCAGAGCCTGGAGCCTGCTTTGGATTCTGTGTCTCCCTTTCTCTGCCCTTCCCCCTCTCACACTCAGTGTCTCTCTCTCTCTCTCTCAAAAATAAACATAAAAAGAAAGAAGAGGAATATACTGTAAAAAGGGTGGAACAAACAAGATTATTACTTACAGGTAGAAAGGGATAGAAACATTAAATCATAAATCACAGGGTAGACAGCATACCATTTAAGGGTTGACAGCCAGGTCATTATCTCCCTAAATTGTCTACCTATTGGTGACACCATTCTGACGCCTGTATGTTCTGCTTCAGAAATGCTGAAAAGGGACAGAACACGGACTAGCCATGTGGCAGACCTGTGGCCAGGCCAATCTGTCCTTGCACCTCCCAATAGAGCAAGCATTGGTTGCGAACCAGTTGGTTGCAACATTGGTTCTATCAATCTTCTATCTACTTATCCCTTACTGAACCTCAATTCTTGTCTTCATAACTATGCTATCAGAGCATAACACAAGACAGTAGGGTCCATTGACCCTGCTTGCTTCCTATCCCAAGCAGGTTAACCTACCCCCACTCTTTCCTCTTGTTTCTGACTGTATGTTTTAAATGGATTCAATAACCTTTGTGATCTGATCATCATAATTTGTCCTGAGCCTTCCTGGTCTGTGGTCTCTACAGCCTGCCTATGGCATACTTGCAGGCTAACACTACATGGGCCTAATTTCCCACAGGACACTGGGGCCAGGAATCTCTATGCCACATTTCCCAGACCCCCTTTTCAGTGGTTTTCTAGTTAGGTTCTGCCTAAAGGATGCGCTGGAGAGAGAATGGGGGGCAGGAAGAGAAAAGAAGGGATTCACTTCTGACTTCAAGTCCTCACGGCCTCCCTGTGGCCTCCAAACACCTCTGCCACCCAGGCTTCCTCCCTGCCAAACTGGGGTTTAAACCCTGAGAGTTTTCAAAGAGCCAAAACAAGTTTGCAACATGGGAAAAAGGTGCTGGTTCCAAAATATGAAACTGGAAAATCAAAAGGAACAAAAGTTTTCTCAACCGTCTATAAAAGGTAAACTCGGCCAACTTGTAAACCACAATTCAACTCTTTAACACTTTTATAGAAACGTAATAAAGTTTGAATTACAAGAACCAAATGAGGAATGTACTTTAAAACTCAAAATTTTTAGACCTTTCCCCTTATTTTTTTTATATCAAAGAAGTCTATTTAGCATGGGATGGGGGGGACTATTTTAAATTGGTTGATATGACATGGAAGGGTTGGGGCTGGGGTGGGACGATGTCCCATGGTGAGGGTGGTCATAACCTAGAGGTTTATAAAGGGCCTGACAGAGCCTCTCTGGATCTTTCTGTTGCACCCTCCACTATGTGCCATGTGGGTAACTTCTTCTAGCACCAGCTTATGGGATGAAGCAGGGGGCAGAGCCACCAAGGGGTAGCCAAGAAAGGCTAGAGCTTTGAAGACACTTGATAGCTCACCTCTATATGACTGTGAGGAAACATAAGGCAGGGGCCCCAGGACGGACTTGTGTCCAGTGGCCTGCCTGAACCTGAGTTTGTGGGTGGTTGCCGCAAGCTTGTGTGTGCATGAAGTGGTGCGTCTCAACGACCTTGGAAAATAGGAAGGGTGGCCAGTTATCACCCAGTGTCAGAGTTGTGGTGCAGACCAGTGAAGAACAGATCCGGTTTCTTAGAAGAAGGGATGGGTCAGCCTCCCTTCCCTACACTCCTATTTTTCCTCTCTGAAGTAAGCCAGCCACTTTGCCTGGAGCATGTCTTCTTTCTAAACTAGGGCTTCTTGAACTTAGTGTGCGTACGAATCACGGAAAATGAAAGGAGACAAAAATACAGATTTGAACAGGTACATGCACCCCAACGTTTATAACAGCATTATCAACAATAGCCAAACTGTGGAGAGAGCCCAAATATCCATCAACTGATAAATGGGCAAAGAAGATATATAAAAATATATATAATAGAATATTACCTAGCCATCAAAAAAGAATGAATTATTGCCATTCGCACCAACGTGGTGGGAGCTGGAGTGTATTATGCTAAGTGAAATAAGTCAGTCAGAGAAAAGTACCGTAGGATTTCACTCATGTGTGGAATTTAAGAAACAAAAGAGATGAACATATGGGAGGGGGAAAAAAGAGAGGGAAACAAACCGTAAGAGACCCTTAAGGATAGAGAAACTGAGGGTTGATGGAGGGAGGGTGGGGTGGGGGTGATGGGCTAGGTGGCGATGGGCGTTAAGGAGGGCATTTGTTATGATGAGCACTGGCTGTTTTATGTAAGTGATGAGTCACTGAATTCCGCTGAAACCGATTTTGCACTGTATATTAACTAATTAGTATTTAAATACAAATTTGAAAAGAAAAAAAAAAAGAATTACGGAGAGTACCTATGTAAAGTGCAGATTCCCACACCTTAACCTTCATTCTGTGTAAACCACGCTTTGAGAAGAAGCTCTCCTCCAGAGCTAGTTAAGAAATTCAGGTGCTAGAAACAAATTCTTTCCTATCTTCTGGGGCCCAGCTAGGGCAGACAAATGGCATTTGAAGTAACGAAAAGAAACTACTAAGAATGAAGGAAGATCCACACTGACCAAATTGGTTTTCCTATCTAGCAAGGATTATAACTCCACATTTTGTTCACAACCTCTGGGTGTGAAGCAGACCCAGTCTCCGGAGCTGAGAATGTAGAGGGGGGAGTTGAGAGAGGGGTTGGGAGAGGAGCTAACCTCTTTTCTCTATTAATTGGGAGTCCCAAGGACAAAGGCCTGATTTAAACATGTATTTTTCAGCTTTTTCTGCCCCTAGCTCCAGGCCTTTGAGATCTCACAATGTGGTCAGATCCAAATCACCATTTGCACTTTGAGACAGATTCATACCCATACCATTGTATTCTATCAAATTTGCATCTTAAGCCTTTGGTTTTATTACGTGATGAAAGGCTTTGTTTCGTATTTAAAGACAAGTTAGCCAACAAGATCGGAATAGAGAGCTTTGAGCTTTGTTTCCAGACCTGGGTCCATTTCTCTCTCCTGTACAAACCAAATAATAGTAAATCAGAGAAGGACCATAAAGATAAGTCTGCTTTCGTGATGTTAGGGAGTCTGCAGACAAATGACTCAGGAAAGATCAGAGGGGGCTGGTCTGACCTTCCTTCCTCCCAACTTGGCCTGTACAGGGCGCATATCAGGGGAGAGACCCGACTGGGTGTTAGTAATCCTGCGATTCCATTCAGGATCTCAGAGCATGTTCGCAGACTGTGGCTTCCCTTATCTGCTCCCTGGTGCCATCATCTCCGCCTCCCGCCCCTCTCCTCTCCAGCGTCTTCCTCCCCCATCCAATCCAGTCTGCCACAAGGCTGACAGCCCAGCTCAGAGTTTCTGCAGTTCAGATTACCAACATCTAGAACAAGTAGTGAGGAAGAGGGAGCTCCAGGATCCACAGGTAGTAGAGGGTGGGGTCAGGGGAAGTCCTTTTCCTGATGAAAGAGCTAGACAAAGCCTGTAGAGTCTCAGACCCAGAGCTGGAGAGGAGGTGACGGGAGAGAGCGTGTCCCAGATGCCAGGAGAGTCCTTTGTCTTTATGGCGATGGTGACAGGCTCAAAGTATGTGGAAAATTAGGAACGGTCACAGGAAAAACCCCTCCAAATTAACACAGACAGATCTTGCAGGGGAAAAAAGTGAAAAGAAAATCAATAAGGATGGTTTGGACGGGTGACATGAATAATTACAGTTATTTATGTGTCCTGCTCACTCTTCATGCTTCATTAACATGCAGCACAGTCTCTGGTGTGACTGTCATTAAATGCATCAGATTGGGCACGGGCTACGTTTTTACCTGATTAGCAAAATGCTCACATTTGTAAACTAGGGTCCTCACAGTAGAGTCCTTTTGGCAAGATGGTTCTCGGCTCAAAAGTTAAAAATAAAGGAAAACAAAAAGGAAAGAAAACACACACACAGGCGCGCGCGCGCACACACACACGCACACGCACACACAAGCACACAGAAGTCAGGGGAAACTTGCCCCCCGCCACCGGCCAGGCTGACACAAAGGGGTTAAAAGTCGAGTGGAAGTCGAGCTTGAAGGAGTAAGACGGGGCCTCTATATAAAGTTGAACAAGTATCTGGGGCCCGCACAAACCTCCACCTTTTTTGGCCTCCACGGCGGCAACCCCAGCCCCTGCTAACGTCCTCCGCCTGTGGGACCAAGTGGGGAAGCTCACGGTTGTGGCGGCCAAGGAGAGGGGCCGGCCTTGCCAGGAATATAGAGGGAGGGGAGGGGAAAAAGCCCGATCGCCCACCCCGCTCCCGGGCGGAGGGCGGGGGCAGCGCGTCCCGCGGGCCGAGCGCGTCTCGGGCTGTGCGCATCTCTGCGGAGCGGCGCGGGAAGGATGCTGGTCGGCAGGGGCGCGCGCGCGGGGCGCGGGATGCCGCGGGGCTGGACCGCGCTCTGCCTGCTCAGTCTGCTGCGTGAGTACCGGCCGCGCGCCCGGGCGGCGGGGAGGGTCCCCGCTCTCCCGGAGCCGAGCGCGCAGAGCCCGGGGGCGCGCAGGGAAGGGACCCCCCCCCAGCTGCCCCAACCCACGCCCCGCGCCCACGGCGGCTCCTGGCTCTCGTGGGACCGGGGCCCCCCTGGGACCGGCGCACCACCTGGGAAGCGCTGGGGTGGACGGGGAGGCAGGGCGGGCGACCGCGCCGCGAGTGTCAACCAGCCCAGGTGTAAACCGGGCGGAGCTCTCTGAGCTTCCCGGTAGTGGAACAGTGCGACTGGTTCGCATTGTCTCTAAAGTACAGCGCTTCGAAGATGCCAGAGGCTGTGGCCAAAGGTCCGGAGCGCAAAGTTGGAGCCAGAGCCAGGAGAGGGGAGGACAGAAGCAGGAAAAGTTTTGCGCCTGGGGGTTGATTGAGAGAGCCCAGGCCGGAGCGGGTGCTGGGAAGAGAGCGCAGGCGCCCACCGACCACCACCACCACCACCACCACCTCCGGCACTGGGCGAGCCCGAAATTTAAGGATGGGAGCGAGGCCAACCTGGGACAAGGCCCCAGCTCCAAAGCCCAGGAGGCGCCGGAGGCAGGCTGAGTGAGGTGACCAGGGGGTGTGGAATGAACAACAGTCCGGGAAAGAATGCTTGCATTTAAGATCTGAAAGCTAAATTACAACTCCCTCTTCCCACACCCACACCCACTCCCCTGGAGAGAAGGTGGCAGCGGATGGGGTCTGTTGTGCGCCCTGCCTCCATCTCCCCATCGCCCCCCCTTCCCCCCCCCCCCCCGCACCAACTCCAACCTGTTACACTTGGAGGCATTCTTCCTCTTCCCCCTCCAAGTTCTAGAACTAGGGAATATGTCAGCAGGCTCATGGACACCCTTCCGCTCACCCACACTTGCTCCTACTTCTTAAGATCTTGCTCTCACTTTGGTAAAGAAATCATAGACAGTAAGTATTTATTCTTAATTGCTTTCATTTGGGGAGAGCATTCTCTATCTCTTCTCATTGCCTTTAGAGGGTTTTAAACGTTGTAAGCTGTTCTCCTTTTTGCTCAAGATTCTGCTTCCAGCCCTCTAGGGCCCCCAGTTCCCTACACGTACTCATCCTACAGGCCACCCACTATGGCCCCACAGAGTGACCTGGGCCTGCCAGGGACTCCTTTGCTCTCAGTGTCCTCTGCTGTCCTGCGTTGGGCCCACCCAGTTGGAGAGAGACTCCGGGCCTGGGAAAGCTCAAAGTTAGGCTCTGAGTTGACCAGTTCGGCAGCCCCAGACCTGCCCTCTGGGGCAGAGAAAAAGCTGTCACTTCAATGTGGAAACACTAGGCTAGGGGAACTCCCCTGGGTGCTAGACGGCACCCTCATAACACAGTGGAGCCGATCAACAGCCGATCAGATGCTTCACTCTCCTTTACACAGCTCGTGATGACCTGGTCCTGGGCCGAGTGAGGCCCACCCTTTTTTTATTTCCTCAGCTGGCCAGTCTCAGTCTCGCCTTGGCTCGTAGCAGGGGGTGGGGGGAGCGACTTAACTCCTGCAAAATCTGGGGCAGATATGCCGAGAATCTCACTGTCTCAGCTTTGGGGGTGACAGCTGGGACATGGGTCCCGACTCTCAATCTTGCCAGACTACTTGAGCCAATGTGTAGCCTTTCGTCTTGCCTGAGAACTTTCTAGGGTTTGTTTCTTGCTTTAACACTGGGAGTCACTTTCTGTCCTGGTCTACATTGAGGGATGGATGAGTGAGTGACTGTACCTTGAAACGCTGACCGAGGGACATTTGCAGGAGTTCCGTGCGATTATTGCAAACTTTAGGGCACCGGGGGTCTTCTCATCATGTACACTGACAGAGGGCTTTGTTCTGGGAAGGTCTTTCTGTGCTCTGTGAGAAGTTGGCGTAAAGATGGGCACAGCCGTCCGACCAAAAGTAGACTCTTTTTGTTGCAGATGAAGCTGCTTTGGGGGGCGACCAGAGTCAGAGTGAGTCGCCAGGTAGCACTCCCCTGCCACCAACAGGTAAGAGAAGCCTTTCAGGTTATTAGGAAGCCCCATTTGTGGGCCTCCGGGTGTCTGTCCCCTCCAAGCCCTCCATGGCCTATCTCCTTCCTCCCTCTGTAAGGACACCCCCCCCCAAGGCCCGCCCCTTCACATTCCTCTTCTTCCGTCGTGCATGCTGACCCCACACCCATATCCTGTCTGGGGCTACGTGTAAGAGGGGAAAAAAGAAAAGGGAAAAGAATTTTATCAGATATTTTCCAGAGGAGAGAGGACTCCACCCTTTGACTCTCTGCCATATAGCGACCGACGAGGAGCAGCCTTGGGGACCTCTGACTAATTCAGTGGTCCCCAGTGGTCCCCCTCGTCGGGCCAGTCCAGCTGGCACAACCTTTGCAAATGCGAGTCTTCCACGGCCTTCCCGTTTGACGGATAAAACACTTCTGGGCATCTTTTTCTTATCCCTTTAGCTCCACCTCCTGGGCCTCCTTGTTCACTTGTCCTCCTGTTCTTCCTACTTTGAGTCTTTGTCTCCAAAAGCTCGGGGCAAGGAGTGCCAAGCTGCAGCAGATAAACTCGGGCGCAGAGTCTTACAAAAACAAATAAAAAAGTAGGAACAAATTCCACTCCGTATGGTCTCACTGCCTGATTTCCTTTAGACCCTGGGCAGGAGGGCCTGGGCTCACTTTCAGGGCTGGATGGCTATTCGGCTCCACCCTCGGGGGGCCTGGCCTCCCTCTCTCCTTGACTTTGCCTGATCTAACTTAAATGGCCCCCGAGTGTGGAGAATTCAGAAGGTGAAGGTGTGGAAACAAGAACAAAAACACCACCCTCCAAAAGAAAATGCTCCAAGTTGCCAGGGCAGAATTTCCTATTTGTCTGGGTCTTGACTTCTCTAATGAGAACATTCTCTTCCCTCCTCAGCTACGAAATAAAAACACATTATCTACAATTTTTAGTCTCCACGGCCCCTGACTTTGCTAAGGAGAAAGATGCGTGCGTCTTGGGAGAGTGAGAGGCCAATGAACGGGGGACGGGCCAAGGTGGACTTCTTAGCACCTGCACTCTGGGGCCCACCCCGGGGACCAATCGCTTCCCTTTGGATGTAAAAGAAAAGGCCTTTGGGCTTAGTTGGCTTCATCTGCTTCTTCCTGGTTTGGCGGGGAGAGACCCCAAAGAACCCACGGCTGGTACCTTTTAGTGGGATGGCATCTCTAGGTAGTGAGTTCTGTCGTTGCAGAAAATGCCTTAACGAGTCTCTGGGTGAAAGTAACCTGGACCCCTGGACGGGCCTTGGAGGTGCAGGGGCAGACAGGAGGTTCATTGCTGAGCATGGTAGAATACATCGGAACTTTGTGTTTGATGGGCCCGAGAGACATCGGCTGAGGGAATGCAGAGCCCAGAAGGAGTAGAGAGAGAGGAAGGGAGGTGCCTGGACCATCAGAGAGGCAGTGGTGCCTGAGGGTGGAAAAGACCCAGCGAGGAGAAACTCCTTACGGTGTGGCATGCGTGCTTAGCACAGTAATGTCTGGAATTTCAGGCTTATGCCGTTGTCTCTTCCGGGCTGGGCTGTAATCTGGCTCCGTGCTCTCAAACCTTTGATAAACACAGGCCCGCCTGGTGTTAGTGTGCTTTGTGGGGAATAAAGGAACAAGTCCTCAGCTGGCCTACAGTGAAGCAGAACCACAGTGCCTGGGCACAGGGAGGCACAGAGTTGCAGAAAGGGAGTCAGTGGCGATTAGGGGAATGAAGGAAGAGGTGACTGGGAGAAAAGTGGGCCCCCAGAGAAAGCTCAGGAGACCAGGCTTCTGTGGTAAGTCGATGGGGTCCAAGACAAGGTATTTGAATATTAAAGAGAAGTCAGAGTCCGCTGTTCACTCAGGCCACAGACGCTTGGTTTACGCTCACGTCTCAGTGAGCCACTAAACCATAGGAAGGCATCAGCCCAGTTCTTTATTCTGGTCCAAGATGCCCAGACTCGGGGAGACCTGTAACAAGGATGCTTCCTAAATGTTCCCGGAGAAGATGGGTGGCTCACCACCTCCCAGAGTAGTTCATTCCATTAAAAAACATAACAGTAACCTCCCCCCCCCCATTTTAAGCCTTACTTTGTGTTACAATGAAATTAGCTTTCTTGAATCATCTGATCATTAACTTCTATTCTTAATTAGAATTGGCTAATCTTCAGTGGCTTCTAATCTAATTCTCTTCTTTAAACTACCATGGAATTAATATGATCCTTCTTCAAGACAATCCTTAACGATCTTTCTGGCCCCACTAGATTATAAGCTCCTTGAGGACAGGGATTTATTGAAATTGTAATGACCTTAACCCCAAACCTCAGGAAAGAATCTTCTTTTCTACTGTGCATGGTCCTTTGCACGTCATGGGTGCTTCTGACCAATACGAATGAATACATGCGTGAAATGAATCTTGAAGAAAGTTACTTATTCTCCCTCCCCAAATTCTTCTTTTCTGGATCAGAGGTTAGCAAACTTTTTCTGTCAAGAGCCACATAGGAAATATTTTAGACTCTGGAAGCCATATGTAGTCTCTTAGGCATATTCTACTCTGTTTAATTATACAACACTTTAAGCATGTAAAAGCCCTTCTTAGCTCCCTGGCCGTACAACAGACAGCCCGCGGGTGGATTTGGTCCGCCAGCTATTTGCAGACCCCTGATCTAGATGAAATAACTCCTGGCCCTCAACCATATGACTTGGTTTCTAGAGCTCTCCTAATTCTGGCTATCCTTTCACGGACACTCCCTAATTTAACAAACTCCCTCCTAAAATACGGCATTGAAGGAGACCACGCTACATAGATGTGGTTGGTGTGAACATGGCTGACATGGTCGCCATTCAATCTAAGTGCTTTTTCTGAACTCAGAGGATTGTGCTAAGCACCCTGAGAAAACAAACGAGTATCAGAGATGTTTCCGGCACTAAAGAAATTTATAACGTAACTGAGGTGACAAGACCTATACTCAGGAAACAGAGTTTATGATTTTGTGCCAGATAAGTGGTGGAGAGACGTGTCTCAGGGTCTCTGAGAAGCAGAAGGAAGGGGGCCCTATACTAAAGATAACTGTTGTTTCTTGAGCGTTTACCAGACAGGCTAACTGCTTTATGCTTCTTATCTCCTTTATTCCTCAAAACAACTAGGAGTTAGGGAATATTTTTATTCCCATTTTATAGGGAACGTTTAGAGAGTTGAAGAAGCTTCCCCCCAAGCCCTCACAGCTAGAACATGGTAGAGAAGCCTCTGAACATGGTCTGACTGCAGAGCCCAAGCTCTTTCTTCTGAGGTTTCCTTCTCTTCTCAGACACGTGGGCTGTGGGTTCCCAGCAGAGTCCCGTAGGCTTCTTCTTCCTGCTACTGTATCCCTGTGGGCTGAGACACCCAAGATTTTCTCGAAGAAACTCCTCTCAGGCAGGGCACCAGAATTGGAAAGGAATGGTGGAACGGGGCTAGCTGGCCAGGAGGAGATCAGGAAACAATACCAGCAAAAAAAAAAAAAAAAAAAGAAAGAAAGAAAAAAACAAAAAAAAAAAACAAAAAAAAACAAGAAAAAACAAAAAACAAAAACAAAAACACAAAAAAGAAAAAGCAAAAAAACCACAACTAAACCTAAGGGGGTCTTTGGAAAGCAAGACTGAGCATAGGAGAGCATAGGCATTTAGCTATTTAGGTAGCAGAGCGTTCTGGATCTCTGAGGATTTGTAAGCCCTCTTTCAGGATGAAAAGATTCTCCAATTTACTAATTGTAGGTAGGAATCTCTTAAACATGTATTACATTATGCCTTTGCTTTACTCCGTGTACCCCTCAGAAATAGGACTTTAACTTTCATGACTCAGATGGATCATGAAAATAATTTAGTTATGGTGCAGCTCAGTGACTTTGTTAATGCTTACTAAGGTGTATATATTTATTTCCTCCTACTGTAAGTGATTCCAGACCAGTGTGTGTGTTTTTTCACATTTATTTATTCTTTTGAAAGAGAGAGTGAGCTGAGAAGGGGCAGAGAGAGAGGGAGACACAGAATCTGAAGCAGGCTCCAGGCTCCGAGCTGTCAGCACAGAGCCTGATGCGGGGCTCGAACCCACGAACCGGGAGATCATGACCTGAGCTGAAGTCTGGTGCTCAACCGACTGAGCCACCCAGGCAGGCATCCCATGACCAGTGTGGGCTTTAATACTCATGTCTGTTTTTCATTTATCTGTTTCTTCTTTTTTAAACTGTCGTTTCTCCTTGATGTTTGCTTCTAAGAGTCTCCAATTTTTAGCTTTAACTAGGATATCAGATAACCAAGCTTGTTAGAACTTGGTGTAAAACAAGAATAATTGCCTCTGAATAAGTACCTGTAAGTTAAATGCAAAACTTTTACTCCATGAATTCTGTGACCTCTGTTTGGCGTTTTGGGCTTCTTATCCTTATTCCGCTAACTTTCTGACATCTTGTCTCTTCCCTTTGCCCCAAGCTCATGAGTTAGGATCAAATAGGATATCTAGAGTCACATAGGGTACTTAGGGGGACACAGTTAATAAAGGTAGGGTGGAAGGTAAACAACATAAGATGGCCTTTTGTTCAATTTTAAATTGTACTGTAAACGCCCTGTTGGGTTGGGGCTAACGACTGTTTGTCTGGAAGGCTCCAGTCTAGAACGGAGTGGAGTGGAGGTTTCGTTGATCGTCTTCTAGAATCGAACTAGGAAGCCGCGATTGCTCCCTTACAGAGTTGGAGAACAGAATCAGATCAAGAAAGGTCAGCATTTGATAGTTTAATGCCTTGGATGGGGGCGAGAAGCTAGGATAGACAGAGACACATGGTCGGTCTTGATTCTTATAAATGTTATTCCTCCAAGGCGCAGTCTTTTCGTGGGAGCTCCAGAAAGGCAGCCCTAGAGACTGTGAAATTAAGACACTTCCTGCCTGCTAGTCCCTACACCACAGCACCCAGGTTGGATTTGTCTCCAGGTCTTCCACCACCTTGTTCCCTCGCTCTACACCCCCTCACGTATCCCGTCACCTAGCCTTGCCTTTCTGCCCTCCCTCTTTGACCTGTTTCTCCAGGGTCTCAGAGGCTTCCTTGCTCACAGCGGGCTCAGGGCCATGCATCTGAGGTTGGGGTTTCATTTTCTTGGCAGGTGGATCGTGCTACCTGCTCCTCAGCGTTTGGCCCGGTGGTGGGTGGGAGGTGGCTGCGGCAGCTGGGAGCCGGACCCCAGCAGGTCGGTAGCTGGCCTGGGTCCAGAGTCGCTTCACTTCTCTGGCACAGGCCCTCCGCCCTCCAAGCTAGCAGCAGGTCTCTGCTCACATCTGGAAGAGTTCAAAACTGTTTGTCTGGGTGAAGGAGGCCCTGGGGAGGGGCTTCAAAAGCATGACATCACCTCAGTCAGGCACAGCTTTCTTTGGAAAGCGCAAAGGGCTGGGTCAGCCTGAGCCAGATAGGATTCCCAGGAACTGATGTGTTGGAAGGAAGAAGAGGAAAGGGTGGGCAGGAAGAATGATGTCAACGGGGAGTTCCAGTGGTGCCTTGGAACGGTACCTGGGGAGGATGATCCTTCAGGTCAGTATCCGCCTGCTCCCGCCACCCGCCCCCTGTGGTGAGTTCATAGCTTAGGGGTGGATTGCTGAGCGGTCCCGTCTAAGGGCCCGGGGAAGACTGGATCTGCTTTCCCACCTATTTCATTTTGATAAACCCACCTCCTGCCTAACCCAGGTAGGAGCCCATCCTTTTCTCTCCAGAGGTGCGGAGGATGCATCCTGGTTCTTAGCAGTTTCGACTCTCTGACCTTCTTGCTACTTCTACTCAAGAGTCAGCTAAACCTCAGTGGCCCCAGTGTTCCCTGCCCTGAACTACGGCCTCCCCTCTTGGCCAAAACCTTGCGTGATTCAGGCTCTTATCTCTAAAATGCAGGTGGTACTATCATTTCATCCTCCTGCTCCCATGCACGTAATGTCAAGATATGATTGTTGTATTCACCATTTATATCCATCTACTTGCAGCAGGTGGGAAGGGAGGCAGATGTGGGACAGTGAGACTTGTCACTGCTTTTAGGGGAAGCATTGAAACTAATGCCTAACTTCCCTCTTGATGCTGAGGGAAAGAAGAGTTGTCACTCTACATTGCCATTTACCTGGGGACCTCCCAAAATTACAGCTGTAGATCTCAATCAGGAAAATTGAAAGACAAGCTTTAGGGTGGCCTGGGATCCTCAGGGGCCTTTTCTTGAGGGTGGTACTGTGGGTGCTGAGCTCTGGGTACCAAGTCGATCCTATAGCATTTATGGGGCCCAAGCCAAGAATGGAATAGAGGCCCTCATACCATATGTCTAAATACTTCAAAGTTACAATCAGGCCTGTGAGCTTATAAATGAAATGTCCTCTATCCCCTTACCTTGAAAAACATACCTAATGGCCACCTGGAAGGCCAAGTTTTAATTTGGGACCCTCTCAGTCTCAGAATTCAGTGCCACCGTGTGGCTGAGCAGGAAGAGATGACCCTTGGCTCCCTCCTGTCCCACTTCTCTTCTTTTTACCCCCAACCCTGGCTCACTGTAGGGGATCTTGCATGCATGCAAGGGACACACCATCCGCATGCTTCATGTGTATACCTTCTCCCTGAAACTGCCACCTCTTGGCCACCCTTGTGCCTTGGAGGTCCATACCCTGGTACTGCGGTTCACCCTCAGAAGGATGGACTGGGAGAAAAGGTCCCATGAGGATTCTCAAGTGAGAAAAGAGGCATTTGGGCAAGAATTTCTAGGAGTATCTGGTCCCCAGTGTAGGATCTAGACGAGAGGGTACATCTCTGTTGGCCCCATGGACGCCTCATGGTTGGGAGCAGGGCAGAGTAGGAGGAGGAATAGAATACAGACTCTAACGTTCAGGGAAGTTTCTCCTTTCTGGATGTAAGGATGTCATTGATAGGTACCCCCAGGAAACACAGAAGGACAAGGACCCTCATGAAGATCATCAGAGAATAATTCAATCCAGGAATATTATACTATATCAATTTAAGTTATTTGTCATTAATTCTCCCAAAACAATCCAGGTAAGGAAAGACCCTCACTTTAGAGGTTGGTAAACACACACACACACACACACGCACACGCACACGCACACGCACACACGCACATTAAACTACATAGTTATTGGAAAAGGCAGAACTAAGCTATCTTCCTACATTTGATGAGAAACCAGGCCTTAAGTTCTCTAGAGCACCCACTGGTCAGAGGTTCTTAAAAGAAATCGTGGGGTCACTTACTGAGTTTCTCAACAAAAGGCAAGGAGGATGGGTTTGCAGGCCATGAGGGAAAGACTAGAGTTTGGGAATGGGGTATCTTGGACAGATAGAAGATTTTTAAGGGGATTGAATAGAGATGAATCTAGTGGCTATTCCCAGAGTATATGAATGGAACGGCTGGAGGGTGACAGAAAGAGAGACAGATACGTTAAAAAGGAAATCTTCCCCCATACTTTAGATGTTTGCAATATTTACTCAGATATAACTTGATATTTTAATATTTTATTATACATGTTCTAAACATTGCCTCGTATTCTCCTGTGGCTTTAGTTTTTTTATATTTCTTTATTTGTAATAATTCTGGTACGTTAAGCGCATACAGCATTTATCCCATTGAAATTCATTTAGCTGTTTGCAACTTTTCCCTCCTGCAAATGGTACTATACTGGACACTTGATGCGTACAAGCTTTTCCTTCCTTATCTTCTTAGGGAAAATCTAGTAGTGAGAAATTCTCCTGTCCAGGAGGATAGTCTTGATGTCATGATGTCCTAAGTCTCCAGGATGATTTAGGTTCTGACTTTTCCTCCTTGTTTCTCGATAGCCTCTGGGTTCACAAATACACAAACCAGGACCACTGTTACCACAGAGTCAGCCACCTCACATACAAGTTCAACTGTTTCCGCAAATGTGTCCAGCCAGGAAGCCACCACACTAAGTCCTCTTGGAATTACCATGCCATACCCTGTCTCTCAAGACCGCAATGGGACCGCAACAGCCATCTCAGGTAAAAAGTGTTTGTCTCGGGCCCCAGAAGGATGTGGCTGGTGCTTGGGTAAAGCATTGGGATGCCTGCAGACCTCCCTTAGCCCTGCCTTCCCCCGCAGATGGAAACATACAAGTCCTGCGAAGCATGGTTTGTGCATCATGTTTAGGGTGCCCTGAGGTAGACTCCTGACAATTCCTGTAGTGATGGCTTTCTCAGGCCAACACTTTGGCTGCTGATCCTGACCAGTAACTCTCCTTGTACCCTGTTTTCATGCTGAGTTCAGCTTAGTGATAAAATAAGAATCAGATGAGGACTCCCTAGACATCTCTGATCTCTTCTAAGTGAAAGAAAGTATGTACAGGTTCACACTGGTTTTTGACTTCTTCGGGGTGAACCAGATTCCAGTTCAGCATCAGAATCCTGAAAGCACCTCTCATACATTCTCAGTGATAGCCATGGTTCCAGTAGCTGGCTTGAAATGAGTTTGGTAGGGGTTAGGATATGAAGTAACTCTTAACCCCTCCGATTCCCTTTTCTGGTTTGAAGTCCAGGTCAGTATCGTTATCTGTCAAGTTTTAATTCAAGACAGTGAACTGAGATGTGTGTAGGGGTGTGTGTGTGTGTGTGTGTGTGTGTGTGTGTGTGTGTATGAAAACATGTGCATGCAAAACATGTGTTTTGGTCTATTTCAGAGACTACAGTCAACTTCACTTCTACCTCTGAGATCACCCCAGTGCCTGGAATGGGGAACTCTTCTGTCCAGCCACAGACCTCTTTAACTGTCACAGCGTTTTCCACCACAACCAACTTTTCAACTTCAGACATGACTTTGAAGCCCAGCATGCTCCCCGGAAATGTTTCCGATCCCCCATATAACAGCACCATCAGTGTGACATCCTCCACTGAGCCTAATGCATCATTTTCTCCCACCCCAAGTACCATCAAGGTAGGTGAATTGGGCCAAAAGTGGCAGATTGCCCCCTCGCTTCGTATGTATGCAAACCCTCTCCTCCCCTCAACCTCTCCTCATCCCAGCCAGTCAGATTTGGGTCATGTAAGAATTAACATGGAAAATATGCAGCTTAAATATTTCTGACAAAGATAGAAAGGGGAAGGGAGGAGTGGAGACAGGTCGCTGACATATGCTGTGGGTATTTCATTTCTAGGGAGTTGAAAGTAAAGGGGGATTCTTGGGGGTCCATGCAGTCGGCTGTGGTTCTTTCTAGTACCTCTTGGTCTCGGCTTTGACCCGGGCACCATTTCCATTTGAGCGTATTTGGAAACCATCCTCTATTTAATGGGGCGACTTGCAAACAATGTTTAGGACCACCACCATTTCCTGTAGATGAGAGAGTTTGGTGGTATGTCAGGTATAGAGAAGCAGTGGAGAACTGGGCAGACCAAGGATGGTGAGCTCAGCCTTGGGGTCTGTGGCTGTCAACAGTTTGGGGCAGGAAGGGTAGAAAATCTGAGGGTGCGTGGTGCCTGGGGGCAGGCTCAAGGGACCTGCCTGGTTTCTGTTTTTAAAGGAACCAGAATAGGAATCTGGAGAGCCCTGGGGACCAGGAGGAAAATGAGTGTCACCAGGCTCAGCCTGGCCACCCCCATTACCTTAGTGCTTGTATGGCCTCACTGCATGTATATGATCCACGGCAGGGAGAACAGCCCCAATGGGTAAATTTCGTCCCCTCTTCCATTTCCGCACCAGCTAAGCTCATGTTTACCAAGATTGCAAATAGCTACTTGTTGGCAAGCCCAGGCTGGTAACAAAAGTTTTGATTATCTGATGGGGATGGGTGTAAGAAGGAGGAAGAGAGTAACACCAATTTATACATCTAGTCCCCTGCCATTTTTAAATTTCCTTTTTCCTAAAACCTCTTAAGAGAGTACCCCCACAGAAATCAAACGGGACAAGAGGTGGGGGTAAAAATGAGGGGCAAAGATACTGGCTTATTTACTTTGTTTTTGTTTTACTACAGGGAGAAATCAAATGTTCCCGAGTCAAAGAAGTGAAATTGACCCAAGGTATCTGCCTAGAGCTAAATGAGACCTCCAGCTGTGTAAGTCAAACTCCCCTCCACCTCACCCCTATCCTTTCCTCCTCCCTCTTCTCCCACAATCCCTTCCGAACATCCTTAAGCCCTCTTGGACTGGACCAGACTTCGGTGGGGGTGGGGAGAACTTAGTTGGTTAGGCGCTTTCAAATGCAGAGCTTTGGGTTTAGGGAGTAAGAGGCCCCATCTGGCGGGCAAAGAAGGCAAGGACAATTTTTTTTTTAAATTGAGTTCACTTTTTCCCCTCCTCTGTAGTACATTTAATATATACATGTCAGACTTAAGTTTGCTTTCATGTTAAGAAAGTCCTTAGTGAAATACACACTAGTGACCTAAAGTGCCAGTTTGCTTATTATTTACATATAACCCTTTAATCCGTTTAGAATTCTTTTGTGCTGTAATGCCACATTTTCCATATGACCGTCTTTCCTCACATTGTTTATCGAATGATCCCCTTTGTTGACTGGAATGCTGTTTTTTAGCTTGTATTAAATTTGTATTTGTCCCAGGGCATATTCTACAGAGATATTTTGTTCAGTTTGTCATTTTTTGCCTATCTTAAGTTTTTTAAAATTATTCTACTTTTATATTATAGTACTCTTTAATATCCAGCCATGCAGGTCTTGGCTCACTACACCATAAAAAGTTTATTTTTTGTCTGTTCTTTTAGAAAAACTTTAGAAACATCTTGTCAACATTAAAAAAAGAAACGTTAACATTTTCATTGGAACTGCTCTAAAGTCTCTCTCTATTTTTCTGGTCTTCTCTTGTATCATTCAGCATATTATCTTTTTAGCTTTTCAAAACTAAAAGCTAGTTTGTTTGTTTGTTTGTTTGTCCGGTAGGCTTTATGGACTTTTAAAGTTTATTTATAACACAGATTTCCCATTAAATATTCTAATCGATCATTGCTGGTATATTATAAAGTTGAAAACTTCCAACTTTTCAATATACGTTCCCAACATATATTGAAAGTTTTGAAAATTTATCTTAGGTTTAGCCATTTTCTTTAACTTACTTGTTAATTTCAAGACCTCTTTACTTGATTCTTTTTTGGTTTCAAGGCAAGCTCTCATGTTGTCTGCCACCATACATTGTTTTTCTCCTCCTTTTTAGTAGTTAATGCCTTAAGTTTCACATCTTATTGCATTGGTTAGACCATACAGCTCGGCGTTAACTTTGAATGTTGATAGCAGACGTCCTTGCTTTGTTTCAGTAAATCCAATTTCCTGACAGTTACAGTTTCCTCGACGAAGAATGGAATGACAGGACTCTTCCTATTCACTTGTAGGAAAAAACATTTCCTTATAAGTTGGGAATCCATTTAAGGGAACTATATGTGTGACGTGTGACATGTACACACGCACATGGGTAGCCTATAGTCTGTAGAGGGCATTCGGTTATTTATTTTGTCCATTCTGACTGCCCATATCGTACCTGTGATTATCAGTTGGGTCATTCTGACTCACAGATCTTTTAGAATTTTGCCTAAGGTCTTTTTTTAGCCCAGGACTTCTAAAAACAATGGGAATTGCAAAGACGTAAGTTCGCACAATAGGATAAGTGCACGATGCAAAATAGTGAACTTAAACATGAATATACAATGTACAAGTAATACAGGAATTGCAAAGACAGAGGCTCACACAATAGAACAACTAAGTGCAATTTGCAGACTAGTCAACTTAAACATGAACATACAAAGTACAAGTAATACTCTGTGTGTTTCTGATACCTGTTTTCAACTCTCCTTATTAAAAAAAACATCGCCAAACCCTTTGTTAATCATAGCTTAAAAAACGACTTTTTTTTTTTTTTTTTAGTAATATCCTGGTGAAGCACTTATTTTCCTGTGTATCACGCTGGTCTGTGCCAAAATGCTGCTTCTGCGTGCCACTGATTTAGAGCCAATTGCAGGGCAATCTAAGTGTCTGTCCATTGCCCTTCAAGGCTCACATTTAACTAGGGTCATCATACAAGACAAGTGCCGGAAACTGACCGCTACTCCAGAAATAACTCCTCTTACTGTGGTTGCTTTCTCTCTGTGGTCTTTACTGTCTCGTCATTCATGCCACAGCTGAGAAGGTCTGCTCTCTCGTCTGAGATCTGGGGAGCATCTGTGAGCAGGGACGTGCAAAGACAGCAGTCCCTCCACTATGCTAAAGAAGGCCTCTGCACCGTTCACGGTGAATGAACTCTCTGGTGACCCCTTGGTCGTGCTACTTTTCCCTGGCCCCTCTGTCACCGTTGATCCCCCCTCTCTTCCTGAGGGTTCCTCCTCCCTAGTCCCCAAGCAGCAGTGCCTCCTAAGTCTCCCCAAAGTAATTTCCCCCCCGGGCAGCCATCCTTGTTCAGAATCTCTAGCCAAAGCTCCGGATTGTGTTTCAGATTCCTTTCCCTTGAGTCCTACTGCGTGCTTATTTGATCATCAATCTGTTCCCAAGGCCGTGAGTGAGTGGCGTGGTGCCTCCTAGTTTTCCTTAGGTTGCATTTGCCCCCGGTGTCAGAGGGCCTTAAGGGACTGGTTCGAACCGTGGGAAACTCAAGCCCTACTCACACCCTAAGGAGAAGCATGAAGGATTTGAATTCCCCTAACATTATGTCCTTGAGTACTTGTGCAATGTCGGCATGCTCCTGCCTCCCGTGTACTCCCGTAACGGAAATACGTGTGCATGTTCTCAGCTATCCAGACACTCACTCTGCACTGGGACATACTGAGTATCCAACCTTTCAGCTCCCACTGTGTGGATTATTCCGCCTGTCTTCTGTACTTGCATCCTGCAGGCATTCATTTCTCAACTACTCTCCTTTTGCTCCCCCTCCTTCACCTCTAGGCAGAAATCACCCCTATCAGCCTGGGTGGGGGGGAGGGCAACCCCTACCCTCTTCTCAAGCACCTGCTACTCCGTCTTAGAGCCCTCATTTGCAGGACCCGTCACTCTGAGTCTGACTTTCATTCTCTCGGCTGCAGTGTCAGGGTAATTTAGTTTTTGTGGTTATGGGTTCCCAAATCGTTTCCACAATGTGAGGTTACTTTATTCTCTTATGCTGTCCCCCCATTTATCCAGGGAAATACACCAAGAAATTTTTTAATGGTGGTAAAAAACATGAAATGGACCATCTTAACCATGTATAAGTCCGCATATAGTTCAGTGGTATTAAGAACGTTCGCATTGTTGTGCAGTCTCCAGAAGTCTTTTCATCTTCCAGAACTGAAACTCTACACCCATGAAACAACTTCCCATTCCCCCCACCTCCTCGCCCCTGGCAACTACCCTTCTACTTTCTGCCTCTGTGATCAGACTACTCCAGGTACCTCATAGGAGTGGAATCATACGGTATTTCTCTTTGCGTGACTGGCTTATATCACGGTGCATAATGTCCTCGAGGTTCATCCATGTTGTAACATGTGTCAGGATTTCCTTCCTTTTTAAGGCTGAATCACGTCTATACCGCATTATGCTTATCCCTTCATCCACCAACGAACACTGGGTCGCTTCCATCTTCTGCTGTTGGGACTGATGCTGTTATCAACATGGGTGTACAAATACCTCTTTAACACTCTGATTTCATTTTGGGGGCGGGGGGGCACATACCCGGAAGTGGAATTGCTGGATTATATGGTAAATCTATTTTTAAATTTTCGAAGACCCGCCATACTGGTTTCCATAGCAGCGGCACCATTTTGCAACCCACAGGGCACAGGTTCTGACATGTCCACATTCTCACCGGCATTAGCTATGTTCTGGGTTTTTCTGATAGTAACCACCCTAATGGGCACGAGGTGATAGCTCATCGTACTGTGGATCGGCATTTCCTAGTGATTAGTGATGCCGAGCATCTTTTCATGTGCTTATTGGCCTTTGCGTATCCTCTTTGGAGGAATCTCTATTCAAGCCCTTTGCCCACTAGTTTGTTTTTTAGAACTACCTTTCTTTAGAGCCACATGTGTTTACATGCAGAGGTCGTATTTCCTCAGCTAGCTCTCATCGCCCTTATCCTGTCGTATTGACTTCATCTAAGGCAGGCTGCTTCCAGCCTCCAGATCATATCCCCCAGCCCACGCCTTCCTTGCCCTCTGCCCAAACACTAAAGGTCAGTTTCCATGCAGAAAAAATAACTTACAGATGGAGGACAGATGAAGACCATGTGTCTCCTGGTGAGAGCCTGAGATCTGGAGACAGTCTTACTCCTCGCTCGTGGTCAGCTGCTCACCGGTGGAGTGACTTGTAGCAGAGTCCTTCACTCTAGTCTCTAAATGAAAACAGGGTTTTACCTGCCACGTCAAGGTCGCACCAAAATAGATAAAATGAGAAAGAGAGGGAGGGAGGGAGAGAGAATGAAAATTGATCCTAAAAATCTCATCATTAGGAAAAAAAATTTTTTTTCCATTTCTTAAAATTTATCCTGAGGGGCACCTGGGTGGCTCAGCTGGTCAAGCATCCGGCTTCTCCTCAGATCATGATCTCGTGTTTTGTGCGTTCGAGCCCCACCATCAGGCTCTGTGCTGACAGTTTGGAGCCTGGAGCCTGCTTCGGATTCTGTGTCACCCTCTCTGCCTACCCCTCCCCCATTCACACTCTGTCTGCCTGCCTGTCTCTCTCTCAAAAATAAACAAACATTTAAAAATATTTATTTTGAGAGAGGGAGAGCGTGAGCGGGGGAGGGGCGGGGAGAGAAGAATAGAGAGAATCCCAAGCAGACTTGGCTGTCAGGTCAGAGCCCAAAGCTGGCTCAAACTCACGAAACTTGAGATCCTGACCCGAGCGAAAATCAAGAGTCTGAGGCTCAACTCACTGAGCCCCCCAGGCGCCCCACATTGGGAAAAAATCTTAAGGATGATTTGGAAAAATACCTGTCCCTCTCTCCCTACTCCAAGTGCTTAATGAACATGCTTCCTTAACATGTTAAGAGTCTTGGCAAAGTTGGAGAATGCTGCTCTAGAAAGGTTAGATGGTTTTATCATTGTAGTTATTATTTTTTGCAAAGCAACATGTGTGAGCAGATGTGGTTAGGGGCTAACAAATCTGATTCTCATGAGCAAAATGGCTGTCTGTGGCTTCCTCCTGCCCACTCTCCCATGATATCTGCCCACAGCCTCTCTGGGGGGAGGATGTTTATTTCAAGCGTCCGGAGAAGCATTGTGCTTTGTTCAGGATCCACCTGCTCCTCTCTCCAGGCTCAAACACAATTCACTGATGCTGTTGGATTCCAGAGTGGGAGGCTGGCCACTGTTATTCCCTTGAATTTAGTCCAAGAAACTAAGCGAAGGGTGGAGGGACCCTGCGTGGAAGCCAGACCAGTTGGAACTTTAAGCTGAACAACAATTCGCTGGGTTCTTCTGTTTGTTTGGTGCTACGTTTAGTGTCGTCTGGGTTGAAAATTATGTAACGTACGCCCATTCTCCCCATTAAGGAGTCATACTGTCTAGTCAGAGAGAAATGGCAGTGACAGTAAGGCAGAAGATGATCAGACACCGAAGTGTGGGTCCTAAGGGCTGCGGTATATGGTATATTACTATCATTGATGGTAACAATACCAGCTGCCCTTTGTCGAGTGCCCATTGGGTTCCACACACTTTGTTGGGGGCTCTTTATACAACACCGCTTTAGTCACAGCTCAGTCTTCGACTGAGGAACCTCACGCTCAGACTAGTTGTATGTCTTGCAAAGACTCTAGTCAATCGCAGAGGCAAGGTTGATGCCGGGTCTATGGGAGATAGGGCCAGTCTCACTGGGGAGCTGGGGTTTGAGTTGAGTCTTGAAGGATGGGATTTCCAAGGAAGAGGGCCATGTTCTTCTTTTTCATATAGGCAGGGCTGTGAAGGTCACAGGCTCTCACACACTTGGGCTCCCCATAATGGCACCCTCAATCTGAAGGCCTTTCCTGACCAGCTTCCCCTGCACACATTCTCCCCATTCTTCAAGGCTTACTTTGAGGTGTTTCTGATAACCCCCAACCTGATGTAAGCTCACCCTCCTTTGAATGTCCATAGAACTTTAGCTGTACCTTCCTCGTGGTACTTACCGTGTAACTAGCTCTGTCACTTGTCTCTTTGTGCCTCAGTTTCTTCATCTCTAAAATGGGGAGAATAATAACACCCATCTTGAAGGGTTGTACAAGGTCTAAATGAGTCACTATATGTAAAGCACTTGGAACAGTGCCTGAGACATAGTGACCATCATTTGTTTTCATTGCCATGCATGCAAACTAAGAGCTTTGGCTATGTGGAATTCATAGCTACCCCCCCCCCCCCGCCGCCATGATACATGTGCAGAGATTTGCACACAGTGTCTTCCATTCAGGGCTTGATAAATGTCAGAAGGGCTGAATATGGTTGAGGTGCAGCTTCTTAGGACTCTGCAGGTTGAGGATGTGCCATTTTGTGTGGTTTGTTTAGATTGTGCAGGAGCCCTGTCCCTCTGCCTCTCTCAGGAGAGATAGATTTCAACCAGAGACGCTCCAGGAGGCCAGAGTTGTCCAGGCGGGGACTTCCTTCCTCCTCATCCAGAAGGCATGGTGTTTGGGAGGGTGCTCCCAGGGAAGCAATGTAAGGCTCCCCAAAGAGAAAGGGGCCTAGAGAAGAAAGACACTGCTGATCATATCCAGTGGTATCCAGAATGCCCACAGCAAAAGCTGTTTCCAAGAGCCAGATTTTTCCAGAGACAGAACCTCTATCCAAGTACTTCCTCAGAGACCTTTTCTTTGCTTTGCTTTTTAAATGCTTATTTATTTTTGAGAACGAGAGAGACAGAGTGTGAGTGGGGGGCAGGGCAAAGAGAGAGGGAGACCCAGAATCTGAAGCAGGATCCAGGCTCTGAGCTGTCAGCACAGAGCCCAACGTGGGCTTGAACTCACAAACTGTGAGATCATGACCTGAGCAGAAGTCGGACTCTTAACCGACTGAGCCACCCAGTAGGCCCCCTTTAGAGACCTTTTCTTGAGAGTTGAAGCAGCAGTGGCCTGAGAATGCATTTTTCTGTGCCCTTGGTTCTTGAGGGGCTTCTGAGGCTACCTCTGAACTCCTGTCTCTGTGACCTGAAGGTTAGCTAGCCCTGCTCTTCTGGCCTCCTCCAAGCCCATTGAGTTCCACCCAGCTCCCTTCAAGTCCAGCTGATAGAAGAAAGCTGGGGCCTGAGGCCAACCCTGACCTTGCCGTGTGCAGAAGCAAAGGATCCTGGGTTTTCCTGCCGTGGGCCACAGCAGTAGGAAAATACCCAGGCTGCTTTCCAAGCTGGGAGGCCCACAAGGAGCAGCCCTGCCCCACAAACAGGAAGCTGTCTCCTCCACGGAGGCTCAGTTCGGATGCCCCTCACACGCCCCAGCAGTTTTCCCCGAACAGGAAAGTTGTCGGAGCCGTTCAGGCATTTCCTCCTCACCATCTGCCATCCGGACAGAGGAGAGAGTCTTGGTTTCGGTTCCTTTCCTGTGCAGGGGAGGCTGCTCTGATTGGAAGCTGCTGGAACACATCCTGGGAGGTGTGAGAACAGGGTGTTGGAAGGGCACAGCCAGTGTTTCCAATTCATCTCTGTCCCAGGACTCAACTGGCAAAGAATCATGAGAGCTTATCTCCTGGGGCCAAGTTCCTGAGTCCTAGGGACCAGACAGCAACTGGAACCATCTGTGGACCTCATGTAAAACTGGCTTCCATGCTTTTAGTGGGGAAAGGGGGATGGTAGACTGGACAAAAACACCATTTCAGTTTCAACCATGCTCCTCGTGAGCCCCAGTGGGGGGTAAGACGGAAGGGCCCACTGGGTCTAGAGCCATAGACTTGTTCTCTACTCCCTTCCCTTGGCTTTTCCTCCAACACTTGGGGCTTTTATAATCCTGAAACAAAGGATTTTCTCTCCATCAGTAATACACTATTCATATTTGCTGTTTGAATTTAATTTGAAATAGTGTATGTGTCCATGGGCAATCCTTAAATAAGACAGTGTTTCCTGAATTTCTGCTCTGGTCCTCTTACAGCCCCACCTAGGACACTGATAGATGTTTTGGGACGGGGAAATTTTTGAGTTTTTTTCTTATTGTGTTTTGGCACATCTGTAGTTCACCGGATTTTTTTTTTCCCCCCAGTTACATTTTTTAGGAAGAAAGGATCCTTCTTGTTTAGAGAGTCGTAGTGTGACTTTCATCAGGATTACTACCTGAGACTCTGGATGCAGCTCAGGGTATATGAATAATTTCGTCTTCTGTTCCCCATTTCTCTCTATGTTACCAGGAGGAATTTAAGAAGGATAATGGAGAGGAACTGACTCAAGTCCTGTGTGAGAAGGAGCAGGCTGACACTGTGGCTGGCATGTGTTCCCTGCTCCTGGCCCAGTCTGAAGCGAAGCCTCACTGCCTGCTGCTGCTCTTGGCCAACAGAACAGGTAAGGGGTGCATCTGTCTTGGGGTCTAGGGAGGGAGTGGGGCTGAGGTTAGACAATCCTGGGTAGAAATCTGGTATCTTAGCTCAAAGAGCACAGGTGCTGGGGAGAAGAGCCAGGCTGACTTTGGGAGATGGAGCACCCTGGGCATCAGAGCATCATCTAGAACATCACAGGAGGGCCCAGGAGGATGAGCTCTTCCCGCTTCTAGATTCAGCAATCCCTGTTTCTCATTCTAGAACTTTCCAGTAAGCTCCGCCTTCTGAAAAAGCACCAGCCTGACCTGAAAAGGGTAAGTTCTCTAAGGTGATGGGAATTCTCAAAGGGAAAATTGGGTCAGGGGAGTCACTGGAGTGGAAGAGAAAGTACTTATCTTTTCTAGACTTGTCCTTTCTACTTCTCCGTCCTTCTCCAACAGTCCTTACCTGTCTGAGCTTGAACCAAAATTTTATGGTTTTAAAAGATGTCAGTCTTAAGTCCTTTTTAGAAAAATCCCTGAGGTCCAGGACTTCCTGTGTTCATCCGTTGTTGGGTCTAGCGTGGGCTGGGCTTCTCTTCTAGAACTCACATCCCACAAGTGACAGGCTGTCTTTTCTGTCTTCCCTTCAAGCTTGGGATCAAAGCCTTCTCTGAACAAGATGTTGGGAGCCACCAGGTCTATTCCCGCAAGACCCTGATTGCCCTGGTCACCTCAGGGATCCTACTGGCTGTCTTGGGCACCACTGGCTATTTCCTGATGAAGCGCCGCAGTTGGAGCCCCACAGGAGAAAGGCTGGTCAGTTTGGGGGTCCAGGGCAAAGGAAATGAGGAAGATAGTGGTCTTCTGGGGAGGTCCATAAATGTCCTGGAGTGGGGAGGAGACATACCAGAAAAGGTACTTCCGTGCTTTTACACATGGACGTGCAGAATGCACATTACCATGTCCATGGACAAGTCTGAATAATATATAGCAGATTGGAAAGGAGGCACTAACTGGGGCCAGCCCACCTCCTCACTGTGG
The DNA here is from genome assembly GCF_016509475.1 of Prionailurus bengalensis. Classification (NCBI taxonomy): domain Eukaryota; kingdom Metazoa; phylum Chordata; class Mammalia; order Carnivora; family Felidae; genus Prionailurus; species Prionailurus bengalensis. Next base: position 34,737,723 of record NC_057360.1, read on the forward strand.
CAGCAGATGGGTCATGTCATCCGTTTATGATTTTGCCCGGGATAGTTCAGCTGGGTATACCAGAACAGGCTGCTAAATCAATCACACTTATTGACATGTATATTAAATGTCCGTGGGTGCCACTTAGCTCACCAGAAGGGCCCTTATGGAAGGAAAATCTACTGTTGGAGTGTTCTGGATGAGGGAGGACAAGGCTGGGGTTTGACTCTTGGCTTCTGGCCTGCTACCCACTCTGGGGAGGGCATTCCATCCTGGGAACTGCCTGGTGTCTGGCGGGAGCTGGTTATGGAGCTGCGGTGGCACGGTGTTGTGCCTCTCCTCTGTCCTTTCTCCTCTAGGAGCTGGAACCCTGACTGCTCTTCAGGAAGAAAGGAGTCTGCACATGCAGCTGCAACCCCCTTCTCTCCCTCCCACCTCATCTCCCCCCACCCCTGCCTCACTCCTCTGCTTACCAGATAATGCTCCTTTATTTATACACTGTCTAGGGCGAAGACCCTTATTACACGGAGAACGGTGGAGGCCAGGGCTATAGCTCAGGCCCTGGGGCCTCCCCTGAGGCTCAGGGAAAGGCCAGTGTGAACCGAGGGGCTCAGGAGAACGGGACCGGCCAGGCCACATCCAGAAACGGCCATTCAGCAAGACAACACGTGGTGGCTGATACCGAATTGTGACTCGGCTGGGTGGGGCAAGGCTGGGCAGTGTCTGGGGAAGGGGCCCCTCCTTGCATCTGACCACACGCTGCCTCCACGCTGGAGGCACCATCGATTGCATTCTACCCTTTCCTGCTGCACACATCCTCGGAGGCTGTTCCTGGGGCCCGGTACTGCACCGGGCCGAAGGGTTCTCTCCACCTCGGTGGAGGGGAGATAACCCCTGCCATTTACATGTTCAGCTCGCTAAGCCCAGAATCGGGTCGACTCTGAGTAAAGGTGTGGGGGGAGGGGAGGCCAAAGTGCAGAGAAGCTACCAGGGTTGGGGGGTGGGAGGTGATGATCTTGCATCACTCACACGTGGGCTTCTGTCCTCTCCCTCTTCTCTGCCATATTAAAGGAACTCCCAGGGGAAGCATGGGCCTTTTCTGGGCTACAATTTCCTCCCAGGAGGCTTTGCCTTTTCCTGTTTCTTCCTCAGACCTGTCTTCTCTACATCAGGGAAACCAAAGCAACCCAGTGCACCTGCTCCCTTGTAATGATGCAGCCAGAAAGACTTGTTATCCTAAACCGTCCTCCTTATGCCCTGGCCAAGGCACTGTGGATTCAGGCACCGGCTTCCCTCATGCTTTCCGGTTTCCCCTGAGCTCCACACCTCCCTCCACATCTGCATACAGAAGCCTGCTTCGTTTTCTGGCTGAGCCTGGAATGAGGCTCCAAGTTTTGAACAACGTCTTGTGTGTGTGTTTGGGAGACAGGGTTAGGGGGACATGGGTCCATACATTCCTTCCTGTGGGGGCAAGTGGGAGAGAGCGAACGGCTCAGTCCTTGTCTCTCTGGGGCTCATGGAGCCTCGTCTTGAGCCTCTGCTTCTCCCTGTGGGTCAGAGTGGACAGGATCATGGGACCAGACCTTTGAGCCCAGCCTCTTGACTTGTGCATCTCTGAGGAAGCGCCTTGCTCAGAGGCTAGGTCCTGGCCTTATCCTCTGATCTCCATGGCTTCTTCCTTCCTCCCCCTGACTCCTGGGTTGAGCTGTGGACTCAGTCTCCCAGCAGACTCCTTTCGATCTCTGTCTCCCTCACTCCAATTCCCTCACTGCTCCGCACCTCCATGTAGTCAGGGCCCCTTGACATCTCCAGAGAACCTTCACCACAAGCCACCTCCTCTGTAGGTGACCCAGGTTCTCACTTGTATTTTTCAGTTTTTTTTTTTTCCAGAGGGGTAAGCAGGGATCCTGGTTTCAGTGACGGTTGGAAATCGAATTTTCCAGAGAGAGGAAGATTGGGTGGGTTTTATTTCTGAATAAAAAAATGGTGTGTGTAAATACTGTAATTAAAGTGATACTGAGACACATCTGTTCTGTGTCACTGTCCCAGCCAGTTGTGTCTGAATGCCCCAGCGGTCTCCCCGTCAGACCTCAGACCTGGCCAGACTGTGCAGTGATACGGTGGAGAGGGGCTAGCCAGGAAAGAGGTGGGCCCATCGTGGGGACACAGGTAAAACCCAGGGTGCTGCCCTTTGGCCAAGTCTCCCTCTCTGGGGGAAGCTCACAGGAAATCTGGATGCGTCTAGTCACAGAAAGACAGACCAGGATGCAGCAGGGGCCTTGAGGATGGAGGGTGGTGTGCCAAGGACATAGGCGCTGGAGGCCTCGTGGCCTTTCTGAGAAGTGGCACGTTTGGGTCACCGTATGCAGAATATGCATAACCGGGCGAAGGAGCCCCATGCACGCCTTACTGCCACACCACGTCCTGCCCGGAGCTGGGAGCAGAACGGTGAAGGCTGGGGCGGGCAACTTCTGGCTGCCAGCTCCGGGAGGGAGTGGTTTCTATCTTCAGTGTGAAGACACCAGCCTAACTGCCAAAAACGTCCGTAAGGGCACCCCCAGCTCCCAGGCCCCCCACCCCCACCATAGGAAGTGGGGGAGGGACCGCTGCCAAACACTGCCCAGGAGCTTCAGGAAACGCTCCTGAGTGTATCAACAGTAGCAGAGGCAGTTGGGGCCAAACAAAGGATCCTTCCCTTCTTATCTGGCCAAAGCCAGACCTTTCCCTTTAGCACTCCCCCACCCCCCTCTTCCCCCTTGCTTTTCTCCAACTGCTGGAACCAGAGGTTCCTCTGCAGGACTCAGGGAAAAGCAGGTGGGGCGGGGAGGGGGGGGCGGGAAACAAGGGATGAGATCTAGAGCTTTCCCTAGGAGGTGATGGCTGATTCTGGGAAGGGGTGGAGGAAAGGGAAGATGGTAATCTGGGAAGAGAAGGCAGATCGGCCTCCAGCTAGTTACATTGTGCCATGAGAGCGACCAGATAAGGGTCAGGTTGAAGATGGCAGGGAGACAGTGTGCCGTCTCCTGGGAAACATGAGAGAAGAAAAGGCACCTGGACCTTTTGAAACAGGTTTAGCCTCAGGCCCAGCAACTTACAGTAGTATTTTGCCCTGAGTCTGTCAGCCAATGTAGGCTTTGAGAGGTAGAGGGCTGTGTGTGTGTGTGTGTGTGTATTTAGGGGGTTGCTTTGCGGCTGGTTCTCTTTGGTGGCTGGACAGCATGCCCCGAAGGATTCATTGCATTCTTAAAACCTCAGACTTCCCCACCTTTGGCCTGAACACCCTGGTGCGGCAATGGCTCCACCTGCTGGCCATGATGGGCACCTACCACTCAGCTGTTCATTTGTTTCCATGGTGAGGTTCTCTCCTGGCTGCTCTACCCTTAAACAGCCTAGTCCGGTAGATCTCGTATAGGAAGCTCATACAACTATAAGAGGTCACTGCTGAAGACGACTTTACAGATGCGTTCAACTTAACTCCCCTATGTCAAGTTAAAGACAAAAGAAGGCCCAGAGAGGAGGGGTAGCTTGCCCAGATCCCCTGGAATTCAGATGTCCTGAATCCGAAGCTCTTCCCTTCATCCTACCATCCCACTGTTCCACCAGGGCTTCAAGGTTCCTCCACTTGGATGTCATGAAGCTGGCAAGGGCCAGTCTCAGGATAGGTCTGGGCTTCTAAAGTCTTTCATCAACAGGTGCTGTTCCAGGCCTGGCCAGCCAAGCAGGTCCCGGGCCCTTGAGACAAAGGAGAGACTGAAGAGCCCAGGAAACTGTGAGGCACAGCTCCCCCTGCTGTGCCCACAGTCAGCCCCAGAGAATGAACTTGAGTATTACATAGTCCGTTGTGGAAAGCGTGCCCAGAAGTGTCTTCTCCCGGTCGCACCTAAGTGGATAAGTCGGATTGTCCTCTAGGTGTAGACACATGGGTCAAACGCATTGCATCCCCTCTAGGTAGGTCAACCAAACCCAGTAGCAAGCAAGCAATCCCGTGCAACAGGACGCTGCTTCTGTCCCTGAAGACCCCATCCAACGAGTTCACAGTCAGCATTCAGTCATTCTGGAAGTCTCACGGAGCACCTGATATGTACCCACGCTGTGCCGGTGGCTGGGGATAGAGCAGTGAACAGGTCCTTATGGAGCTTCCAATTCTGGTGGAGAAGAAAGACGATAAGCAAACATATTTATCTAAGCAAATCAAGACATACGTTTTCAGGTTGTATCAAGAGCCATAAAATAAAATGATGGAGAGTGACGGCTGATACTTTGCATGTATGGTGGATACTCCCAAGGGGAGAATTGAGAGCGTAGCTCACCTGAATGGAGCGAGGGAGAGATGACACCACGCAGGGGAAATGGCAAATGCAAAGCTCTGTGGGGCAAACCTTGGCAGGTTCGAGAAGCCGCAGATAAGCGAGGACAAGAAGGCCACTGAGGCTGCGTCAGAGTGAGAGCAAGCAAGATCCGCAGGCCAGACCACATCAGGCCTCTTGGGCCTCAGTAAGGAGTCTGGATTTTATCCGGAGATCAGGAAACCACTGGGGGGTTTTGAGCAGAGAAGTAACGATGATCTGGTTTATGCTTTTCAAGGATCAAGCTGGTCGCTGAGTAGAGAATGGGGGTAGAGAGGCAAGAGGGTGGAAGGGAGGAGGGCAGGTGGGAGATAACCACCGAATCCAGAGGAATGATCGCGGCCAGGAGCAGGGTGAGAACAGCGGAAACAAAGCAGAATTCCAAAGAGGTCTTGAAGGTCCAGCTAACAGGACTTGTCACCTCCGTGGAGTCCTTCAAATACCAAATTTTAAATAGTGTATTTTACTTAATATTCACAGACACTCTATGAAGTAAGTACTATTATCCCGGAAAACAAAACTGAGTTTTCAGGGGGCTGTGCTCGACGCTCAGCGGGCAGAAGCAAAGATGAGTAAGCTGTGAATTTATTTGAACCCACAGATGTTTCAGTCTTGAAAACAATACTGTAAATGCATTAAAACAAACAAAAACAACAACATGCAAGGCAGCCGGTGAGAAAGAACACAAGGAAAGAGTGAGTGAAGTATTGTGTATCCAGGGGCGGGCGGACTCCTTCCGGCAGGGAGAGAGACTGGGGACGGTGGGTCCTGGGAAGATGGCACCTGAGTGGGGTGGTAAAAATATACAATTTTGGTAGCAGAAATGGGTGAGGACCTTCGAGGCTAGGTGTGTGGGGAAGTAAAAGGTCCTTTCAAAACACTGTGTTTCCCAGTACAGCAGACAAGTTGGAGGTATTAAGGGAAGCCAAGTATCAAAAAGGTGTGTGTCATTGAATGCCAGGCCACAGAGCTTAATCGTATTCATTGGAAGAGAGTACCACGGAAAAGTTCCCATGTATTCATCGACCTATTCATCTATTCGACAAACCTTTTTATTTATTTTTTTTGAGTGCTTATTATAAACCAGGTACTATGCCAGGCACCTGGGATAAGACACGGTCTCTTCTGTCAAAGTCTTCTCACTGGCGGACATGGGAGGGATAGATGACAGAACAATTCGTGCTGAACCTAAGTGATATGGTGAAGGACGCTTTGAGTGGAAAGGGCATGGAAACCATGGAAGGCTTCCCAGAAGAGGTGACATCTGGGACAACTTAGTTTTAAAAGAAGACTCTAGAGATCAGTGTTCCAGGAAGAGGAAGGAGCCTTGGCCCAGGTGCAAAGTGAGGATGGTCATTCCAGAAATAACAAGGGGTTCTTTTAAGGCCCAAGCAGAGAACACGATTCTTCTTTGTATCTTCTATTTCTGTGTGGAGACTTTCTATTTGTTCTTTTATTTCAAGCATGTTATAATTGCTCATTGAAGCATTTTTATGATAGATGTTTTAAAATCCTTGTCAGATAATTCTAAACTCTCTGTCATCTCAGTATCAGCGTCTGTTAATTACCTTTTCTCCTTCAAGTTGAGATTTCTGGTCCTTGGTATCACAAGTGATGTCAAGTTGTATCCTGGACGTCTTGGGTACTATGTTACAAAACTCCAGATCTTATTTCAGTGTCCTGTTTGGTGCTGGTCTGGTGGGGGGATTCCTCCTTACCAGGCGGGGGCGGAAGTCCCGGCCCTCCATTCAGCTGTTGACACCTGTTGGGGTGGGTGCCCCATTCCTGTTGGATAGAATGGAAGTTCAGGCCCCCTATTATCCCTGTGTTGATACTACCCTGGTGACATGTCATTCTAGGAGTCCCGAGGGCCCCAGCCTTCTTCAGTTTACCTTTCAGAGTCTTCTTAGGTTTTCTTTTCTTTTTTTAATTTTTTTTAACATTTATTCATTTTTGAGAGACAGAGCGCCACTGGGGGAGGGGCAGAGAGAGAGGGTGACACGGAATCCAAAGTGGGCTCCAGGCTCGGAGCTGTCAGCACAGAGCCCGATGCGGGGCTCGAACTCACGAACCGCAAGATCATGACCTGAGCTGGAGTCGGACGCTTCACCGACTGAGCCACCAGGTGCCCCACTTCTTATGTTTTCTATACACCATCCAGAATTTTTAGAAGCGCTTAGCCAGAGGAATAGGAAGCGGTACGTCCACTTTCATCTTGTCTGGAACTGGAAGTTCGTGCCAAAAATATGAAGTCAATCACTGGCCATGAGGCCTGCGTGGTAGGGAGGTTGTAGATGAGCTTCTCAGAGCCCTCTTACCCCCTTAAAAGTTCTTGAGGACTCCAAAAAGCTTTGGATTTTGAGCGTTACATCTATCAATAATCACTGTACCAGAAGCTAAAACCGGGAAATTTTGAAATTATTCAGTAATTCATTTAAAAGTGGTAATTTTCTCATTGTGTGAGTATATAAGTAACCTACATTTTAATGAAAAATAATGCATTTTCAAAAATAAAAGCACTTCGGGAGAAGAGGGGCACTGTTTTGCATTTTGGCACCTCTCTTCAATAACTGGCTTAAGAGAAGCCTCCTGATTCTCTTTCATGTTTCTGTATTCAATATGTTGTCATATTACACGTCATGTGGCCTCTGGAACACGGCGGTGTCTACACTTCAGAGAGGAGAAAAGTGAAAAAGGGCAAATCGCATCTTACTATTATCAGAGAAAATCGTTTCAACCCTAGAGACCCCTGGGAAATGTTTCAAGGTCCCTCAGGGGACCCTGGATTGCACTTCGAGAATTGCACTCTTTCTACGGCTGTGGCTGCTGAGCCCAGGAAACGGGGCTGGTATGAATGAGGAACAGAACTTTTCATTTTATTTCACTTTAATGAATTCAAATTTTAAAACTGAAACAGTATAATTTTTTGTTAAATATAATCTTACTGTTTTGGTAAGAATACATTTCACTTTAACCCTCGAAAAGTTGGCATCTGAATTGAGACGTGCCGTACGTATGAAACACCAGCCAGATTTTGAAGACTTTTGAAGAAAAGTGAAGGTGAGGGGCCTCTCATTAATAATTTGTTTACATTGGGTTTGTGTTGCTCTGGCAATTATTTTGAATACAGTGGGTTAAGTAAAATGTATTGGCAAGGTTGATTTCATTTGTATGTTTTAGGGTTTTTTGCTGCTGTTATTGCTCTTTTAGGGGTTTGTTTGCTACTTTTACTTTAAAAAATATTTATTTATTTATTTATTTATTTATTTATTTATTTATTTTGAGAGAGAGAGAGAGAGAGAGAGAGAGAGAGACTGGGGGTTGGGGGGAGGGACAAAGAGAGTGAGAAAGAATCTTAGGCAGGCTCTGCACTGTCAGTGCAGATCCCGATGCAGGGCTTGAACCTGAGAACCGTGAGATCATGACCCGAGCTGAAACCAAGGGTTGGATGCTTAACTGACGGAGCCATCCAGGTGCCCCTGTTTGTTTTATTTTTTTTTTTTAATGTGGCTACTATCAATTTAAAGCTACACGTATAGCTCATAGTAGGTTTCCACCTGGCAGTGCTGCTCTAGCTGAACCTGGGCAACGAAAGCTTTCTGTGCCATGTGAAGTTTATTCTTTATTGCCAAGGTAATGCGGAGCCATCGAAAGGTCCCAGGTAGGGCAGTGGCAGCAGCAGCAGATTTGCATTTTAGAAAGTTTGCTTTGGCAGCAGTGCGGCGTGTGGGTTGAAGGAGGAAGCAGCTAGGAGGTGATTTTACTGCTGAGGATAAGGGAAGCTTGGGGTCTGGAGAAATATACTAGAAAGACAAAATCAACTGGTATTGGTTCTTGGGTGTAGTGACGACACTGTGGGTCATACAGGAGAGTATCCTTATTCTTAGGAGATGCCTGCAGAAGTGTTTAAGGATGAAGTGTCCTATTAGCCACAACCAACTTTTAAGTCCTGTATATCCACATGGAAACATCGCACACATACACACAGTGCATATTTGTGAGGGAGGAAAGGCAAGTGGCATGTTAGTATTATTATGAAAAATATATGTAGATGGCAAAGGGAGGTGGGGAGAGAAGGCAAATGCGTTGTAAAACGTGAGTCACTGTGACTCTCAAAGTGATCTAGTAAATAAGGGATCATTTTACTTTTTTTAAAATCTTTCTGTATGTTTGAAATTGTCCAAAATGAAGAGATGGGGGGAAATGAAAAAAAAAAAAAAAACAAAAACCCTTAATGCATTGATTGGATGTGAGAGCGAGGGGAAAAGAGCAGGCAAGAATGATTTTCTGGTTTCTTGATTGACAATGGAGTGGACAAGGTTGTCATTCTTTTTTTTTTTAAGTTTATTTAATTATTTTGAGAGAGAGAGGGAGAGAGAGAGCATGTGTAGGGGAGGGGCAGAGAGAGACAGAGAGAGAGAATCCCACACAGGCTCCATGTTGTCAGCGCAGAGCCTGACGTGGGACTCGAACCCATGAACCATGAGATCGTGGCCTGAGCTGAAATCAGGAGTCAGATGTTTAACCGACTGAGCCACCCAGGTGCCTCAGTGGTTGCCATTCTTGAGATGGAAGCACAGAGAATACACGGGACTGTGGAAGGTCAGGATGAATCCAGTGTGGAATGTGTGCGCTTCAAGGTGCCTTGGGGACCCAACGGGCAAGGTACAAGCTTAAGTTTCTGAGAGGCAACGGTTCTAGAGACACAGACCTGCATGATTTGGAATCTAGACAGTAATTGAAGGTTTCTGACAGCAGTATAGTATCTAGGGTGTGTGGGGTGGGGAAATAGAAGAGAAAGAGGTGTGAGGACAGAACCCCAAGGGAACGCTAATGTTTAAGGGTCTGCAAAGGAGAATGGTGTTGTAGACAGCCTCCATGATGCCCCCCAGGATGGCCTCCTCATATTTGTACCCCCATTGGTCTGTGTGACACAGTCAAAAATGATGGTATGTCACTCCTGATATTAGGTTATAAAAGATACCGTGGCTTTCATTCAGGCTCATTCTTCTTGAATCACTTGCTTTGGAGGAGGCCATCTGTCATGTCACGAGCAGTGCTGTGCAGAAGTCCACGTGGCAAAGAACTGAAACCACCTGCCAACAGCCATGTGGAGCTGGGAAGAGCTTGGAAGAAAACATTCACAAATGAATGAATGAATGGATGGATGGTTGGATGGATGGATGAGACTGAAGTCTCTTGAGAAACCCTGAACCAGAACAACCCAGCTAAGCAGTTCCATCTGACTGAACTGCTCCCAAACTCCCGACCCTAAGAAACTACATGAGATAATCAGTGCTATTTTGAGTGGCTAAATTTGGGGTGATTTGTTATGCAACAACTGACAGCCAGCACTGAGGTCTCAGCGGAAACTTAGAAGAGTGGTCAAAGAGATATGAAAACTTTGAGACTAGGATAACACGAAGCCAGGGAAGAGAATCTTACATGGAGGAAGGTCTGGGATACAGTATCCAAATGCCACCAAGTGGAAGAGAAATGGACTTTTCAGCAAAGGGGTGGTTGGCAATCTTGGTGAAAGCAATCAGTAGGGTATAGGAGGGCAGAAACCAGGTGATAGTGGACTAAAGAGTAAATAATAATAAACGCTATAATCTTTCCGTTGTCACATTTAATTGGGGGGGGGGACCCTAGTGACAAGTATCATAATCCCCATTTCAGGGATGAGAAAGCCAATGTCACACTGCTGCTATGTGGTAAAAATCTGTCCCCCCACCCCTACACAAGGGAACTACTCAAGAATTCTGTCTAACTATATTCATTACTGTCTCTGGAAAGAGTTCTGCTAAACTCCATTTTGGTAACCTCATTCCATTGGTGGTTGTGTTCTTACATCCTTTATAATTTCGGTGCCCCCAGATGGCTGCCCAGCTGGGATAGAGGCTCCTTCTAGTCCTGCCTAAATCAGCCTTCCTGCCTTAGGTAAATCCTTGAGAAAAGAACTGACAAATTAAAATGAGTGAAAAGCCATTCTTCCATTCATTCCATCATTACTCTTTTGAGTTCTTTGAAAGAGCCTCAGCTACCGGGCCAGCCTTCTGAGATATGGATGGGCTACCAATGTGATGTTTTATATCTGAAGTTGGCACTCCACAAGCAGAAGAAAGTCTGCCTTATCTTCCTAGAGAGGGGGCCCCCACCCAAGGTTGAATAAAGCACAGCATCAACGAATGAAGCAATCAGAGTAATCACTCAGCAGTGATTAATAGCAATAACTCCCAGGTCTCACACATGAAGCTATAGATATGTAGCTATTTCTAGCCCCAACTCTGTTCTAATGTCTTTGACCTTCAGTCAATCAGTTCACTTTCCTGTGACCCATACCACCTCCGCCACTGAAAGGTTTCCTGAGAAAGGTTTGCCCTGTGAGAAGAACCCACCTCAGACCTGCTCGAGCTTTATTAAGTGACCGTGTAGTGTCTCGGTCAGTGTCCCTGACTTTGGACTCAGACAGGCTCCACTGGGATTCCAGTATCTGTGTGATTGCAAGTGGGTTTCACTTTTAACTTTTATTATTTCCAGGTTTCTCATCTGGGAAAAAAAAAAAAAAGAGGGATGATAATATTTACCTCTTAGCATTCCCCTAAGTATAGTAGGGAGAAAAAAATTGTCTGTAAAAATACGACCGCCCAACTTCCTCGTTCTAGTGTGGGGCAGGAACCACTTCAGAGGTGCTTGGGTCATCTGTTGAGGGAAATGCTTTGGTAAACCTGTGTGGCCAAGAAAAGCAGCTAAGCTCCCTCATGTTCACCTATCTCTACAGTTCCTTCTCCAACCCCAGATTGAGAATAGCCCAAAATGCAGAGATTTGCTCAAGAGAGATAAAGTACAGGACACCTGGGTGGCTCAGTTGGTTAAGTGTTTGATTCTTCAAGTCAGCTCAGGTCTTGATCTCAGGTTTTCGTCTCAGGGTCATGAGTTCAAGTCCCACATTGGGGTCCATGCTGAGCGTGAAGCCTACTTAAAAACAGAGAGGAGCAGAGAGCTGAATTTATTTGTGTAATAAAGTAGTAAGAAACTTATGTTTCCAGGGAGAGGTGGGGAACAGTAGAGAGAAAGAAAGAGAAGGGGAAAATGGCAGCCAGGTGGGAGGGCACCATGTGAGGGAGATGGGGAGCGTTGGTGTGGAGATTTCCAGCTCTTGCTTGTTCTAAGTGGTGTTACAACCATCATGTCTTGCTTCCGACCTCCTGTAGAAGTCTTCCACACAAAATGGCCCTATGTTCTTAGGGTTTCGGGGATAGAAGGAAGGAAGGAGCTCAGCTTGCTATGAGTGAGAGTGATGCGTCAAGCGAAAGACATTGTCAGGAGGCAGATACAAGAGGTTGAATTCAGCCAGAACAGGAATTCATAAGGAAAAGTGACCATGAAAATCTCATCCCGTCTCTCAAGAATCCTTGGAAATTTGGGGGCAGAACACAGACATTCCACAAAATTGGGTATGGGGACTGGGCTACGTCAAAAATACATGATCCAAGAAGGCTGGTAAAAATCAGATTACATAAGGATCAAATGAGAGAAGGTCCATAAAGCATAATTAGCTCAGAGCCCAGCTTGTGATAAGCACTGAACTACAGGTAGCTTCTTGTTATGATTTAGTGCGCAATTTCCTTCTTTCTTCACCCCTTTGAACTTCAAGGGCTCACAATCTACTTAAAAAGTACGATCTAGTCATTCATTCATTCTGCAAACATTTATCAAATTCCTTCTGTGTATCAGGTAAGTTAAATCATCTCAGGTAGCAGCGATGATCACAGCTAATGTTATGCAAGGCTCACTATGCGCCATGCGCTGTGCCAAAGGCCTTACCTGGCGCGTGTCGTGTATTCCTCACGACAGTCCTAGGGAAGGACGCTCCCACTTTACAAATGACACACTGAGGCACAGTAAAGTTAAGTGGCTTGCTCAGATTTCATAGCTAGCGGGGGGGGGGGGGGGCGGGGGGGGCGGAACCAAGGCTTGAACCCAGGCAGCCGGATTTCAGTGGACTATTTTAAGCTCTACGCTGTTTCTTTTTAATGTTTATTTATTTATTTTGAGAGAGAGAGAGAGTGCAAAGGAGGGGCAGAGAGAGAATCCCAAGCAGTGTCCGCACTGTCAGCACAGAGCCTGACACCGGGCTCAATGCCACGAACCGTGAGAACATGACCTGAGTCGAAACCAAGAGTTCGACTCTTGAGAACATGACCTGAGTCGAAACCAAGAGTCAGACGCTTCACCCACTGAACCACCCAGGCGCCCCTCCATGCTGTTTTTAAATGCAGTCGACCTGGGTGAGTTATGGCCTACGGAAGGGGGCGGGTAGAGATCACGAGGTAAGGGTCCTGGGGAGATAAGCCTACAAGTACTGGCAGGATTTTCTTGCCTCCTTTCTCCTCACCCCTTCTACTCCCTTTCTAGCTCTCAGCTCTCCAGATGGGGGTGACATCAGGATCCTCACACTTTTCGTGTGTTCGGAGCTGCTCATCAGCTCTGCGTTGTTCCCACCGTTAGCAAAGGGAAGGAGGAAAAGAAAGAGAAGGAAAAGACCCATTAAAGCAACCAATAGATAATTAGGAGCAGACTATTTTGCCATAATGCAGCACAACAGCAATAAATAAATCAATCACTTGGGGGGTGGGGAATGACTCGCCTATAATCAGCTATTAAAGGCTTGTACCGCTAATTAGTCTATTAATTAGAACTGTTCTCGCCCTTCCACACGTTATCAGCCTGCCAAGGCAAAGAAAACTCAGCCCCAGGGGCAGGAGATAAGAGAAGTAAGAAAGACGGAAGTAGCAGATTCAAACAGCTGGGCAAGTCTGTGTTTTAAAAGCACAGCTTAGTGCCCGGGGGCAAATCCACCTGCTAGTAAGAAAGGAACGTTTATCAAAAACCAAAGGGCTGTTGTCTTTGTTGAGCAGAAAGGGAAGAAACGATTTAATCTTTAAAGAGAAAAACCACCATAACCACACAAGGGGATCTGTGAAGGGCAGCTCCACTGGGTGTTCCCTGGGGCACTGGACACAGTGAGAAACACACTTGCTTAGCGCAAAGGCAGCGTTATCGGAGGCTCAGGAGCACGGCACTCTATCCCCTGATGCTCAAGTGTACTCATCTTGGGGAATTAACACATGTTGAGTGCCTACTATGTGCCAGGCACACCCCTTCTGTGCTTTATGCTTGCAACATCTTGTTTGCTGATTTCATTGACGTTCTTAGAATGCCCTACAGTTATTTCTAGGAGTTCTCAAAAAGAAGCCTCATTGGAGCCCTCACAGCTGTGGTCACCAAAAGACGGTTGTTCGGCTCTTCCTCTCCTGTTCTGACTCTCAGTGGTCTGCGCCCCCTGCCCACCCAGAGCCTGAAGAAGTCTCTCATCCATCACTGAGGCTGACTCAAAGGGCCTAGGGACTGACAAGGTCTTCTTCAACAGTTCATACAGGCTCTGAGCCTCACAGCTCTCTCCGTGTCCCCAGGAGGGGCGCAGTGGGGAGGACTGTGGCCTTCATACTCCTCCCCTCTCTTTTCCAGCGTCTCTGCTCCCCTCCGCCCTCCCCTAGTTACCAAACTGACATCCCCATGCACTCAAATGAAAAATAGCAGACACAGAGCGGGGTGTTGGAGGCAGGTGTCTCCACTCGCAACAGCCCACCGGCAGCTGCTAGGTTATCTTGTTTCATCCTTACAAAAGCCATGTGACAGGCTATTACCAATCCCATTTTGCAGAGCGGGGAAACTGTGGCTCGGAGAGGTTGAGTCACGCGGCCAGTCTTCCCGAGGCAGTGACAAAGCACTTAGCAAGACTTCAGTAAATATTTGCGCCGCAGACAGAATTGGAAACATGGAGGTGATGGAAGGTTTCCAGCTTTGGGGGACCTCAGAACTCTCAGGGGTCCAACTGCGTGGTAAAGGGGGGCTGTCAATTCGGACAACCCTCTAGAGTGGCAGAAGGGCCAGAGATGGAGAGTACGGGGTCAACCTCAAGGCCAATTGCTCCCTATCCCACTCCTTCCTGCCCTAATACTTGTCGTATAGCTCACTTTCTACCGGCAACCCTCCCCAAGAAACCCTTTCAGAAACGGTAAGCGGTGACACTGTCCTGCCTGATCCTCAGGGTGTCAATAGGTCTGTGTCCCAACAGTGCTTTCTGCTTTGTGGGTGAGAGGGAGGGGCAGTGGTGATGGATGTGTGGAGAGAGCCTGGGCTTAGGAGCCAGTGACCAGCGTCTATTCCCTGACAACTAGCTAGGTGACCTTAGGCAAATTGCTTTACATTATCCACCTTCAGTTTCCTCATATGCAAAATAGGAAATGTCAGCTGCCTACCCCCAAATGTTATTGCGAGGATCCAGTGCAGTAATACAACGCTACTATTATATATACAGAGAGAACTTCACAATTACAGAGTGCTTTCATATATATCTCTGCCAACCTTTAGATCCTCAACACCCTCAGGATTATTATCCCTATTTTTCAGTTGAGGAAATCAAAGACACAGAAGGATTGAAATTCACTTGAAAACAGTGAGCGGTGCTATTATTCAAAAGCAGAATGCCTGGCCCTACCACGTCTGACTTTCAGACCACGCAGCACCACGGCATTTGCCCCAGAGTCTCTCCTCTGGGGTATGTGTCATGTTCAAAGCTTTCATTCATTCAATAAATATTTGTTGCCTTTCTACATAGAGTCAGGTAGCGAGGACGCTTTGCAGAGCTCCTGGTACGGCAGAGAAGGCAGACCTCATATATGCGAGGAACAATACTGTGTGAGAAGGAGAGCGAGGACAGGTGATATAGGAGGAGACCTTAAGGAAATCTGAAGAGTGAGTAGGGCATAGCCTCATAAAAAGCCAGGGAAGGGCATTCTCAGCTCAAGGTGGGAAAGGGCATGGTGCTTGGGACTACTGAAGCATAAAAGGTAAGAGGGAAAGTGATGAGAGAGAGACTGGAAAGTCAGCTGAGTCCAGATTTTGAACGCTTAGCAAGCGAGTAGAGGAGTTTGGACTTTATCCTTAGGATAATGTGGAGCTACCTAAGGCTTTAAGCAGGGAAACGATTGGGAACCTAGGAAGATTTTTCTCGCTGGGATGTGGACACTAGATCTGAGTTGGGCAAGACTGGAGGCAGGTAGACCAGCTAGATGGGGACACATGCAGAAATTCAGGCAAGAAATAATGCTGGTCTGAGCTCCAGATGGGATCATAGGATGGAGAGAAGGGCAATCTTTGAAATAGATTTAGCAATCAAAACCAAGAAGTGGTGATTGATGGGGAATGTGCATGGAGAGGCAAGTGAGAGGAAAGAGTCAAGGATGACATTAGCTTGTGTGACTGGTGAATGGTGGTGTCCTTATTGGAAAAGGGGACATTAGGGGTAGAATATCTGCTTTCTATCAGGTATATTCTGCATGAACTTGTATCCCAACTTTGCCAAGAACCTCTAAATTATGGCTCTCTTGTCCAGAGGATGAGGAATGGGTGAAAAGATCCTGCCAACTTGAGAATTCCATTGGCCAGGCACTGAGGTGTGCACATGGTATATGTTGATGGTGCAGCCTCAGGAGGTGGAACAGCATCCAGTTCCTCTGGAGTAACAGGATTCATCTCCCTGGGTTTCCTGTGGGCCTTCTGTTCCTTCAACCCAACTTCCTTTTCTTTGGTTTTTAAGAGCTGTTTGTCAAGGGCAGACCGTATAAGGCATATTAGTAGTTGCCAAGGGGGAAACTGATCTTAAAAGAGTTTACTATCTAGAAGGACCAAGAAGACAACTAACTACGAAAATAACTACAGATCCATCCATGTGGATAGTATTAATGGGCATAAATGTCATAAAGAACATGCTCCCAGAAAGCCATTCCTTCTGAATGGGGAAAATCAGGGGAAAAGGTATCCGAGTGGGTCTTAAAGGAAAGATGGAATTTCTATAGGCAGAAATGTGAGATTGGGGGCAAAGGAGATATTCTAAAGGAGGAAACAGCATGATCAAAGATGGCAGCGGGTACAGGTAATCACCAGCTGGGAATCCTGCTGTCTTAGGGTGTCTGCAGAGACGGTTCTTAAACTGATGTTCAGGGCATTTTGAGAAGTCTGCGAATGCCCTGACTATCCAAAATTGCGTATGTATGCACATGGACTATTTTGGAGAGAGGGCCCACACCTCTCCTCCAATTCTCAGAAGGGGCTGGATCCGAGAAAAGTTTAGAAAACAGCACTCTAATTCTCCCGAATTAGAATTCACAGGTGGGCTGGAGGCGTGTGTGTGTGTGTGTGTGTGTGTGTGTGTGTGTGTGTGTGTGAAACAAGCACGGTTGGGAATGACCGGTGCATACCTGGGATCTCTCTGTAGGCCCAAGGAGGTCTTGGAATGCTAGCCTCACGAGCTTCCTGCCCTTTGCCACCCCCCGATTTCCCACCCCCATTTTACAAGAGCAGTCACCACTGGCACCAGGGTCTCCACTGCCCTAGGAGAAATAAAGGAGGCAAGGACCAAGGAGCAGGGGGGAAGAATTCGGGAATCATGCAAAAACTCTGAATCGCCTTTGGAGACAGGCTGGGAGGGGAGTCGTTCCGCCCTAAATCTGGAGACAGTCAGTGGGCCCCGCAGGTCCCCCCCCCACCGCCCCACAACAAGGCTTCGGTCAAATTCTGGGAATTTCCCAACCCGTCGGCAGGGCTGCGGCAGATTTTCCCGGACGCGAGCGTGCCGTGCCCGCAGCGGCCGCTGGGTGGCGCGGCGCCGGGCACCGAGCGTGGGAAGCGCGGGCGCGCGGGCGGGCTGAGCTCACACTCCCGGGAAGCGGCCGCGGCGGAGCCGGGGTCCGCAGCGGCTGCGCGTCGCGCGCCTCCCGCCGGGCGCTCGGGGGCTGCGAGGTGGGCTGAGCGGTCCCCCGGGAGGGAGGAGGCCGGCCGGAGGTGAGAGCGGGACCCCGTCAGGGTGTCGGGGAGTGGAGGAGGTGGGGGGGGGGGGGAGTCACAGCGCGCCAGGCCTGCGGACGCTGTCCGAGGGCCCCGGGGCAGGGAGGGGGTCCCCGGGGGCGATGCCGGGCGAGGGGGGGTGGGCTGGCCGTGCTCGGCTCGCGCCCCACCCCCGCTGCGGCTCGGCCTCCGGGTGCTGCTGCCCTGGCCGCGTGGGTAGGAGCGGATCGCGGCCCGAGCAGCCCCGGTCGGCCCCCGGGCTCTGGGGCCAGGGCTGGCTGGGCGGGGGAGGTGGCGGAGCAGCCCCCTGGCCCCGGCGCGGCAGCCCCTGCCCACTCCCACCTTGCGTTTCTCCGCTCCGCAGTGGGCGTGGTGCCCCTTTGCTGCAGAGGGGGCGCCCGGAGTTGAGGAAGGCAGTGGGGGAGGGAGAGCGCAGAGACAGGTGGTTGAGGGGGCGAGGGCTGGTGCGCCGAGGCTCGTGATATTAATGCGTATTTCTTTCTCCCCCCTTCCTCAGGGGGCGCGGAGGTGCGTGTGGAGGAGGCGGCGGGAAGGCCAGAGGCATGGCTCGGGAGAGAGGGCAGGCTGCCGGAGGTGCCACTGGGCTCCGGCTCCGATCAGCCCCCCCACCCCCACCCCCCAAATTAATAAAGTGGGTGAGGTGGTGAGTGAGGGTGGAGGAGTTTGATGAACACCTGGCCCCGAACTGCCCCGAACTGCCCCCAGCCGGCCGCCTGGCTCCCGCGTGCATATCCGGGAGCCGCATACTCTGAGCACTCTGCAGAGGCCGGGGTGGTGGGGGGTTTGGTGAGAAAGCCCTCGGTTGAAGGAGCTGCAGCAACTGAGTCAGCTCCAGAGATAGGGGTTTTGGGGGGCGGGAGGTGAGGGGAAGTCTCCAGGCCTACAGCCCGTGTTCATAAGTGGTGGGAGGTGGGGTCTGTAGGGAAACAGGGTAATGTCCTTAGGACTCCCCCCCCCCCCCCTTCCAGCTTTGTTCAGAGCCACAGACCAAAATTCCGGATTCGGCGTTTGCCACATGTGCTTATTTCTTTTTTCTTTCCCTTTCGGTTTATTTTGTTTTGTTTTTGTTTTTGTTTTTTGTTTTGTTTTGTTTTTGGGGTTTTTGGGGGGGGTTTTTGGTTTTTGGTTTTTTTGTTTGTTTTTTTTTTTGTTTGTTTGTTTAGAGGAACTGCAAATGACAGAGCAGAGGGACGGCTGGCCCAGCCAATCCTGGAGCTGCTGCAGCACTTGTTCCCCAAACAAACACGTTCTGGTGCAAGGACAGAGAGGAGGGGGCTGCTGGCTCACGCGCCCCCCCGGGGACCACAGCCCCCTTGCTGCTCCCGTGTGGGAAGGACAGCCCGGCACCTTGGGCCACACGGACGGAGGCTGCCCTGGGCCAGGGTGAGTGATGATGGTGCTGCAGCCCCTCCCTGCTGCCCAGCGTGGGAAGAAGAATGCAGAGCCAGGCAAGTCTCTCTCTGTGTCCTCTGGGGTGGAAGAAGCGGGTATAGACAGGGCCGGGGCAGCCAGCTTTGGCGTTGGTGGTGAAAGCCTTTACCTCCAGCCCCTTGGGTTTGGTTCCACCCCTGGCCTGTCCCTGGCACTCAACAACCGTGGCTATGTGCTTATTGGTGCCACCATGTTATATAACGCTTATATAATCTCCCAGGGCAAGCGCTGTGTCTCCGCTCTCGGGTCACGCCGACACTGTGTCCCTGTGGGAGGCAGGATCTGTGGAAGCTTTGGGGTGGACCTTCTCCTCCACTTGGCTCCTCCTCCCGATCCCCGGCGTAGGAGGGAGGGATGGGAGAACTGGGACCCATCCACACCAGCTGTCTGGGGCTCAGAAAGAGGAGTTGACTGGGCGGCCTCCTCACCTTCTTGCTTCTCTAGGCCCCCTTGTCCAGAGAACTGTCTGGTGGAGTGGATGCCCTTCTTGCGTTTTGAGGTCAGCATTGGTCCTTGGGGCCCCCTGGCATGGCCGATGGTTGTGGGGAGATGACCCCTAGGATGTGACAGAAGAATACGCGGTACATAGGGTTGGACAGAGAGAGGCAGAGATTAACTCTGCTTTGAGGTTTATGAGCAGAAGTGATTAGAAGGATGGTAGTGGCCTTAGGAGAAATTTGGAGCAGGCCTAGGAGCTAGGGGATGGTCAGGGAAGGGTGTACAGGGAAGTGGATCAGACAGCAAAGATAAACATGGTGTTCTTTTACTGTACTCTCCACTGGGCTGTCCCTGGTTACCAGGGCAACAGAAGCAGTGATGAAAATCATGCCTTTCGTTCAGTGGAAAAATCTAGCTCCTCCTCCCGCCTCTTCCTTCTCTAATCGCCTGCGACCCATTGGGAGGTTGATGGCTCCAGGGATCAGAGACCCCAGTGTATCCCCATCAGGCCCCCCATTCCCCAGTGTTTTAATCATCTTGCCCCTTCCAGCATCCCTTATCTCCCCCAGAGCTCGGCAGTTGCGCAGGAGTTGGAGTGGAAGGAGGGGGAAGGGCACGGACGTCATTGCAGGGCAGGGCGAGCAGAGCGTGGGCAGAGACGTGGATGCAGGAATGACTGGCGCACGAGGAGGGTCGGGCACTGATCAGCTAGATGGCGCTTGTTTCTGGGGTGGTAGGACCTGGGGGTGGGAATAGTGGGTGAGGGCCCGCAGAGCCTGGCAGGCTAGGCTTCCCATAAATAGGGAATAGAAGGGCCTCAAGGTCTTTTTTGGGGTCTCAGCTCCCGATGAAAACCAGGGTTCATTCATTTAGCAGGAACTGGGTTCCTACCACGTTCGGTAAGGTTCTGGGAGCTGGGGGGACAGGACTGGCCCTTGACCTTGGAGAAATTGCAGTGGATAGGAGGAAGGTGGGTATATAGGGGAAGATCAGCCTGGCTTTGTTACAAGCCTGGAATCTGGGACTCCAGGCGAGGAGACTGGTGGGGTTCCAGACTGGAAGTGATGGATTAGGGTGGAGCCTGAGGGAATGCAGAGGGAAGAGTCTTTCAGAGAGCCACTTTGGCTTGTGGCTAGGTCGTGGGGAAGAGAAGGTGCTAAAATTTTGAGCCTTAGCGATTGGCAGAAAAGCCCAGATTCAGGCTTCTTTACAGGAACATCATGTTTGATTTGATGTTAGGCGACCTGCCTTCAAGACCACGGCCGTCCAAATTGAAATGTTTATGGTCAGGCAAATAAAGTTTGCAGTGGAAGCCAATTCTGGGAAGAGAACTTATAGGAAATTGCATTACCAAACCTCGAAGGTGTAGGTCGCTGAGAACGTATGCAGGGAGAGTGAGCCCAGGGCCCTGGGCATCGGCCTAGAATTGGGCGAGGCTGTATATCTTGTACCTGTTTATGATCCCAGCGCCCGCCCAGACTGCTGGACCTGTTTCTGCTAATGAACACACACGTCTTCTATCAAACCACACCCCTTTTTGAAGTTCAGGTTTCTGTTTAAGTTTCCTTCTCCCTAGTAACTATGTCCAGGAGGCTCTGTCCTGGAAAGATAGGTATATACGCTTACTTCTCCACTCGTTCTCCTTGACCTTTGCTGTGCCATTCACTTATAGATTACTGAGAGGCCCCAGGTTGTGCCTGCTATAGCCACGAGCCATCGGTCTTTAATTAGCCTCCACCAGCAAGACTGTTTGTTCTGGTTCCTTCCCAGTCATCACTCTAGAGGAGTAAGAGCACTGCACAGAGCGTCAGGAGGCTTCTGCCAGCTACGTGGTCTCGGGTGAGGCACTTCCGTTTCCAGGACTTAGTGCCTAGTCTGAGCGGTCTGGTTTCTTCCATGTCCAAAGCCTTCGGATTTGACATCCAAAGCTTTCTCCACCTCTTCCCAGGTTTCTGGTGCCGGGCAGGCGTTTTGACCGAGCTGCGCAGATTTCTCTGATGCTCTGTGGGAAGGAGTAGCAGAAATGGAGGCCTGCTCTCTAGGGTAGACCCCTGTCTCCAAAGTGGGTGGGCGCCCTCCAGAGGGAGTGTGGCCCTTGTCCCTCTTGGGAATGTGGAAATGCGGGAAGAGCAGGTTTTCCCAGTCACCAAGCAGTTGGCAGGCTACAGCCCATAGGTCAGATGCCGGCTTTTGTAAATAAAGTTTTATTGGAACCCAGACGTGCCCATTGTTTATGTATCGTCTATGGCTGCTTTCCCGCTAGGTTGGTATAGTTGAGTGGTGCAACAAAAACCACATGACCCGCAGTCCCGAAATACACTGTCCTGCCCTCTACGAAAAACTGTGCCGTAGACCAACAGAGTGCTTAGATCTCCACTGAGATGCTTAGTTGTGGCCATTTCAGAGTCCTATGGTTCTTGAAGAGTCTGCATCGGGCCTTACTGTGTTATCCCATGAGAGGGTGATATGGCAGTTGAGATAGTAGATTACTGGAATCAACCCAAAGATAGCCACCCTGTATCTGGGAAATCCCTTTCATTTTCATATTTCATATTTCCCTCGATGCCTTTGATTTTCACTTCCAGCCTCACAGCCCCTTGTAGTGCCAGGGCCCTTCGAGATGCATTTGCAGAGAGCCTGCAGCCGAGCCTAGTTTGTCTGCCTGAGCCTGGCACTCATCCACTCTGTCAGAACAAGGCCCTCTGGCTTGGGGTTCGTAGGGTGTGCATCTGTGCTGGCTTGGGTCCGGAATTAGCATTCAGGGCTCTTGCGGCCAACACTTACGGTGTCCTCTTGTGTCCAGGTTTCCACCCTTTTGACCCGGTCCTCAAACCAGAGTCTTGGTGAAATTCTTGGTTAGGAACAGGACAAGCCATCCCCCTCCCCCCTCCCTACTACAGGACAGCCGCACAGCAGTTGCATCACTGCTGGTCTGTGTTGGGATAGGAAGTGAGACACTCTCGTGGCCAGAGGAAACCACGTCCTGGGAATGGCGTTGGGGGGTGGGGGTGACTGAGGTTTATTCCCATTGCAGCTGGAAGGGAGGAGGCTGGCAGTGGGAGGAGGGAGCAGACAACCCAGAATAGCAAGCCAGAAGCTGAGCATACTCAGAGCTGCTTTTAGCCGGTACTGGTAAGCCTGGCCCTGGGAGTCTTCCTTCACACCTCCCTCCGCACATTGTCCCCAGAGGCTGGCTCTCTGACTGTTCTCATCCCCCCAAGAAAGAAAAAAAGAAAGGGTCCTCGTCAAAAGCCCTCTCTAAATTACCTTTCATTTGTAGAGCTTAGGGTGACCCTGTCCTGCTTGGACTTGACCCGATGTTGACCCTGGTGCACTGACTTGGGGAAATATTTGTTTCCAGATATTTATTAAGGGTCTGTTATGCGTGGGGCACTGTATGAAGCTCAGAGGCTGCCAAGGCAAAGAAAGGATTCACAGTCTGGTCTGAAAGGCACAGGGACCGTTGAACCCATTTCAATATGATCTGCACTGGAATCTAGGCTTCTAGAGAGCGTATCCATATCTGTCTTGTTCATTGCTGTCATCCTGGCATGGGGTACCGTGCTTGACACACTTGTAGGTGTGCACGTGCTTAATTGGGTGACCCGTCCTGATTTGGTGCGTCCCGGAAGTGTGCGGGAGGTATCTGAGTAGGCAAGTGGAGGAAGAGGGGAGCTCACGGCAGCGAGCGTGGCCGGTTTGGGGGAAGACGGGATGTTCCTGGGCCTCCTGGTGGTGTGGGTGCAGTTAAGGAAAGAGGGAACGCCCTGTGGGAATGGGAATCCTTGGGCCTCAGGGGACCATGGGAAGGGAGGAGAATGACCTAGGACAAGGTGGCAGGACAGCGGCAGCCCACACCATTGGAGAAAGCAGAGGGTGGGGGGGGGGGGGGAAAGGAGAACCAGCCGGTGGCGGGGAAGGGGAAGACTGGGGAGGGAGAGTGGGAACTGTGAGAGAAAGCACGGCCGAGTCTCCAGGCCCAGGGTGAAAGCAGAGCTGAAGCAGGTGAGTCCCAGATGCACACGATGGCAGTGACAGAAAAGACACGTCTCAGCCCCATTCTGTGGCTCTTCAAAAGACCGTGTCCGGGTACGGCCCCCATGATACCACATTTCTCTGCAGTGGGGCAGATGTGGGGAAATTAGCTGTAGTTTGAGATGATGGTTACCCTCTAAAATTCTTACTATGGAAATTGCACACGTATGTGAAGATACAGCTAGTGTGAGAACATCCCACATTCCTGTCACTCAGCTTTAACACGTAATCAACATGTAGCCTGATTTTATTTGTACCCCACTCACCTATTCTTTATTTCTCTCTTGTGTGTGTGTGTGTGTGTGTATATATATATATATATATATATATATATATATATATTTGTTGTTGTTTTGTTTTGTTTTTACAGCAGATCCCAAACATCATGTTCCATCCATAAATTCTCCAGTGTGGCTCTCTTAAAGCATAACCCAGTCGTCGTATCCCCCTGAAATATCACTGGTCTCCCCCCCCACCCCCCGCCCGTGTTTACGTTTCCCTGCTGGTCTCAGGTTTTTAACAGTTTTGTTTGAATCCAGTTCCAAACAAGATCCACACATCTCATTTAGTTGATGATTAATCTCACGTTGTCTGTTAATAAAGATTATGGGCATGCTTAAAATAATTTATGTTTTGCAGTTCTGCCTTTTAGATTTATTTAGCTGCCCTGTTCTGTCTCCCTTCAGCTGCCATCAACAGCTTTCCTGAGTTCTGTTGAACTGTGTTGTGATTCCTGAGCGTACTTCATTATTCTTCTTGTCTTTTTGTCTTTGTGGTTTAATATAACTAGTCATTTATTCCCTCCTTCAGTAAGTGCTTCTGGACAGCCTGCTTCGTGCCAGGCGCTCTGCCGGGCTCTGAGCATGCAGCTGTGGAAAGAGAACGTCCTGGGAGCTTACAGTCCAACCACATGAGAGCGGTTTGGGTCCACCTGTTGTCTCTTGCCCCACGTGTTCACCCCAGCTGAGTTGGGTGACCACGAGGTCACTTGTGTGCTGTCAGATCTGCTGTGTTCTAGGGCTTGGTATTCGTGTTCTTGTGTGGTCACTTATGTGGCTGATAAGAAGTGCTTCTAGAACTATCCAAGAAGTCGGGTATGTTTCCTGTGGGAGGCATCTTTCATAGCCATGTGACCGGGAGTCTAGGAGTATCGCCGACGGACTTGGCGTGGATCCGTGAACACTTGTGGCCTTGAGTCTTTATCTCTAAGCAAGTTAAAATGGAGAGGCTGCTTTCCCTGGGGGGTGGTAGAGAGGCCGAATGAAACATCTGAAAGGTGCTCTGAAATGTTGAAGGGCTCAGCAGATACCAAGTGGTGCCGACACGTTCTTTGAGCAGGTTGGCTGTTTCTGTGACTCTCTGAAGGTCAGGCTGCTTGGGGACTTTTGTCCAGTCTGATGAGGTCACCTGCCTAGGTAGGTTCACTTTCCCAGTTTTCTCTTCTTTGCCGCACAGTCGAGTCCTGGCTAGCCTTGCTGTCTGAGGAGCAGACTCTGATGCTACTGTTCGGGTCTGTCTTGCTAATAAAGCTATTAACTTATGTGCATCTCTCTGTGTAAGTAATAATCAGACCTGTGTTGGGTCCCTGTGACCCTCTGATTTTGAGAACGGTCTGTGATTCTTGTATTTTTTTCTTCCATTTGCAGTTTGGATGCAGCTACGCTGCGGTTCACGAATTAGCATCTGAGCCTTTAAGAAAAAAATCTTCGTTAATGAATTAAATGTATTCCCAGATATAAAGACTAGTATTCTTTTACCTCTCCTAGATATTTTATCGTATACTTAAGATAATAGTACAGAGTATATTAAATATACTATGATATATATAATTCCTGTCACTGAAGGATTCATAGGTTAGAGTTTGAGAATACTTTTTTATTATTTCCAATTAAGCAGTCTTTAATTATTTTGATCGTATGGCTATGTTGGTTAAAATTTTTGAACGGATCGCTGTGTGTGTGTGTTTATAATTTCTATACAGTATGCCGTTGCCATACTAATACGTTATATATGTTATAAAATACAAAATAAAAAGAAATTTTTTAATGTTTATTTTGAGAGAGAGAGAGAGAAAGAGGGAAACACAGAATCCGAAGCAGGCTCCAGGCTCGGAGCTGTCAGTACAGAGCCCAAGGCAGGGCTCGAACTCACGAACTGTGAGATCATGACCTGAGCCAAAGTCGGATGCTCAACCGACCGAGCCACCCAGACGCCCCCAAAATAAAAAGAATTAAAGGAAGTTGTGCTGCAGTGTATTCTCTGCCTTCCTCCAGCATGAACCATTCCTGGTCCTGGTGGAGGGCAGCTCACACTCCGTCCCCACCCCTTCACATGTTCAGGGCATTACTGCTCTCGGCAGAGCTTCCCTCTCCCCCTGGCATTGCCAGTTGTGCGCCCTTTCTACTGGATTGCTTCCATGTGCTGTTCTTTCTGTCTTCTTTGACTCCAACCCTTCCTGTTCCTGCCCCTTTCTCTGTCCCCAGAGAGTCTTTGGTCCTTGCACCGTTCACTTCCTCTCTTGATTCCCCCCAACTCTGGGTGAAAGTGGTCTTGATGAAGCCAGCCGTGACCACCATGCTTCTAAATCTAGCCCTGGCTTCTTTGTCTCAGTCCTAGCAGCTCCGGCAGTTGGGCACATCTGGTCGGACCCTTTCCCTCAAAGCGCTTTCTTCCCTTGGCTCCCAGGCCATGAATCTCTGGTTTTGTGCCTGTCTCATTGGCTGTTCTTTTGTGGCATCTCTTCTCTTGACCTCGAAACATGTGCCCATTCCTCTCTATCTTCTGTTTCTCTCTGTCACCCTCTCCCAACCCATGGCTTGAAATACAATCTGCATGAATGATTTCTAGAATTTGCTTCAAAGTAATCCTGGGAGATAGACAAGATTGACCATGAGTTGTTAACAGCTAGATCTGGGTGATGTGTACCTAGGGGTTCCTTGTACTGTTCCTTCTGGGTTTTTTTTTTGTTGTTGTTGTTTGGAATTTTCCATAATAAAAAGTTTAAAAAATCTATAGGCTAGTGACCCCCCCCATTATTTGTCTGAAGCCCAGCCCTTCTCCTGAAGTATAGAGCTGTGTGCGTATCCATCTGCCTACTTAACCTTTTAACTTGGATGTTAGTAGGCATTTCATGCTTACAAGTCCAAAACTGAACTCCTGATTTTCCCACTCAAATATATTCTTCCTGTGGTTTCCCGTCTTGGTTATGGGAATGCCATCCTTCCAGTGGCTCATGCGGAATACCTATGGTCATGCTTGACTTAGCTCTTTCTCGTACATTTCTCATTCAGTCCATCAGCAACTCTTGTTGACTCTACCTGCAAATATATCTAGAATGTGACCCATGAGAACTGCTTCTGCTGTCTTCGCTGTTGTGCAAGCCACCATCATTTGTCACCTGTTTCTTCTTTGCCCCTTACAGGCTATATAATCCTCAGTAGGCAGAAGGATCCCATGATGCAGAAGCCACATCATGCCCTGCCATGCTCAAACTCCGCAGTAGCTCCTTGTCTTGCTCAGCGAAAGCCATGGTTGTTGGTGTGGTGTAGAGGACCCCGTAGCTTATAAACACTGTCCAACAGAAATATAATGTGAGTTACGCACGGGAGCCACACGTGTAATTTGACATTTTCCAGTAGCTGAATTGGAAAAGGAAAAGGAAACAGGTGAAATTCATTTTAATAATTAACCCGCGGGGCGCCTGAGTGGCTCAGTCGGTTAAGCGTCCGACTTTGGCTCGGGTCATGATCTCGCCGTTCGTGAGTTCGAGTGCCGCGTCAGGCTCTGTGCTGACAGCTCCGAGCCTGGGGCCTGCTTCGGATTCTGTGTCTAAACTCTCTCTCTGCCCCTCCCCCACTCGCGCTCTGTCTCTCTCTGTCAAAAATGAATAAACGCTAAAAAAAATTAAAACAATTAATTAACCCGGTGTGTCAAAAATACTTGCACTTCTGGTAGATATTACAGGGTTATTCGCACGAAGTCACACTCATGGCACATCTCAGTTTGGATTAGCTCTGTTTCTTGGGCTCCACAGCCTCCCGTGGCGAGTGGCTCCCGTGTTGGAAATGCACGCCTCCGTGATCTTCTGTGTCCTTATCTCCTACTGGCTCTTCCTTCTTTGACTTTGTTCTGGCCGCACTGGCCTTTTTGCGGCCCCTCAGATAAACTAGGCATTTCCTGTTCTAGGTCCTTCTATTTGGGACGCTTTTTCCCAGATAGCCCTGCGGCAGAGTCTTACTTCCTTTGGGCCTGTGACCAGATACCCCCCTTGCGGTGCCCACTCCGCACCCACACGTTTGTTGGCGCCTCCCGTATCCCTACCCTCCGGTGTTTTCTCCCGAGCACCATCACCACTTAACACACTGTAATATTTCTGTTACTTCGTGTATTTTCCCTCTCTCCCTGCTGGAATCTGAGCTCCACGAGAGCAGGGACTTTTGTCACTTTCGTTCACTGCTGTATTTCCACAGCATGGAACAGTGCCTGGCACGTGTAAGAGATAGGTGGATGTGGTTGAAGAATTAAACGGGATGAGTGATCAAGGAGGATTCTTTTTTAGCAAGCACCGTTCGGTTGAGTGCACGTCACCGTGTGGTGTCATATTTTTGCAGCGTAGCCGTTTGAAGGCCTAGTTGAAGTCAGGGTATTTTGAAAGAGACCCCTTTATAAAGAGGCGATCATGGGTGCAACTTACAACATAAATGGATTCAAGACCCCTGAAACGCTGCATTTCATTCATTTCCTTGGGTCATTTTAAACCCAGCTTGAACATCCTGCTGCAAGGGTGTGCGTAGGTACGGCATTTTGGAGATGACGTCCTTACCTTGAACGCGGTAACGTCGTCACATAATGGTGGAAACGATTTCCAAACGCCTGCTTTTAAGATGTTCTTTCTGTGACGTAAGTCTCTTTCAAAAAGTAAAGGTTTTCTTACCCAGTTTTTAAATGTCACCTTTACCTTGAAGGGACAGATTAAATATTTGTTTAAAAACATTCATTAAGTGACATTCTACCGACAGGCGCTCCCTGCAGAAGAGGTCAGCAGATTTCGGAGCTGTGATGTTTTCTGCTTGAAAAAAAATACGTGTGATTCCTCGTTAAGTTGAGCACCTCTTTCAGGGACTCTGCCGTGAGATAAGCAGTGACTGTGTGGTCAGATGATTTGTAGCCCTCACCCTCTCATTACAGAGGGCTGTTATTTGTTGTATGGAGGATGGTACCCTTAAATTTGCTTCCCCAGGTACATGTAAACTGTATGAGAGTACACAGTCAGCTGGGGGTACCACTATCCATTCTTTTGTGTTCGGATCTCCTACTCAGGCACAGGATGCCCCCTGGACCTTTAAGTGACAGTGACCACCGGGCACACAAATTGAAAGAATTCACTGGTGTCAATTCACATGTCAAAGAACAATAAGATTTAATTCCCTATTTTCAAATAAAAGGAAATACAGACATCCTAATCACTTCTTCTTCGTCCTGATGGATCTTGTACTTGCCTCATCCAACACGGTTGTTGGATTGTTGGTTCTTCTGTATTAACCTTGTCTCTATAACTCTCATCCAGTTGAGGACTGGGTCTCCTCTTTTTTGTTGCTCCTGGTACCTAACAGGGCTGGGTTTCACCAGTATCTACGGACTGAACGGTGTTGGGGAATAGATCATTCTCTGACCTCAGCACCTTTGTTGGACGGCAAAGTCCGGTATCCAGATGTCTTTGGTAGCTGCTACAGCCATTTCTTTAACAGTATCACAGGCATTGGTGGCATTAGGGAGAACAGCAGTGTAGTTGATGCTTGATGAGTCTTGATGCCTCGTCTGGTTCTGACAGGTAGCAAAAGTGGCAGCTGCGTGAGGCACCGCCGTGCTGTGCGGTAGATGGCTGTGCTCAGGTGCTGCTCTGGAAGTGGGCTGGCAGAGGTTGCTGGAAAAGATGGCCAGGGTAGCTGGAGTAGCCAGCTGTCTTCTTAAAGCGTGGTGATACGTCTTTAAAGCATCGTGGGATGTCTTCCTTCAGCTCACCTAGATGCTGAAAATGTCTGTGCAGGTCTGCTCTTCATCCGTGTTGACAGTCTAGGAGGTATGTCAGCTGGATGTGTTCGCTTGGAGTTGACTTTCCGACTGCTGTGACCAGAAACGCAATTTAAAAGATGAGCGGCTGGAAGGAGAGCCGCAGACCGTCTCAAGAACAGAGGCCCTCGGTATTTTCTGCTGCGTGGGCCACCTCTCGTGTTCCCTGGACCCCACATTGGCGAGCAAGGCTTGTCCCCGGCGGATCGGTCTTCGCTACTTAGATAACTCACTGCTCCGTCGACATCTGTTCATTGATGCACATCTGTACAGGGCCTCCTGGGTGAAAGAGTCTACCGTTCCGAATGGAGTGGGGTGGGAATGGGACAGGAAGGAATATGCCAGCGTGAATGGGACAGGGTCTCTGTCCTCAGGGAGCTAATGGTTAGTGAAGGTGCCAGGCACCCATGCTAAAAATACAAGACGAACATAAAAGGGATGTGAACGGAGTACAAGAAGGGGATTTATTAGCCAGAGGGGGCGGTTGGGAATTGGAAGATGTCTCTTGGAACATGAGGAAGAAGATCTTGTCCATCTTGCTCTTAGCTGAATCCTCGGAGGTGCTTCGTTCCTGTCAGGTGCTCAGTAATTACGTATGTGTTAATTGTTGGGTATTGAAGGAGTAGGCCTTCACCCGAAGAGGCAGTGCAAAGGCCCGGGGGTCAAGGAAGAAATGACTGCTTGGGAGAAAGTAGTTGGTGTGCTCTGAGGAGGTGTATGTGGCAGAAAGTGGGCCTCCGTGTTGCAGAGTTAAGGGCAGTCTCCGGAGGGCCTCTACCAACTTCCTAGGAATTTGGTGGTGGTGGTTCTTAAGCTCTTTTGCACCAGTACTCATTGGGAGTTGCATGCAAATGAGTCTCTTTCTCCAAGAAAAAAAATATCATAACAGCACGTGGTCTGGCCTATGCCGTCAGAGAACTCACAGATCCCAGGTTACAATACCGTGCTGTCAGCCGGGGGTCTGTCCGGGCTCTTGCTGAGGTCTCATCATGGGTAGGAGGCACTTGTTTTTCCCTTGATGCACACATTCCAGGTTTTCAGGGCACCGATGGGCGGCAGGCCTAGTCGTGACCCCAATGAGCTCAGGGAAGCCGTGGAGAAGAGGGGAGAGGTCTCTCTTGTGCACTGATGTAAATGGAGAGATCCAGCGTTTCTTCCATTTAGCAGAGGACAACAAGAAGTGTACCTGGGAAAAAAATCGGGGGAAAAAATGAACCCTTATAACTTACTAATTTGGACTATGGGATGCTTATGCTAACTTTTTTTCTGTGACGCGGCTTCCAACGCAGACACCCGGCCAAGCAGTAATTACAGATATAGAGAGGCAGTGTTTGCATTTTTTGGGAACAGCGATTGCGGAAGGGAGTCATTAGAGTTTCATGTTACCATGGTACAAGGTCCAAAGAGCTCCTTAGCTGTCCCGATCCATCCGCGAGCTGCCTGGAGGAGGAGGTGGTGAGATTTCACGGGCTGCTTGAAAAAGCTGAAAGACTGGGCTGGGGGTAGTTTGAAATTGGATTGTTCTGTTCTCCTTGTCATAAAAAATTCCTGTAAAGAGAGTATCTGTGTACCTTCAGTTAAAAAATAAATTAATCAGACTTCCCGTCTGCCAGGAGTTTGTAGTGTATCTGATACACAGATAGGATATTTGGAGATTTGAAAAACCCGACGTGGGCAGCACGGTGTTGACTTTTCTGCCTGTGCGTGTCGTAGGAAGTTCGTCCCGCGGAGGTGCGGTGAGGCCCTGCTTCGTTCTGGTGAACAAGGTTGATTGAAGACCAGCCCTGTGCGTGGCCATGCTTGATGCTGGCCAGCAACGGAAGGAACCATCAGAGGTGGAAGGGGAGCGCCCTTGAGCTCCCGCATCCAGAGCAAAGCAAGGAGCAGGGTCGGGGACCCTTGGGAACAGCCATTGCTCGATGCAAGCTCTTCCTCCCCTCTACTCCCCCCCCTTCCTCCCCATTCATGTGCTTAGCGGGATTTTGCTTTGTGAAGAGGTTAGTCTGTGAGTGAGTTTTACGTTTTTGGGGGGGCTCCTGGGTGGCTCAGTTGGTTGAGCGTCTCACTCTTGATTTCAGCTCAGGTCATGAACCCAGGGTCGTGGGATCGAGCCCCGAATCGGGCTCCCTTGAGCGTGGAGCCTGCTTAAGATTTTTCTCTCTTTCTCTCTCTACCCCTCTCCCCTGCTCACACTCTCTGTCTAAAATACAGTACAATACAATACGATATTTTTTTCAAGAAGAGGCCCTCCTGTTTTTCCCAGAGTTGTGTTCAGACTTCAAATCCAGACACTTTAATGGGGAGTAAAATCAGTTTAATGGGTTGAGACCAACGTTTTTTTTTTTTAAAGGTCATAATAGAAAATATTAGACTGCATGGAATGTGGTAAAGAGGAGTATGATTTTGTGAAGGTTTGTTTCAGTTTTATACATTTCATATTTATGTATAAGTACATAGTATTATATGCTTACATATCTGTGTCTCAGAAAGTTCACATGTAGTATACAGGGTCACCTTGTAAACTTTATTTCTTACTGTGGGTCAGGGTCCAAAAAGTTCAAGAAATGGTCCTGGAGGGATTTCTCAGCTCTTAGGGTAGACAGTGGGTTCCAGCCGCTTCCCTGGAGGCCATCTCTATGGTGACAGATGTGTGAGAGGGCTTTTTTTTTTTTTTTTTTTTTTTTTTTTTTAAAGAGCAGCAGATTCAGGCTCCCACAGTGTGATCTGGGCTTGTCTGTGGCTGCTCACCCACCCCTGCCCCCGCTCTCCTGTGCCCAGTGTTTCCTGCCACGGGGTGGGGTGGGAGGGGCAGGGAAACCTCACCAGGGGATGGGAGCAGAGGTCACCCTCCCCTCTGTTTCACCAGGTATCATTCCCTGGAGTGCAGCGTATTCAGCCCCCTGCCTCTTCTCTGTCTCTTGACTTTCTTAGCTATGTCCACACCAAGGTTAGGGCAGGGAGAAGGCCATCTGAAAATGCTGTTCTACCCTATGGTTCATTGGGTGGGGATGTTAGAGTTCACACGATCTGGGGGAGATTCTGGCACAGTGGAATGAGCCAGCCCAGCTTAGTGATTTCACTTGGATTTGTTGATTCTCTGCCTCCATCTTTCCTCCAAAGGAGAGGAGTCTTTCCTGGATTCTAGCTGCCTCTCCTTCACCAGCTGTGCCAACCGGCCTGCGGAGTGCTGACCCACTTGTCGTACCTCAAATAGAGGTTTAAATTAGGACCTTTAATCTGTAAGAGGCTTACAGCCTGTTGGGTGGCCAGCTGCTCTAGACTCCCATGGGGCAGAGCTGGGCTTTGCCTGGCTGTTGTTGTGTTTAAGGAATCAGGGGGTTGATGACTTCATGTCAGGAATAACCAGACGTATAGACTCACTTGTCAAAGGCCAGGGAAGCAGGGTCTTTGGGAAACAGAGCTGTTTTCCCAATATCCCTCTTGCCGTCAGCACTCACACAGGCCCTGGGGGTGGGTGGGTGGGTTCTCTTGGGATGGAATGCTGTAGTGGTATATCCTTGTAATGATAGAGTGGAAAGCCCAGAATTCCATGGGGTTTGGGTGCTGACCTTGCTTCTCCTGGGTACTCAGCCTGGATGTGCAGTTAGTTGTGCTGGCTCTACCTGTGTTTCCATTCCACAAATATTTATTAATCAAGAGTCGTGTGCCCAGGGTGGTGCTAGGTGCCGTTGGGAACACACAGAAGCATGAGAATTGGAGCTTCCCCCAAATTGCTCATTGTCTTTTGGAGGAGACCAGACTAGTATATATCAAAATGTTCGTTCATCCGCCAGACAGATACTTACTTGGCTGGAAGCTGTTCAGGGGAACAGATTATTGAGTTCCAAAGTAAACGGCATGGGGGATGTATTTTTGGAGACCTGAGCAGGGAGAGAACACCAGGGTGGGCAGAGCTGGGCCCTGAGTGGGGAGATTAAGAAGGATGGGAGAGGAGAGGACATTGAAGGTAGGTAGGAGCAGCGAGAATAGGCAGGGGGACTGGGTGGTCCTCTTCCAAAGGGCAGGTGCCTGTGGAGCCCCCCAGTTCTGCCCTTGATCTTAGCCAAAAGGCCGAGAAGCGATTAGCCCCCCAGTTCTGGAAATAGCCCCAGTTTCGGGCCTAGGCACCCTTATTCTTTGGATAACATTGAGACAGCTCTTGGGTTTCCTCTCTTTTCTCCCCCTCTTTATCATTATAACAACGAGAAGAATGATTCCTAGCATTTATTGAGCATTTATTGCATACCACTGTTCTGTATGCTTTTACGTGGATGTTCTCATTAAGTCTGCCCAGTAACACTCTGATGTAGGTGTTAACGTATTATTACGTGCATTTTACAGCGGATGGCACTAAGGCATAGAAAGGTTGAATAACTTGCCACATCATGTGGCAAGGAAATGGTTGGGTCAGGAGTCCCCCCAGGGCAGCCTGAAGGCAGAAACCTGTACTCTTAACCCGCTGGTTCCTGAATTTGTCTGAACATTGGAATCGCCGGGGGATCTTTTAAAATTTCCAAAGCCGGGGCCAATTACATTACACCCTACGCCAATGACATCAGTCTCTGGGTGAGGGGGGACTCGGGCATCAGTACTTTTTGAAGCTTCCCAGGTGATTCCAATGTGCCACCAGGTTTAGAAACCATTATGTTAACCTCTGAATTTTTTTTGGGGGGGGCCTTGAATATTTGATTGAATCCATTTTTATCTCCAAGACAGGGGGGCCTTCCCTCCAGGCCTGTCTGAAGCTCACCCATGGTTCTTGAGAGAGTGACTCCAGCCTGTTTTCTGAGGGAGCAGGACCCGTCGCAGCCCACGGCATCTGGGACCCCACCTAGGTGGGCTGGAGTGGGCAGAGAGAGGGGTGTTCTCCTGGAGGGGTGCCTCTTCTCTCGGAGGGCCGTCTTGGGGCAGAGACACTGTCAGAGCCCTGGAGACCTTCAACTGTGGTTTCTCACGTCTTCTGCTCCCATGGGCCCCTGACTTCAGCGGGGAAGGGCGAGGGTCACTTGAGGGCAGATCTCTTCTCAACGAGTCCTGCTCCTCTCCGCCTGTCCCCGGGTGAACCTGAAATGGACACGAGGAACGGAGTCGTTTGGGTGGCTGGGAACAGCACTAAATTTAGCAAAAGTGTAGCTGGTGGGGGGCTGGCCTGTAGTGAGCCAAACGCAGCCCGAGTGGACCAGATTTATAGTCAGCAATGCAGCCAGCGTCGTCTCTGCTTGGGCAAGTCTGTGGTTATACAGGATCTTCCCGTGTCTAGAGCCCAGAAGCTTGTCAGCCTGTCCTGCAGGATCTCCCTGACTCTGCCCCCAGGAGGCTTGGCTCCACCCCCACTGCCCCTGGGGATCTGGCTCCTTCGTCCTTCCCTCACGTGTCTGGAATTCTCACTTCAGTACGTTAGCCGTGGCCTGAAAATTCTTCCATGCCTCTTGGCAACCTTGATTCCCAAGGCCCTGGAGGGCAGACATGAACTTTGGTGGATTTCTCTTAGGGCATCTGGCATGTTAGGATACCTTTTGGTCAAGGTTGTGGAATGGAGCAAAGAGTTCATTCACATGGTCAGTTGAACAAGGTTTTAAGGGTCTGAGAGGCCCACTGTCTCCACTTAAAGTGAATCACGATGTGGAGTGACCGTGGGTGGGCCGAAAGGCTCGTTAATAGTTGGGGATTTCTTTGGGCGCCTTATTTTCTGCCCTGTTGGGGCCCATTTCTGGAAGGAGGTGGGTTTCGTGGAATTGGAGACTGGGGGTCTGCCGGTGACAGGTTATCTCCCCCTCCTGGATCTCCTTCTTCCACTTCTCAGATCTCATGGTGGCAGCTTGCCTGGGAGAGCCGCTGTTGCCTCAGTGCCCTGGCTTTGATTAATGACCAGGCTACATTTTCCCAACCCTTTCCAAAGTGGACAGTTACACTTTGGCCAGGGCTGGGGTCTTGTCTGCGTGACATGATTTGTTAGCCTAAAGCATCAGTTCTCAACCAGGGGCATTTCCCCAGGGGACTTTTGGCAAAGTCTAGGGACATGTTTGGTTGTCACGACGGAGGAGAAGGAGGTATGTTATTGGGGTCTAGTGGATAGAGGCCAGGGATACTGCTAAATGTTGAGGGCAGTCCTCCCCACAACAAAGAATTATCCAGTCTGGAATGTCAATACTGCTGAGTTTGAGAAACCCTGGTATACGGGGGACAGTCTTATAGGCCCTTAGAGGCCATTTCTTCCAGATCTGTGCTTCTGTTGGAAATGACGAGACCAAGAGCTGTCTGGCCACCACCTTCTCCCTTTGTCCTCCAGGTCCGTTCCCCCTCCCCTTAGCATTTACAGTTACATACTCTCATATGTTCATATATATTCTTGTATATGAAGAATTCTTATATGCATTGTGTTCAGGAGGTTTCCAGGGAGTTGCTTAAACCTTCTATGGTACAGATTCTCATAGAATCCCACCATTAAAGCGCTCATGTACCCTAGGTCAGTCTTATAGTCAGCATGATGCAGGTATGTCCCTGGTGCACCTAAATCAGCTATGGTGTTAGCATGTTTCGATGCTGATATCTTTGAGATGAACTTTCAGTGCAGCAGAGAAGCCCTTCCAAGCAAACCTCCTGTGGAAGGACAGGGTCTAGCCTGCCTTGCAGATCGGAGTTGTGCTTGCTAAGTCCTCTTAAACGCAGGAAACATGCTTCTGGCCTTGGAGAACATGATGTTGCTTCCCAGATAAAATGTCCCAACCTGTTGCTAGATAGCCTCAGCTGCTGAGCACATCGCTCGTCTGCCAGCACCCTTCTCCTGCAGCCAGCAAGGCTGCTTTAAGGCCAGGACAGGCCAGGAAATGCGATGTCTTCCCAAATGAGGACCTGGAGGGAGGATGGCTGTGCGTGGATTCTGGAATACGCTGGCTTTTTACGTTTCAGGACAAGCCTCAAGGTTCTTCTCATGTGACTTCGGTACTGACTCTATAGCTGTGATGTCAGAGAGCAAAGGTGTGAATGGAGCTTTTATAGTTTTGGGGTGGTGGGGGGTGGGTAAGAGAAGAGGCGGGGAGTGTGGTGGCAGGGCAGAAGCCAGGGGAAGATGGACAGATGCTTCCCTGGATGCATTTGGCACCCTCGCTCCCAGGTCACTCAGTGTTCTCTGTGCTCTGACATGCGCTCTCAATTTCCATGTGTTCTAGTGAGACCAATATATTTTTAGATGAGCCCAAGCCAAACAGTTAGGAAGGTAATTCTTCTTAAGGGAGTAAATACGAATGATGTTGGGGTTACCTGTTTTGTGTTTTAACTTGGAGTTTGTGGTCTCTCTCGGTTGGTGGAAATCCCTGGGAGATGGATTAGATGGCAGATCCTGATGTTCTTGGAATTCAGGTTCACTGCTTCCCTTATTCTCAGTTACAGGACTAAGGTGATAACTGCGGGCTCGGGAACTAGGTTCTAGATTACTGCTAGTTTAGTAGGCAGCCAGGGCAGTTGAAACCAAAAGCCTCCAAAGTCCCGGTCAGTGACGGTAAACATCTGAATGCAATGAGCAAATGCATGTGTGTATATTTAGAAAGTCCCACCCTGTCGAGAAAGAACCTCCGGGTAAGCCCGGATTGCTCATCCCAGCCACAGGTCTGAGCACACCCAGGGTCACATCCTCTTATTCCATGATCAGCTGAAGTCACTTCCTCATGTACCCAAGGCTGCCCACACCCAGCCAGTATTTCCTGCACTGGGTCAGGAAGTGCCGATCACCCCTTTCATAACTTCTTGGTAGCTTCTAGTCGGCTACCAGCATAACTGAGCCGCCTTCCATTGTAGCTACCGTCTTGCGTCCTGATCCTGCGCTTGTCTTTGGGCCCTTGGCTTCTGCTTGGACTAGCTGGCTTCCAGGCCCAGACCGACTTCAGTTGTCAGGTAGCCACTGAAAATTTAAGCCCTGGGTTGCCTATCTGGAACTGTGTTGTCTCCCCAGTCTTCTCGATTTTCATTCCCTTCCCCCGCCACCCCGGCCCCTACCCCTTCTGTCTTATTAAAACAATCTTATTCCTCATAAAAATCACTCCATCTTTCAACATGTATCCGTAAAACCCAAATACATTCTCAAACTCTGTCTCGTAGAACATAAAACTTGATAAATTAATTTGGAGTTCTAAAAACATGTTAATTTTATATGCCTTCAAAGTTTTGTAGAGTAACCTCTACCATTTACTAAAAGGCAATAAGAACGCGATCAGAAATGTATGTGTGTCTTTCATATTTCGTGAGTGGATAGTAGACACAAAAATCTATTGGTGCTGGGGAAACAAGCCATTTTTCTTAGGGTTTTTATTTTTTAGTCTTTCTCATGAACTATTTTTTTTGGCTATTTTTGCATGACATATACATTCAGAAAGGTGAACAAATCCTAAGATTTTAGCACAAAGTGTTTATAGCCTATAACCAACATGCAGGCCAAGCAAAGAAATAGAATATTACTCGACACCTCCCTCCTCTCGCCGAAAACTCCTTGTGCTTCTTTCCAGCTCCCTTCCAAGGGTAAATGCTATTTTGACTACTAAAATGACAGATTAGTTTGGTCTGCTTTTCAACTTTACAGACGTGGACATTCTCTTTTGTGTCTGGCTTCTTTCACCCGTCACTTTGTTTGTGACATTCATCCATGTTGTATGCTATTGCTGCTTTCCATCCTGCTGGCTGTGTAGTATTCCATTTTATCGATAGACCACAATTTATTATCGTTATGTGGCTGATGATGTTTGGACAGCGTGGGCGTAGACCCTGGAGACGAACTGCTGGATCATAGTTTTAGAAGATTGTGCCAACGCAGTTGTAACAATTGTACTCCCACTGGCAACATAGGCAAGTTCTGGCTGCTCTGTGTCTCTGTCAATATCTGGTATTATCTTCCTTTTCCATTGCACTCCGCCTGGTGGGCGTGAAGTAGTATTGTACTCTGCTCTGAATTTGCATTTTCATGATACTGGCCATTTGGATATCCTCTTGAGAAGGGCCTGTTCAGGTCTTTTGCCCTTTTCCTATTGGGTTGCCTGTCTTTTTCTCATTGGTTTGTAGGAAGCTCTTCATATGTTGTTGGATATTTGTATTGCAGCTGTCTTCTCCCTTCAGTAGCTTTTGGTGTCCATATCTTTAGTGATATCCCCAAGGTTAACCCATATGAAAACATTGGGATTATAGATAGTGCTTTGTACGTGGATCTTTTATTCTTTGTTAGTGATGCTCAGCTTGCAGCTTCATTCTGTCACTACTGACCTAGAAAGGCACTGTTGGAATATTGGCCGTGTAGGGTGGGACAGGGACTCTTGAAGTTCTTGGCATACCGAGGTGTTGGCACCTTTGGGGCCCTATAAAAATACAAATTGTAATATCCAAGTGCTTGCCATGTGCCATATGCCATTCTAAGCATTTTACATAGACTATCTCATTTATTTCTCAGACATGCTTATCGGTTAGTTACTATTATTACTCCTCATTTTTTAGTGGGGAAACTGAGGCTCAGAGAGGTTTTTGTAATTAACGAAGGTCACATAAATAAGACTCTGGTTGCAGAGCTCATGCTCCATAACCGTTGTACTACATAGAAAGCTGCACTTCCAAAAATCAGTGTGTTATTAGCATGCCTGGAAGAGTGCCTGGCACATAGTAAGTGCTCAGTAAATACCCGCCGAGTGAAAGAATTCGACAGTGGTGAGTCGAAGTCTTCATTGAGTGGGGAAGTTTGTCCTGGCACTGGATATGTCGGCCTGAGAAGTTGTGTTCCATCCTGCTGTATGTCTTGCCTGGAGTGGTGCCTGTTGTGGTGTAGACATCACAGTGGGCATTTGTGGAGTGAATGACTCAATCACAGACAGACTGCAGCCTCTGCTTAGCAGAAGAGATGAACTCAGAGAACACCGCGGGGACCAGGGCCGAGGCAGACACATCACGGGGGGCTATGGTGATGGTCCAGGGAGAATCGAGAGCCTGGCCAGCAGCGCCCTGGTTGTGCGGCCACAGGGCAGCCCGGTGTGTGGACACAGAAGCAGGGTCCAGTGTCAGCAGGCGAGGCTGTCCCAGTTACAGGCAGTGAGGTCAGAAGAGGTCCCAGCAGCAGTGCAGGGCTGACAGGACGCAAGGTCAGGTAATCCAAAGTCACAAGGTTGTAAGCAGTAAAAGTTCAGGCTGGCAGGAAAGAGAGCCAGGGAGCGCTTGGAGGGAGTCATCTCCCGGGCTGGGTTCCCCTCCTGAATGAGGCCTTTCTTCTCAGGCTGCAGAATGCCTGCGAGGAATACACCAGACCTCGGGGCAGGGTGAACCAGAGACTTCTCCTGTGCTGGAGCCAGCAGCAGCCTTCGTGAATGTGTTGTCAAACTCTTTATTTAGCGGGCGAGGAAATTAAAGCTTAAAAATGTGAGGTTATTTGGAGCCGGTGGTAGAGCCTGCATTGGAACCAGGCACTACAGAGTTTCTCTGTTTCCTCATGCCGTCCTCAAACATTAACATGTGGTGGAAACTGTGATACCGGGGAGGAGGACGGAAAGGCTAGGGCCTTAAAGAAGGATGATGGCATATGGGGAAGAAGGGGGGGGTCAAGCGCCTGCAGGACAAACCTGGAGGGGCGGCACAAGTGGCAGAATTTGGGGAGGGAAGCTGCGTGCGTGATGATCGCCATCTTGACTCCAGAACGTAAGTTCCATGAGGGTAGGGTCTTTTCTGTTTTTACTGAAGCGCAATTTACAGAGGGGTGCAAGGAGGACGAGGACTTTTTTTTTTTTTTCTTGTGACAAATAACGTCTGACTTAACCATCTTCACCATCGTTAAGCGTACAGCTCAGGGCATTAAGTACATTCATGGTGTTTGGGCAGCCATCGCTGCCGTCCATCTCCAGAGCTGTGTTCACCCTGCGAAGCTGAAACCCTGCACCCGTTAACACTACCTCCCCATTCCCCTCTACCCAGCCCTGGCAGCCACCATGGCTCTGACCACGCTAGGCATCTCGGATAAGTGGAATTCTCCAGCGTTGTCCTTTTTGGGACTTGCGTTTCTCAGTTGATGTGTTGTCTTTAGGTTTATTCGTGTTGTAGCACACACCAGAATTTCCTTCCTTTTAGAAGCTGAATGATGTTCTCTTGTGTGGATATACTCCATTTTAACTATTCATGCATTCATTAGTGGATACTTCGGGCACGAACTTTTACATGGTTTGCTGATCAATGACCAGACTGAGTCCTGGCTTTGTAGGCACTCAACAGAGAATTATTGAATGAATTTTAGTTATGTTGAACATGGAGTGACAGTGGATATTCAAGTAGACTGTCCAGCAGGTGTCCTATGATAACTCGGGTCTAAATGGAAGGGGATGGGGAGGTGGTGGGGACCGGGGGGGGGGGTGGCGCCTGGGTGGCTCAGTTGGTTAAGCATCAGAGTCTTAATTTTGGCTCAGGTCATAATCTCACGGGTTGTGAGACTGTGCCCTGCATTGGGCCCCCTGCTGAGTGTGGAGCCTGCTTAAGATTCTCTCCCCCCCCCCCGCCCCTCCCCTGCTTGTCTACACTCTCTCTCTCTCTCTCTCTCTCTCTCTCAAAAAAAAAAAAAAAAAAACATTTAAAAATAAATAAATAAATAAATAAATAAATAAAGGGGGAAGGGAGCGATGAAGCCAGTAGTGAAGTTACTCCCAGGGCACAGGGCCTGAGCCACAGGAGCCGGGGCCTGGCCTCCGGACAGGTGGGAGCAAAGCCAAGAAAGATGCAGGAAAGGGGGTCTCAGGGTAATGGCATGTACTTAAAAACAAGATAGCAGTTTTAAGAAGGGGGTACTAAGTAACATCCAAGTCAAGAGGATGAGGTATGAGGAAGGAGTGCTGGAATCGGCCAACAGTGATGAAACCAACGCTTGAACTCGGCTCTGCCTGACATCACTTCGGAAAGAAATCCATAGAGTGTTAGTGGTGGTACCAGCCAGAATGTGCGGTCAGGGGAAACACACCTGAAATAGCCAGAGCTATTAAATGCTGAGGCACCAGCCCTGGCAACAGGTGAAGCAGCGGCAGAGAAAGATCGAGGGAACACAGATCATTCTCGGGCCTCCTTGAACTTGCCTGTGGCCTTGGAGTGTGGTTGGGGGCTCTGTGCTGTAAAGAGGAGAGAGCAGGGCACCCGAGTGGAGGAAGCAGTGAGGGAAACGAGCTTGGGGGACAGAATGTGGGTGTGAATGGGGATGATAAGGAGACCAGATCAGTGAGGCAGAGGATTTGCAGGGGAACATGGGAAAGATGGTTGGCACATCCATTATCTTCTCCCTTTTATTTATTTTATTTTATTTTTTAATGTTTATTTATTTTTGAGACAGAGAGAGACAAAGCATGAGCGGGGGAGGGGCAGAGAGAGAGGGAGACACAGAATCAGAAGCAGGCTCCAGGCTCTGAGCCGTCAGCCCAGAGCCTGACGCGGGGCTGGAACTCACGGACCGTGAGATCGTGACCTGAGCCGAAGTCGGACGCTTAACCGACTGAGCCACCCAGGCGCCCCATCTTCTCCCTTTTAAAGTTGATTGAGAGATGGTGATTGGGAAGCCTGAGTAATCTACATCTAAAGTAACTCAGCAGTCTTATTTATAGTTACTGGACACCAGAGAATCCCCAGGACAACCCCGTTGCCCTGTAAGTATAGTAGAATATTCTATCACCGACCCTGGTGGTTATAAAGATTCGGTTGCATCTGACAGACACAGCTGGCTCAAAACGAGTGTGGCTATTTCTGAGTTGTGTGCTAGAGAATCAGAGCCCTCATTCTGAGTAACCCGTATTCGCCGGGCCCCAGCTGAGAGGCACGCCTGGTGCTTGATGCTGGGCTAGAAAGACAGAAAGGCTGTGGTCTAAAAACGAGGAGTTGAGCCCGGACCGTTCTAGATTTACCTGAGTCTTCAAGACTTTCCTTCCCACAGAAACTGAAGAGATGTTGGACTGAAGGCCGAGAAAGTGAATGGTACATCTGCCACCATCTCACCCTCGGAAGCCTCTAGAAAATGCCAGGCTGCCCACACACTGCCCCAGGGCCAGGCAGAAGTCTGTACTCTCATACGTACCCCTTCTGAAAAAGCAGTTTGGTGAATTCTTATGTACACCCACAGGGTTGGCCCTAGATCTTAAGGAAATATTCAGAAATGGCTTTTAAAGATAATACCCAGATAACCGCCCCCCCCCCCCCGCCCCCCAAATCCGTGCTGCCTGGAAGCTATTTATCTCAAGGAAAATGCCCGGAGCATTCCCACAGGGTATAAATGAAGCGTGTGGACCGTGAATCCTCTGTGCAGGGAACCAGTCAGATGCCGCCCCCCAGTGCAGGAACCACGGCAGGGACTGTGAGGCGGGCGTGCTAACGTCCTTGCCTGCTTCTGAGTCCCAGGGTTTTCCTGAGCGAGCTGACGAGCGAGAAGCATCACACTGCCTGCCTCCGGCTCTCTCTGAAATGCTGGAAAGGAAACCAGGACCCTAAAGGAGGCTTTGGATCCCTTTAGGCTCGTGCCTGTGTCATCTGGTACCGTGTCTACTCCAGCCCACGTCGGGTTCTCTTAGCGTAGGGCCCATCTAGTCTCACCCGGCACCTTGGAGCCTAGGTTTCAGGGAGTCTTACCTACAGACACACAAAAAATAGTAAGAGCTAAATTTATCGAGTCTTTACCGTGTCCCAAGCCCTGTCCTAAGTGTTTCCTATTCATTAACTTGTTTAAACCTTAAGTGACTCTGTGGGATAATTGTCGTTTGACGGACGAGGAAACCGAGTCACGGAGACGTACAGTATCTTTCCTGAGATCGAGTCAGCCAGCTAATACCAGGTGGAGGCAGAAATCAAAACACATGTGCCTCCAGAGCTGGTGACTCTTCAGAGAAGACAGCCCCAGTGGGACCTGTGGGAGCCACCAGAGGCCAGAACAGGGAGGTCATTTGTTGACCAGTCAGACTCCTGGATCCGGTTTCTCCCTGTTGGAGCCGGCTGCCCCTGTTGCTTCAGGGAGGGGACTGCTGCCTTGTTGTATTACCCAAGTTTGCCAGGAGGATTAGCCTCTTCCTCATGTCAAAACAAGCCAAGCAGGAAAAAAACCAACAAACAACTCATGACTTTGAGCAGAAAGAGCCCTGCAGCTTCCCCAGCAGGAGGGGAGACCTCCACCTCAGAGGCCCCGAATGTTTCTGGTTACGTCCCGGTCATCGGCATATGCTCCTGAGAGGGACCCCGAGACCCCTCGTTTTGCAGCTTCGGGCCCTGAGGCCTGACCCGTTTGGCGGCCAGTGTCTGTAGCAGCCCGCCTTCTCTCCGCTGTCCCCCCATCATACCGTGGGGGCTGTGACAGTGTCGTGGACAGCTCACCAGCAGCACAGCCACCTGTGGTCTATGCTCGGCTCTGCCACGAGCTAGCTCTGGGCCCGCGGGCAGTTCTAGTTTCCCATCTGTAGGATGACAAGAGTGAATGTGAGCGGTGGTTTTAAAAAAAAAAAAAATTTTTTTTTTAATTGCAGTGGAACGTTTTCTTCAAATGAAACGTTACTGATAGGGGCAGAATATGAAACCGTTAAAAGCAGAGGTATACATTTTCAAGAAAGAAACAAGGGGAGAGAAACCTTAGGCCAGTCGGACTTCTTTACAAATTATCCCCCGAGCCTGCCCGGTTTTGCCCCCTTGCCTTTTCTCACGTCATTCCTCCCCCTCGGGTTGCCTTTGCTCCTTCCATTTTTATTGGGAAGTTTTGGATTTTTCACATTCCCTTTCAGCTTCTCCCTCCTTCGTGGAGCCTCTCTCTCTCTTCCAGGTGGGAAGCACCCACTCCCGGGGTGTCTCTTTGGGAAGTGGAGGGCGGGTGCTGGGCAGTGGGCCTCCTCGCACTGGGCTCTGTCCAGTACTGCGGTCACCACTGACGGCCCTGCCGGCCTCACCGCCCACACCAGCCTCCCTGCCGGGGACGCCCCATGTCCAGGGACGTTTGTCTCTCAGGGTGGTTTCGAGTAAGTTTTACCTGCTAAGCTTCAGTTCCCTCATCTATAAAATGGGACTGGTGATAGTTGCACTTACCTCATCGGGTTAGTGAAAGGGTTAAATGAGCCTGGAAAGTGCTTAAAATAGTGTCTGGCTCATGGTAAGTGCTCCGTGTCTGTTAATCCTAGATTACTGGCCACATCTGTGTTGTGTCGGTGGGCTTATTTGGCCCTATGACCACGAGCTCACCTTGAGCAGACTGTCGTAGGTATTCCTATAGTCTCAGTGCCTAGCCCACTGCCTGGTCCATGGTAGGCACTCAGCAGACGTGTGTTGAGAGAGCAGGGACCTCGGATTGGGGCCGAAAGGCGGGTAGGCAGATCTGAGGGCACCGTATGAGAGAATGTGGAAACTGATGTTGGAGGGGTGGATTGAAACCAGATGCTAGGGGGACGCCTGGGTGGCTCAGTCGGTTGGGCGTCCGACTTCGGCTCAGGTCATGATGTCGTGGTTCGTGAGTTCGAGCCCCGCCTTGGGCTCTGTGCTGACAGCTCGGAGCCTGGAGCCTGCTTCGGATTCTGTG
The DNA here is from genome assembly GCF_016509475.1 of Prionailurus bengalensis. Taxonomy (NCBI): domain Eukaryota; kingdom Metazoa; phylum Chordata; class Mammalia; order Carnivora; family Felidae; genus Prionailurus; species Prionailurus bengalensis. The sequence goes on from NC_057360.1 coordinate 34,782,483, forward strand.
TCTCCCTCCCTCTCTCTCTCTCTCTCTCTCTCTCTCTCTGCCCCTTCCCGCTCATGCTGTGTCTCTCCCTCTCTCAAAAAAATAAACATTAAAAAAATTAAAAAAAAAAATTCTTAAAAAAGAAACCAGATGCTAGGGGGCCGTGAACCGTTGAATGCCTCAGTGAGGCACTGGGGAGCCATGGAAGGAAGGCATCAGAGCAGAAGGATGCGATGGCTGAGAATTTCAGGGAGGATACTGGTAGAGGAATCTAGAGTCCGGATGGCAGAAGAGAGCCTGGTGCCAGCGGGGCCACCAGTTAGGAGGCGTTGGGGACACAGCTGGGAGTCACGAGCTGTGTGGGCAGGCAGCGTGCTCTCTGCTCTCCCTCCCTCCCTCCTCAGCACTGCGAGGAACCAGGCCAGCTGGTTGTGACCTTCCCCTGTCCAGCCCTGACTATTCCCAGCCCTGGTTCTTGACTACGTACGTCCCACTCACTCTGACACACCTTTCCCAGGTTGCCAGGTTACCACAGCCCTGCGCTGCGTGAGTCCTTGTGCCGCAGCTCTGATGCCACTTCATTCTCCGCCCCCCTCCCCACCCCGCACTTTCCAGCCTCTCTATGTCTGTGTGTTTATTATTTTAATCTTAAAGTGAGAAACAGTGAGGTTGCTGGATGTAGGCCACGAGCTTCTATTTGCTCTTCTCACTAAGGACAGGCATGTTCCCAAGCCCTGGGAGCGGAGCCCCGGAGCCCCCGGGGGAGGGAGGTGTGAGGCAGAATGTGGAGAGGAAGGCATGGGTGTGCTCAGGCTGGTCCGCCATCTTGTCTGTGGCCTGCACGTGTGGCCGCAGCCTTCGTGGGCTCCCTGTTGGTCAGGGAGCTGTTCTTCGGCATCACGTGGCGGGGCGCCCGGTCCCGGCCTCCCTGGCAGGAGAGCACAGGTCCCGGCCGTGGTGTCCCCGCATAGCAGTGGCAGCGGACGCACTCTGGCTGGCTGTCTTGGCCACGGCCGCGTGTGCGGCGTGCTGGCTGGATATGAATAAGGAAGCCGCTCGTTGCCAGCCTGTGTTAAGCACCTCCTGTATACAGAGTTTTGTGTCTGGTGTCCACGACACGGGCAGATAGAGAGTTCAGGACACTCTGTAGTCCCTGCCTGGGCGGTGGGGAGTAGTAAAAATAACTGCCATTTAATGAGTGCTTACTGTGTGTTGACCCGTGTGCTAAGTGCTTTGTATATATTATCTCATTTAATCCTCACGGTGACGGCGTGTCGCTGCTGTTATTAGCAGTCTTCTATGGATGAAGAAACTGAGGTTAGCTAACGGCCCTGGGTCGCACAGCCCCTGAAGGTGAGTCTTCCCGACTCCCAGGCCCCCACCGTTGTTCCTGATGCTCTGCCGCCTTTCATGCGTTAGGACGTGTTGTCCGTGCATTTGGAAGTCTTGGGTCGGTTTATTTCTCCGGCGCTCACTGGCTGGGCCGTCTTGGCCAACGAGCTCCCTTTGCTTTTCTCATTCACTCATTTGTAAAAAGGAAATCAATGTGTATACTTCACCAGGCTTTGGGGGGGGGGGGTTCGACAGGATGATTGGTCGTAAAACGACTTTGTAAACTAGGAGTTTTACCCATGTAACATCTCATTTAAATGAGTCAGTAGTAAAAACCTACTTAAAAAATACTTTTTTACCCAAAAGACATGTACCTTTGGGTTTGTTTGTTTAGAGAAATGTGGTTAGTCCCACCTTTATTTATTTATTTTTAATGTTTATGTATTTCTGAGAGAGAGACAGACCTAGCGTGAGCAGGGGACAGGCAGAGAGAGAGAGCGAGACACGGAGTTTAAAGCAGGCCCCAGGCTCTGAGCCGTCAGCACAGTGCCTGACTTGGGGCTTAAACTGACGGACCTTGAGATCATGGCCCGAGCCGATGTCGGACGCTTAACCGACTGAGCCGCCCAGGCGCCCCAGTCCCACCTTTAGATCAGGTGTTGTCGGTTGTGAAAATAAGAAGGAGTTCGTTAACGAAGCACAGGTATTCGGAGGAAGTCTCCTAAGAGGATGGGATGTCCCTCGCTGTCTAGCACGGCGAGGAAGAGGCCGGGCTTATAAGTCTTTGTTCCTGGCTGTATGTCCTTAAGTGCACCCCTCAGTTCCTGAGTCGTAAGTTCGCAACGCCGTCCTGAAGGCTGAGTGGGCTGTGAGGCCGGACCTACGGCAGGTGTTTGATGGATACTGAGGCCCACGTTCGTGAGGAGGAGAATGCCGCTTGGGTACATCAAAGGCGAGGGGCATCCGAGGCTGGGGACTTGGCCTTATTTGATGACTCTCAGAAGGGGGATGAAGGGAACCATCCATATCTGTGGGACTGAGGGCCGAGGCCACAAGGCAACCTTGATAGGAAGCCAAGCTCCTGTTAAGGGCTCTAAGCTGCATAGAAGCTCTGCTCCTATCCCTCATCTGGGGGCCAGTAGGGGTCAAGGCTGTGGGAGAGAGGATAGCCTTTCCCTGCAGTCCTGCAGGCCCCCAGGAGGAGGCCAGGTCTTAGAGGTCAGCTAGGCAGATACTGGCTCGGGTCAGAGCAGGTTACAAATCAGCAGGAGGAGGGATGCATTCCATGGGGTGACTTGGCCGAGAAGCACAGTTTACTCACAAAGAGGTTTTTTGTTTGTTTGTTTGTTTGTTTGTTTTTAACTTGTTACTTGGTTCTGTGTGTGAGGGAAAGGAGACAGGGGAGCTAAAAGTTGGGGAGGGGAGTGGAAAGAGATGGAAATGTTGGGAGTGGTTTGTTGGGACACAGTGATCTATTCCTTATGCAAAGGTGATGTGTAATAACTTTGAGTGTAGCCTGATGGCAAGGAGCGGTCAGTTCGTAGCCTCTGGGCATTTTATGATCCGAGAGTGAGGGGTACACACTGGTACTTTGGATATTTAGAAGTAGGCCCCGCGGAAGTTGTACCGTGTTTCCTTACCTGTGGTCGGTTGTCCATTCAGCCAGCGGACAGTTATGCTGGAAATGGATGTGCCATCATCATGGCATAAAGGGCCACAAGACACAGTCCAGTCCACGAGAAGCTTCCTTGCAGTTAGGCTGTTTTATAACTGCTCCCAAATCATGTTAGCTCTGGAGGCTATTTTAGGAACTCCTTTGGTTATGAACCATATCTTATATTTAATTTTGATTCTCTTTTTCCTCTTGTCCTGGATTCAGTAACAGCATCAACAAACACTGTGTGCGTTGTGTTGTCTTTAAGTGTTGCGAGTATTTAGGAGAATACGAGATAAGTTGGTGAGACCCGGCGTAGCCTCCCAAGGATGTTTGGCCCTCCCCAGGCGGACACTTCCGTGTCTCAGAGGACCCTGAGTTTCTGTCCGGCCCCTGTCAGTATCCACGAAACATCTGGGGCTGGCCAGCAAAGTAGAGGGCTCTGCTCCGTCTTCTTGCTTGGTGCACGTGTCTGATAACAGCAAGAAATTTGGCCCACCCCAGGAGGCGCCTGAAGGTGGCGAGGCTCCAGCTTTCCACGTGAAGGCTGTGGATGTCACTCCTTTGCTCCTTTCTCTCCTTCTGCCACCATCTCAGGCGAGGACAGTGTTCTGCTCTCCCTTCACCAAAGCCCGGTTGGTAGCCGCAGGGAGCTGTGAGTCTCTGGGCTTTGATTCTCTGGAGGAGGATGGCTTTGACAGTGGTCTTCCCACCTGTGGGACGAGCATGGCTGATTTCTGTCTCCCGCATTCTTAGCTTCACATGGGGTCACAGGGAGAACCATGGAGCAGACCCCCCTCTGTGTTCAGGGTTGTGGTTGCACTGTTATCCTTAGTATCCTCCAGCCAGAGGGCGAGGTGGTTACTCGTGCTTGCGAAAGCACAAGTCGGATGGATGTCCCTCTGGCATTTGCTTGGGAACCCTTTCTAGAAACTGGAGTAGGATGGCTGAATTCATGTTCGACAAGTCTGGATCGGAGGGAGGAGAGAATAGCAGAACCCTCAGAGGACCAGGGCACGCAGGGAAGGGCCGTGGACGAAGTGAACCTGTTTCCGGTGTGGCTGTCAGGGACTCAGGGTGGGCGTGTTGACAGGGAGGGCTACTCTGGCCCGATCAGCCAGTCAGCAAGTATTGATTGAATGCCCCTGGGAGTTTGGCTTTGAGGAGAATGAAAGAGAATTCTAAAGCTTGCCTGGGCCCCATCTTTGAAATATTCACGCTGCAGGGGAGGCCCTAGAGGAGCACCCATGATGACACATGACGGCGCATTATCAGTGTCTAAATTGCAAGATGCGTTGCACATGTTGTTGGCGTCTGGAGAAGAGAGAACAGTCACGGCGGCAGACGTGTGGCCTGCCTGGGAAGGAACGGGGAATAAAGGCAGATAGATTGCCGCACCTTGCGGAGACCACGGGCCTCAGGTTCTAGTCAGCAGTGTCTGGGCACCTTCTCCTTGTAGGAACTTGGCCGGGGAGAAGGGATCCATCCAGTGCGCACTCAGGGAAGGAGGCCAGGTAAGCTTAGGATCAGAGAGCAGGGTTTGGTTCCCAGCGAAGGGAAGCGGAGCAGATGAGCAGATGTGTGAAAAGCGCCGGGCTTGGTGTTTTTCAGATAGAAAGAACTCGGCACAGGCTTACGCATAGATCCCTAAGACCGTGGTGAAGAAGAGTCCCGAAGAAGACACCAAAGGGAGGTTTGAAAATGGGTGCACGGGGCTGGGGAGGGAATGGAGACACAGGGCAGCGCGCTGGTGGACTGGGACCCAGAGGGGGAGTGGAGAGTCCTGGGGAAGGAAGCAAGTCCAGAGGAAGGCTGCTGGCCTGTGAAGGACGGTTAAAAATTGGCCATATCGATTCCAGAGAGGGAGAGACGTCGGTGGAGGGTGTTTGCTGGGCACAGCTTTGCGTATTTAAAGGACTGTCACGCAATGTGGGTGTCAGGCTTCCTCTGTGGAGCTCCAGAGGGCAGCTCCGGGGCCAGTGGGCAACAGTGACAGAGAGGCAGATGTTGACGCGTGGGCCTGAATTACGGCTTCCATCGATTGAGCTGTAAAGGATGTGACGGGGGGCAGATGGGTGACCCTGTGAGGTAGTGAGCCCTTTCAGCCAGCCGACAGTGTTTACAGGTAAGCTGAGCGGCCGCCACGCAGGGACGCTAATAATAAAAACAACAGCTACCGCTCACTGAACGCTTGTGTGCCAGGCGTATTACCGTGTGCTTTCCTTGTAGGCACTCGTTTACTCCTCACGGCCACCCTTTTTAGCCCCTCTCTACAGGTGAGAAAAATTAGGTAGGGAGACAGTCCCCCACCCAAAGTCCCCCACCTTGGCCTCAAACCCAAGGCTGATCATCTTACCCAGATGACCTCTAGGGTACCTTACCTCCCCAGGACTCTAAAGGCTTTATGTGGAAGGTCATCCCAGGCCATTTGGATGGGGCTGAGTGACTCTGTTGGGTTTGAGGCAGGAATGGCGGTTGCTGCTCTCGGCGTGACTTCACTAGGGGTGCTTTTGCCTGACCTTGAGGTCAGTGGGTGGGGCTCTGGCAGCAGGGGTGTTCCATTGGCAGTGAGGCTCTTGTCCAGGATCCTCCGGCCCTCTAGTGACTCTGGGTTCTCAGACGCACCAGTGGCGTTTTTTTCTCGTCAGCCTTCCCGGAAGCTTCCTGGTGGTGCCCTCAGCTCACTGGCCTGCGGGCTCCCCGCCCCACTGCCAGCTTTGTCTGTCCAGAAGGCCCGAGTGACGCACAAGGTGCTGTGGCCTGGAGGGGTGGCAAGACTTGAGCCTCCTCATTTGGGGGGGGCATCCAGGATGGGACTAAGCAGCCAGCTGTCCTCCTGGTGCCCTGCTTTTCCAGACAGAGTTGGAAAGCCACAGCTGGCCAAGGTAGGGCTCCATAAAATGTGCCCAGCACGGTGCCTTGACACGCAGTAGGCCTCACGCACACCTTCTGGGATAAATAAATGATCCATTCTTACTGTTGGATGAGCCTTCTTTTTTTTAAGCATTCATCTGGCCCCTGAAGGTTTTGAAGTTTTCAGAGGGGGAGTGTTGATGAGGCAAGGTGCTCCCGTCACCCCAGATTACATGGCATTGGGGGAAACTTCCAAATGTAATCTTTTGCTTTGATCTATCTATCTATCTATTTATTTGTTTATTTAGTGCAAGGGGAGGGGCAGAGAGAGAGAGAGAGAGGGAGAGAGAGAGAGAGAGAATCCCAGGCTCCGTGCTGTCAGTGCAGAGCCTGATGCGGGGCTCGAACCCACAGACGGTGAGATCGTGACCTGAGCCGAAGTCGGAGTCCCCCAGGTGCCCCAATCTTTTGTTTTTTTTTTTTTAAGGCAGAGCTTAATTGCCTCTCTGCTTTTCGGGAAAGAACATTGACCTCAGAGGCCTGTGCCAGATCCTAACCTGAGAGTAACTGCTGCCGGCCCGTCCCAGAGGCCTTCAGAAAACAGAACCCTCTAGAAGAGTGTGGCTCCAGCGCTCTCCCTCCATTGTTGAGACAATCACGGGGCTCTCTCTCACCCTCAACGATTCTGGTCAACAAGCCCTCCCCGCTCCTGAGCTTTCTGTACGCAGGGGATGTATCCATTCACACCATCAAAGATGTTTAGAACCTTAACTTCTGGTCGGATTTCATATTATGGAAAACACTATCCTGCAATTGAAAGCAGTGTTAATAAAAATGCGTCCCAGATATTTGCCCCCAAATACGACATCGACTGTTAGGTTGTAGACAGCCCCTGCCCCTCTCTCACCCGGCTCAGCCCCAGAGGCCTTGCCCCTGCTCCAGCTCCTGGCAGGGCCGGCATTTTGCTGAAAGCCCAGACTTGCTCGCTGGCGTGCATCACGGCCCCCGTGTCTTTCCTTTTCCTTCTTAGGCTGTGGGTATGGGCATGGGCATGCCCCCGTGTGGGGGAGAAGGCAGTCTGGAAATTAAAGCTCAAGTCAGAGCTGTTTGGGGAACCCCCTGTCCTACTGGTGTTTGTGACTCCTGCTGTCTAGATCTGACTCAGCTAAGCAAGCGGTAGTTTGTTCTGGAGCAGGAAAGAAACTTGATTTTTGAGTGACACGGTGCTAAGCTTGTATCTTCACGCAAAGGTCAGTACAGCTCCATGAGTCAGGTTCTGCGCACCCTAGAGACATCTCCTCTTGCCCGGAGCTTCCCTCCCGGATCAAGACAAAGAACCCCGAGAGCAACAGTAACATCTAAGGGTCCCAGCCTGTGCCTGGAGGGCACATGGGCAAGACCTCCTACCATCCCCACCCGGCCATGTCTGGCCCGTGGCACGGACCGCAGGTTCCAACCGTGCAGGGATGGGGTAGGGCTCCCTTCAGCCCAACTCACGTGGCCCAGCCACACTCCATTTCTCTGGAAATTATTTCCATCCGTTGACAGGGCCAGGATTTTGAGAGCAGCCAGCCAAGAGGCGCGTTGGGTTACTCCCTGAGTCGCAAACAGACTTTGTCCCCCTGTGTGTCAGGCAGCGCTGGAAGCCCCTGGGGCAGGGGTTTCCAGGGGCTTCGGCTAGTGGAGTGAGTGTGTTCACTCAGCCTCAGGGCATCGTCAACATAGTAGGTGCCGGGCCCCTTTGTCAGCCTCTGTTTTGTGTGAAGCTGAGTCCTCTGTAGCAGGAGCTCAGAGTTAATGGTTAGTGGCCGAGGACAAGATAGACGTTTTAGCCTTGCTCACTTTCCCAGGAGGTGACGGGAGCCGGCTTGGGTAGGACACTTCGGAGCCTGGACTTTTGGCCCAAGAAGCAGACTGACTGAATCTTCCCAGGAGAAAGCATCTTCTTACCAACAGGGCATACTGGTCATGATGTCTGCCGTCCCAGGCCCGGCCATCCCCGGGCCCCCAGACAGACACGCCCTGTCACTCTGTTTCCCTGGAAGGAGACATTCCATGAGGGAGTCTCTTTTGGTGCTGGGGCTCACTTCCTTTTGTGACGTGAATTCAGGACTTGCCTTGGCCTTCACTCACCTTCCTTCACGCCTGCAGCCCTAGGAGTCCCGGGCTCTGCCAGGCCGCTTACTGTCTGCTGCCTGGCTCGTGCTCCCCGTCGGTGGTGGCGTTCTGGGTCTGCGTCTGCATCTCACCTCTGCCAGGACCTACCCTCCGGCACAGGCTGTCCCCAGCCCTCGTCTTGGATTTTCACTTGGCACGTGGTACTGCATGTGTCCTTGGGGTGTTTGTCGTCCCTGCTGGGCCTTGTTTCACTTCAGCTCAGCAACCTGGATGGAAGTACCATGGTCCCTTGGGTTGGGAATTTGATAGGAAGAGCTCCTCGGTGGCTCTGGGGGGAGTTGTTCCAGGAGATGGACAAGATGCAGTCTTAAGGCTGACCACATCATGGTCGTTACCGTGGATTGAAGCTGTTGACAGCACTCTTCCTTCAGGAACCTTCTCCCCATCAGACTTCTAATGCATGAGTACCATTTCTCACGACCCCCAGCACGTATTCAGACTTTTGCTAATTGTACGTATGTAAATATATACGTATACACATATATATTTATGTATATGTGTGTATATATATATGTATATATATTTGTAGATTCTGTGTTTTTGTTTCTTCTTACAGAACCCTGAGATTAGCAGTTATCTTACTAGGTACTTAACTGTTACAGCAACTTCGTTTTTACTTGGCATCTCTGACCTTTCTTCTTCCTCTGCCTTGGACCTATCACCTGAACACACACTTGATTTTGTCTACTACTTTGTCTTGATAATATGAAGCTAGGCTGGCTGTGCCTGCTTAGTGCTGGGACGGAAGACCAAGAAGGCCAGGGACTATAGGTTTTACAGGGTACAAACTTTCTTCCCGTGCCCGATATGGCACCACACCCCAGATTGTCATTGTCTGTCATCACTGTTATCATCGTCACGATAGCTGGCATCGGTTGAGCTCTTACTTTTGCATTTTTTCCCAAAATTTTAAAAATCGCCATTGACATATAGTTGACACACAATGTCCATCTTAGTTTCAGGCGTACAACACAGTGATTCGACAACTCTATATACGTGACTCGGTGTTGACCCCGATAAGTATAGGCACCATCTGTCATCATATGTTACTACAGTATTACTGACTGTGTTCCCTATGCTTTACTTTTCATCTCCGTGACTTACTTATTTCATAACTGGAAATTTGTACCTCCTAATCCCCTTTATCTATTTCACTTATCTTCCCACTCACCTCCCCTCCCCTGTAGCAGCCCCCAGTTTTTTCTCCGTATTTGTGGGTCTGTTTTTTTGCTTGTTTATCTTGTTTTGTAGATTCCGCATGTAAGTGAAATCATACGGTGTTTGTCCTTCTTGATTTGTTTCACTTAATGCCCTCCAGGTCTACTCGTGTTGTCACAAGTGGCAAGATCTCTCTCATTCTTTCTTATGACTAATACTCGTGTGTGTGTATGTGTGTGTGTATATATGTACACACGTATATAAGCCGGTATGTATATACATGTGAATGTGCACACGTATATACACGAATATATGTGCACATACATAAATATGTATACCACATCTCCTGTATCTATTCATCTGTTGATAGACACTTTTATATCTTGACTATTGTAAATAATGCTGTAATAAACCTAGGGGTGCACATATCTTTTTTGAATTAGTGTTTTCATTTTCTTTGGGTAAATACTGAGTAGTGGAATTACTGCAATATGTGGTGTTTTTATTTTCAATTTTTTGAGGAATCTCCATACGGTTTTCCACAGTGGTTGCACCAATTTAGATTCCCACCAGTGGTGCTTAAGTGTTCCCTTTTTCCGCATCGTCACCAACACTTGTTATTTCTTATCGTTTTGACACCAGCCATTCTGACTTGTGCGAGGTAGTATCTCATTGTGGTCTTGCGTTGCATTTCCCTGAGGGTTAGTGACATTGAGCATCTTTTCATGTGTCTGTTGGGCATCTGGATGTCTTTGGAAAAATATCTATTCAGGTCCTCTGCCCATTTTTTAATTGGATTGTTTCGGGGGCTTTTTGGTGTTGAGTTATGTAAGTTCTTTATATATATATATATGTAAAATTTTGGATATTAACTCCTTTTTGGTTGTATCATTTGCAAATATCTTCTCCCATTCAGTAGGTCGCATTTTTATTTTGTTGATGGTGTTTCCTTTGCTGTGCAAAAGCTTTTCATTTTAGTGTAATCCCAATAGTTTATTTTTGCTTTTGTTTTCCTTGCCTGAGGAGACGTATCCATAAATACGTTGCTGAGGCTGAGAGATTACTTCCTATGTTTTCTTTTAGGAGTTTTATGACTTCAGGTCTAACATTTAGGTCTTTAATCCATTTTGAGTTTATTTTTGTGTGTGGGGTAAATGGTAGTCCAATGTTATTCTTCTTACATGTAACCATCCAGTTTTCCAAGCACCATTTATTGATTAAAAGATTGTCTTTTCCCCATTGTATCTTTTTGTTTCCTTTATCATAGTTTAATTGATCATATATGCATGGCTTTATTTCTGGGCTCTCTGTCCTGTTGCATTTATCCATGTGTGTTTTTGTACTAGTACCATACTGTAGTTTGGATTACTATAGCTTTGTGTAGCCTAGCTTGAAATCTGGGCTTGTGATGTCTACAGCCGTGTTCTTCTTTCTCAAGATGGCTTTGACTATTCCAGGTCTTTTGTGGTTCCATGGAAATTTTAGGGTTATTTGTTCTAGTTCTGTGAAAAATGTTATTGGTATTTTGCTAAGGATTGCATTGAATTTGTAGATTGCTTTGGGTATTATGGACATTTGAACAGTATTGGTTCTTCTAATCCATGAGCATGGTATATCTATTTGCTCATGTCATCTTTAATTTCTCTCATCAATGTCTTATAGTTTTCAGAGTATATATAGGTCTTTCACCTCCTTGGTTGAATTTATTTCTAGGTAGTTTATTCTTTTTGGTGCAATTGTAAATTTGATTGTTTTCTTGATTTCTCTTTCTACTGCTTCATTATTAGTGTACAGAAACACAACAGATTTCTGTGCGTTAATTTTGTATTCTGTAACTTTGCTGAATTCATTTATCAGTTCTAAGTTTTTCTGGTGGCATCTTCGAGGTTTTCTATATGAGTATTTAGTTGTTGGGCATTGTGCAGAATGCTTCTGTATCTCTTAATAGCCTTACCAAAAAAGCCCCTAGGAAGTATGGATGAAGCTGAAACTAGAAACTTAGAAAGGAGAAATAAGTTGTTTGAGTTTATATAACACATAAAGAGGCTGTACTAGAATTTAGATGCAAATATGTCTCATTTTTTAATCTGAGTTTTTAATCACTATGTGTGCTATATTTGTTTAGTACTGTGTACTCACTAAGTGTTCGTTGGATGGCAAGCTTGCTCCAGCAGCTGGGTCTCCATTAGATTGCTAACCATGATGAAGACAGCGCCCAACCTCTTTTTTGAATACTTACAGTGTTAGGCTGTGTACCTCAGTTAACCTATTTAATATGCACAGCTCAATGAGGAAGATATTTCCCCATTTTGCAGATTAAGAAACTGAGACTCAAGAAGACAGAGTTAACTTGCTCAAGATCACACGGCTAAGTAGTATGTAGTCAGGATTTGGATGCACGTTATCTCTCACACGCAGTATGAGTCTGTTCTCTTGATCACTGTGTTACCGTCTACAAAAACGAGACTCAATTTTGCCACTATCTCTTTCTTCCCCCTTAGCTTTCTTTGTCTGGTACTGCTCCTTTTCTTTCTGAGAGGTCCAGGCTGGGGTCCTCTTCTCACAGTATGTGAGTCCACATTGAACTTACTTTGCAAAACTGGCTCTTTGGTTTATATTTTCTTGAACTTTACTTGTTGGCAGATTCTCATGTTAAAATCACCCGATTTAAGATTAGTGCTCCATTATACAATAATAGACCTATTTGTCTGTCTTATTTCTGACCGAAGGAATGGAACAGAGAAACAGACCCAGAAGCAGGCCCATATGTATCTGGACACCTGATTTATGACAGAGGAGTGGGGAGATTTATGTTGAGCAGTGGGGAACGGACAGTCGTTTTAATAAATAGTACTGGGACAGTTGGATATCCACAAGGAATTCAATGAATCTTGACCACTGCCTCACAGCATGCACAAAAATAAATTCCCGAGAGTCCATCTAAATGTGCGAGTAGACAAAATAAAACTTCATCTACGAGACAACATAGAATATCTCCATAACCTTGAGGTAGCCATACATTTTTTAAGGAGACACCCAAAGCACTAGCTCTAAAGGGAAAGATTGATAAGTTGGATGACATTAAGATGAGAAGCTTCTGATCAATCATCCAAAGACCTCACTAAGAAAAGACAAGCTGAGTGGAGAAGGCACATGGAGTACCTATAACTGGCCGGTGGATTTGTACCTAGAATATGTAGAGACTCTAAGAAATCCAAGGAAATGAATCCCTTCCCCCAAATGGGCAAAAGAACGTCCCATACATATAAGATTGTGAGCTGTGTGGTTTTCCTCTCCCAGTTCCAGGTTTTAACCAGTTTGTCCCAGATCATTGGCACAGCCTGGTGGCTGGCCTTGGGAACGATTTAATGCCGTGGCTCTTTCTGACATTTCCTTTGTGTGTGGACTGTGGGCCCTTCCCTTCACATGTTCTCACGCACTCAGCTGTTCATCCTGCCACGAGTGCCTCCTTTCTCATGAATGTGTAATACATGTGTCTCTTCCTCTTTTCCTTTGGGTTGTTAACTTTTGATCAGCTATTTTAAGAGTGTTTCTCTCCGGCTTCTTCCTCCCCTCCCCCCCACCACCTCTTTTTTCATTTCCCTTTTTGTACCTACTTGTTTAGCCTAAAAACTTGCGGTTGTAAAAGTTTTCCTGAAATGTCTGAGTGTGTTTGGGGGACTAGGCTTGTTCCATGGGCTCCAGAGGCAGAGTGAAGATGGGAGGCGAGTAGTTAGTTACCTAGAGAGAGATTTCCTCTCAACCAAATTCAGTTGTCAGAATCCTCCAAAGGTGGGATGGGAGTTATTGAACCAAGGTGAGGCTAGACAATGGCTTGGCCATAGTGTTGTTCATGGAACGCCCTGTGCCTTGGGTGGGCAGCTGGATCATCTCTTCCAATTTTACCAACAAAGCCCTGAACAGACTCTTTGAGCATGTCCAGAGTAGCAGCTCCTCTAACTGTGAGAGAGGGCCAGTATGTTGGAATATATATGTGTATATGTCCTGTGTCTTCCCCTAGGACTTTTGTCTTTCTGGTGAGTCAGGATGAGACACCATTAACTGGCCCTTGAGTGGTATCGTGTATATTTAAAAATAATTCCAAAGCACCCCTCCATTCACAGCCCTCCACATAGGGCTGGTTGACCACCATTGACCTGAAGGCCGAGATTGCCCTCGCTGCCCTCTCTTCCATCCTTTTCTTCCGGTAGCAGTAGCTGTGAGGTAACGCTGTTCCCTTCCGTTATGTTTTTCGTTTCTTTAGTTTATTGAAGTCCTCACCCTGGCATTGCTTGCTCCCATTTTTTTTTTTTTCATGACAAACGTATCGTATTTTGGATACATTACCACAAAGAAAACAACTTAGAGGCTCTGCAGGTATGTTTTGACTTTTAAAGGTTTTTGACAGTGTTTAAAAGTTGAAAGTTTAATATAATAAATCTGGATTTCCACCTTCTCCTGGAAAACTAGATGATGTGGGCTCTTGGTGGCCTCTGTTCCCAGATGGTCCCAACCAGGTGGGGCTGGGGAGGGCTGCCCGTGAGGAGTAGCGTGTTCCTTCCACTTGGTACATTCCTTCCCAACCCACGTCACTCCTTTGTTACCTGCCTAGACCCCAAAGGCATTTGAGTTTGTGGCTTTCTGAAGTGGGTAAAGTGGGTGAGACTAGGAACCCAACTAGTGAGCTTAATATGATTTCAGTGGGAAAATTGATTCTAGCTTTTCAAGAGCAGATTTTCGAAATATCAAAAATACCAGTTTGGGAATGCTAATACAGGTTCTGTAACTAGCATGCATAGGTCTTAAGGTCTTCTATGCTGTGTGTTGGCTTAGCACCTAGAACGTACTTAATAAATGATTTACCTCTTGGGTCACTGGGTGCCTGTTGTCTGCCCCCTCCCAGGTAGTGAATAGAAACACTGTCTCACTGTGGCCCACCTGTAGGTTCTGCCTGGGACTGAGACCATTGTCATTTTATCTAGAGCACTTTCTCTAGCCCTAGATATCTGTGTGGAGTTTGGGATTGGTCTCCTGCACAGGTACCCTGTCTTGAGAAAAATGGTTTCTTTCCCGATTAAAGATCCAGGGGCCCCTGGGTGGCTCAGTCGGTTAAGCGTCTGACTTCGGCTCAGGTTATGATCTCGCAGTCCATCAGTTCGAGCCCTGCATCAGGCTCTGTGCTGACAGCTCAGAGCCTGGAGCCTGCTTCAGATTCAGTGTTTCCCTCTTTCTCTGCCCCTCCCCTGCTCATGCTCTGTCTCTCTCTCAAAAGTAAATAACATATTTAAAACAATTTTTTAAAAGATCCTGTCCTCATAGGGACACCTGGGTGGCTCAGTTGGTTAAATGTCCAACTCTTGATTTCAACTCAGGTCATGATCTCATGGTTCGTGAGTTCGGGCCCTGTGTCGGGCTCTGTGCTGACGGTGTGGAGTCTGCTTAGGATTCTTTCCGTCTCTCGCTGTCTCGCTCTCAAAATAAACAAACTGAAAAAAAAAAAAAAAAGATCCAGTCCCCGTAGAGTAGGCCAAAATGAGGAAATGAGGGGACGGAGAAGCCTGCACTAAGCCTGCTCTCCTGGCTGATGCCCACCAAACTGGAGTTTGTGGCAATTACAGAGCGATTGCATTCCAAAGCCTGGACGAGTCCTGGGTAAAAGTTCAGCTTATTCCCTGCAAAGAAAATACTTCATCTTTGGCATTTCATAGTTTTGACCCAGATCAGTCAGAGGCCACGGAGAGCTTGCAACGTCTATAAAGCGTGCACAGCTTCCGAGGCCTGTAGCCGCAGAGAAGCCGAAGGGAGCCGGGGGCCTGCTGAGCTCGAGTTGAAGCCCTGCCTTTTCAAGTTTGCCGTGGCCCAGCCTTCCCGGGCCTCACAGGGTGGACGGAAGGAACCAGCACCTTCCCTCTGCTCCGAAGTTATCTTTACCCCCTGAAATCAAACACCACACGCAGCACCCTGTAAAACTGCTTCCTTGTAGGACTCGAGCGTGCTTGCTAAGTAAACATCCTCCCATGTTTTTAGAACTGAATTCGTTTCTGCTTCCTGGTCATCCCATTCGGGTTTTTCTGTCGTAGGCACCACGCAGAATCAGGTTAATAGAAGGAAGATCTAGCATGGGGCAGAGGCACCTAAAATGACTGTTTCAGTCCCAGTAAAACTGTGAGAAGAGTAACACGGTCGTGGGAAGAAAAAGCAAAGACTTAGAAGAAAAGCAAAGTGAAACAAAGCCTCCCCGAACTTAGTACTGTCCCAGTGCCGTTCGAGTCAAGAGTTGGGCCCTACTGAGTCCCTGAAATGGGGACCTTTCTCTGCATGGACTCAAGCTCAGGTGTGCCGTGGTTGGAGAGTACGGTTGGCCCTCCTCAGTAAATTCCGCGGCTGTGTATGGCCCTCCTCTGACCTTGACTTGCTCCTTGCTCTGTCTCTCATGACTTATTTGCCTCTCCTCTCTCACTTCCGCCCACCCGTGACATCTCCATCGCCATGGCAGTGAGCAGCCACGTCATTCACCAAGTTCATGGGGTGATGGGCCAACTCTTCGGAGCCCTACTTCCCTCTGGTTCTCCCTCCTGAAGCAGGAGGCTCCCTGGCAGAGCTCAGAGCCCTTTGTTTATTTGATCCTGGGCTCTTGGATAAATCAGGAATGTCCTGACATGAACTTAGGCATGTTTTTCTTCCATGGAAAAGGAAACTACAGCAAATGGTATTTAAGTAGGCAGAGGACCATTCCGAGGGACTTGCTTTAGTGCCATCAAGGCCACATTCCTTTGGTCATCAGACCAGTAGGTGACTTCTTTATTGGCATGCACTACCCTGGAGCCCAGAAGGTGTGAATTTGAAGCACTTTCCCCCCTGCTGGGAGCCTGGCACAGATGCTCTGGGCTTCTTTTAAGCCCGTGGAGTGCCATGGTTGTCTTCCAAGTGGTCTTCTTTCTGCTGGGTGAAACCTTGGCCCCAAGTTGCCCGAAGAAGGCTGCTTGGGAAGCAGGGTGCAGGACAAGGTGGCCGCCTGGTCTTCCGTCCTCAAGTCCTCTTCCCAGAAGTCGCAAGGTTCTTGATGTGATACACCTTATGAGTCAGCTAGCTACCCGAGGACCTTGAGTATATTTCTCACTTCTGGTCAGGTCTAGGCCCATAGAGCACAACTGGTCGTGGGAAACCTCTGTGGGTCTGCATGCTTTCCACGTGGCGGTGTGGGAACCCAGCCTCCCTGGGTCTGTCTGGGTAGACAGGGTCTAGGGAGTTGGCTTCTAAGCTGTGCTGGATACATTTCTGGGTCTGGGGTCGGGAAAATGTTGGGAGCTATGTGCTTGGCTGCAGTGGAGACCTATCGGGATCCAAAAACAACCCCAGCCGGCCTTCAGAGTGTTGGTGGGGAAGCCCCAGCCCCGTGAGGGTTTCCAGGTGTGGGCAGGCCTCCCACCACCATCACGGGCAGCCGGGGGTGAGCCGGCACGTGCTCGTGCCCCTGGGCTGCCCACCCGGAGCGAAGAACCCGGCCGTTGGCCACTCCAGGTCCAGGCTTGGCTGCTGCTCTGTTTTGCTGCTTTCCATGTTGTCAGAGGATCTTCTTGGGAACAAATGACTCAGCAACCTGAATCTCTGGGACTGAGTGGCCTAAGTGCCTTTTGAGAAGTGATTGGACATTTCCACCGAGGCCCGAAAATTCTGAGCCTGGAAAGAATGGAGATCCAGCCTGGTGTTACCCTGGACTCTTCGGGCTGCAGTTCAGTTAGGTTTCTCCCCCAGTCCTGCCCTGATAGAAGGATAGCATCCGTGGGGTAAGCGGGCAATGTTTTAATTACACTTTGTGTCGTTAGGAAATTCCAGGGAGAAAAAGGTCCTGGTTTGTGGCCAGAAAAGCAGAAAACAACAAAAGTCAGCTACAGGTCATTGTTCTGGACGTGTCTGTGGCACAAAGAGTTAATAAGACAGTGGTGTCAGGGTGAAGACCATTTTATTCTCCTGTGTGGGAGAAGTTCACAGGGTTCAAGAAGAGATGAGGCAACGTTTAGCATGGGACGGCCCTGTCTGGGTTCCGGGTGCTGTCACTCAAAGAGTTAAGCTAGTCTGGTGGCTGGGAAGCCGGCAGGGAAGGCGTGAGCCTGCAGGGACCAGGCCCTCTATGCCCCAGAGCAGTGAGGTGTGAGGGGTAAAAAAAAAAAAAAAAAAAAAAAAAAAAAAAAAAAAAGGGCTCAAAAGTGTGGCCAGGGAGCAGAGTGTAGGCCCAACTTTTTTTTTTTTTTTTTTTTTTTTTTTTTTGCCTTGTTTGACCAGCCTTGGCATTGCCCTCCGGCTCTCCAGGGGAAGAGCTGCAGTTCTGCTCTTGCAACACAAGGAGCAGACTGGAGAATTTAGATCTGCGTCACAGAGCTCAGAGAGAGAGAGAGGGGAGAGAGAGAGAGAGAGAGAGCGAGAGAGAGAGAGAGAGAGAGAGAGCGCTCCGTCGATAGGTCTGCTAGCAACAGCCGTGCTGCAGCAGAGAGAGAGAGAGAAATCAAGAAACAAGTCATAGCAACACCGGGCACCAGGTTCTGCCAGCTCACTTGCCAAGCGTTCAGAAATCTGTCGGGGGCTAGAGGCCTCTGGGTAGCCCGGGCTAAGGAGATGACACACAAGGTGGCACGGGCGGTTCCCGCGGGGGGGAGGTGGGTGGTGGTGGGGGGGCAGGGGTGGGAGCAAGAGGTTGCGGGGCGATGGTGGAAGGTTTAACGGGACCAATTTCTGGAACATTCGGGACTGCGGCACCCTACGGCCAAGACCGAGATTTGGGTCTGCGCAGGCGACGATGGGTGGTCCGACGGGCTTCAGGACTTGATGGCGTAACCCCCTTCTTCCCCCACGTACGTATCTGCTGGGATCGGGGGCGATGTCTCTGCGTATGTGGGTGCTCTGTCTTTCTCACCTTCTTTCTCGCTTTTTTGCTATTTTTTCTCTGAGAGAGGTTTTTTGTGTGTGTTTTTTTTTTTTTTTCCACTTTAATTTTCTTTTCTTTTAGTGTCAGCTGCTCAAGCCTGACCGGGGTAGAGGCTAGAGGAGCAAGCTGTCCCCAGCGTCCCACCTGACCTACCAGCCTTTGCCCCCGTTTCCTTCTCTTGAACAGACAGACAGACTGGTTTTCCAGGTTGTTTGGGTATCCGCGTCAGTCTGTCCATCCACGTCGTTCTTAGGTGGCAGGTAGGAAGTGAGGAGGAGAGGTGCTGGGAGGAAGGTGGAGAGCCATAGCTTTCCAGGGGTTGCCTTATTGAAATGTTCAGCCTCGGGGCAGCTGGGCTGGTGGGGAGCTGGTGGGCAGGATGGGGCGTGGGTTGGGAGAAGTGGGGTAAAGCTGGTAGGTTTGTCACTGCGTAGTTGGGAAAAGTGGGGAATGGTGACGCAGTCACTGTTGCATCTTGTTAGGAGCTCCAAGGGGGACAGGTAGTGAGGCTCCCGGCATCTGTAGGGCCAGCTGAGAGGGGTTAGGGATGAGCTGAGAAGGGAAGCTAGCATTTAGAGATTAAATGTCATCCTTTTGGCGTTGGAAAGTTGTTTACCTTGCGCTCTCTGTGTCTCCATGTTGGCACCCTTCCAGTTCACATGTGATGGCCTTCCTTGTACTGCTGCATCATTAACTAAGTGACTGAGCTGGCCTTCCATTGGCCAGGGGAGGGCTCTCACTCCAGACATTTCCTCTGATTGGTGGGTGGGCCAATGGCAGGTGAAAACCTTTTTTTGATTGGCTGAGGGCAGGGTATCAAATCTGAATTTGCATTTCACTTGCTTAAAGGGGAGGGGGGGAGAAGCCCAGCAGCTTTCTAAAATCTGTTTAGGGGTGTGCGTATGCTCCTGTGTCTGTGCCTGCTTTTGACTGACCAGGTGAAGCCTCTTCCTATGCCTTTTTTATTTCAAGCACTCAGAGGAAGAGGAGCTCCGGGTTCCCCAAACTTTTTTTTTTTTTTTTTTTTTTGGAGTAGGAAGGGTTGGAGAGATGGGTGCGCAGAGGGTTGACCAAACTGGAAGGAAGTATTTGTCCTTTAGTTTGGTGTCGGAAAAGGGAATTTTCCAATCAGCCACACCTCGGTGTTGCGGCACAATAATTCTTGGCTCCCCTGGAAACGCACGGGGCAAGGTAGGACAGATCTGCTGCTGCTGACACTGCCACCACCATGGGCTTCCTGCTGCCTCTGGGCTGCTCCCTGGGGACGAGAGATTTGCATTGACGGGGCTGTCCAGAGCTGAGCCCAGTGTGGGAAAGACCTGCCTTCTGGAAGCTGCTGCTCCTTGGTCTTGGAAAGGTGAGGATGGGGACTGACCCCAGGATGTTGCTCAGAAACTGCGTATTTGGTGGGATTTCCGGGAGAGCCACTGGGCCGCAAGAGGTTTGGAGGTCCCAGGTTAGGAAGGTTTGTCATTCTGGGGAGTGAGGAGAGTGAGAGCAAAACTAGGGCAGCAGGCTGTTCGCCTGTGGTTGGGGGAGGGAGACTTGGAAAAATCAGGGTCCCGGCTCCCCATCGAGTCCGTGTTGCAGGTCTCACGTTTGTGGGGAGGGGGTTTCAGAGCCCTGCGCCTTGCGCAGTGGCCCCCGCCCATGACTGCGCATCCGGGAGCGCAATGCGCCCTGGGTCGCTGGCCTAGGACAGCACCGCCCTTCTTCTTACATAACGGAGGCACGGCTGTGCCTTCTCGGCCTTTCTTTGCAACCCTGCCTCCTGGCTCCCCAGGGCCCATGGAGCTGGGGAGGGTCTGGTTGGGGAGCCGGGGAAGACTTGGCTCCCTCGGAGGGTTAGCCCTCGTCCAGTCAGTGATGGGAGTTGGGTTTGAAGACAGAAGTGGGCTGCTGTCCCCCTTGGGAGGTGGAACGCAGAATGTCCTTCTCAATGCCCTGTGTCACCCATGGCCCCCAGGACCTCTCGGGGGCATGGGGTGTGACGTCCGTTCTTTCCTTCTTATGCTTTCTGGGTTTTGAGAGGAAGTTTCTGAAGGGAAAGGCATGACGATTCTAAGAGTGAGGAAGGGTGTGTGTCGGGGGCCCAGTTGGGAGGTGGTTGACAGTTCACTCCCCTTGTCACTGGCTTCCCTTTCCTTGGGTGGGTTGATAGTGTTTTTGACTCCTTTTATCCTAAGGCTGCCATTTTGGAGGCATTTCTGCTGGTCTCTGACATGGTGGCGTTGGTTTTTCTGGTCCTGCTGTGCCAGTTCCGCAGAGTGGGCGGGGGGCGGGGGCTGTGACGGAGGAGGGGAGGGGGGGCAGAAGCGCAGCAGAGGCGGGCCCAGTGGTGGCTGCCGCAGTGAAGGTGGCCCCAGGGGCAGGACCGCCCAGTCCCACCCTCGGACACAGTCTTGGGTGGGGGTTCCACCACCTGGGGCCCCGGCTTGGCCAGAGGGTGGGCATTGCTAACAGAAGCCCTGGGTCTCCCATGCCCTCGTTGGCCTGAGGCTTAAAGCAGTCCAGGGCAGAAGCTGAGTTTTTTTTGGGGGTGTGTGTGTGTGGAGGGGGCGACTGAAGGCAGAGACCTGGCTGCTCATCTCAGACGTGTCGGACCTGTGGTTTGTGTTCCCCAAATAGGCTCTGTCTCCGGCAGTTTCTCTATGGGGACAAGGGGGTGGGGTCCAAGGCAGCTTTGAGGATTTGTTCGATGGCCCTCCCTTCTCATTGTTTTTCTTTTCTGCTCCTCGTCATGCCCCCTGCCAGTGCCATGGTTCCAGCTGTAGTCCTCCGGTGAGGCTCCCTGCTGCCCGTCCCTCTCCTTTCCAGGCCCTTCTGCGTGCAGCGGCCATCTTGTCTTTTCTTGCTTAGAGGTTTAAAATGGTTTCTCATCATTTCGAGAGTACAATTCCTTCCCTTTGGCACAGTGCTGAGCACTGTCTGTAACTAGCCTTAGCTCTCCTCTGCAGTCTTACTCTTCTGCGTTTCCCCAGGTGGACCACGTATTCCAACAAAGCCAGGCAACTTACTTTTTCTTGCTTTTCCTATCTCTCGGTTTTCCCTACTGGTATTTTCCATGCCTCCTTGGCTCCACCGCACCCACCTGCGGCAGCCCCACCGTCCTCCTTGGACCTTCCCGATCACCTTCACAGGCAGCAGTCCTCGTAACCTCTCCTTGCTCCCTCCGGCCAAGCTCTCGTACACTTTGTCCCTTTCGTGTGCTACTTTGGTGGCCTTACGGCTCTTTGTGTAGAAGTCTTGGGTCACCTACGAGATGATGAGCTGCAAGGCGCTGAGAGTCAAGGAAGGAAGACACTTAACCTATTTGGTGCCTTCTGTTCGCCAGGTGCCACGTCAGGCTGTTCCATGGACCTTCTTTCATTTACTGCTTTCCACAACCCTCCGAGGAGAGTCCCATGACTGGTAAGTGTTCTGATCATGATTAGAACCCCTGTTTCCCCAAACCTTTGCCTCCTTCTTTACCTCTCAGTTCTCAGTGTCTGCCACGTGGCTCTTACAAGGTAGATCCCAAGAACGTGCCTGTTTAAGGAATTTCATACACCTCTAATGCCATATGGGAGTTTGGGTGGCCGCTCTTCCTGCGCCCGAGGTCTGGGTCTCGTAGCTGTTCCACGCTCCCCTGGACCCTGCTACCTCGTTAACTTTCTCCTCTTCCTTTGCGGTCAGGTTCACTCAAGATGATGGCTTTTTTTTTCTTTCTTTTCTTTTTTTTTTTTTTTTTTTGTAGCTGAAATTTTGTTGGATTAACAAACCTCAGTTATCCTACTTACCTTCCTCCTGGAAGAGAAGGTGGAGGTGGGATGGTTGTAGTACCTTCGGAGCAGAGTGAGCTCCAGAACCCAGGATCAGTGGAGATCGGACAAGGCAGGGAGCAGGACCATTGCACTTGGATCTTGACCCTGCCTCATCTTGTTAGGTGGTTTGTCTGAGGCTTAGTGACCTCAGTCAGTGACATGGAGCCACTGTTATCTACAGTGAAATGCCTAATATATTGCCAAGCCAACAGGCTCCCGACAGAAAGTGGTGCACCTCCCTTTCCCCTGCCCAGCTGTTTTATCGGGGACTTAAGAAGAGTACATAGCAGGTGGCTGGAGAAGGAATGGGGGGAAAGGAGCTTGCCTGCCTTCAGTGATACCAGAGGCAGGGGAGGAGGTGACCGGGCATTGCACACCTGAAGCCTGCGAGGAAGTGCTTTTCCCTGACCTGGAGTAAAGACCCCCTTAACTTCTGCATCGGGAAAACGCTGTGGGAGCAGAGCCGTGAGGTCAGGGTGGGTGGTGGCAGCGTGAGGGTTAACCAGTGATCCTTCCTGGGAGCCTCGTGACGCCAGGTTAGCTTCCCCTCTTTCCGAATCGAATCGCAGCAGTGGCTGCCTGCTTCCTGACGCTGCTGCATCCCGTGGGAGGGGAGTTGGGCACCCTGAAGCCCCTCGTCACCGATTCCGGGGCTGCAGAGCAGAGAGTGACGACAGCCCGTGAGTCGTCAGCCGACGGCAATGGGGACCCTGGTGACGGCTGCTTTGTTGTGTTTTTCCTCTTTGGATGATGACTCAGTGTGTCGGGAGCTGGGAGATGGGGCACTCAGCCGAATGGCCAGGACGTTCTGTCAACATGAAAGCAGCAAAAACAGCTTATCGGGGCTCAGAGCCGACCCTTAGGCTGGGTTCATTTTCAGGAAGGGCTTGGCAGAGGAGAGCACTTCTGGACATCGGGGGTGGGGAGACAAGGCCAGGTAACCCAACAGGGGTCTGTGGACCCTTCAGTTTCAGAAACCAAAAAGAAAATGCAGCTGCTTGTGTTATTAGATAAGCTTGGCAAACGGTCATTTTACAAGCTCCTCTCACCCGTCCCAAACAAGAGACATCTTCTCAGGGCCAGAAAACCCTCCGGGATTTCTCACCATGGCTCATTGTCATAGATGGAGGGTGAGCCCGTCTCGGGTAGGGTGGGCCTGGGAGTCCTTAGTGATCACTGGCATTCCGGGGCCCCGGAAGCAAGAGCCCATGGTGGGGACGTGGTGTCTCAGGTGACCTCTGCTGGCATCACACCAGTAGACGGTGTCACCCACCAGAAGATGGTGGGTCCACGTCACCGGCCTCAAGCCGAAGGCCAGCTCTGGCGCAGCCTACTTCAGCCTCCCCTTTCCTTATTGTCCCGAGTCAAACTTACCTTCTCCCCTTTCATCGTCCTCAATTCCTTCTTAGGTGAAATAGTGGGCCTTGAGTCCTTGACCTTTGTGTGTGTGTGTGTGTGTGCGTCATCATGGCGGCTCAGGGTTCTAGACTTTTCTTGAATCTGCAGCATTGCGCTAAGGGCGCGTGACATTCCCCCCCGCCCCGCCCGCCCGGCCCCGCCCAACCATGGCCAGCCATGCCTTCTTGGGAGCAAGAGAGGCCTGGGCCTCCATTGCCACTGAATCTCAGGCAAACCACTATCCTCAGCATCTGGCTTCCCTTCTCTCCTCTGTCTCCCTCGGCCCTGTCTGGGGACAGAGGAGCAAACAACTTGTGGGTGGGGAATTGAGGACGGCCTGGCCCGGGACCACCCTGCCTATGTACCCCTTAGGCCATTTTTCAGTCTCCTGCTTTCCCATAGATGATGCTTAGCACTGACATTTGTCGCCGAGCACCTCCTCCGCTCCCCAAGGACCTCCCAGTGTGACTCATTTGGGATCTCTGCAAGGAGTGGCTTTGGGGCCTTGGGAGCCAGAGGGAGCAGGAAGACCTGGTGGAGGTCACAGTGGAGAGGTACGCAGGGCAAAGGACGAGAGCCGGCTGTCCCTGGCCCAGAATGCAAAGGCAGCCCCAGCCCCTTTGTGTCATGTCATTTTGAGCCTGAATAGAGAGCAACTTGACCTAAAAAAAAATCGTATATATGTGGATGTTAGATCCTTTGTGTCTCTTTGTCCAGAAGCTGCGCATATGACGAGGGCTCAGATTCTGTACTTCAGAGAGCTCTGCTGTCCCTCAGGTTTGTTTTCCGAAGGAGGTGGTAGTTCCTCTTTGATGAGACCCTGTGCCCACGGGGACTGGACTTTTCTCCAGGACAAGGGGCACAGCCTTGTCTTGTTGCTATCGTTGGATAGTGAGCAGCAGCTGAAGACCATGGTCCCGGGGCCACATATTAGCCCCAGATGGAACCCTGATTGGGGCCTGCAGAATTCATTGCTTGGCTGGCTGGCCCCAAGAGCTGAGCCTACCTGGCTTCCTTTCACTTCTTCCCCACAGAGAACTCAGAGGAGTTGAGCTCCATGAGTCGGTGACGGCCTCTTGGAGACTCAGGCTAAGCTGGGGACAGAGCTGGTGTGCAGAAGACAGCCATCATACCGCCTAATAGAATGGCCCGTTTGCATTTATTTGGAACAAAAAAAGGAGATGCCTGGCGGCCTGGCTTTCTGCAGCTAAGTATTCGTCTGCATTCTGGTTTTCCGTCACACATCGGAAGCGATAGATGTTCATTGAACCCACCCAGCTGCCGTGACTTCTCCTTTCCCCGCGCACCCCTGCCCCTGATCCTCCAGCAGAGATTGGATTTTCTGGTGCGGCTGGAGAGCTGCAGAGAGGCTAGATCCCAGTGTCCAGCCCCCGCACGTCGCCCTCACATTCAGGAGAAGTCGATTTTCCCTAAAGCGGAGCCTAAAGCCCATGTCCCACAGTGCGGTGTTATTAATGGGCCGACGGGAAGGGCCCTGCTTGCCCTCACTGCCCCCAGCGGGGAGGTGAGGCTCTCGGCTGGCTGGCTGGGGGAGGACGGTCCTTGCCAGCATCTAGCATGGTTCTCTGCCAAGTTCTAGCTCCAAATCTCTAGGCCGCTAGGAACCTAGACTATATATAGCATTGTGCTAAGCAATTCTTATCGGACATGTCTGCCCTCCCCTGCGGGAGAGGAGCCCTTCTCCCAGGGAACCGGAACCTAGAGAGTGTGAGCCTTCTCCAAGGGGTCTTTCGTTCCAGGAAGGGCTGTGTGTGTGTGTGCGTGTGTGTGTGTGTGTGTGTGCACGCGCGCGCGGCTGTGTCTGCTTCAGGGCTGCCAAGCTTTCTTCCCTTTTCCCTGTTTCAGATGCTGCGAGATCGGAAGGTCTGATTGGGATGAGGGCCAGGAGGTTCTTGATGGTGTGCGATGTGGCCTATGGCGCCCACCAGCCTCCCGCATGTCTTCTTGGTTTCCTGTTTGCCTTCTTTGCCCAAGGAGGTCTTCTGACCTCTTGAGCTTCTTTTGGATCTCCTGTCTTCCCTGCCCTCCTCTACCTCTTCCTCCTCCTTCCTTTGATTCTCTTTCGGGTGTGTGACGGCAGACTGGGCTACGGGCATCCGGGAGCTGTGTCTGCTCGCCGCCCTCACCACCGCCCCCTCCCCCCCCCCCACCAGTTTGGGGTTTCTGGAAATCTGGCTTTAGTCAGCCGTCCTCTGGAGGAATTGGGTGGTGACTGAGCATTTCGTGCTGGGTGGTACGGGGCAGAGCAGGCTGGATATTTGCCTCCTCCCTCCCGTAGGTGCTGTCGAGCCACCGATTTTCTGTGGTTCCGCGACCCCGAGTGCTGACTGATGTGACAGGTTCCGGTCTTGTCAGTGAATCATCGCCAAGCTGCTTATTGGAACCCAGATGCAACAAGAAAATGGGATTTAACCCCTTCCCAGCCTCTCAGGTAAGTCAGGTGTGGGCTGACGCTTCCGGCCCCACCCCCCCACCTCCCAGCCCCCTTCCCTTCTCATGGAGACCGTTTTCCTTAGTCAGTGGGGAATCCTCAAACGTCTCCATTCACAATCTCCCAAACAATGCTCTCTTCTTTCCATTCTCCTACTCCTGGCTTTTCTGTGAATGGGGTTAGTAACCAGCAAGGACTTGGGGGAAGGGCCAGCCACAGTGATCCGGCTGCCGGGATGTGGGAGATGGCAGGGACGCGTTTCTGGGTGTGGCAGTCAGCAGAGCAGTTGGGCCTCCCACAGTGACTGGCCGGGAACTCTCCTTGGCCCCCAACATCCAGCATGAGATTCTGGGTTTGAGCCCGGTTGGGGGCAGGGAGTCTGCCTGGGACTTGGGTGTGCCCTTGCTTGTGTATCCCAGTGGATGTTCACTCTGACTCTGGACACCTTGGGGCTTGCGTCTGCAGCCGTAGCCTGGAGCTTAGACTATGGGCTGGGCAGTAGACTTCAGGGCTCTTTCTCCACTTGCGTGTGTCATGGGGCTTGTTTTGGGGGTTTTTTTGTTTTTTGTTTTGAGTAAATCACTCTCTTCCTCTAGGCCCTCATTGCCTTCACCTTAAAAAAAAAAAAAAAAAAAATTTCCTGGCCTGGTAAACCATTGCAAAGCATCTCCAGGCTGTTGACGTACAAGTGTTTTTTCTCTGCCTCACTTGATGCTGGTCACAGTAATAGCAACGGTGATTAAAAATGATGTTGGGACTGCAGAACTGGGGAGGCCTGTCGCATTCTAGAGACAGTTCAGAAAGCAGACCGTAGTCGCTTGCCACGCTGCCTACCAGGAAATCTCCTATTGAATGCATTCCTGCAATGTTCTGGGCGAGCAGGGTCAGGTTGGAATTAGCCGACAGCGGATTTGTCTGGGGTCTCAAGATAAAAGGGATGGTCCCCGGTAATTGTACCGTACACTTGGCTGATATCTGGAGGCACCTGTGGGATCCCACCTCTGCTCTCCCCACCCCCTTCCCACCGCGGGCCAGGAAGGACCGGTGAATTCTGCCCGTCAGTGTTTTATCTTCTCTCCTCCCCATCTGACCGGAGGCTGAGCTGGCTGTGAGCAGCCTGAGGTCCTCCCCGAGTGAGGAATCCGAGGCTGTTGGGAAGAGACACCCGACTCTTCTCTTCCCTGAAGGAATTTGACAAGTCTCAGCCCCTCCAGCAGTAACGTGGGGAGGGATGGCTGGGGGTGTTGGACCTGGAACACGAATAAAGAGGAGAGATCAGCTTTGGTGCAGCTGGGGAGACGAGGAGGAGCCGGCCAAGTCCCTCAAGATGTGTCGGCTAGAGTCTGGCCAGTGCAGGCTGCCGGGCCGGAGCCAGATGGAGCCGCTGGCCACGCTCAGGAGCCTCTGCCCCCATATGGTGTGGTGTGGTCCTGGGCCTGGCTCAGGGTGGCCGCTGCTCCCATTCACAGCTCTGCCCTGCCCTTGGCTGGACTGGGAAGATCAGAGTGGGAAGCGGAGGGAAAGTTGATTTTTCTCCTTGTGACGCAGTTGTCTGCGGGGCCTCTGGCGTTTCCAGACTTGGGGTGGGTGCTTCCCCGTTGATTTTCCTCATTTTGTTCGTCATCTGCTTCCTTGCTCCCTGCTTACCGGGCTGGCTTCTGCAGCCATGACACGGGCATTACGTGTCCCCAGCCAAGCTAGCACCACGGTTGGCGTCCCCTGAGAGGGGGACCGGGCATATCTGGCACTCGGTTCTCAACCTTTGAACCCCTGTGCTCTGGGAGCCAGGAGGCAGAGTGGGGCCTCTCCACCCGGGGTCCAGCAGAGGTTAACAGGGCTGGTGGTGCCGGAGCTGCGGTGGTGTGGCCTGGCCAGGAGGCGCTGGGGAGGGGCCCCGCCGGGGGACCTGATTGGTCAGCACCTTCTCTGTTCCACTGAATCCTGAGCCGGTCGGGGCCGTGAATTGTTTAATGCATATCTTGGCTCTGTCCCCTGGCACGAGGGCCTCCGAGGCTGCAGCCACAGCTTTAGCGAGGATGTGTACCTCGTGCTGGTCACTGTTTTGGGCACGTTGCCTCCCTGTGAGATATGAAAGAGATACTGCCCTTTCCACTAGCAGGCTGTCTGTGGGAGGCCCTCCTTTTGCGTTGCTTTTCTGGGCCTTGGAGTGTCTGTGAAGAAGGCCTGGGCTGGGTTTGATTCCTTGCCGGCTCCTTTCACAGGAGGCTGCTCGTGAGCTGGTGAAGCCAGAGAAAACCTCCAGGCCCCAAGGCCCGTGCACAGCCCGATGCGATAGTGTCGGGCCTGGGCAGGAAGGAGCAGGGGCACGGGGATGGAGCGAGGCACGCGGGGACGTGGTCGCGCATCGTCTGACCACAGGATCAGGGCAGCGGGGCTGGGGTGGGAGGATGCGTCCGGCGTTCAACCAGCGGTGCCCGCTGCAGCCTGGAATGGGCCCGTGTGTGCGTGGAGCCCGGGTCAGGGTCTGTCATGAGGCGTGAGGCTATGAGATGGGCATCGGGACTCTTGGTCCCGGCAGAGGGTCCCAGGAAAGGGAAACTGGCTTTCGCTAAGCGTCTGTCTTTGCCGGTCTGATTTCATCCTCAGAGCAACCGCATGAAGTAGGTATTACTTCCCTTCAACAGATAAGGAAGCCGTGCGTAGTAATTCACTGAACCAAGGTCACATACTTGGCAAGTGGGATTGTTGAGCTTTAAACCCCGGCACTTTGGATTCCAAAGCCTGTGCTTTTTCTTCGCCCTCTTGGGTGGAAGTCAGACATCTTTGGGAGCTAAGACCATCAGAGATCAGGCAGCCGGGAGATCTGACGGAAACCGGTGTGAAAGGCCAGGTGCCTAGGGGGACGTGGCAGCCACTGGCCATAGCCATGCCATATCCCTTTCGGGGGGAGGGGGGCAAGGCAGAGACAGCTAGTTTCTGGTGTCCCTGAACAGGCAGGGCTGAGCATGGCAGATACACCCACGCCACAAGTGTGCGCCCAGTCTCTGCTTCGTGGCGGGGCGTGTGCTAGGAGCTGGGGACGCAGAACTCTACAAAACCAAGTTTCTGCTCTCCTGGGATGTACTTTCTGGTGTAGGGAGAGGTCGTTCACGATAATAAAAAAGGAATTAGGAACTATATAAAGTATGCAGATACACAAAGGGGGACACCCACCCATAAGAAGCAGCGATCCCAATGTTGGTCGGGGAGGGAATTTGAGAGACTGAAGGATCTCGACCACCTGGGGAAGCCATATTGATGGAGCCCCCAGAGTTCAAGTTGATAGAGTTGCTAATGCCTCTCTTTTCCTAAGAGCTGGAAAAACCCCCCAAGGTCCCCAAAGCTTACAAGAACGTGCAGTGAGTCAGGGATCAAGGTGGCAGTAGACGTCAAGCCGTTGGTCACCGGCAAAGGAAGGTTTTTCCGTTAGCCATGGCTGCTCTTGGCCTAACGTCTCCCCCCCTCACCAGGTGGCAGCTGGCGCCTCTCTGCCTCGTCACGGTGCCCCTCTCTCGTCCACACCGACAGGGGAGCGCTCGGGTTAAGTCTTCGCCAAGTCACCAGTAAAATATGTGCCTGCAGGAGACAGAACTCAGCTCAGGCTCTCCTGGCAGAACCCGCGGTTCCAAGATTATCGCGATAGGGACGGGTCAGGGGGCGGGAGAAGGAGGAGAAGTCACCTTGTGCCAGATGCTTGGACAAGTTTTGTGTCCAAAAGAGGTTGAGGCAAGTTGGTGGCTGGAGATGGGGGAGGGGATGTCTCCAGCGTGTGCGGCTCCAGGGCTCAGGAGTTGTTTACAGGGTAGAAGCTTATGGTGAGTCAGGCCACGTGATTCTTCCCTCCCTGGCCCCGTGGTCGAAGTCTGCCCCACTTGAACCTCGGAGACTGCCACCTGCTGCCAGGGGGCAGATGTTGCACGAAGGTGCCGTGTGGGTCTTGGGGTGTGGTTGTGGGAACTCCGGGAAAGGGGGCGTTCTGTGGCGTGGTATAGAAGTCTCCACAGTCCCGTGTTCTGGCCCAGGATCCCGTGGTAAAATCTTACTCACTTTACCCTTTTGGGACTCACTTTCATTATTTCTAAGATGAGGGGGCTGAACCAGAATCTTTTGGGAGGTGCCTGCCGACTCTGACATGGGGGCTACCTGGGTGTTCGCGGAGGTGTTTCTTAGGCAGAAACTCAGGTCGGGAACAAGCAGGCCTGACTTACGGGAGAGGGGAGGGGCCTTGAAGGATCTGAGAACAGCTACAGTCCTGTTTTCTGCAGGGATGCTGTCACCATCAATTAGGGCAGGTGGGTGGAGACAGTTTTCCAGGAACTCTTCAG
This sequence comes from Prionailurus bengalensis, assembly GCF_016509475.1. Classification (NCBI taxonomy): domain Eukaryota; kingdom Metazoa; phylum Chordata; class Mammalia; order Carnivora; family Felidae; genus Prionailurus; species Prionailurus bengalensis. Next base: position 34,812,538 of record NC_057360.1, read on the forward strand.
GAGAGAGCGGGAAGGGGCCGGAGATTGCGTGAAGGTGTCTCAGGAAGGTCACCCAAGTGACAGGGGTTGTGACCTCTGGCTCCCACCAAGGGGCCTGTCTGGAGCTGGGCAGTGTGGGAGCCGCTGGGGTCTTTGCTGTGCCACAGGGGCTGACCTGAGATGCCACCGTGCTCTAGGGAAGACGCTCTGTCCTTTGTGGCCCTGAATCCTTGAGGGAACACGGGACTACCGGTCCCGTGTCCTGGGCCTTCCCTGAGACGTCTGTTCAGGGTCTGTGCCCCTTGCTGTCAGGAAGTCTTCCTTTATATTTAGCCATTTTTTTCTCATGTGGTTGTTTAAGCCCTTCTATTTAAAAAAAAAAAAAAAAAAAAAAAAAAAAAAAGACAAGAGAAAAAAAAACAAAAAACAAAAACAAAAATATCTCCGAGCCACTTGGTTCCATTTTAGCTTTTCAGTCTTGAGTCACTGTTTTAAAGGTAGCAAAAGTAAAACACATGCAGGGAAGCTCAAGGCCCCAGACCCTCGTGGGCTGTTGTGAAAGGCCAGCCCGGGGATATGGCGGCCTCTGTCCCCAACGTCCCCCGCTTCTCCAAGGCTGCGTGGGTAGGAGCCCCTGGGGCTGCGGGCACATGCTGCGCGGGCCGCAGAATGGAATGCAGGGTTTTTCAAATTAGCAATATGCCTTCAAGACACGATCCGTGTGCTGCTTTACTGGACACTTACGCTGGGACTTGTAGCTGTGAGCCCGCCCCCTTCCCCACCAGGGTGGGGTGGCAAACAGGGATTTGGGCCAGGATTCAGGCAGGAGCCGAACTGATCCGTGACCGACGTCTTATGCGCACCGTGTGTTGTTTTTGCAGCTCTTTTCAGATTCGCTGGCTCGCTTGGTCCTCACGCAGCCCTGTGAGGGTCGGCGGTGGGATCCCCGTGGGTGTTCAAGCTCAGCCTCAGACAGCCCTGCTGAGGTCCGGTTTCTTGTACCTGCTTAATTTGGGTCACCGCACACCCCCCCCCCCCCCCCGCCCCCAGGCCCTCCGACTCCAGATGTCATTTCCTTGGGTTTCAGTTGTGCTCTTTAGCTGAGCAGGGGGGCAGGGCAGGGATGGGGAGTGCATCTTGGGTAGCCGACTTGATCTCTGTAGGTTGCAGCTTTCTTTTCTACGCATCGAATGGGGAAGGGAGCCTCCGCCCAGGTTCTCCTGTTCTTGGATTGTTTCAACTTCTCTTACGAGGAGTTCTTATGAAACCTGGCTTGCCCTCTTTGACCAGGAAGCCAGCCATTCACCATGTGTCTCTGGTGAGACTCCCTACGTTTGGAAGCTTCTGGAATATACGGTGCTTTAGACCGTTGCGACACATCTGTCGGGCACTTCAGGCATGTGCATGTAGCCCTGTTTCTGCCAAGTGGCTCACTTAGAAATGAAGCCCCATTGTGGGGTATTTTTTTTCCAGTAGATTTATAAGGTATGCCCAGAGCTTTCTGCCCAGCGTGTGCATCGTGTATACGTTATCTGTTTGCTGGCTAATGAACGTACAGCACCCGCTGGAAGGATTGGCCAATGTATACTGTAAGCTGGTGGAACCAGTGGCTTCAGCTCTGAACGTTGCTTTCTGATAGAGTTGAAAAAGTAGGCCTTACCCACAGAGGGGAAGGTGGATCAGAGAACGCCTGGGCATCAGTGTTCCCTGGATACTGGGCGTAAGCCCACTCTTTATGAGGAGGGTCGAGGCACAGCCTGGACTGTGCCTTCTGGGCCGCGTGGCCCTCTGAGTGGCCTTTATTCAGAGAGACCCAGAGCGAGCCTGTATGAAGGGAGAGAGAAGTGCTTGTCTTTGTTTATGGCACCCTTCACTCGTGATGGTTTGGGCTCACCTCGGGCACGTTTCTTGAAGGATCGGGGTCGGACAGCGTGGCAGCACGCATATGTCTGTCCGTTCGTGTTCCCCGGATGCAGGCTTGGCTCCTAGAGAAGCCCTGCCATGGGGAATCCATAGAAGAATTGTTTTGCTGGAGCGAAGGCTTTTGATAACTTTTGTGTGAAGATGTGTCACACCACACCCAGATCTTTCTGTTCTCCTGGAGGATGGGAAGGAGGATGGCAGGACCTGTAGCTGGGAGGCGATCTAGGCCAGCCTTCAGGGAGGGCTGTGGCGGCCTCTTCGCTGAAGGCTCCCAAAGAGACACAGAGCTTCTTTATCTCAGAAGAGGGACTGGATGTCCCTGTCGAGGTCCCTCGGGTCCTGAGCGTGTGGGACTGTGAGGCTCTCCCTGGAACAGCGTGAACTTCGGGTACCGGGACCCAGAGCAGGTTGCACATCTTTTCTTTCTGCCGTGGAGGCAAGCCTAACCTCGGTGGGCCCCACGAGCATCGGGCCTGGAGCTCTAACCTTGTTCCCTCGTGCAGAGAGAATTCCCAGAACTGACCCGAACAGCATTGATATTATTTGCAAATAAAAAAAGGAGAAAGCCATGTTGTCCCTCATCGCTGCCAGGAAAGAGCCCTGAGCGGCTCTAATCCTGTCTTTGTACCACTGCCACTCCCCACCCTTGCTGACCCCCCCCCCCCCAGCCTAGGGCCCTTTGATAGGCACTAGAGATGTGAATGAGTTTGGTGGGAAGGCCAAGGGCAGGGACAGACATGGTTTGCTGGGAAGAAGGTAGGACAAGGAAAAGGAGCATCTCAGGGCAGGCCCACGGGCACACATGTGTATTCAGATGGACATACTATTTACTGGTAACGCCAGAGTCTGACATGAACCAGTTAATGCCTAAATGAGGGTTGATTTCGTGTGGAGAATCATACATCATTTTGTGTTTAAGTCTGCAGCTTTAGCATCAAAAGGCCTGACAGGCTGGGGACCTTTCGCTGGGCCCTCCTGTCTGTAAGATCATGCTCATTTTATATTGATTTTCTGTCTCCTTTCTTTCCTGTTTTCCACTCCCATGCATTCCTTAGGCGTACGTGAATATTTGTCCACGCATTCGTGTTACGACTTCCTTGGGGTGCTGTTCTTTCCAGTGTCTCCGACATCATTGAATGTATTGCTTTTATTTAAAATGTGAACAGGCCAGAGGCTCACTGCAGAGGGGAGCCATCCTTGCACTGCCCACAGAATCCTCTTCTCTACCTTGTTCTGGAGTAGGGCATGTGGAGCCCTGAGGAGACGGGAATCAAGGGTGTCTGTGGGAACCAGCCAGACCCCGTGCCATGCCCCCTCTTTGGGAAGGGGTTGCTCAGGCATGAATCCCCCACCCCTAACATTATTAGCAGTTTCTTCTTTTTAGCTTGAACCCTGAGTAGTGGCCTTGAAAGTCCAAGAACACCTGTCACCCTGCTTAGGTGAGGGCGACAGAGAGGGACGGGGACAGACGGGAAGGGGACACACGCTCCTGGCCACGGGCCTCTCTCCAAGACAGGTGAACTCTGTGTTCCAAAAGGAACTCATTTAATCTTTTGGCCCCAATGGAAGTTGTTTGTATTTTCTCTCCCTCTGTCTTCTCCCTCCTCTCTCTCTCCCTCAACACCCCCGCCTCCACCCTCCAGCCTCCAAAAGAATTTAATCTGCTGGACAACAAACAATACTGTTATAAAACTTTGAAAACAAGAGGGTGAGGCCTCCCTGACAAGGAGAAGGGCATGCCGGGTAACGGCCGAGGGAGCCTGCCAGGCCCGGGACGGAGCCGGGCGAGGGCCCAGTTGGCCGGGTACCTGGGCGCCTGCCCCCACCCAGCCCACCAGCCCAGCCATCCCCAGTCCAGAGGGGAAGGAACCGAAACAAAAGCAGGGGCAGAGAAGCGCCTGGAAAGGGGAAGTTGTACGTGTTCCCCTCTCTCTGATCTGATGCGAGTGCGCCAGACTGTGAAACTTCCTCCCCCACCCCTCCCCCGCCAGCCTCCCTCCCTCCTCGTCCTGCCTCCTCCTGCCTCCTCCCACCACTCTCTGTTCCAGGCCCGAGGCCCGATAACAGAACAGGGCTGGCCTAGGTACAGCCACCGGCCGGCCGGCCGGCTGCAGGGGAAGCAGGCAAGGAAGGTGTTCCAAGTTGGCTTTGGACTCTGGACGTACCCTCTGCGTCCCCTTCCTGCCCCCAGCTAGAGATGTGGAGCCACGGTGCGAGGTGTGCCCCAGTCCACGTGTCCCACCAGGGGTGTGCCCAGCTACCGGGAGAACCTCCCCTTGGAGGTTAGTGGGTCTGTCCCACTACCCGGTGTCTGCTGGAGGCCATGCTCCCAGGAGGCCGTCAGACTCGTACAGGTGGCCTGCTCTCCCTCCAGAGGGAGCCGGGCTGAGCTATGGAGCCCTGGAGCCTCCAGAGGGGCTCAGGGGACAGAGACTTGCTCCCCGCAGCAAGCAGGCACAGGGTCCTGGCAGCGGGTGCCTGGTGGGGTACCGTGTCTGCTGCTCGGGGTGACCCAGCTCTGCCTGGGGAGCAGGCAAGCTGGGCGCTGGGGCATCGCCCCCCAGCCTTCTGAGTGGATTTCACCTGAGACCGAAGTTTCGCTGCCACGCCCACCTGCACTGCGTGGAGCACATGATTTGGGACGGGAGAGTGAGAAGCAGCGGTGGTCTGCCTTTGGCCTGAGGTTGTTTGGACCCGTGAACCGTGTGGTGGGCATTGTGTTTGTGTAATGGACTGTAGGCGTGCTCGCTTTCCTCTCGTGGGAAGCAGTTCAGGGCAGTGCCCGTCCTCCTGCTCTGCCTGAGCGAAGCCTCTCTCTGGGGAAGTGTGGGGGCCCCCCCCCTTCATTCCATCGCTCCTCCTTCTCTGCGCTCCCCACTGTCCCCTGCTGCCCCCCCCACGCCCCACGGCACCCCAAGGCATCCCATCCTCCCAGCCAGCCGACCAGCCATCCCGAGCCTGGGCCTGTACTGAATCTGGAGGATTTCCAGATGCGGGTCTTCTCTGGTGTTGAGGCAGGGACAGAGAACCGAACCGGGTGGAAAGCAGCTGCCTGGGAACTCAGGCCGCGGTACCCCGGCCCCAGGGAAAACCGGCATTGCTGATGTGGGGCCCATGTGACATGAGAAGGCTGTGACCTCCTGCCCTGTTACCTCCACAGGCATTTGAGGGGCTCAGTGGGTCTAGAGCATGTTATTCTCACTTCGGGATGCCGGGTCTGGGACATGTAGGGATCCCTGGATGCCCCACCCTCCTTTTGGGGGCCAAGCTGCCAGGAAAAGAGCCAGCTCCATGTTTCCTGCCTCCCTCACCCTCCATTCCCTCCTCCCTTGCCCCCCGTGCACATACCCATACACATTTTATCACCCTTTCCTCTGATTCATTAACCACGGCTAGTTGGCAACAGGCCCCCACCCTGACAGCTCAAGACAAAATGTCCAGGACACTGGGTCTGGCCTGGAGCTGAGTGACAGGAAGCTGGGCCGGGCCTCTCGGCTCACGCATACAATGGGCAAGGACCGTGTGGAGTGCAGAACCTTCCTCATTTTCAAAAGGGTCTTCCCCAGGCCCCTCTCTCTCACCAAGATGACTCTTCTTCGCTGCCAGGAGCCTGGAAACCAGCATCCCGGGTAGCAGGAAGACCTGATCTGGGCTCTGCTTCCGGCACCCCTCCCCCGCGCCGGCTGGAGCTTGCGTCAGTCGTGTAAGTAGCCGTGACTCAGCACCCAGCCTGGTCGGGAGGGAGGCAGAAGACGCCTCCCAGGAACCTTCCCAGCATTCTGGATTTGAACACATGGTGGTGGCTGAACACACTGAACGAGCTGGCGGCCTTCGGTTCCTGGGGGTGCGTGTCTGTCCGTTCCGCGGGTTTGCTTATAGGTCTCATAAACCGGGGTTCCTCTCCTTCCCGTTTTCATCCCGTGTTACTTTTTGGACCCCATGCCTGGCATAGGATTTTTAGGACTTTAAAAGGCACAGACGGCATCATTTCTAGAACGCAGCAGAAGCTCTCTTTGCAGTCTCCAGACTGCCCTTTAAACCGATGGCCCATGAATCATCTTTAACCCTCAGATGTTTTTGTTTGACTTACAGAGTTTTCGTTGTTTTTGTTTGTTTGTTTGTTTAACGTGTCCGATTCAGACATGCTTTTAGACAAAACACAGCTTCTCCAGGTCACTGGACTTCTGCTGCACGAGGTCTCTGCCTCTCTGTCCTCTTTCCCACCCCAGCCCTCAAGCATTTGAATGCACGGAGACTGGTCTGCATGAGCCCTCCCTCGTTTTGGAAAAGCTGGGACCCATTCCAGGGAGGTGCGGGTCCCCCGTTCTCAAGTCTGGGCCGCGCAGGAATTAAAGCCCCTGTGTTCTGATTCACTGTGTGGTGACCTTTCCTCCACCCTCGGTCGCTGCCCGGGCAGAGGAGTGTCTAGGCATGAGGGGGTGGAAAACCCTCCAAATAGAACGTCTGCACAGAAATGGACGGAGGCTGCACCATGCTTCCCAGACCTTCTCCCTGCGTGGTGGCGTACCCAGCTCTCTGGCTGGGCGGTTTCCCTTCCCCGACAGCGCACCAGACTCTTCCCACTGGCCCGTGTGCGTGGGACTGTTGGGCCAGGCTGGGACGATCACACCGTCCGCCTTTGACACCAGAGCCCTAGCAGGCTGGGGCCTCCAGCCCCCGTTAGACCACCTGGCCCCGTCTAACAAGGGAACAGAAACACCAGCTAGCTTCAGGTAAGTGCATCCTTGCTCGATGGACTTTTGCCAGAAAAGCCTGGTTCCCCTGGGAGGGCTGAGACCCGAGCAGACTCCTGTTCAGTGGGGTTGGGAGGGCAGAAGGTGTTGATACTAGGATTACTTACCCCCACCCCCACCCCCGCACGCCCCGCCTTTTCTTGTCTTACGGTGTTTATGTTCATGTGTTGTGAATGATTTCTCTCTTCCTCCAGAGAACTGAGTGTTGTAGACCTCGGTCTGGGGGCCCAGACCCTGGTTCATGGCCCTCAGTTCCCTCAGTGACGGTTGCCACTCCCCCTCTGAACTCAGGGCCGATGCTTCCTGGGTAGCGGGAGAGACTGTAATGAATCCCCCTGATGACCACGTGACGTACGTGCGTCCTGAAGGACAAGAACTAGGTGCTGTGAGAGGGCGTAACCCAACACCTGGCTCACCTGGGGAAAGCTTCAGGCGACCTGCGTCACCTGGGAGAGGGTTGATGGGGTGGTAGCCCTGGGAGAGTGGACGACAGAGAATGTTCCAGAAAGAGGGAATGGTGTACGCAGAGGCCTGCTAGGGGAGGAAGGAGGCTGTCTGGATCACTGAAAGACACCTGTGTGACAATACCTTGGGAAAGGTTTTGTGGATACTGGCTGTCGGGGGCTACTAAGGAGGAAGAGTTCGGCTGGAGTAAAAAGCAAAAAAGCTGAGAAGTAGCAAAGGTAGATCTCCAACCCCCTCGTTTTATAGGACCCCACAGAAATGACTCTCATTTACCACTTACTTCCTGACCTTAAAACCCTGGAAGTTAACCTGTGTCGCAGGGCCCAGCTGTTGACTGCAGGTGCCCTGTGTCAGAGCCGCTGCCCAGCTCCTCCCTCAGTGGCTGGGGCCTCGCAGAGCCCCTGGGCTCGGAGCCCAGTGCTGGGGTCAGAATCCAGAGTCCAGCACAGCCATTGCTGGTGGTTCATCTCCAACGCCTCCCCCAACCGCAGCTACGCCCTAGGAGAGCACAGAGGCTCCAGAGGGGCAGGAGGAGTGGGCGAGCCAGCCGGGGGCACCGGGCCCCTCACGGGACCAGCTGGGCTCCCATCTCCACCAGGTTAAACGTGTTGTGCAGTCAGTCACATCCACGGCCACGCAGAAACCTTGCCTAGGACTCCCTCCACCCCACCCTTGCTCACAATTGAGTTCAAGAACAGAATGAGATGATAGACCAGCCGTGGAGCAGGTGCAGTGGACAGAGGGGCAGGAACACAGACTCTGGAGTTAGACTTGGGGTCTCTCTACCACGTAGTAGTCACGTGACTGTGGCTAGTCACTGAACTGCATGAAGGAGCAATTTCTCCTGCAGGCACGGGAATACTATTTGCTTCACAAGACCGACCCAATTACAAAGCACACCTCAGTGTTCAAATTTTATTTCCTTCTCCTGCCTGCAGCGGCACATGCTGTTATTTCCGGGAGCCACAATAAATACAGGCCTGGATCTGGAAGCCTTCAGAGCTGGTAGACAGCCCGAAAGATCCAGATTCTACTCTGTCTCCTCTTTCCTTAGTTGTGGCATCCCGGGAGATACAGACCTGTTTTCTCAGCTTCCGATGACCAAAACAAAAGCAAACAAACAAACAAAAAACCCGACACATTTAGGAGATGGGAAATCTAATTTGAACACAGGATGCAAATCTTATTTTCAGACACATTTTTGAAAACAACACAAAACTCGGTCCTTGTGTTAGAGGATTATCTACTTAACACCGCTTCAGGACACGACATTTGTGTGTGTGTGTGTCACAGCAGAGGTTAAACAAAGATTGCTAATGTTCTGACCCTTACTTGAGGCTGGGAAGGTGGACCCCAGGCTCTTCCTGAATAGGGCGCATCAGGAGTTGCCCCCGAGCAGGTGCAACTCACCTGGCTCGAACCTCCTAGGCAGATAGGACGCTTGTTTCCTGATGACGTGACATAGTATCAGAAGACACTGCGTGCTGTGAAATGTTTTCGAGAGCAGGGGGCGATGCTAATGAAAACGTTAACGCATTCTCATAATAGCTCTGGGATACTTCCCTCCATCACATGTGTAATAAACTGTTAGGACTGGTTGTCCAGGGTCAACTAGGCTCCATGAGTTTTGTATTGCTACTGTCTGTGTGACGAGTCAGCCGCGACTTTCACATTCCTTGAGCATCCCTGGCTAGGTCCGCTCTGTGCCTCTCTCACGGACCGCGATGTCCCGCCCCGAGTGGAACCGCAAGAAGACAGGGCAGCACCTGGGTCTTCCGGTTGTGTCTTCCTTCTTTCTTCAATGAGATCCTCTTCTTCTGGAAGCTGGTTTCACATGGTGGCTTAGATTTTTCCATCTTTGTATCTAGCACCATTTGAAATCAGTGTTTTAGGAGTAAGAATTGCGGCGCAGCAAAGGGCCACCTGCAGAGGAGCTCTCGCTGGTGGGACAGAGCCCCTCCTTCTGCCGCCTGAGCCGGTCCAAGAGAGGAAGAACTTGAAAAGGAAAAGTGCGCCGCAGCGTATGTCCGTTGCGGGTTGTGGAGGGGCGGCCGTGCGGGGAGGGTGTTTGTGTTTCAAAGAAACTCCGAGCTGGAGCAGGGGCCGAGGTGATGCCTGGTTGTAGCACCTGGGAGCACCACCGGGCGCTCACCGGTCCGTAGGGCCTCTGACCGCGGGGACCAGGCGATGCCGGCTCCCTCCTCCGTACTCGATTGTAGCGGGGGAGGGGTGAGGCTGTGTGCCTGGAGGACGGTTCCATCCCCGTCGGCGTTGCACCCGCTCCTAGAGGCCCCGGGACACCCAGCTGCACTTGCAGTGCGGCTGGAATCAGACTTGCCACCTGCACGGTCAAGTGCCGGACCCCCGGGAGCACCACCGGACCCATCTCTTACACAGGCTGACCGATTTCTCCTGGTGTTCAGAGTCTGTTTTTGTCTAGCACCATTTGAAATCGGTTATGATGTAGGGGGAAAAGCAGCAGCCTCGAAACCTCACGCCAAGTCTGGTGAGCAACAGCCTCTGTTCTCCTGGAAGACGTGGTCTCCCGGAAGACGGATGGGCAGAGCGTGGGGAAGGACAATCACGCTTTTTTCACTAACTTCTTTCACTGCATTAATGATACCTTGTTGCGGAGGTAAGAGAGAATTGAATGCAGTTTTAAAAACAAATCGGTGTAACCTATCTGATGTCCTGGGGTGCAGTTTGCTAAAATGTGGCAATGCTGTGTATTCTGTAAATGGCTGCTGTTGAATTCTCTTTCTGTTAAGAGTCTATTCATGCATCTTGACCTGAATAAATATTTTACTCTCTTCAATCAATCATGTCTTTGTTTTTCATCTGATCATTCTCTGTTCGTAATGCCGTGAGAAGTGGGGTCCTGCAAATGTTAACTTGCTATGCAGACTTACCTACTTCCCAAAGAACTGGAGGAGGTTACGGCAGACACACGTTAAAAACGAAGCCCGTTAAGATAAGAATGAGGTCCTGTGAGCCAAGAAATAAAATGAGAGAAAAGATCACGGAAAAGAGAAATGTTCAAGCCTGGGCTGAGGGATGCTCCTTTTTGAAGGGGAAACTGAGGCTGGTTCCGAATGGGCTGCAGGCAGCCCTGGCCCCTCTGCGGTCGGTGTTCCTTCCGGAAGCTTTTGCACAACCGAACATACTGCCACATGGCTGGTAAAGGGGAGCAGCCTGATGATTTCAGCTGCTTTATAAAAGACGCAGGAGGGGGTACCTGGGTGGCTCCGTTGGTTAACCATCCGATTGTTGATTTCGGGTCAGGTCATGATCTCACGATTTGGGAGTTCGAGCCCCGAGTCAGACTGTGTGCTGACAGTGCAGAGCCTGCTTGAGCTTCTCCCCTGCCCCTCTCTCTCTCCCTCTCTCTCCAAATAAACTTAAAAGAAAAAAATGCAGGAGATCTACTTTTTGGTTCTTCGTTTCTATCACCGTTGAAGACAGGGTGAGCCAGTCCTGTGAAGGTATTCAGCAATTAGCCAGATTTTACTTCATGGGGGATTAAGCCTGGGGAATCTTCAGGTAGGAGGGGTGTGGCCCCTTGAGTGAGCATTTTGCACAAGACACATGCGGCCAGCTACTAGCTACCTATGGTACTTCATGCCAGCGGCTTTCGGTAAGTGGTCACAGCTCTAGCACCTGGGAAGCTTTTCTAAGTTCACGTCCCCCAGATGGCTGCCCTGCCTGGCGGGTGGGGGTGGGGGGGGTGGTGGTGAAGCATCTGCTGGGAAGACTGCCCAGGGAGGGTGACGCACCCCCTCCCTGCAGCTGCAATGCTATTTCGGGCTGTTGATTGAAGAATCCGTGTTCTCATCCCCAGGAGGTGATGGTGGCGATGGTTTTATTCCCTCCCTGGCCGCGCTAGGTGCAGTAGGACCTGTGGGTCTAACAGCTTTGCCCAGTTGTAGCGTGTTGAGCCAACTTTTGAGTCCCCTACCGAGTCCCAAGCTCCAGCCTCAGAGTTGCACCAAGGATTCTGCCCTCGGGTTATGCTGATTCCGGCCACCCAAATGCTGGAAGTGCCGGAAGACCGGGTTTAGTATCAAAGCACAGAAACAGTGACTTGAGACGTCTTTTCCGAAAAGGGGGTCCCTCGTGCTCCCACCGAGTGCTAGGTCACGAGAAGCAAAGTGCACGCATAGCTGTGGTGCCTCTCACACAGGATTATTTTACTTTATTCGTCTAGATGCTGACAGCCCTTTACTTAAAATTGCCATTCCAGGTTGGGTTTTCATAACAAATTAGTGAGCAGAATGTTTCTTCTGGAGACTTTTTGTTTTGTTTATTTTTGAGAGAGAGTGAGCAGGGAAGGTGCAGGGCGGGGTGGGGGGGGGTGGTGGACAGACAGTCCGGATCGGGCTCCATGCTGACAGCACAGAGCCCACTGTGGGGCTCAAACCACGAACCGTGAGATCATGACCTGAGCCAAAGTCAGATGCTCGACCGACTGAAGCACCCAGGCGTCCCTCTCCTGGAGACATCTTGAATCTGTTTTTAAGGCCACGCTATCGACCTAGATAGGAAATGCCATGTCAGGCACGGGTCCCCATCACCTCAGTTTTACCACATCTTTAGCTGTAGGGAGGATTGGATCTAAGCCTCATGCAAGTTGGCAACTGGCGACTAATTCCCGTCTGTGAAAATGAGTGCAGGTGAATTAATATGACACAAATCCAACTTGACCAATTGAGGTAAAACAGAATGTTTTAAGTCTTGAAACTGGTAATTCATGGAAGATGTTGGCCTGGCCTGCACCGAGAAGCTGGTGGATGTTTTAGGGGCTACCTAGCAGACTAGGGCGTCCATATTTGGGGTAAGGTTAAGAACATTCCTTGAACACAAGTCATACTTTGGGTTTATACTAACCCAGTAGTGTTCTGTAGTTAGATTCACCCAAGTAGCCTTTGAATTAGTGATACTTCGGGCCCACCTGTACGGGTTCTGGTTATACTGTTTTAGGGGCTTACATTTTTGTTCTAAGGTTTTTCCAGATGATTCTGATTGGCAGCAACGGGTGAGAGCCGCTCCTCTGTGGTCTTGTTCTAAGAGGCTTTCTACTCCAATTGCGGTGGGAGGACCCCTAGCAAGGGTGTATTCGTGTTCTGTAACAAGTCCCACAACTTGGTGTTGGTCTTAGTCCCCTCGGGCTGCTGTCAGAAAATACTAGACTGGGCAGTTTATAAACAACAGATATTTCTGTTTTGGATGCTGGGAAGTCCAAGATCAAGGCGCTGGCAGATTCAGTGTCGGGTGAGAGTCAGCTTTCTGGTTCAAAGACAGTGCCTTCTGGCTGTGCGTTCCCAGGGCAGAGGGCCTGAGGGAACTCTCTTGGACCTCTTCTTATTAGGGCACTAAACCCATTCATGACCTAATCCCTTCCCAAAGGCCCCACCTCCTAATACTATCACACTGGGGGTCAGGACTTTAACAGGATTTTCGTGGGACACATTCACACAGTGATTGTCTTACCACACAGGAGCTGCGTGGCTCAGTTGGTTAAGCATTTGACTCTTGATTTTGGCTTGTGACCCCGGGGTCCCGGAATCAAGCCCCAGAGTCCACGCTCATTATGGATGAAGGCTGCTTAAGATTCTCTCTCTCCCCGCCGTTCCTCTACCCCGTTTACGTACATTCTCTACAACAAAAACAAAAAAACACATCATTTATTTTAGTTCTGGAACTAAAATAAAAAACTCATCATTTATTTTAGTTTAGTTATCAAAAGTGTGATATCATTTCACTAGGCTGAAATGAAAGCATTGGCAGGGCCGGTCTCCCTCCAGAGGTCCTAGAAAAAACCGTTTACTTGCCTTTCCCCACTTCTAGAGCTGTGTCCTTTGGCTTGCGGCCCCTGCCTCCATCCTGACGGCCAACAGCAGAACATTCTGCTTCTGGCTCACGCCTCCTTGTGCTGCAGTCAGGTCCCCCCTGCCTTCCCTTCTAGGGAACCTTGTGATTACATTCAGGGCCCCACCCAAGATCCCATCTGCAAAGACCCTCTGCCAGAGAGGTGACACTCACAGGTGTCAGGTGTTAGGACTCTGAAATCTCTGGAGGCCATTAGCCTACCACAAATAGCAGTAGATAGAACTCATGGAAATGCTGAACCCTGGCCCCACCTGGGACCTAGGGAATCAGAATCTGCATTTCAAAAAGACTTACTACACAGGAAATTGAAGCGCAGTCCCATGGGGTCCTACACCAGGAATTCTCCAATAATGAACATCGATTACAAATGGAAGGGGTGTTTTCCTGGGAGCCTTTTCAGGTGGTGTTGGGTGACCAGTTGACCATTTTCCCAAACACCATAACTGTCATCTAAACAATGGTGGTTTCCAGATTCTCACTGAAGCCACCAGCCCTAAGCACCAGGATGTCATAGCTCTTGCTTGATTTCCATAGATCGGCACAAGGCTTGCCACGGCCACAGAAAATGGTTCAAGTTTTTAAAAGCTGCGTAAGGGAGATAAATGATGTTAACGTAAGTAGCTTATGCGAACATCAGTTTTACTACCCAGCTGCAAATGTTCTTGGGGTAGCAAGTCAGGAGTCAGAGTGGGGAACTTTCTCCACGCGATCTATACTTGTGGTGATTTGTTTACCTTCAGGTACGGAACTGAGAGGGAAGGAAGATGTTATTGACCACAGACCCCAGTATTGGATTTCTCCCATATTTAAGCAACAAGGGGCAGAGTTAAGCCCTTTTAGAATGGTAATTTCACAGAAGGAAAGCAGAAAAGACCTAGTTAATACTGGATACAACATGAAATTAAAAACGGCTTCTGGGAATCACCGCAATGGTCGGAGCCTCTGAACGACAAAGTTGGAAGGACTTTGGGACTGTCAATGCCCAGGAAGGCCACAGGAGGGCAGCAGTGCCCCGTCATGCAAAGGCTGACCGCTTCAGTTTAGTGCAACCTTTTCTAAAATGAACCTGGAAATGATGAAAGCAACATCACTTAGGAAAAAAAAAAAAAATTAAAAAATAGATGGTGCACAGGCACTTGATTTTTGCATCATTTCTGGAAGTCAGTAGACTATGTTAAATCCTGCTCTTTAGTGGAAATATGCAAATATTTAAAATACGCAAGGAAAGTTCATTCTTGGTTGCAGCTAGTTGGCAGGCATCACTAAATTTTAGAATACTGAAGTTGCCTGTTGTCCTTAAACCAAGCATATTCCTTAACAGTGCAATTCTGCCCTACCCTCCTAAGCATTCCTACAAAAGACTTTTTGTTACTTCTCCCTGTATATTTTATAATTTAAAATATAAGGTGTGGTTTCAAATTAAAGCCCAATAAAATTTAATTTCATTTATAGAGAACCTAACTGGGGCGCCTGGGTGGCTCAGTTAGTTAAGCGTCCGACTTCGGCTCAGGTCATGATCTCGCAGTCCGTGAGTTCGAGCCCCGCGTCGGGCTCTGTGCTGACAGCTCAGGGCCTGGAGCCTGTTTCGGATTCTGTGTCTCCCTCTCTCTCTGACCCTCCCCCATTCATGCTCTGTCTCTCTCTGTCTCAAAAATAAAGGTTAAAAAAAATTTTATAGAGAACCTAATTTACATCAAATGTTGATATTGTAAAGATTGCTTTTGTTTTTTCTTAAACCAGAGCCTTGTTAGCCATGCAACAAGACCATGATTTTAAGTCTTAGACGTTTTCGGATTTATTAAGTATGCTGAATGAATAAAACCTCGATTTTCTTTTGTAAATATAAGGCTGTGTCATTATAAACTTGTAAGTCACTAATGCAGAAGTTCTCAGCCTTAGCTGCATATTAGAATCACTTGGGAAGCTGGGAAAATCCCTATGCCCAGGCAGGCCACATCCCAGATCAGTTACATAAGAAATCCAAGAGGGGTGGGACCCAGGCATGGGTAAAATGCCCCGTGATTCCATGTGCAACATGGTTCAGAACACTGAGGCCTGATCTCAGACATGTAGCAATCTGATTTAATTCGAATCTGCAAAAAAGACCATGAAAACTTTTTGTGTAAACAAAAGCAAACCCTGTTATTACACAAATCAAACTTTCTACTTTCATCGTTGGGGCTTGGGCTCGTAAGCACTTAATCATACCCACGCACTGACGTGATGTGGAAGGTATATCTGCCACCAGATACAGGCATATAGACACCGGTTATCTCAAGGTTCGGTGACATCACAAAGGCTCTAAGAGCTGGGCAAGTCGGGAGAAGCTTCACGGAATGGGCAGTAGGAGCTGAGCCTTGGGGAAGATGTCCAGGACCCGGCCAGGACTAGAAGTGCTACAGGCGACAGTGAACCAGGAACACAGCCCAGCACGTGGGGCAGACGGTCCGCTCGACGGACAATAGGTTCTTTGAAGAAATGGGGCAGAAGTCTTCGGAAGACAAGTTGGGATTTAATTGTAGAAAGCTTCAGGGTGCCTGCGAGAAACCTTGCACTTGACGCTGTGCACCTGTGACTGAACACCTCTGAGCAGGAGAGGCCCAGGACGGGCTGGGAGAAGAGCCTGGACATATTCAAGGCTCTGCAATGTGAGGGGCTGGAGTGGAACGCGTAGAGAAGTCGGGCCAAGTACAAGCATGCTCTGCTCTGAGCTAAAACACACTGGAAATGAACGCATCGTCACAAATGAAAATTCTCCCAACTTGGATTTTATTTTTCACAACACTTGAAGACCCCATTTTCAAAATATGAACAATAAAGACCCCACCCCCCCCATGGGACTTCTCATTTCACTGCAAATACATTCTTCCGGTTTTAGCAACCCTTCACATATGCTACTTTCCACGTCATTAGAGAAACTTTTCATTTTATCCTATATATATAAATGTATATAATGGCATATATAATTGCCATTATTTGAAAAACAAAATTTATATTTACATATCGAGAGCAATTTTGTATAAATATACAAAATAAAAAAAATAAATTTGAAGCAGAAACTAGTATAAAAGTCTGTTTTGGAAAAACAACATAACAATAACATAACAATTTTTTTTGGAAAATAGCATAACAATCTTTGGTTGCAAAAGAGTCAACTGGGCTTGTTAAAAATCAACAGTACAGCCATCTCTTGTTTCTGAGCAAGTGCTACATCCCTGAAAAGTATGTGAAAATTGGGTATAGTAAAACTTCACCTTCGTACTTAATTCAAAATTCCTGTTTCTTTCTGCTCAAGCGTATCTTCCCAAAGTACCTCACCGATCCCTCAGGGAGGGGACACTTACAGTGCGTCATAAACATGCTTTATCCACAAAACAATACTTGTAAAACATGATTCCCAATCATGTCCTTCTCAAGGCAGCGTTTCTTTGGCCTAACTTATGCTACTAACTATGAAAGTGCAAAACAAAATTTGTAAAACCGTACTCTGAATGTGAGTGGCCGTCTCTCCTCTCTGCCCAGTGGCTTATCTCAGAGACTCTGCCTGGTGTAAGGACTCAGGTCACGGTCAGTGCCACCTGAACGCCAGGTGCCACTGCAGCTGTTTGCTTTCTCTGTCCCTTTGTTCGGCCAATAGCGGACACAGTCTCCTTTCTTGAAATAATGTGGCTGGATTTTTACTGTTTTTAGCAGTTAAGGGGAGATGCACATCAGAACTAAGATTCTGACACAACCTGAGGTTCTCAGATGGAGATATTCCTGCCAAAGTCACTACTTTTACATGATGTTGTTTAAAGGCATCGTCTTATTCAAGTACAGGGAGAAAATCACCCGTTGCTGGAATTTAGAGTGGAATCTAATTTTATTAAAGAGCAGAATCTTCGTAGAGAAAATTATAGGCCACAGGTTCACTCTGTACCCCCAGCTGCCATTCCTTTTATGAGTGTGAGAACTCTCTAAAGTTGTACAGGAGTTTCCAACGGATTCTGAATTCCTAACTGACTTCTCTGACTGTTTACTGACGTTTGAAAAAGTGAAGAACAAAGGCCATAAACTTTCTAGCTTCTGGAAGTCACGAAGAAATTACAAATAGTTACAAAACATATAGAATTCAACCCTATTTACTTTGTTTTCTGATAATATTCTCAGTTAAGGAAGTCAAACTTGTTTAAAATCCCAATTTTCAGTGTTCCTCTTTTTAATGTGAAGGGTGAAAGCAGCATACACATATTTGAAAGACTTTTTACACTGAACAATATGTAAAACATGTTTTAGAGTTGTTGAGAGAATGAATCTTACGACTTCTCCTTAATCTTTTTACAAAAAAGATTTGTCACTTTCTTTACAAATGAAATGTAATTTATTTTGCACTACAGTTGTCTGAAGTTGGAAATTTCATTTTAAAAAATAATTTCCACACCTAAATACCAGGGATATTGTATTGAGTTGCCCTATAAATGCACGTGTTATTTTAAGGAGAAACAGGCCAGATGTTCATACCCAAATGCATATACGGTTCAAAGAAGCATCGAAAGATGGTGAGTACGTTCAAAGCACATTAAAACGCTAGCACGATGGCTTAATTAACAGTTGCATTCGTGGAAGTGGGGGAAAAAACCCTAGGGAATAGTTTTTATACATCCTTTCTTTCCCCCTTTCTGGTTTTATTAACTGACACGTAACATTGTGTATAAGGTGCAGAGCATAATTTGAGAATGTATATACTATGAAATGATTACCACAATGAACTTAGTTCACATCCATTACTTCAATTATAAAAGTGTTTGTCTTCTGCTCAGCAACTCTCCAAAAATACAATATACTACTGACAGCAGACTGAACGATAATTACATCCCAGCACTCGTTAGTCTTAGAACTGGAAGTGTGTCCCTTTTGACCACCTTCAGCCAAATCTGCCCCCACCCCCCAGCAACCACCAATCTGATTTGTTCCTAGGGTTTGTTTTTGTTTTCTGGGATTTTTTTTTTTTTCCTTTTAGATTCTACAAATGAGATCATACAATATTTTGTCTTTGTTCGACCTTATTTCATTTAGCAAAATGCCTGAAGGTCCATGCATTTTGTGGCCAACAGCAAGATTTCCTTCCTTTTTTATGGCTGGACAGTATGCCACCGTATTTGGATACCATGTTTTCTTTTAACGATTCATCTGTCCAGGGGCACTTAGGTTGGCATCCATCCGTGTGGTGGCCGTTGTAAAAAATGCTGCAGAGAACAGAGAGCTGCAGTGTTTTTGTTTGTTTGTTTGTTTCCTTTGGATATATGCCAGCAAGTGGAACTGCTAAATCATTCGTTGGTTTGGTTTTTAGTTTTTTGAGGAAGGCGTGTATGTTTTCCATAGAGGCTATATGAATTTACCATCGATGTCAACATTCTAAAAGAATCAGAAGATGCACTGTGTGGAAACCGTTTACTGCGTGGACTCTGCTGGCGAAGCGGATTTATCCTGGTAAGTGCTGTATGAGGCGCTAACTTCTGTTTTCCTAGAAGGCGAGGTAAAAAAAGACAGTATCAGAGAGCAACATAAAATCAATTCCAAAGCCTATGTAGAAAATCCACAGTTCAAACAAAAAACTGCGGGGGTGCCAGGACTGGGAAATAAATGGTTTTTTAGAAACGATTTCGAATGTGCGGCTACTGCCAGTCTAGAAACCCTTCTATCCCTGTATTACATTTTTGATTCTCTTCGAAACAACAGAACAGTGTGATATGAAGTACTTTGTAAATATTTTCCCATTTAAGTTAAAATGAGGGCTAGTGGAGAGAAACACTTATTTTCCTAATACCAACATTTTAAATCTGGCTCTGAAATGAAATGTTTAAAGGGAGAACGAGTCCACCAGTGCTCAAGTTCAATCATGCCCCATTTAGCCCTCACCGTCAAGGAAGCCATGCGTTTTGGTAAGAGATTCTCCTAAATAACTGAAATTTACATCACAATTTTATGGTGGCAGTAGACATCTAAAATCGATTATTCTAGTCCAGTGCCATCCAAAGAAATACACTATGAGACACACAGGTAATTTTGCATTTTCTAGAAGCCGCATTAAAAAAGTAAAAGAAGCAAGCAAAATTAATTTTGATGTATTTTGCTTAACCGAACATGCATGTTATTTTACATTTAATGTGTACTGAGTCTTTAGAGTCCGGCGTGTGTTTTATAAGCACAACTTAGGCAGGACCAGCCACGTTCAAGTCCACAGTAGCCACACGGGACTACGGACGATGGAACTGGAAAACGCAGGTGTAGTCCCTGCCTCAGTAAACGGACTAGAACGGGCAGACGGAAACTAACGGTGGCCAGTCAGCTGTTCACCGGTGTGTGCGCCCCAGCCAACACTTCAGGGACGCTCGATGCTACCCAACACAACAGCTAACCATGGCGGCTTTGGATCCCCTCCTGTTTTTCCTTGTGGGGGAGGCCGTCCTGGGAGCCACCACCGTCCCCGAACTACACTCGTCATAGAGCCACTTCCTGAGAGTGACGGGGAGCGTCTTTTGATTGTGGGTCAGGACTGTCACTGAATTCTCCACGACTGCTCTCGTCTTCTAGTTTTTTGGAGTCAAAACTCCTTTTGTTTGTGTGGGAGTGGCATATCCTCTTCTGATGGAATTTTAAACAGAATCCGATGCGGGAGAAAGATCAAAAAGACTCTCCTACATTGTAAGACACATTGATTTGGCGTAACAACGAAGCTATTTCAAGACGGTGGAAATCTAAAACTGGATTACTAATCACAGAAAGTTCACGTTATCTTCAGCATCCATTAGATTACCTTCAGGTGTTCACAGACACCGTAAAGCTCACAACAGATTGAAATCTCCCTTCCTGGTTGGCTTTAGCCTCAGAGGAATTCTGGGACCAGGAAGATACACTGGGCTGGGTAGGCCTCGACTGCCAGTTCTAGTGGCTGTGTTTTGTCTTGCCCTTTGCTGCTGTGACCCAAGACACCACTCTGCTTTTACCAAGAAACTGCCCTTCCTGTTGGCTTTGACAGAGTCTGCTCCCAAACTCAAGACCGTAAGGGAGAGGAGCACCTCACATTGTGAGTGGGTGGGATACGTATCTGCTCTCTTCCTGGCTATGCAGACACACATTGTGGCACAAACAGAGGAACACTTCATTTCACTCAGACACAGGGCAGTGGGGCTCGAAGGGTCTAAGGCAACGCAATTCATAATCTTCCAAAATCTAGGATTTTTTTGTTGTTGGTTTCTCTCTCCTACGCTGAAAATATTCTGGTAAAGGAAAACATAAATGTCTTTACAGAATGAATACTTACAAGTTGAAATTTTGTGGGGTGCCTGGGTGGCTCAGTTGGTTAAACGTCCAAATTTGGCTCAGGTTATGATTTCACTGCTCGTGAGTTTGAGCCCCACATCAGGCTCTGTGCTAACAGCTCAGAGCCTGGAGCCTGCTTCAGATTCTGGGTCTCTCTGTCTCTCTGCCCCTCCCCCGCTCACGTTCTAGCTCTCTCTCTCAAAAATGAATTAAAAAAACATTAAAAAAAATTGAACGCATTTACAAGCTCAAGTAAAATGTATTTAAGTTTCTGAAAGGAGTAATTTTCCACCCTACACTTAAAAATAATAAGACTCTAGGATAATTTCCCACTGGGCTAAAAAAATGTCTGCATTTTGGATTCACAGCTACTATGAGGTCAAGGAAGCTAGACAGTCTAATAAAAGGACAATGGGGACATTACTCAGTTGGAGCCTACGTCAAAGTAAAAGTCTGCCAGTATGTATTTTTTTGTTTTTACTTTTAAAACAGGAGTGGCATAAAAACCAATAATTTAGCAAAGGGAACAGGAATCTAAGTGTTCCCCCTGATGTTTACTAAAGCCAACATATCTTAGTTCAAGGTACTGATATCTAAATAGTCATTGGATATTTTCTATTCTAGAAAGGGTATCTCTGAAAAGAAACATACAGAAGCAGGTACCTTTTAATGATAAAAGCAAACCTTTCTCTCATCTCCTCTTCTCAGAGAGAATTTAATTTTACTTCTCTGTGGCTCTCACCAGTTTGGTATGTGCTGAACAGAGGAAGGGAAAATGCTGAATAAAATAGTCACAACAAACCAAAAGGAAGCAGAATGGCACAACAGGTGGGATAAAATGAAAGACAAAGAGAATGGAAGTAGAGCTGACAATTAGAGTCACAAATTGCGACTTTTCTGATTCTCCTTTAGGAATCTGAAACAGGAATTAGGTGCAGGGAGCTACTCTAATGTTGACATCTTACAGATCGTCTGGCAGATGAACGGATTCGGAATTTCTGTGCAATCTGTTTACCTCTAAAACCAATTAGCCTGATACGAGTAATGTAAACTCTCTCTCATAGCGCAAGACTGTGTGAGGACAAACGGCCCTTGTCTCTCACATCTTAGATTTAGAGGGAATACACAGAGCATATATTAAATATTATCTTAGCAATCAATTTTAGGGCAAGCCAGGCATTTTCAGATGCATCCTGACTTTCGCCTCGAGTACAGTTTCTTCCTGCGGCACATCTGTTTTCACCCCGCGGAAAGACCTCTGTAAAACTTACTACATGACATCCCATTGTCCTGGGATGGATCTAAAGTTTGCTCTCAACTTACTACACCATCCTTTGTTATTTATACAATTTTTTGAAGTTTACAGCTCCAGAATTCGAGAGCCAAGTAGAACAATGTTCAAGTTAATTTGACCTTTTGGGTTTTTTCCCCCATGTCACTATACTCCCCACCACCTGATCTGGCCACTCTATGTAGTACATCCCAAAACGTTGTGTAACATTCACTTAACCACAGACAGCTTAAGAATTGCAAATTTTTTAAAAATGTAAAAAAAAAGTTACAAAGTTAGTGGGTCGGTCATTATTAATATGACATTAAAAACAGGTTTAAGTTATACCAAATAATAAATATCCTTAACGGAAATAAAGGAGAAACGATTTAGCCACAGGTGATAAAATACATAAAGTATGTATATGAGTCGAATGGACTTAAGCCAACTCTCACTTATCCAGGGATGATTTAGCCGGACAAAAGAAAACCATGCATTTATGAAACACGTGCATGAAAACACTGATGTCAACAAATGGCATGTTTTCTAGAACCACACGGTCATGACAAGCAAAACAGAACTCGAGCAATAGCAAGACACAGGGCAAGGGCTGCGGATTCCAAGACTAGAGACGGGAGCAAATTAGTTAAAGGAAACTGGCAGGAGAAGGTGCATTTCCGAGGCTCTGGGATCCCATCCTATTCCCAGCTGAGACTATGCAGCCCTAGCAGAACACTCCAACCGGGGGCCACTTTTCATCACATAATTTAGGGATCTGTCTGAAAAATGACTACTTACACTATTTGTGTACTTTGGGATGGAGGCTGCAGGAGGGTAATGGTGTTCCCAGGTCATCATAAATACAAGTTTACATCAAAATCCGTTTTGTGCCAAGTTTTAGCAGCCATTTGGGACTATCTGTGCCTAGTGCCCTGCTTCCAGAGTTCTTACCGGCCTAGAAATAGAGAAGGAACTGCCTACGTTTTATAGTCTTGTAAGGGAGTTTCTAAGGCGACAACGCTCCCTTTCAGGGGAACAGATGAAGGACATTAAACAGTGCAAAGGACATAATAGAAATCTTTTCTTTCTTTTCTTTCTTTCTTTTCTTTCTTTCTTTCTTTCTCTTTTCTTCCTTCCTTCCTTCCTTCCTTCCTTCCTTTCTTTTCTTTCTTTCTTTCTTTCTTTCTTTCTTTCTTTCTTTCTTTCTTTCAGAAAAGCAACATAAAGCCAAACTTTAGCCCACGCACTTTTTAAAAACATACACATAGATGTGCTACCTTTTGAAAATTCAATTATCTTAAACAGGAGGAAATTTCACCTTTATGTTTGATGGCATTTCTTCCAATTTCAAGACTATGGGTGCGTCACTAATAACCTACACTTGGTAACTCAGAGTGTCGCCCCGGCTGGCAGCAACATCGCCGGGGGCTCATTAGACATGGAATCTCAGATCACTAATGTCACTGAATCTTTCATCTGGGGTACAATGCTCAGACAATTGTTCAGCTTTAAAAAATCCATTAATGGTGGCTAGAGAGAGTATCATTAATGCTTGTTAAGGAATCTATACGTATTTTGATTCAGTGTCACTGTAAATAGTAAAGTGAGTAAAATAAAGAGCAGTGAGCTATTTTAGGGTTTTTTGTTGTTGTTGTTGTTGTTTTTAAATGTTTATTTTGAGAGCATGAGGGAGCAGGGGAGGAGTAGAGAGAGGAAGGGAGGGAGAGAGAGAATCCCAAACAGGCTCCGTGCTTAGCTTGGAGCCTGACCTGGGGCTTGTGAGATCATGACCTGAGCCGAAATCAAGGGTGGGAGGCTTAATACTGAGCCACCCACATGCCCCCAGAGGGCTATTTTGATTTGTTATTGTCAGAAGCTATTTCTATACAAACATTTTGGACTTGCAAAAATATTCCACGACAGTATTTCCTACTCGGAGTGCTGTGTGTGTACAATTTTAAAAATATACTGCTGATTGAGAAATCAAATATGCATATCATATGTTCTACAGATATTAGACTGAAGATTCAAGTGAAGGCACTGCGGTACTTTGGTTTTAAAAGTTGAGCTCTTTATGCGTAAAGAGTGTTCTTTTATTACGTATTCCAAACCAGATGATTAATATAAAGGGAAACCGGTATCAAAAAACTATGAATACCAAAAGTCTTAAAATTATTAGTTTGATTTCAAAGGTTATTTTCAAAGCAACAGGGAAAAAAATAAATCACTAAAGTTTAAAAATTTCAAAGCACCTAATTTGGTCTATGCTCCAGGATTTATTCCAAGTCTTTCATAAATTGTAAATTATTTCATTAAGATTTGTTTGATGTTTAAACATCCTATTCTGCTCAGAAGATATATACTTGTATTTTTTTTTCTATTTTAAGATCCCCTGCTTTTCATTTTTACAGATTAAAACACAGATAAAGTTAAACAAGAAGGTGCTTTGTAAATCTTACCCCTTAGTAATGTTAAGTTTATCCCCAACAGTTTTACTGCAACCTAGTAAATTGAGAGAACATAAGAGGGAAATCAAACACTGCTGCTTTTCACTCCCCGGTTTAACAAGTGTAAGTAACAGCTCTAAAGGAAAAGAAATCAAACTGGGTATTCGAAAGAGACACCTGCACAGCTTCTTACAATTCCCTAACTTACCCGGACAAATGGAAACTTTCACATAAAAACTGCACTGAATACAACTGTCCGAGTCTCCACAGTGAACTGTTCTAAGTTTCATCTTGGCCCCCCTGGTCCAATTTAGGAAATAGGGGGAAGCTGGGTGGGGAAGGCCCCGTAACGCTCCGTGATTTGCTATAGAACTTAAACCTCAAGCCCCACCCCGCAGAAACTTTTCATGAAGTCCTAACAGACGAAGCAAGTCTGCGCAGGTCGCTCTGGCCGCCGGGACAGGAAAAGCAGCCTAAAATATTGTTAGTAAACAGATGCGACTGGCAGGGCACACTGATGCGGGCTCAGCTTAGGGAAAGATGGCATAGGCACAGGTGCAAATGCTGCACGCACGTAGGTGAGGAGTGAGAAGGACCGGGAGTTAGAAGAAATGTCCTTTAATTTACCCTTTCTTCTTGTGTCGATAAAATATGACCAGGATGCAGCAAAGGAATACAATGCCAGCAACTACAAGAAACCAGAAACAAATGACATGTAACTCTGAGAACTAATTGCCAAGATTCAAAATGTAGCAGCAGAAATAAGTAAGTGTTGGTTACATTTCAGTGGTCAGAAAATGCTACTGCATTTAAGCACATATAGATTCATATTCCGTCTAGCCTCTTCACTATCAGAAGTTCGTGAACAGTCCACGGTAAGTCAGGGAAGAATCCTTGCTTAGTTTAGAAAAGTACCCAAAGCATATTTGGGATGCAGGGTCATGACTAATCATCCTGAAAACACATGGAGTATTTAGGTTTGTTACTAAGTGGACAAGTGGAATATAAAAGAATACACATTCACCAACAAAACATAGTGTATTATATACAAAGTCAGACCATCCTAGACTGGTGTACTTCACTTCAAGCTATAAAAACTACAGAAATTGGAAAGTTAAATAAAAAATAACTGCATACATTAAAAATGCACTTGCTCACAGTATTATTTTTATTTAAGTAACATCAAGTTTGGGCTACTTACGAACAACAATGACAATCAGAGCAATGATTCCTTTGCCTGAGAAAAAAACAAGAACAGTTTGGAGATAATTGAGCACACAAGGGTCCCAGAGAGTAGTCGCATTTAATCTTGCTCAGATCATACACTACAGCAAAGAAAGAGTTCCTCAGTCTAGTTTTAGCACGACTGCTACTGTGTCCAGATCATTCCGATCACAGAGCCTTGGACTCTGATCCCACATCCAGGGTCCACCTTGTAAGACTCTTCAGAGGAACCTCACTTTTCATTGTTTTGTGCTGTTGTTGCCATATCAGGTTATTTAGTAAAGCTTACTAGGACAACTAAGAATTCAGTAGATCAGAGGGAAATTGCTTTAAAACGTATTACCCCATTATAGTGGGTTTACTTGAATCAGTATTCATCCTATCATTTATGATTTTGTGAGGAATTTGTATTTTTTCCACCAAAATGGGCTCTGTGGACTGGGTCATAAATAAATCTCTACTCATCTATCACAAACAAGGATGTTAGTTTCAGAATCTTCAGAATAATATTTTATCATCAACCCCTCCTGATCCTCTACTCCCTAAAAAAATAAGACATAATCCTAATTGCCAAGGAGATTCTACATATGTAAATGAAACACCAGGGCACACAGATGAAAATAACGTATAGAGACTTAAACATGCATTTTTGACTACCCAGAGAGCAATAAATCATACTACAAAATCTTAATTCTTAGAAATGATGTCAGGAGTACCTTGGCTTCTAAACTGCCATTACTTACATTAAAGTTCTGGAAGTCAGAGCATAAAATGTCATGTTTACGTCTGTTCTTTTCATTTCATAAAATATTTGGAAGCGTTTCATAAAATATTAGGAAGCCATCTTAGGATGACACTGGTTTTACTAGTACAATGACGGTCTGACTACAGTGTTCAGAGGGAAAATATAACAAGCCTAAAGAGTTATAAAAAGGTTAGCCTTGCTTACTAGTCTAATAAAAGTAATAGGCATTTCTCATTTACTTATCAAGAAACCTTTATATTTCCATTTAACTGTCACAACTATAGCTTTTTCTTCATTTTCTTTAACATACATTGTGCGAACCATGCGAGCCTATGTAAGGTTTGCCATCCCAGCCTGTAACAGCAAAAAACTAACCCAACCTGTAGTATTTTAAGGCTTATGTATACAAGGTACAAGTAGAAAGAAACTTTACCTCCAAATTGCCACAAAAAAATAACACTACCCCATGAACAGCAAGTTATGTTGTATGTATTTTAACCTATATGTAATCATAGTATTTAAGAAAGTGACCTCACCCTACTAGGAATCCTATTTGGGGACAGCTCTTAAAAACTATACTGTATACATATATCTACATATACTGCTTACATCTGTCATCGTATCTGCACTATCAAAATAACTCCAAATGTGACATATTACCAATTTGTGACATGCTCTTTCTTATCGACACATAACTGAAATATGATATTTACACGCAGAACTCTAGGGTCTCATAATACAAAGCAATCAACAACCAAAATAGTACCTAAAGTAGTAACGTCTTCAGGTGGTGGTGCAGTGGTAGTGGGAGCTCCTGCGGGGGGGGGGGGGGGGGAAATGGAAATAAGTTAAAAAGAAAAAAAAAAGAAAATAATAAAGCTTAAAGGCCTCCAAATTTAGAGGTTTTGATTTCTCGCTTTTGTATAAAAACCCTTGTAATTTCATTTTCCTTATATAAACTATGTTAAATGTTTCCCATTAAAAGTAGTATCATAATATATCATAAATTTGTATATTATTAGTATTCTTCCTATTCAGTAACATTTCCTGTGATAATATTCTATGGTATAACAAGCAACTGCATCATAGTTAGCCTATGGATTCAATGTGATTCTACTTAAAAGTAAAAATTTGGGGGGCTTAATAAACTATTTAGATGTTGATCTCCAATAGAAGGAGACACCATTGTGATAAAGGCCATTTATGAAAACACCATCATTAGCATATTCAAAAACTGAAAAGTTTTCCCCTTAAGATCAGGAACAAGACAAGATGCTTGTATTTTCCACTTACTATTTAACATAATATTAGAAGTTCTAGTCAGAGCAATTAGGCAAGAAAAAGAAATAAAAAGCATCCAAATTGGGAAGGAAGAACTAAAATGATCTCTATTCCACATGATGTGACCTTTACACAGAAAAGTCTTAAGGATCTCTCTCTCTCTCTCTCTCTCTCTCTCTCTCACACACACACACACACACACACACACCTATTAGAGTAAATGAATTCAGCAAAGTTGCAGGGCCCAAAAAAAACCAACACATAAAAATCAGTTGTATTTCTATACACTAACAATGAACAATCCAAAAAGGAAATTAAGAAAATCCCATTTACAATAGCATCAAAAAAGAACAAAATGCTCAGGAATAAAACAAGAAGACGAAAAACTCATACACTGAAAACTACAAAACGTTGCTGAAACAAACTGAAGATATAAATAAATGGAAAGACATCCCATGTTCATGAATTAGAAGACTATTATTAAAATGTTCATACTACACAAAGCAATCTACAGATTAAATGCAACCCCTATCACCATCTTGAATATGCATTTTGCAGAAACAGAAAAAACTAACCTATAATTCATATGGCATCTCAAGGGACTAAGAATAGCCAAGATAATCTTTTTTTTTTTTTTTTAATGTTTATTTTTGAGACAGAGAGAGCACAAGCAGGGGATGGACAGAGAGAGAAGGGGACAGAGGATTCGAAGTGGGCTCCACGCTGTCAGCACAGAGCCTGATGTGGGGCTCAAACTCACGAACCTTGAGATCGTGACCTGAGCTGAAGTCAGACGTTTAACCGACTTCACCCAGGTGCCCCCAAGATAATCTTGAAAAGAAAAGAGCAAAGTTGAGAGGACTCACGCTTCCTGATTTTAAAATTTACTACAACGCTACAATAATCAAGCAGAGTGGTACTGACATAAAGACAGACACAAGACTAATGGAACAGAATAGAAAGCCCAGGAATAAACCCTTATGTCTGTGGTCAAATGATTGCCCACAAAGGTGCTAGGAATATTTAATGGAGAAAGGGCAAAATTTTCAACAAATGGTTCTTAGAAAACTGGATATCCAAACACAAAAGAATGAAGTTGGACCCTTATTTTATACTACACACAAAAATTAATTCAAAACTCACACAAAACTAAAATAGGGCTACAAGTGTAACACTTTTCAAAGAAAACATATAGAACAAGTTTCTGTGATGCTGGATCTGGCAATGATTGCTTGGATGTGATACCAAAAGCACAGGCAACAAAAGAAAAAAAGACGTAAGTTAGGTTTCATGAAAATGTAAGACTTCTGTCCATCTGTGGACACTGTCAAGAGTGAAAAGGCAATCCACAGAATGAGAGAAAACATCTGCAAATCATACACCTGATAAGACCTCCATACACAAAATACATAATGAACTCCTAAAACTCAGTAACAAAAAACAAGCCAATTAAAAAATGGGCAAAGGGTGATGGGCATTGAGGAGGGCACCTGTTGGGATGAGCACTGGGTGTTATATGGAAACCAATTTGACAATAAATTATATTTAATAAGAAAAAATGGGCCAAGACTTGGAAAAGACATTCCTCCAAAGATCTGCAAAAGACCAAGAAACATATAAAAAGATGATGAATCACGAATCATTAGGGAATTCAATACAAGCCACAAGGAGCTGCCACTTCGCATGTGCTAGGATGGCTGTTCTCAAAACCCGGGAGAGAACAAGTGGTGCCAAAGAGGTGGAGAAACTGGAATATCTGTGCATCACTGATGGGAATGTATCATGGTGCAGCCACTGTGGACGACGGCAGGACTGCTCCTCAAAACAGTAGACACAGAACTAGCACGTGACCCAGCAACTGTACTCCTAGGTATATGAGCCACCAGAAGTGCAAAGAAGGGCCTCAGACAGTTAGGTGCTAATATTCAGAGAAACATTATCCAGAATAGCCAAAAGGCAGAAACAACCCAAGCATCGATCAACAGATGAATGGATAAACAAATGTGGTACATAATACAACGGAATAGGATTCGGCCAGAAAAAGAAGTAAGTTCTGATCCATGCTACCCCCCAAACCAAGAGCACACTGTATACACTGTATGTTCACCAACTTGACAATAGATTATATTAAAAAAATAAATAAATAAAACATTATGCTAAGTGAAATAAGCCAGAATACACTGGCTAACTGAAATAAGCTAGAAATGACTCCAGTTCTATGAGGTATTTGCAATAGTGAAATCCGTAAAGACAGAAACTAGAATAGTGGTTACCAGGGCTAAAGGGGGGTGGGGGGGGGAGAAGGGATGGAGAGTTATTGTTTAATGGGTATAAAGATTCAGTTTGAGATGATGATGAAAACGTTTTGGAGACACAGATAGCAGTGATGGTTGCAAATAATGCGGATACACGTAATGCCACTGAAATGTACATTTAAAATGGCTAAAATGGTAGTAAAAGTTTATCTAGAAAAACTACCATACAGAATGGTCTAAACATTCCTGAAAATGAAGTGTTCTGCCAGATACTAAAACATATCATAGTCCCATAGTAAAAAAAATGATTTGGTGCTGGCATAGGAGTGTATAAAGTTCAAGGGCACAGAAGGATGTGTAGGATACCCATGAATTTAATATATAATAAAAATTGGCACTTGAAAAGAGTTGGAGAGAAAACAACTTATTCAACGAATGTTGCTACTTTGCCACCAGGTAGGGGTGGGTGGAGTAGAGAGGAGCCCTACATCACACCATATACCACAGTGGATTTCAGATGCACCAATGATCTAAATGCAGAGAAAGTAATCAGAATGCATGGTTAATAGATTTCAGCGAGGGGAAGGCCTAAAGCTTTTATGAAGAAGACAAAATACACACAGCCATTAGAGAAGAGATCAATATATCCAACTACTTGTTAATATAAAACGTCTTCATATATAAAAGACCCCTGATAGGAGAATAGTTATATCAACTCTGGCATATCTTAAAGTCACCATTGAAAGGATGGGATATAGTCATCTAATTACAACCACCATCCATGAAGTGGAAAAGTGCAAGTTTCAGAAAAAACAGCATGATGCCACTTTTATTTAAGAATAAAGAAAAAAAAACCACCAAAGTATGTATAACTACACCTAAAAGGATGCTTATGTACAGAAATAGATGAAAAAATACCCTAAAATATTAAGTGATTAACTCAAGTAACAGACTAGAGAAAGAGAATGAGAACTAATCTTTAAATACTTCTGTAATGTTTGACATTTTATAAACTTATATTTGTATACTACTTATATATTACAATTATAAGACGTAAGGTGCCTGGGTGGCTCAGTTGGTGGAGTGTCCGACTCTTGATTTCAGCTCATGTCATGATCCCAGGGTCGTGGGTTCGAGCCCCCTGTCAGGCTCAGCACTGAGTACAGAGCCTGCTTAAGATTCTTGCTCTTTCTTGGGGCGCCTGGGTGGCTCAGTTGGTTAAGCATCTGACTTCATCTCAGGTCACGATCTCATGGCTTGTGAGTTCGAGCCCCACGATGGGCTCTGTGCTGACAGCTCAGAGCCTGGAACCTGCTTCAGATTTTGTCTCTGTCTCTCTGCCCCTCTCCCGCTCTCACACTGTCTCTCTCTCAAATATAAATAAACGCTAAAAAAATTTACATATAAAAAGATTCTCGTCTCTCTCTCTCTCTCTCTCTCTCTCTCTCTCTCCCTCTCTCCCCTTACTCGTGAGCTCTCTCTCTCAAATAAAAATAAAATTAAAAAAAAAATTATGAAAAACAGTCTACATCTAAGAGTATAAAAATCTTAAAAGAACGGACTAGTAAAATTAAAGCAAAGAAAAAAACCCAGGAAAAAATTGTTCACTTCATATTAACAGGGCTTTCATTTACAATCGAGAAAAATATTGTAGAAACCTAGTAGAAAAATGAGCAAAGGAAATGCAAATTAATGTAGGACATCATTTTTAATGCATCGCCTTATAAAGCTCTTAACAATGTAAGTAGGATAAAGAGTGATGGACCTGGATGATCTGAATCTGGATGGCTTGAACCCGGAGTCGTAGTCATAAGAGGAGGCCTGGATTCTGAAAAAATTAATGTTTCAATTCACCAAATTTATTAATACAAAACTACGGATTTAATTTTGATTTTGACTTTAAAAAGGTTATGTGAAAAAGAGTATGTAAAAAAATACATACTTCTTGAACTTTGTAATTCTGCTTCTGGGAATTTAAACTAAGTATCTATTTGCACAAGTCCATCAGAATGTATGCATAATAACCATGTTTGCTGTAGCTCTGTGTTTTAAAATGGAAATCCCAGAAGTTAACTGGCAATAAATCACAAAAATAATGTGTTCAGAGGTAGCAACTCTGAACCCTGGAAGATATTTCCTTCCAACCCTAGCAAAATAATCTTTTCGGTTCTTAAGCAGAGCAGCTCATTAGCAGAACATGCAAGGTTCAGTGCATAAAGACTATTCCCGCCTTTCGGTGGCTATGAAATTTAGTTTCTATCGCCAAATAAAAATGCCAGTAAAGAGAAAAAGAATGAATGTACGAGGTGAGGAGGGTTGGTGGAGGTGGGGGATGGAAATACAGGCCTCTAATTCTAGAGATAGCAGAAATTTTCCAGTTTAAACTGAGCTACAAAATAATTATGTGTATATATATATATATATAATTTATATATATATTACTTATATATATGTATTATATATGTATTATTTATATATATACACACACATATATACACACATATGTATATATATTATTTATATATATTATATATATTATATATTATTTATATATTATATATTATTTATATATATTATATATATTATTTATAATATATATATATGCAATATATATATATTATACACACACACACACACACACACACACACACACACACATAAACAAAAAGAAACAAAACCCTAAGCTAAACTGGTTGCAGTCCAGCAACTGAAACATTGTTCTGGACCAGGAATATACCCTAAAGGAGCCAACAGATCAGTTCTGAAAGGAGTAAAACATCAAAGTCAAAAGCACAGAATATGTACATGTTAAAAAACAGACGCCAAGGGCCTTCCTTTTCACTAATATTAATTTGAGTGATGTCATATAAGCTGCCTTTAGGAGCTTCCCATGTGCCAGGCACTGTGCTGTTTTAAATGAATCCCATTAAGGGGCGCCTGGGTGGCTCGGTGGGTTGAGCATCGGACTTCGGCTCAGGTCATGATCTCACGGTTCATGAGTTCGAGCCCCGCAACTGGGCTCCGTGCTGACAGCTCAGAGCTTGGAGCCTGCTTCCGATTCTGTGTCCCCCCCTCTCTCTGCCCCTCCCCCCAACCCTCTCTTTCTCTCTCTCTCAAAAATAAACATTAAAAAAAAAGTAAATGAATTCCATTAAACATTTACCATCACTCATTGAGGAAGGCATTAAATCATTTTGCAGGGGCGCCTGGGTGTCTCAGTTGGTCAAGTGTCTGACTTGATTTAGGCTCAGGTCATGATCTCATGGTGGTGAGATCGAGCCCCGCATTGGGCTCTGTGCTGACAGAGTAAAGCCTGCTTAGGACTCTCTCTCTCCCTCCCCTTCTCTCTGTCCCTTCCTTGCTCGAGCGCTCTATCTCTCTCTCTCAAAAAAAAAAAAAAATCATTTTACAAATACGTAAATACATTTAAAGTTTGCATAACTTGCCCAAGTTTACGTACCTGTTTATATCTGCATACTATGGCAAATAATTTTAGAATCGCTAACAACTTAAAATGGCTATCGATACGTTCTTCCTCCTTTCATTACTAAACATGATAAATGTGTGTAAAACATTAGAGATTTAGAAGGTTTTGAAAAATATAAGCAGGAAGGTACTAAACCTGAGACACTCGGAATTGGAGGTTTTGTACTGGGAGGAGTTGACGCTGGAAAACAAAATAATGTAGATGCATCAAATCTTGGGGTTATTGCTGGCATTTGCACCAGGAATTCAAAAGACTTTTGGAAAATATAAGCAGAAAGTTAACTAAATCTGAATGATGCAAAATCGGAGGACTAGCACTGAGAGGAATCAGTACTGACAAAAAAATACATAAATAAATAATGTAGACTGGATTAGTACACCCCTCCCCCCGAATTACTGCTTTCTTTTCATTTAAGTGAATTATACCTTTCATTTTTTTTAATTTAAATTCAAGTTAGTTAACATACAGTGAGTGTAGTCTTGGCTTCAAGAGTAGAACCCAGTGATTCACCTCTTACACAGGACACTCAGTGCTCGTCCCAAAGCATGCCCTCCTTAATGCCGGTCATCCATTCACCCCATCTCCCACCCACCTCCCCTTCATTTTTACACACAAAAAAGCCGTACAAGAGAAACTTATATACCTGTGTGACATACGTAACATGCAAAGACCCTAGGAAAACGGATAAGATCACAGCAGCAGAATGCTTCCCTGAATTCTGTAATACATCTGTCATGGAACTGAATATAAGGCAGAGTCCAATACTAAAATTGCGACCGTGCGCCTATTTTTGGCGTCATTGTTATGTAATGTCAAAGAAACAAAATTACAAAAAAAGAGAGAGAGAGGAGGAAACAGATACCCATTGTACCTTTGTAACACATTGGGGCTGCAGGCTCCCAAGTACCGTTACTGCCACAGACTGCTATGTTGGTTCCATTATAGTAATAACCCTCTGAGCACGTAAACACAACTGTTGCTTTGTAGGAATATTTTCTTCCAAATCCTGACGTCAGCTTTCCATTGGCGGGTTCAGGATGTGGACATCTGACCACTGAAAAGCAGAGAAACTCCAGAATCAATGGAAAGCGGTTTCAACAAAGGACCAAAAAAAAAAAAAAAAAGAAAAATAGTGCACAGTAGTCATTTCCAGCAGGAAGAAACATACAACTAATGAAAGGCAAGGTGTTAATTAAAAAAATATATATATATATATACCCAAGAAATCTTTATGTGTATGTACACTTTAATTCCAGGAAAAAGGATTTTAGAGAAATCGGTAACTTTTTTCCACCTAGAAAGACTGTCATTAGAGTTTATTGACTTTCCTGCTTTTTTTCCATTACTGACAGGTTTTGAGAAAGGTCTGACCACCACATACAAATCCAGGGCAAGTTCAAGAGCAACTTTTGATCCTCATTAGCTCCGGGGATTTTAATTAATTATTATTATTATTATTATTATTATTATTATTTTAGAGAGAAAGACAGCATGAGCAGAAGAGAAAGGAAGAGAATCTTAAGCAGGTTGAGTGCTGAGCAACTTGGGGCTCAATCCCACAATCCTGGGATCATGACCTGAGCTGAAATCAAGCGTCAGATGCTTGACCCAATGAGCCACCCAGGTGCGCCAGCTGTAGGTATTTTTTTTTTTAAAGGTCATGCTGACACTGGCTGCAGTACCCTGCTTTTCTAGAAAGGTAGGAAAGACTTTTCTGAGAAGGTAATACTTGAGTTCAGATTTAAAAGTTGAAAAGCAAGTAGCCATGCAAAGATATGCAAAAAGAAAGTGCTCAGGTAGCAACAACATACACAAATGGGATGTTCAAGAAACAAAAAGGCCAGTGGAGTTAGGGCAGTGTTTTCCGAACATCTTGGCCTGCAAGCCAGAGATCGAAAGGCACATTTTACATCGTAAACCAGTATATTAGCACACAGGCCTGAAATACAGGTCAGCCTCATACCAGCATGCTCTCCTGTTTTCCAGTCTACTCCACCTCTTGGGAAGTAAACTACTGCTCATGACCTGATAGATTCATTTCAGAATCTATTAATTAATCTATTAATTAATCTTTTTGCCGTTGTGCGAAACTACTGTTAACTGCACTAATAATTTTCTTTATGTTATGCGGGCTAGACATAATTTACGTACAGCAAAGCTCGTCCTCTTAAGCGGACAGCTGTATGAGATTTGACAGAGGCAAATAATCATGTAATTACCACAATAAAGACACAGAAAAGCTCCATTGCCCCCCAACATTTCCTCATGCCTCTTTGTAATCAACCCTTCCCACCCCCACAACCACCTTCACCAACCAGCCAAACACTGATTTGTTGTCTATTCCTATGGGGTTGTTTTTCCAGAATGTCATAATAAGCTTAATTTCTTCTTTTTTAGTTTCTTATGGTGGAAGCTTAGATCATGGGTTTCAGACTTTTTTCTAATATAAGTATTTCAGGCTATAAATATCCTTCTAAGTAATGCTTTTGCTGTATCCCACAAATAGTGAGATTTTGATATGTTGTCTTTTCATTTTTATTCAGGTCAAAACATTTTGCAACTTTCCTTGTGACGTCTCCTTTGACTCATGAGTTGGTTAGAAGTGTCTTGCATAGTTTTCAAGTATTTGGGACTTTTATAGATACCTTTGATTTCTACATTCATTCCATTGTGATCTGATATTACACTCTGAATCATTTCAATTTAACTATCATATTGCATAGAATATGGTATTAGAAAATGTTCCATGTGTACCTGAACAGAGTAAATATTTTACTGCTCTTCAGTGGTCCCTTTCTTCTAACAATCAAATCCCCTCCTGTGTCTCCCCGCATTACGTCACTCTCTAGACCCTTATACATTAATTTTTAAATATGTTTTGTCTAGGGTTTGTTATTCTTGTTTGTGAGATGGGTAGTCTTTTACAATTTATTCTACCATTTCCTATAGCCCGAACTCTCAAACATCTTGTAATAGAAGATAAAATTGTTATTTTTAAGCCAGTGTGTGCTGTGTTTTTTTGATGTTTCTCCCCCCCAACAACAACAACAACAACAACAAAAAATCCTAACTCATGCATACACAGAGGAGTTCACAATAAATACATTAGAATGCTAAGAATGTGTAGGGTAAGGGCTGGGGAACTCTATAAATAGAACTATTTTTGAGTCAATTTTACCTGTATTAAATTGAATTAGAAACCAATTTAACAGGAGAACGAGCAGATGGGGCTGTTTTGTTTACTTGTAGGTAGGTATCTACCAAGTGTTTCCAAAATATTTACAAATGAAGAAGGAAGAAAATGGAAGTATTACCTTTACACTGCGGAGGGTTACCACTCCATTCACCATTTCCGGTACAAACAAGTCTGCTCTCTCCAATAAGTGAATATGCATCTGGTCCACTTGATTGATCACAACTGTAAGTTACCACTTCATTATATTCATATTCTTCCTTGCCACTATTGGTATATTTCCCATTTGTTATTTTTGGGGGTGGTAGACACAATATCCCTTAAAAAATGAAAAAAAAAAAAAAGGACATGAAAGGCAAAAGGAAAGGAAAAGATGAAGGTAACATTAGTGAAGTCCTATGAACTGCCTTCAATAAATTCATTAACACATGATTTCTACCAGCTGGCTATAAATCCAATATCCATTTACAAGAAAGTTTCTGTGAGAAAATGTATTCTTCCAAATTCAAACCATTAATATAGACATGAACTTTTAGCATAAAACTCATTTTCTTAAATACTTACAAAACAGACCTATATGAAATACCTATGTTTATCTGCAAGACCATTCTAAGTTCTCATCATAAGAGATGCTGATGCTTTAATGAGCAAATATGCTTGTGATTAAAAATAAAACTCAGTGCTAGTTGAGAAATGCTTTATAATTTATAAATACTCTTGACACTTGAACAACATCGGGGTTAGAACTGATCCCCTGCAGTTAAAACTCCTCATATCTTTTGATTCCCCCCAAACTTAACTACTAATAGGCTACTACTGACCAGAGCCTTACCAAGAACATAAAAAGTTGATTAACACATATTTTTGGTATATGTAGTATATGCTGTATTCTTACAATTAAACAAGCTAGATAGAAGAAAATGTTACTAAGAAAACCACAAGGAAGAAGAAACACATTTACCATACTGTACTGTTAAAAAACCACAAGTGGACCCACAACAGTTAAAACCTGTGCTTTTCAAGAGTCAATTGTATAACCATTCACTAAATTGATAGTTCCCAGTATCAAAATATTATTATCTGTGTTCACTTTTATCCATATGAGTCTATGGTGAAATCATCCAGATACTATAAATTGTGTGAGAACACCACCGACTGAATCCAAACATCTTCCTTTAAGCCAGATTTTGAAGAGATTTGCAAAAATGTAAAACAATACCCTATTCTATTCCTTGTGGAAAATTCTGCTTTTTCAAAATTTATTTATTTATTTATTTATTATTATTTTTTTTAATTTTTTTTTTTCAACGTTTATTTATTTTTGGGACAGAGAGAGACAGAGCATGAACGGGGGAGGGGCAGAGAGAGAGGGAGACACAGAATCAGAAACAAGCTCCAGGCTCTGAGCCATCAGCCCAGAGCCCGACGCGGGGCTCGAACTCACGGACCGCGAGATCGTGACCTGGCTGAAGTCGGACGCTTAACCGACTGCGCCACCCAGGCGCCCCCAAATTTACTTATTTTTTGATGTTTGCTTATTTTTGACAGAGAGATGGTGTGCAAGTGGGGGAGGGGTAGAGAGAGAGGGAGACACAGAATCCGAAGCAGGCTCCAGGCTCTGAGCTGTCAGCACAGAGCCCAATGCAGGGCTCCGTCGAACTCACGAGCCGTAAGATAGGACCTGAGCCGAAGTTGGACTCTTAACGTACTAAGCCACTCAGGCACCCCGAAAATTCTGCTTTTTTAAAAAATTTGTTGGGGCGGCCTGGGTGGCTCAGTCAGTTAAGTGTCTGACTTCAGCTCAGAGCCTGGAGCCTGCTTCAGATTCTGTGTCTCCTCTCTCTGCCCTTCCCTGCTCACACTCTTTCTGTCTCCCACAAATAAACATTTAAAAAAATCGTTGCATAGGTTAACATGCATTGAGCTTACAGTTCTTTAAAGTGAATTAATAAATAATTATGAATATCAATAGACATAACCTGCATAGGAAAAGCTCTGTGGTTTTTATTAATTTAAAAGCATAAAGGGATCCCAACAGCAAAATTTTATTTTATTTTTGTTGTTGTTGTTGTTATAAGACTTTATTTTTTTAATATGAAATTTATTTTCAAATTGGTTTCCATACAACACCCAGTGCTCATCCAAACAGGTGCCTTCCTCAATACCCATCACCTCCCCTCCCCTCCCACCCCTCATCAACCCTTAGTTTATTCTCAGTTTTTTAAGAGTCTCTTATGGTTTGCCTCCTTCCCTCTTTATAACTTTTTTTTTCCCCTTCCCCTCCCCCATGGCCTTCTGTTAAGTCTCAGGATCCACAAAAGAGTGAAAACATATGGTGTCTGTCTTTCTCTGTATGACTTATTTCACTTAGCATAACACTCTCCACGTTGCTACAAAAGGCCATATTTCATTCTTTCTCATTGCCATATTTCATTCTTTCTCATTCTTTCTCATTCCATTGTGTATATAAACCACAATTTCTTTATCCATTCATCAGTTGATGGACATTTAGGCTCTTTCCATCATTTGGCTACTGTTGAAAGTGCTGCTATTTTAAAGACTAACCCTCTAAATTCAAAAGAAAGCATATACTTACTACTACATAGAGGGGGATTATCACTCCAAGTCATTGTATTATCGTCGATACTAGAAAGTTCACAATAAATAACTTTTGACCCAAATAATCGATAACTAGAAAAGAAAAAAAGTTACTGGATTCTTCAGCAGTTAACAAGATGTGTAGAGCAATGAAAAAACATTTCACATGGCTGTTTTTCTCTACTACAGTAGTTTGAGGAAGAAGTTCCTTAAGGGACATATAATGGGAATGGTAACCATAGCTGCAACGTAACCAAATAAAGAATTTCTGCACTGAAATATACACTGGCCTAGAGCAAAGATTTCTAAATAAATCTGTCACATCTGTCAGTCTGGCCTCTCTGCTATCTCCAGCCATCACATTACACATTCACTTCTATGCTCTGGCCATTCTTCTCAGTCAGAACAACCAAGCAGAGAGATTAGGCCCTAGGGCTTGCCTGGATGGAGCTGAGTCCCAGCTCCATGACTCGCTTTCTATCTGACCTCAGGCAAGTCCCTTAATGTTCCTCTTGCTCACCTTCCTCATCCCGCCAAAGAGGATAACAGCATATACATCATGGAGCTCTTTTTTTAACATGTATTTATTTTTGAGACAGAGAGAGAGAGAGCATGAACAGAGGAGGGTCAGAGAAAGAGGGAGACGCAGGATCTGAAACAGGCTCCAGGCTCTGAGCTGTCAGCACAGAGCCCGATGCAGGGCTCGAACCCACGGACCGCAAGATCATGACCTGAGCCGAAGTCGGACGCTTAACCGACTGAGCCACCCAGGCACCCTCATCATGGAGCTCTTTTGAGGATTAGATGAGTTGCCATCTGGCACATAGCAAGTGTTAGGTGAGTTTTAGTTCTTATTCATGTTTACATCACAGTATCTGTTTTTATAAATGCTTATTCAATTTTGGGGGGGGGGGTACCGAAAGAGAGGGAGAGAGAAGCTGACAGTGCAGAGCCTGATGTGGGGCTATATCCCACGAACCGTGGGATCATGACGTGAGCCGAAACCAAGAGCTGGCTCCTCAACTGACTGAGCCACCGAGGTGTCCCCATAGTATCTTTCTAACAAGGAGTAGCTCAGGGATATGCCTACTCATTATCTTCTCTGATGATTTAAACTCACAGTACTCTCTTCTCCTGAACTCTCATTGTAATGATCATGAATCATTATATTTATTTGGGACTATTCATTTGCTACTTTGTTTTGACATCTTTTTGTATGTATTTTGTTTCTCAATAAGGCTACAACTTCTCTGAGAAGAGAATAGGTCTTAAATTTTTACTGTTCCTTAAAGTGCCTAACAAGCTATCTCTAAATAACTATAGGCATACCTCGTTTTATTGCGTTGTTTTTTTTCTGTGCACTTGGCAGATACTGTATTTTCTTTAATAAATTGAAGGTCTGTGCCAATACTACAACATGCAAGTCAATCAGTGCATTTTTCAAACAGCATTGGCTCACTCCGCGTCTCTGTATAAACTTATCTTTAAGGTATGTACGTTGTTTTTTTTTTAATATATAATGCTATTGCACATTTACTAGACTCCATTATGGTATAAACCTCACTTTTATATGCACTAGAAAACCCAATAAGTAATTTCACTCACTTTTTTGAAATACTTGCTTTATTGAGGGGTTATGGAACCAAACCCTCCACCTCTGAGGTATGCCTATGGTGACAGCATGCTCCAATATTTTTACTGGACCAAGTTAAAAAACAGACAGTGAAACTGCCTGCAAATGCTTCTAGCTGAATTTTTCCCCAGAATCAGTCAATCACTGATTCTCTATTAAAATGTATTAGGAGATTATTCTGGAACAATGGCAAGGTGGTAAGCACCAGGAATCTGTCTCTTGATCTAGAAGACAACTGCACTCTTAGGATCTATGTGATGTAAATATTTTAGAACTAGGGAGTCTGCTGATGGTTTACAACTTCCCAGGAAAGACTTGGACAGGTAAACTGCATTGATTTCAGTCAATTTCATCTCAGCAGAGTGTCAGGTACCCATCCTCCACCCCCCAGCAGGCAGCTATGCATGCGTTCTTGGAGCAGCTTAGAAGCAGTTGGGAGATCCAGGGTGGGCAAAAAAAGACTCTGTCCTCCAAATAGCGGGGATCTGTGCTCTTATCACTGAACTCTGCTTCTGATCACAGAGAAGCAGTGAGGCAGGCAGTTACTGTTGTCACACCTGCCCCTAACTCTTGTAACCCCCCTTCTACCAGCCTGAAGTGACTTCTAGGGGACTAAACATCCAGTGCCCTCTGCTCCTCATTTCATGTTTCATTTTTCTCCTCTCAGGAGCCAGACATTAAAGACTAGAACACTGAAAGACAATTGCATGTGTGGGAAAAAGTAAAAGTGAATGTGCATGCCCAGAGAAAGGCTAGAAAAAACTGAAAAGACCTTCAGTTTACATGTCAGGCTGATCCTTCGCATGGAGACAGCCTACAAGAATAACATAAAATGGCAAACCCTAGGGAAAGAGGAGAATCTGATTTCCAGAGTTAGCACATTAGTAGATTCAAATGTACAGTTCAACAAAAGTTACAAGGTATGCAAAGAAAGAGGAAAGTCTGGTCCATTCAAAGGAAAATATGCATTAACAGAAATTAACAGAACTAGACAAAGACTTTAAAATAAAAGTCTTAAAGATGCTCAAAGAATTAAAGGAAGAAATGTAGAAAGTCAAGAAAACAATGTGTGAAGAAAATGGAAACATCTACTGGAGATAGAAAACCTACAACAAAACCAAAATGAAATTCTGGAGTTGAAAAGCATAATAACTACAATGAAAAATTCACTAGGGAATTGAATACAGATTTGAACATGCAGAAGAAAGAATTGGTGAAGAGAGGGCAATGGAAATTATGGAGTCTGAGGAGCAGAAAGAGAAAAGATTGAAGAAAAGTAGACAACCACAGGTACTTAGGTGACACCAATATGCTAGCCAACATACATGCTGTAAGACAATCAGAAGAAGATAGAAAGGGCACAGAGAATATCTGAAGAAATAATGGTTGGAAACTTCCCAATTTTGATGAAAGTTGTGAATATAAACATCTAAAATGCTCAACAAACTCCAAGTAAGAAGAATGCATAGAGACCCACACTAGAAAGCGTAAGAAACTTTCAAAAGACAAAGACAAAGACAGAGAATCTTGAAAGCTGGGAGAAAGAAGTGAATTATCGCCTAGGAGGGATCCTAAATAAGATTATCAACAGATTTCACATCAGGACTTAGAGGTCAGAAGATAGTGGATGGACTGAAAGCTCAAAGGGCTAAAAGAAAAAGAACTGGCAATCAAAATTCCTCTATCCAGTAAAACTGTCCTTCAAAAGTGAGGGAGAAATCAAGACTTCCCCAGAAAAAAAAATCTGAGGGAGTTTGTGACCAACGGTTTGTGACTACAATTTCGCTTGTAGGAAATGTCCAAGGGAGTCTACGAGGTGAAATGAATGGACACTAAAAAGTAACTTGAAGCTGTATGGATAAAGATCTCAATAAAGTAAATACCTGGGCAACATTAAAAGCTAGTATTATTGTAACAATGGTTTGTAAGTAAAATTTTTGTTTTCTATATGATTTAAGACACCAATCTTTTAGAAGAAAATAAGTTATTAGTGCAGAAGCTAGTATTACAATTATTAGTGTAGAGATCAGTGCGGCATCAGCAACCAAAAGGGTGGGGATGAAGCTGTAAATGAGCAGTTTTTGTAATTTATTGAAGCTAACCTGGTGTAAATTCAAACTGGAGTGCTAAGAATGTAGGATGTTAACTGTAGTCCCCATGGTAACTATAAACAAAATAGCTGTAGAATATACACAAAAGGAAATGAGAGAGGAATTTAAACATTTCACTGTAAAAATAAACTAAACAAAAAATTAAACAGTAATACAGGAAATGAGGGACATAAAAAGGTATAAGGCATATAGAAAAAAATAGCACAATTTCAGACGTGCCTCTTGCCAGTAATTACTTTAAATGTAAACGGATTAAATTCTCCAATCAAAAGACAGCGATCAGCAGAATGGATGAAAACACATGCATGATCCAGGGGGACCTGGGTGGCTCAGTCAGTTGAGCATCTGACTCTTGATTTTGTGTCAGGTCATGATCTCAGAGTTTATAGGATCAAACTGTGTTGGGCTGTGTGCTGACAACACATAGCCTGCTTAGGATTCTCTCTCCTTCTCTGACCCTCCCCAACTCAATTCTTTCTTTCTGTCAAAATAAACTAAACCCAAACCTAGCAGAAGGGAGTATTAAAGATTAGAGAGGAGATAAATAAAATAGAGGAGAAAAACCAAAAGTTGGTTCTTTGTAAAGATCAACTGAATTCACAAACCTTAGTTAGATGGACTAAGAGAGAGAGAAGACTCAATTTATTGAAATCAGAAATGCAAGTGGGAACATTACTATTGATTCTACAGAAATATAAAATATAATAAAAGAGTTCTATTAACAGT
Organism: Prionailurus bengalensis; assembly: GCF_016509475.1. NCBI lineage: Eukaryota > Metazoa > Chordata > Mammalia > Carnivora > Felidae > Prionailurus > Prionailurus bengalensis. The sequence continues at coordinate 34,855,817 of NC_057360.1, forward strand.
TTTGCACCAACAAGTTGGATAACCTGGATAAAATGGACAAATTCCTAGAAACACAAAGGCTACCAAAACTAAACCATGAAGAAACAGAAATTACAATTACTTACTCACCTATAACTAGTAAGGAGATTGAATCAGTAATCGAAAGTCTCTCAATAAAGAAAAACCCCAGACCTGATGGTTTCATGGGTGAATTCCACTAAACATTTAAAGAACTAATACTTATCCTTCTCAAACTTCTCCAAAAAATTTAAGAGGAGGGAAATCTTCCTAATTCATTCAATGAAACCAGCATCAACATGATACCAAAAGACACTACAAGCAAATAAAGCTACAGACCAATACTTCTTATGAACCATGATGCAAAAAATCATCAAAAAATACTAACCAACAGGGGCGCCTGGGTGGCGCAGTCGGTTAAGCGTCCGACTTCAGCCAGGTCACGATCTCGCGGCCCGTGAGTTCGAGCCCCGCGTCGGGCTCTGGGCTGATGGCTCAGAGCCTGGAGCCTGTTTCCGATTCTGTGTCTCCCTCTCTCTCTGCCCCTCCCCCGTTCATGCTCTGTCTCTCTCTGTCCCAAAAATAAATAAATGTTGAAAAAAAAAATAAAAAAAAAATACTAACCAATAAAATTCAGTAGCATATTACATACGATGAACAAGCAAAATTTATTCCTGGGATGCAAGGATGGTTCAACATATGAAAAATGACCAATGTCATATGCCACATCAGCAGAATGGACAAAAACCACACAATTATCTCAATTGATGCAGAAAAAGCATTTGACAAAATTGAACACTCTTTCATGGTAAATATATTCAATGAACTAGGAAGACAAGAAAACTATCTTAAGATAATAAAGGCCATTCATGAAAAACCCACAGCAAATATTATACTCAATGGTGAAAAGCTGAAAGGTGTTCCTTTAAGATCAAGAACAAGTCAAGGATGCCTGTTTTTACCATTTCTATTCAACATAGTACTGGAAGTTCTAGCCATAGCAATTAGGCAAGAAAAAGAAATAAAAGACATCCAAACTGGAAACGAAGAAGTAAAATTATCAGTTTGTAGACAATGTGATCTTATCTATAGAAAATCATAAAGATTCCACCAGAACAAAACAAGTGTTAGTAGCACTAATAAATGAATTCAGCAAAGTAGCAGGATAAAAGACAATATAAAAAAAAAATCAGACGCATTTTCATATTGTATTCCGTTTACCTTCTAAATGAACATTTTTCATAAATGTCCAGTATCCCCAATATAGACTACTGAAAGAACCCTATAGAACAAAGGCTGTTAATCTTTTTAAAAAAAATTTTTTATGTTTATTTTTGAAAAAGAGAGAGAAAGACACAGTGTGAGTCAGGGAAGGGCCGATAGAGAGGGAGACACAGAATCCAAAGCTGGCTCCAGGCCCTGAGCTGTAGTCACAGAGTCCGATGTGGGGCTTGAACTCATGAGCCTTGAGATCATGACCTGAGCTGAAGTCAGATGCTTAACCAACCAAGCCACTCAGATGCCTCAAAGGCTGTTATTCTTAAGTGCTCAATACCTCTTTTTGAGATACTTAACCTTTGTAACAATCACAAAATTCTAACTAACAGATCTTGATCAACATAACAGTTCAGGTTAACCAGGTGAATTTTGGTCTGCTCTCAATATAAGAATATCTTCAGTTGGCAATTTGGTCTTTCATTTCTATAAGCCCAACTTCAACTGAGAGTTGGCCATTTTAAATAGGGTGCACTTTATTGTAAAAAATGAAGTCACCATTGTTAATGCTCACAATAGATTTATAGTAGATATGGTAAATATTATAGAATTTTGTTTTTCTTCATTTAAATTTCTTTCTACTAATTACACATCTTTTCAGTTTCCATAAAAAGCCTGAGCCTTGTTAGGTGGTAAGTACGACTTGTCAATAGGAGGAAAATGCAATCAACTTTATGGGAACGCTTATGAAGAGAAGCAAAACAAAAATGGAATTAGGAATATTTACCTTATTTCCTCTAAGGAACAATTTACTTACCCCTCATTACAAGCATAGTGAACCTGTGATCCAAAGAGAAAACTTCCATTTACGCTGACCATATGGCCATTTACGGGATCTCCTGGATGCTGACATGATTTTTCTAAAAGAAAATTTTCAAATTTGTTGTTTCATTTCAATTTCAAAATACTTGAATTAAAATAAAAATTCTGCATTGCTTATCTGAATTCATGAGAGTATTTTCTATTTTTGACTATTATAAAGCCAAACTTAAGATTCACATTTAACCAGATAACCAATTGCCAAGAAAAAGATTCCTTGGGGATTTTTCGAGGACTGAAAAACTACTATTTAAAACCTACATTCACATGAGAAAACAATCACTGCACTAGTGGAATATGCAATCTCAAATGTGTGAAATCTCTAGAGCAATAAAAAAAAAAAATCTGTACACTTACTTGTACAAGCCTCCTGGAGAGGTGTCCATGTGTTATTAGGGTAACAAACAGAAGATACGGGAAGAAGAGGCACAATACGCTTGTATCCTGGGCGACACTGAAATTGTACATTTTCCCCAGGATTATAACTGGATTTAACAACAGTTGGCCTCATAGAGTTGTACTGCGGAGGGTCACAGGCATCTAGGGATAAGAGAATGAGAACATGAAAATGAAGTATTTTCTCTCTGTCACCAACCAGGGACTGTGGTCTCCCAGCAGGAATGTAATACGGAATAGAAGGAAAAATCCAAGATTTTAAATGATTCTTCCATTCCTTTACCAAAGTTGTGATAGCAGTCAAGGATGTGCCTTGCTCGTTTTAAATAAAAATAATATCCTACTAGGTTTGGGGAATAGGATGAATTTTCTTTCAACAATACCTTGAAGACACAAAATCACTGGTTTTTGTCTTAACGATATATGTAAAAAAGCATCCTTCCCCATCTTTTTCTAAATTCATTTCAAAACTCGCCTCTCCTCAGGGTGCCTGGGTAGCTCAGTCAGTTAAGGGTGCAACTCTTGGTTTCAGCTCGGGTCATGATCTCACAGTTTTGTGAGATCGGGCCCTGAGCCCGCTTGGGAGTCTCTCTCTCCCTCTCTTTCTGCCCCTCCTCAACTCACACTGTCTCTTTCAAAAATGAAAAAAAAAAAAAAAACAAAAACCCAAACTATGAATAATTGCCCTTCCTCTAAGAAGCCTTCTATAGTATATGTAGCACTCTGCTCTGAATACTCTTCCATAGCCTGAAACAAACTAAAATAACTTGTCACTTCAGGCTTAGTTTCCTCTCAGAAGGCAAATTCCTAGAGGTAAGGGATCATATGTCTTCTTTTTCTATTACTGTACCCAGTGGGTGCTTACGAAATGCTATAGTAACAAGTGATTATTAAATAAGCGTAACGTATTTCATAGATCAAAATAAATATTCACTAAAGTCTTTCAAAATACAAGACTTCATTTCTTGTTTCATATTAGTGAACTGGGCATTTTATAAGTGAATAAATACCATTTAAATATCAAAATTTACTATTCTGAAATCCTTTTTTTAAGTTTATTTATTTACGTAATCTCTACACTTAATGTGGGGCTCAAACTCATGACCCCAAGATCAAGAGTCGCAGGCTTTTCTGACTGAGCCAGCCAGGCACCACTCAAAATTGACTACTCTCAATAGCATTACATGAAAAATATGTTGCTTTGGGGGACATTATTTTAAGTATGATTTCATCTTCCTCCACTGATCAATGGATCACACATTCTTTCAGAAGCTCCCTGAATGCAGCTGTCTGGGCTGTTTATCCAATATACACCTCCAGGAGTGCTACGATACTGCTATGCTTTTAGAATTTTGAGGGGGTGAAGGGAGGGGTTTTTTTCCCCTCCCTAGAATAGTGTCATTTCTACTTCAGCAATTCCTCTTCCCTTTCAATTAACCATGAGCTTGAAAACCAAACAGATCTGTCAGAACAATTATGTAAAACAACACGATGGAGACACATCCAGTAAAGTCCTAAAGGGCTCAAAGAACATGGAGGCCTCTCCTGTAAGGGTGAGGACCTAAGGACAAAGGAGACAGATCTACTTTGATCCCTGAAGAAACTTTTCTTTCTTACTCCCTGGATCTCCGTCTTACTTCAGATTAAGAGACTGGTCAAGAGAACTCTACTCAAGTGAAATATTACTCTCCTTTTACACCATAGTCCTAAATTCTAAAATTGTATCTATAAACACCGTCCAACATTTCCTTTACATCATGTCCTCAAATCCGCCTACTGGCAATATGTTTTCCACATTACCACTCTGCTGACCAAGATATGTGAATGTTCCTCAATCAACTGTCCAAATCAGAACAAAAGCAAAAAGCAAACAAAAAGTCATAGCAATTAAAAGCATTAAAAAGAGGATTAATAAAGAGATGAATTTTATTAATAACATGACATTTACATTAAAACGAATACCCTGAGTCATTTTATAATAGGGGGGAAAAAAGCTAGAAATGCTAATATAATTCCATTCTAGATACAAATGCACCACGTCATTAGAAATCCTGGAACCACCAAGAAATAAATCAAGTAACAGCATTCCTCTGATTAAATTATGCAAGTATTCCTTGTTTTATGCATTCAACTTCAGTAACTATATTGAAACCAAATAAGAATTTTAGAATTCCAAATATGACTTTCATATATAGTGACCTGTATGGAAAAAGAAATGTCAATTGGATGATTTATCCATTCAACTAATTTGAAGTATTTCTTCCTCCTAACACGTATAATTATAAGACATGCTTTCAAAAACATGCAAAGTTCACAACTTGGTTTGCAAGCTTTATACACTATAATAACTGAGTCCAATATTACACTGTTTTACAATAGTTTCTTCTCTTGCTCGGAACACTGATTTTTTTTTTTTTTTCTTTTTTAACCCTCTGGCTACCCTTTGTTCTCTGCTTGATTGGATAATGTGATATTCCTGATGGCTTGCTCTAGGAATTCGTGTTACTTCATTCTGCAGATCCCTCAGGGTGAATATGTATACTCCCATGACCTTATTATCACTGAGAGGCATTGCCTCCCGCATCCTGGTCCCCATCCTCAATCTCTACCCAGGGTGCCAAATGTATATATCCAATTGCCCACCCACATGCTCCACTTGGAAATGTCACGCTACCTCCGATAACATTTTGAAGCCAAAGTGTGGTCTCTTGATTCTTTTCATACTTACACATGCCCAGCAAACAAAATAGATGGGTTTTAAAATTTCAATTCCTGTATAATTAACATACAGTGTTATTAGTTTTCAGGTGTACAATACAGTGATTCAACAACTCTATACATTACACAGTGATCATCACGATAAACATACTCTTTATCCCCTCCACCTATTTCATTCATCTCCCCACCCACCTACCCTCTAATAACCACCAGTTTCTTCTCTATATTTATGAGTCTGTTTTTTAGTTTATCTTTTTTGTTGTTCATTTGTTTGGTTTCTTAAATTCAATGTATGAGTGAAATCGTAGAGTATTTGTCTTTCACTGACTTATTTCACTTAGCATTATACCCTCTTGCTGCAAATAGCAAAATTCCATTCTTTTTCATAACTAAGTAACGGTCCATTGTATATAGCTTCTTTATCCATTCATCTATCAACTCACCCTTCGGTTGCTCCCGTATCTGGGCTATTGTAAGTTAATGCTGCAATAAACATAGGGATGCATGTCTCTTACCAAATTAGTGTTTTCACATTCTTTGGGTAAATACCTAGTAGTGGAATTATGAATCATACAGTAATTGTATTCTTAATCTTCTATGTTTTCCACAGTGGCTGCACCAGTCTGAATTCCCACCAAGAGTAGACGAGGAGGACTTTTTACCCACAACCTTGTATTTTGGATTTTGGCCATTCTGACAAGTGTGAGGTGGGATCTCATTGTGGTTTTGTTTTGCTTTCTCTGATGACTGGTGATGTTGAGCACCTTTTCATGTGTCTCTTGGCCATTTGTCTGTCTTCTTATAGAAATAGAAATGTCTGTTCATGCCTTCTATTTTTCATTAGAGTATTTGGGGTTTTTTGTTCTTGAGTTAAATATAGATGGTCTTCAAAACAGAAATTCCTGTTCCTTCTCTTTTATTCTGCCTTTCCTTTGAGTTCAGATCACCATCATTTCTATCTACATTGCTACTAGCATTTATGAATAGGCCTCCTTACCTACCACCCACCTTTCAGCCAGGCAGCCTGGTTCCACTACCAACACTTCTTCCCACCACATTCGTCTGAAACCCTCCCGCGCTTACACCAACAATCTACAACGTGGTCCTCAAGAAATGATCTTCTACTGAGTCTAGAGAAATTAAAGGAACTCTGGTTTAGACTTGCCATGTGCCAAGTCAAACAAAAGGGCTCAAGGTGCCCTAAAAGGACAGATGCTAACATCATGTCTGAATTTTAATGATGGTGATTGTTCATTCTTGACTATCCTGTTGCTGTCACAGTGATCTGCTCTGTGATCCAGTCCTCTGCCTTCCTCTCGCCTCTGTGTCTTCCTGCTGCCACACCGGGTAGCCCCACAGTCCATGGATGCCCTAAGCCATGTCACATCGCTAAGCCTCTGATCACACCGTTCCCTCTGCTCTGAACACCCTTCCTACCTGCTCACCCGCAAGCCCTGTTCAACTCTCGTCTCCTTACACTGAATCCACTCAACTGTTCCTCCAGCAAGCGTTTTCCACTTCCCCGGGGAGGCAGGGCCCCTTCCCCTTCCCTTGCACCATCCTTTGCATGGACCTCTCAAGTCACTATCACATGTTTTTGTGTTTAACAGTTCCCATGGCTGGCTCCATTCATCCATGCAGCCACAACACCAAGCACAGCATGTCCCTCAGAGTAGCGAGGCAAAACAACATGGCACTCAAAGGACCACTGGTGTCAAACAGAACACCATGGGGAAGAATACGTTGTCATGCATCTGACATTGAAACTAACCATCTTTAAGCTTTAAGCACTGGAGAAAGATCTGGCCATGTCATTTCTTCTGTTGCCTATCTCCTAGTATTCTGTAACCTAGCAACTGACCAGGAGGACTGTCCTCTGGGTATTACAATACGTAGAGTAAAGAAACTAAGAAACTAGCATGTAAGCACTTACAGATCTTGGCTTCTTTAATTAGAGAGAAAGAAAAGACCTAACGACATGACCTACAACAGGAGATAGTGGGTTTTGTACAAAACCAGCAGACCCTTTGGGGAAGAATGAGACTGGTCCCGAAACTGGACAAATGTTCCCTTCTGCCATCTCGTGCAGCTGGCAACTAACTCCCTCTGAGGTGGTGAGCTTCCGGGCACAACATTGTCTGCCTACACACCTTCTCCTGAGACGATGAGAGGCATCAAAACTGAACTGTGTACGCCCTTCCCACTGTTTCCCTGCCCAACATAATGAAGGCTCATCTGTACTTTCCCTAATTTCATACCTGTCCTGATTTTACCTTTAAAAAAAATGTATTTTTTAATCTTTATTTTTGAGAGACAGAGCGCAAATAGGGGAGGGGCAGAGAGTCAGGGAGACACAGAATCTGAAGCAGGCTCCAGGCTCCGACCCATCAGCACAGAGCCCGACACAGGACTCAAACTCACGAATCGTAAGATCATGACCTGAGCTGAAGTCGGACACTCAACTGACTGGGCCACCCAGGCACCCCATGATTTTACCTTTGAACCTTACACTTGGCCTTGATTTCCCTTTTCTTCGTTTTTAAGTTTTATTCCCTTCCATGTTGCACTCTGTTCATTTCAGTTGTCTCTTTCCTCTATTTCAAATGACATTCAGAGTCTCCTTCCCCTTTTAGCTATAAGGCTAATCTAACCTTGATCCTTTTTAAAAACTTCTTTTTCTTTTCTTTTTACCACCACTGGCCCCTCTCCACTCCACTCCCCCCACACAGAAATGAACTGTTTGATGATCAGTATCAAGCAAGACTATTGTGAGCACTGCAGACTCTACATAAACAGTGGAAGACAGAGCCCCTCTGACAGGCGCCCCTGCCTTAGCTTAGGCACCACGGATAGGCCATCCTAAGCATGATGCTTTAAAGAACCTTCCTCCGGTACTGTAAGCCTCACCTGAATCCTTTATTTCATTTTCTGGTACTTAATGTGTATACAAGAGTGTTGATGCTGACGCAGAAAATGGGCATCTGGAACCACAAGTGTGACAAGACAGAGGAGCTCTCTGCATTCTACTGGGGAGAGCAGAAGACACAGGTTTGCAAGGGTGACTCCCAGTCGGGGGATTTGAGGTGGAGTGTGTGGGTCCACCTGAGACGGGGTGGTCAGAGAGGGGCCTTCCGAGGGGGCAACATCTCAGCTGAGTGTGAAGGACAAGAAGGAGCCTTAGGCACAAGGGGCCGGGGGTGGATGCGCCAAGTCTAAGGGAATAGCAAGTGCAGAAGCCCCACAGTGGCAGAGCATGGCCTGTTTAAAGAGAAAACTGTTCCTGCCTCCAGTTAAATGCTGTCAGGGACTCAAGCTCCTTTCCTCCAGAGCACTTCTGCGCTACAACATATTTATCAGTAGTATGCTTGGTGTCTGCCACTCCCAATAGATTTTAGCAACTATGTCTTGACGGCCACTGTGTGCATGGCACTGGGGGCCTCACAGTGAGTAATGCAGTCTCTGCTTACATCGATGTGACTGCAACCAGATCAATAGTGAAATCAGGATCATGCAAATGGGGCAGTTTTGTGAGTGCTCACCACTCACCAGTGTATCCTGAGGACCAGCACAGAACCTGGCACACAGAAGACAAATATTTGGTGAATGAATGCTACTAAGGAAAGAATGCAGCATACATAACGTATACCTAATAGGCTCCTAGAAATAACTTGGGCAGAGAAACACAGGTGCAGATATAGACAGAATGAAATATACTAAAGTGCTGAAAATGGTTGTTGCTTCAATGTTAAGTGTTAAACAACGAGCACTCTTTTTTAACACACGTGCACACACACACACACACACACACACATATTATAAGCACTCATTCCTATTCAGTGAAACATTACACAAATTTAACGGACGGGCCTTCAGCTTCTGTTAATGTGTGCAAGAGAAAACCACACTGACATTTTTTATCATGTTATTTCTTAGGATACTCATTTATCAGTAAGCTACCAATCTTTTTGATTCATTCAGTGGGCACCTGGATGGTTCAGTCAGTTCAGCCTCCAACTCCTGACTTTGGCTCAGGTCATGATCTCATGGTTGGCGAGTTGGAGCCCTGCATCTGACCCCACACAGCGGGGCGCCTGCTTGGGATTCTCTCTCCCTGCCTCTGCTCTTCTTCTGCTTGAGAGCGCAGGCTCTCTCACTCTCTCTCTCAAAATAAATAAAATTAAATTAAAAAAAAATTCCCTCAAATATGACCCACCCTAATGAAAAGAAGGAAATGGCCAAAAAGCCATTAGGTAATGGAATTGGGTAATGTCTATTGGATGGGAACAGGAAGATGATTCTATGTCCAAAAAAAAAAAAAAAGAACAGCATTCGACCAACACCAATATGATCTTGGACAACAAGGAGACTGTTGTCTTTCGGTACAAAAAGCAAGGTGTGGCCTTCCCAAACTCTAAGCCCCAGAGACCCACAGCATTTTTGCACTCAGAGGCTCTGAGTCAAGCTTGCACACACACGGGGGCTTCTCAGCCCCCGTGTAAACCAAGCAGAGACCTTCCTTATCCAACACTCGACACCATAGGCCTGGTCACTTCCGTAAAGCACACACCCGGTAACACCCAGCCTGGGGTCCCCTAGCCCGGCACAAATTATACCCTCTTCCCAAGGCAGCACCCCTCCAAGAAACACAGGGCAAATATCCCCACAGGCACAGCGCGGATCCTAGCAACAGCTGCACGCACTGAACACGAAGACCAAACCTTCACCCTGAACTCCAGGTCCGCAAGTGCTCAGGCCCGGAAGCACACTGCAAGCTATCGCTGGGGTCAGGGATCCGCCCTGGGAAAACACCCGCCGCACCCATCGCCCGCAAGACTTACTCCAACGCCTCACAAGTCTTCACCTCCGGCACCCCAGAATCCCCGACCGATAGGTGCTCGCACAGCACGTCCAGGGGCACCCCCGGCCCGCGCCTGCTCCCGACCCACCAAAGAAAGCTCCGGGGCCCTGGGTCCGGTCGGCCCGCTCGCAGACCCGCTCCGGCTCGCCACTTGAGCGCACACCCGATCCAGGCTCTTACCGGAGGGCATGGGTAGCAGTAGCACTGGGGCCACCAAAAGGATTACAAAGCAGGACAGTGAAGAGCGCCTCTCGGGGAGGCCGGGATCTGCGTGGAACAGCGCGCAAGACGCCATCATCTTCCGGGAGACCAGCGGGAACCGGGGAGCTCGCCGGGCAAAGACCTTCCCGAGTCCGGGTACCAGACGCAACAATCCCCCTCGTACGCAGGTGTCAGGCTCCCAGGCGCAGGGGCGTGGCCTGAGGAAGTGAGTGGAAGTGACGGAGTTGGGCGGGCGTGAGAGGACTTCCGGACTGGGCGGGGTTAGCCAGCAGCTGGAAGCGGGACCTCCCTTGCGGCGTGCGGGACTCGGCTGGCTCAGGATGAGAAAGGGATCCGGAAGGGTGGAAAGGAAAGGAGGGCTAGGGAGTCATCTTTGTCCCTTTTCCGGAGCGGAACGCCGGTTTGAGGGAAAAGCGCCTCGCCCTGAAAATACAAACCCAGAGCCCAGGCAGCGGGTCGTCGTGGGGCCAGCACCCCTCGGGGCTCCGGTCGTGTCCTGAGGCACTCGGGACTGTCCGGACCCCCTGGGCCCTTGTTTCAAGAGTTGGCAGTGATCGGGCATATTTAGGGACAATACTTGTGATTTCCGGGGCTCAGCACCTGCTCTTGGATCTTCTCAAGGCCTGCTAGATTTCAGAATCTCAAAGGTTTGGCCACCGCACTCCCAACCCCTAAGGAAAGGATGGGAGATGAATTATTAAAGGACACCGGGCCATTAGCATATCGGGCGTCACCTCTCTGGGGCCCTTGCCCTTGAGCAACTGAATGTTTTATTGAAGAGGAAAAAACATGCACGAAAAAGGTAAGGACAAGGGAGTATTAATTGCCAATCTCCTGGAGATACTCAAAGCCGTTATTGTGGGGATGCGAGGAATTGATAGGAGAGAGCTCTTCTGGGGAAACAATCTCTCGGTGGAAAGTCAAGCGGAAAATGAAGAATGAGCCAGATCTATTTGTAGCGTTGTGATTAAACCTGTATGACTAGTAAGAGGAGAAGTAACATGACCTTTATTAAAAGAGCACACAAAAGGAGGTGACATTTTCTTCCTATTAGCTGGCAAAGAAGGATAAAAGTCAACCAGCGTGAGTAAATGTATCGGGGGGCCAACACCCTCAAACTTTTGGCTTTCAAGTTGTCCATATGTTAAGTTTTCAAATGGACATGACTTTAATTTTCTTTTTTTTTTTTTCAACGTTTATTTATTTTTGGGACAGAGAGAGACAGAGCATGAGTGGGCGAGGGGCAGAGAGAGAGGGAGACACCGAATCGGAAGCAGGCTCCAGGCTCTGAGCCATCAGCCCAGAGCCCGACGCGGGGCTCGAACTCACGGACCGCGAGATCATGACCTGGCTGAAGTCGGACGCTTAACCGACTGCGCCCCCCAGGCGCCCCTGGACATGACTTTTAAACCACTAGTTGTTCCATTTAGGGTTCATGCCAAAGAAATCGTCAGAGCTGTGACCAAAGATGTACAATTTAGGGGGGAAAAATAAATCCTAAGTGTCTAGCAAAAGTAGAAGGCAGTTTTGATAGGTGGCTTTACGGTATGAATGTCTAGGCAGAAGCAGTTAAAAATCCACGCGAGAAACTACGCAATATCTTTGTGAGTTAAAAAAAAAACAAAAAACCTCCATAAAGTATTTGGCTTTTGGCAGTCTCATAGAGGAATTAGTGTAAAATATTCCAGGATTAACTAATGGTGATAGTGATGAGGGAGTAGGAGGCAGGCTGAGGGCAAAACACAAACTAGCACCCCCCTCTCCCACAGGGACATGTGTGATATTCCTTGGACACTTCCACCTACCCCAAAACCAGAAAGGACAAAAAACCAAATGGTGAAACTGATGAGAGTCTCCACCAGTTGACCAGAAAAAGTCAGTCCCGTCAACAGCCTAAAATTCAGGCTCTCCCTACTGTCTCAGTGTTAATGCCTTGCTAGAGGGAAAAACAACCTTAGCTGGGCAATAGCTAGGCCTCCAAAGTCTTTAGCAAACTCCCTCTTGACTTTTTGTCCCCGGGCTCCATAAAATGGTCACCCCCACACGTACAGTGCAGGTCTTCCTGCCCATGAGTCCTGTCCCCGTGCTTTCACAAAATCACCTTTTTGCACCAAAGCCGGCTCCAAGAGTGTTTTCCTGGCCGTTGGTGCCAGACCCCACGAACCCCCCATCACCCCAAAACTTCAGTAGGATCATGGAGATTTCATATTCATTGTGGTTTTTAGTTTTCTTTAATGCCCCTGTGCTACACTGGGAATCAGATGAAGAAAAAAATTGTCAAAGTCCAACTTCTACATCCACTGCTATTTCGTTCATAGAATCTCTCAGAGTTAAGTTATAATGTGAATGGTGAGGAAATGTAAGCTTTTTGTATTAACTTCAGATGCATCTTCTGGAATTATAAAATGCTGTATGCATTTAAAGAATTCTAAAGCAGAGATGTACTAAAAACTTTGTGGGTTCAGCACACCGTGGAATTTCCTCTTTCTCCCAGAACAAAACAATGTCTAGATTCTTGGCACTGTGTATAAAACGTTATGTAAAGTGATACATAAAACAAACACCGTAGCATCTTAGATTGTAAAATCCAGACACTCCGTGATGACATTGACTTGAAGGAAGTATAGTTAAGGCGACAGTGAGGGGGAATTATTTCTGTTAATTCTTAACAGTTGCAAAAGACTGACAGAAGTGTCCTATGGACCAATGTTGATACTTAACGCGTAAAAACAGAGAATGTATTTATTGTTCTCTATAACCATCTGTATAAAATGGTGTATATCATTGACATCTCAATAGGATGAAAGCATTTTCCCATCTATTTGTGGTCTTAGAAGTAAGTGGGTTTTTTGCTTATGAGTAAATTAAAGGTTCAGAACATGGCCGGGGTTTGGTTTGTTAGTTACAAGTGCTGGATAGATTCAGGAATTGGGGTTGCACGGTTGCACTGGAACTTTCCTTCTGTCAGTAAAGTCTATCCTTGGGGTTCAGCAAACCATTCTTAATATAATTGAGTACTTTCACATTGATTAATTAATTTTCAAATGACCCAATTAACGCTCCCTTTGAAAGGTTCTGAGCCCCATTCCCTCTTGTTCTGGACAAGCTCCATGAGACAGGGATAGAGTTCTCTTGCTGTAGCTCCAGTGCTGAGACAGTTCTGTGTCTGTAAGGTGTATAATAAAAACCTATATATACTGAATGAAATAAATGGGGGTTGCTGTCTCGTGCATCTAACATGTCTCTGCCAATTCTCCGCCACCATGGATTTACCAAATGCTGGGGAAGCTCTGAGAGATTTTGTTGTCAGAATTTTAAGATACTGGGAGCAAAGTGGGGTTTGCCTCTAAAAGGAATCAGCTACAACTGTGTGCACACAAACCATTCCTGGATCGGGCACTGCAAGCTGTGTTACGAAGCAGAGCTGCTGTCTGTCCCTTAGCCTTGAGATCATTTAGTGACTTGGTTCAAAGGGAGAGTGTCGACAGTGAACTTCTTGAAGCCCTGACGGGAATGGCACTCAAGAGTCCAGGCTTTGAGTGAAGCGGGAGAGTAAACGCTCATGGTTTCTGCAGCTCCCCCTGGAGATTCTGTCACACTGCTAAAGTGCAGGAGAGGAGAGCATGGAGAACATGCCTGTGCGTAGACCAGGTTTGGAGCTACGTGCTACATCTCCTTTCAGACTGTGTGAAGGCCAGTGGGGAGGAGGTAGGTGTGTGAGGATGTCTTTAAACACAAGCCAACTTCTGGAAAATAAATCGTAATGTTGGATGATTCCTGGCCTCCTAAATTAGTCTGTTTCCATCATGCTGATCAGAGGTGGGGGTAAGCAGCAGGAATGGGCCTGTGAGTGCTCTCAGGAGAGGCTTTCCGCTGCCATGGTGAATTACACACGAGGCATTTGTGAAAACCTGAAAGAGGATGGCTAAACAGGATGGTTCAACCATCTTGCTGATGTTGGCCCTGGGGGCTGTGCCACCGCCCTTTGTATCTGGTAAACACCTGCCATTCAGGTGACCTTCTTATTTAGCTCTTACCCGCAAGAGCATTCCTGTGGTAAGCCATTACCTGCCCCGGGATTCTAAAACAATCAAGTGCAGAAAGGAAGGCATTTCTTAGAAGGAACACATATTCATTTTGTTTCCTCTTGGCTTGGGAAGGTTTAAAATGTAAATATGTTACAAACCATAGTCCACAAGTAGATTTAGAAAGGAAAATCTTTTATCCCTTTCTCATTATAATGGTGGAGACAGAACATTTTACTTAAATGTCATAGATTTAAACTAATGTACACCTTGGGGCGCCTGGGTGGCGCAGTCGGTTAAGCGTCTGACTTCAGCCAGGTCACGATCTCGCTGTCCGTGAGTTCGAGCCCCGCGTCAGGCTCTGGGCTGATGGCTCGGAGCCTGGAGCCTGTTTCCGATTCTGTGTCTCCCTCTCTCTCTGCCCCTCCCCCGTTCATGCTCTGTCTCTCTCTGTCCCAAAAATAAATAAACGTTGAAAAAAAAATTAAAAAAAAAAACTAATGTACACCTTACACTTGCATGTACACAAAAGGCAAATGAGAAAAAAGAGAATATTACCACTAGGAATAACTTTGGAGACCAGCTGGACCAGCCCCTACTTTTCCGAAGGAAAATATAAGGCCGGAGGTTAACACAATTGCTCAAGAATACAAATAAAGTTTGTATTTAAAAATTTTTAATTAAAAAATTTTTAAACTTGAAATTCAGTATTTTACCCATAGTTAGTATATACAGTATTTCCCTTATATAAATGTTGTACAGGTAAAAAAAGTCTCATGAATTTTTTGAAATTAAATGACCCAGGCATCAGATAGTTGTTAACCACAATACTCACAGACCTACTTCATTCTGGGTGGAAAAAAAGGAATTTACATTTTTTTCATGTGATAGGGAATTTTGATTCTAAAACAGCCCAGTCCCCAACAACTATTTTCTAGCCCTCCTTTAAAATGTACTTCTTCAGAAGCTTAAGACGTAATAGATTTCCCTATGTTCCAGCTAAGCAAAGCCATTTAGGATCTTTTTATATATTCATAGGTCACTTCCCTTTCTTCTTTTGGTGACCTGGCTGTATATCTTTTGCCCTTTTGCAGGGAGGGGGAATGGAGAGGGATGGTTTTTGAATTTTTAACTCTCTAAATATGCCTGTTTCCCCTGTCCATGATCTAAGTTGTAATTTTTTCTTCTGGTTTGTCAGTTGACTTTGCTTATTCTGTTTTTCCCTACCTTCCATGATTTTAAAGAAAACTTCCAGTTGATGTTCGGCTCACTCTTTATATTTATCAAGGTCGATTTGGCAGAATACACTCTAAAAGCAGCTTAAAACCCAGCATTACACGGTAGATAGCAGTAGTCCTATGCACATCTATTGTTAAATATCCAGGAAGATTCTGATATTTTCTAGATTATTAGCATGACCCATAATATCACACCAAATAATTTTTGATCCGTAAGTATGTGGACTAGTTAAGGACTCCAAGACCACTTATTTATATATTAATTTTTTAATTTCTTTTTAAAAAAAAAAATTTGTTTTACCATTTATTCATTTTTGAGAGACAGAGAGAGACAGAGCATGAGCAGGGAAGGGCAGAGAGAGGGGAGACACAGAATCTGAAGCAGGCTCCAGGCTCTGAGCTGTCAGCACAGAGCCCAATGCGGGGCTCAAACTCCCGAACTGTGAGATCATGACCTGAGCCGAAGTCAGACGCTCAACAGACTGAGCCACCTAGGAGCCCCAATTTTTTAACTTCTTGAAAGTCATAGTTTCTTAGTTTATTTAGTGTATTCTGAATCCATACAAAAGTAAGCCAGTTGTTTTTATAATAAAATTAATCTTTTTTTTAAAATAGTTATGTTTTGGTAAAGAATAGAGTAAAAGTGCTTTTGAAGTAGAACTTAGGTAATATCCAAAGCTCATTGTTTCAGATATTTCTCTTGGAAACCTCTTCTCCAGAATCATTTAATGTTTTTTTTTTTTTTTTTCCAACGTTTATTTATTTTTGGGACAGAGAGAGACAGAGCATGAACGGGGGAGGGGCAGAGAGGGAGACACAGAATCGGAAACAGGCTCCAGGCTCTGAGCCATCAGCCCAGAGCCTGACTCGGGGCTCGAACTCACGGACCGCGAGATCGTGACCTGGCCGAAGTCGGACGCTTAGCCGACTGCGCCACCCAGGCGCCCCTAATGTTTTTTTTTAATAAACAGAAAATATTCTTTTCTAAGGAAGTAAAAACTGATATAGCTATATTTTACTTGGATCTAATAGGAGGAGGTTTTGCTCTATAACAGAAAACCTAACTATTTAAGTAAGACTTGTGTATAAAGAAACATACATGAAGAAAGGTTAGCAGAAAATGATTCGAAATATTACCAGTGGTTATCACAGAGTAGTATAATTCTATGTGACTTATTTGTTTTTCACATCGTCCCTCTGGATTTTCAAATTCTCGTTAATGAGCCCATTCCATAGTATGGACATTTGAAAATAAGAAAGGAAAATAACACACTGGTAAACCAAGATCCTAGGCAACCCCTTTGTCCTTTAAGTAAGTGAGGCTATTTATATAGCCCAAGGGCAGTCTTTTCCCCTAAATGGATGGTGTGTGCTTTGAGCACAAGGACAGAGGGTGAAGGAGTGACAGTAATCCAAACTAAGAGGAGGGAGCTTTTCCTAGATTCCGGGGGCACTTCGGCATCTTCAAGTGCACATACTTGCATCTCTGTGAGGTCACTTCCAGTTGGGATTTTATGCGTTTCACATCTTATTCTGTTGAAATGAATCGCTTCCTTCCCGACCAACATTTTAATTCGAGGTGTTCTCCAGCTTTATATACTTTGTCAAGGAAGGACACTGAAATAACAGGATATTTTTATTCAGATGACAGCATGGCTGAAATGAATTACCCAGAACTTACCGGTAATAATTATGAGGACAGTATTACACCAATTATGAGTTCAGAAGAAGTGTTTATTGCCTTCTTTAGCGGTTGCTGTGCAGGGCACAAGAAGGTATTGCATAAGCTGAGACACTTAATAGATAAGAGAGATTAATGAATAAGCTGACCTTTCCCCGTTGCTGCTTTTATCAAAGGAAAAATGTTTCTTACTGTTGGGCAACTAAATAAAAAGAGCCTCATTCCAGAAACAGAGGTTCCTCATAACACACCAAATGTTTCTGAGTCTCTTCTGAGCCATGTTGTGGCAGGGGAAAGCAAACAGGAGCTGGTAGTTTGGAGGAGGGCCAGCCTCAGAGAACAGGTCCTCGTCCCCCAACACCGTCAAGACTGGAAGAAATCATTGTATCATCCATGATGTCCAGATGCTTCCCTGCCCATGCTGAAGCCTCTCGTCTTCCTCAAGGCCGGGAAGACTGTCCTTCTGCCAGTGGACAGATCCCTGTTGAGGCCCATCGGCTCACCGGACACCCCATTATTACTGCCGCCTAATCCCCCATCATTGTTCCCTTTCTACCTCGTGACACATCCCAACGCTTGGTACCTGCGTCATCTTTGAACATTCTCACGTCCTTCAGCATGCAGCTGTGTCTTTGGAGTCTGCCTCTTGCCCTGTATCACCCTCTGCCCTTGCACTTGGCTCGGGTGCACGGGTCTTAAGCTTGGTACAGACACTAACTCACTCCTTGTCTGCCATATGTGGCCACAAATGATCAACCTCGCTCCTGTGGAACACTGTGGCCAAAATCCCAATCTTGAAAAAGAGACTTGTGACAAATCCATTTCAGATTTCCTGTATTATTATTAAAATGGTGGTCAACAGTCAGTCTACACAATTTGAGATGCACCTTGATGTCAAAAAACATTTCCAAAAAGTTAGGTAAAATGAAATTTCAAACAGTTCCCTCTCAAATATCTATACTTCTCATTTGATTAAGTCCATACACAGAAATTTTGGGAAATTTAAAAAGGAGTCGTTACTCATAAGTTATCATGAGAAAGAAAACATAAGCACGATGCATAGTACATGTTACAAGTGACTATGTTTGAAGAACAGAGGAATGTGCTAGTGAATACAATAGTGGTAACAGGCAAAAAACAACAAATGTCATTGACTGCTGTGTGATAGAAGTTTTTAATGATAAAGAAAATGGTCTTCATTGGATGAAAACAAAATCGGGATTCGGTATTACACAGTGAATATACTCTCAGTGCATAATCTTGCAAATATTAAACAATATGTCAATAAAAGAAACTTAAAATACTAACCACTGGGTGGAAGCTATTACAGATAATTTTTATATTCTTTATATTTTTATTTTCGATGTATTTTTGGCAATGAGCACTTATTAGTCTTGAAAGGTACAGTTTATTTAAAACATGTTATAGATAGGAAGTTCTGTGAGTTTTAAAGAAAGACATCACTTTGGACTGGCACGCTTTGGGAGAGCTCCTTAGATGAATGAATTCTGAGCCTGATTAATGCCACTTAGATTGGAAAAAAGGTGGCAAAGTGTTTACGTACATAACCAGGCAGGAAGGAGTAGAAATCAAATGATATTTTAAGCCGTCTTGTGAAATAGTTTTTAAAGTAACTTTTGTAAAGACAACCACGCAGTCTAGGTCTCTGAAGCTTCTACTCAACTCTGCTGTTGCAGCATGAAAAGCAGCCATAAATAGGCTAACGGTGGGGGAGGCTGTGTTCCAGTAACTTTATTTACAAAAACAGTCACTTTCTAGTCCAGTGATTTTTTTTTTTTATGTTTATTTTTGAGAGAGAGAGAGAGCACAAGCAGGGAAGGGGCAGAGAGAGAGGGAGACACAGAATCTAAGCCAGGCTCCAGGCTCTGAGCTGTCAGCACACAGCCCAACGCAAGGCTCAAACCCTCAAGGGTTAAGATGGTGACGTGAGCCAAAGTTGGAGACTTAACCTACTGAGCCACTCAGGCGCCCCTGGTCCCGTGATTTCTAATATTCACTTATACGTGTGTGCCACTTTGGTACACATAATTTGGTAATTTCCCTTTTCACCCCGGTCCTGAGCAAACAGCTAAACAGTGACCACCCAACAGCTATGGTAGTAGGCTGGTACTTTGACTAGGTGGCATGCAGGGATGAGGTGTGCTGACAAGCCCCTGTTGGGGAGGACAGGAAACAGGAAGGAGAGAGCAGTCCTAGGAGACCTGGTGAGGCAGAGAATTCAGTGGGAGCCAGAAAGCAGGGGGAGGTAAATGCGAAGTCTCCACAAGATCCCCAGGTGATCCTGCACATTTAAGGGAAGGGGGAGCCAGGGGGACACCCAAGTGCCAAATGCTTGTGTTCCACAAGAAAACAAAAGCTTGCTTCTTCTCGAAGGTTTATAGCACCAGCACACAAAAATACAGGAATGCTTTGAGAAAACAGTGCCCGGAGCACAGCGCTGACAGCCATCACCCAACTCCCTGGGAACAAGAATCTAAGAAAAGAACAACCCAGGCATTTCCAGTTCCTGAAGAACTTTCTATCTCCGGTGGTCCCAGTGATCCAGCCAGAGCAACATCTTAGGCACATCCTGTTCTCACTTTCGCTCTGAGTTACTGACAACATTATGAATTCAATATGTACATTAGGTACCTGCTGTTTTCCTGATTTGTTTGCACAGTTTGAGGACTTACACCGCTGTCTTCTTGAGGGTGTAAATGGATACTCTCCTTACATTTTTCATCTGTAGTTTCGCTAATTGGCAGAGGGAGAAAAATAAGACAAATCATTTTATACATTTCAGTCTTGGAAGAGAGTAGTCAGTGGCTTCCGTTTTGAAATTGAGGGCATAAGTTGCCTCAGGTTTCTGAAATCTTTGCAAGATATGTAAAAAGGACACAACCAAATCCCACCTCTCAAGACTAAATAACTCAGAGTAGGAAATAAAATTAAAACCATCCTGTACGTTGCCAGGAGACTAGAATTGCTTATACACAAGTGTCCATGCCTTCAAACGACATTTGCTTCCAAAGTCATTTTGACTGGTAAATACTGTTTACCACCAGGTGGTGACATTTAGGCTTCACAAGGGCAACAGCTTTGCACAACAATCTTACACAAGGCTTCCTTCTTCCGCTACAGCGAAGATGGAAGTTCTGTTTTGTGTACAGTTAACACCCAGAGTTTGGAAAGCAGCAGCAGTTGTCCGGAGGCGTGTGAGGACTAGGGTAAATCCAAGCATTTAAGCACTTTTATTTATTTATTTTTTTAATTTTTTGAAATGTTAGTGGGGGAGGGGCGGAGAGAGAGGGACACACAGAATCCGAAGCAGGCTCCAGGTTCTGAGCTGTCAGCACAGAGCCTGACTCCGGGCTTGAAGGCATGATCATGACCTGAGCCGAAGTTCGCTGCTCAACCAACTGAGCCTGCCAGGAACCCCTAAGCACTTTTAAATGTCAATAACAATCACATGTAAATAACAATAGCTCACACTTTCTGACATTCATCCTAACTGAGGCGCCATGGTAAGTGAGGTAGGAACTATTATTGTTCCCACATTACAGACAAGGAAAATAAAGTTTAGAGGAGATGAGTGCCTTGCTGAGGGTTTCATAGCTAGTAAGTGGGTGTGACAGGGCTCCTAGTGATTGCAAAGCCCTCATCTTACCTGGAATGCTACTCTGCCTCTTTGGCAGTTGTTTAAGCACTTCATTTTACATAAACGAAATGGTAAATGGTACAATACCAGTACCCTTAGAGGTCAAATATGTGTTGGTATTGGGGACTTAAGGATTGAAGCGCAAAGAGTTAACTCACTCCACCGCCTCCCAGTACTTCCTCATTGCTCAGTTAGTCTTTACCCTTTGGTGGAAATTACAATGAGGGCATCCCTGAGACAAAGAGGAAGACTGAGTCAGAAGCCAAAGTGTTCCCAGAATGAGGAAGGACAAACTTGAGATCCACGCCTGAGGAAGAGTAGAGGGTTGTACTGACAGGTGTTATGGGCATCCATGGAGCAATGACTAGTAAGTGGTTAGCCAAGGAATGGCTCAAAGGGGTTTTGGATGATGACCAGTACATGGGCCTGAGAGAATACAACCTTGGTATGTGCTGAGTGGATGGCTATCCACTTGATTGGTGGTAGTCAATGTGGGCATGGGGTAATGCAGGGATACTTCATAGAGGGCGGTCTTAGTAATTTTGTCAGTCCAAGCATCATACCAATGAAGACTTTATAGCTTTATCTGAGTATATACAAGAAGACTGTTTTGTATGGGAATGGGAAAGATCAGAGGCAGAAACAAGGAGCAAGGCTAAATGGGCTATGAATGCAGGAATTTAACAGTATTATTCCTCAGTGATCAGTGCATGACTTACCCTGCTTAACATTTGCCACAAATCAGGGCGCTGATGGCTCAGTCCATTGAGCATCTGACTCTTGAGTTTTGATCAGGTCATGATCCCGGGGTCATGGGATCAAGCCCTGTGTCAGGGTCCATACTGAGCGAGTATGGAGCCTGCTCAAGATTCTCTCTCTCTCTCCCTCTGCACCCCCTTCTCTCTCTAAAAAACAAAAAACGGGCGCCTGGGTGGCACAGTCGGTTAAGCGTCCGACCTCAGCCAGGTCACGATCTCGCGGTCCGGGAGTTCGAGCCCCGCGTCAGGCTCTGGGCTGATGGCTCGGAGCCTGGAGCCTGTTTCCGATTCTGTGTCTCCCTCTCTCTCTGCCCCTCCCCGTTCATGCTCTGTCTCTCTCTGTCCCAAAAATAAATAAACGTTGAAAAAAAAATTTAAAAAACAAAAAACAACATTTGCCACAAATTCTTGTGTAAATATACTTTGAAATGGAATGTATGCAGAGATGACATGTTTTTTACTAGTGAAAAGCCAGTAAAGTTAAGTCATCAAACTTCCTAGTCTATGTGAATGGACAGGACAATTTTCACTAAGCCTAGTAAGGACAGAAGCCCTTCCCGAATTACTGTAATTTCCTTAGAGGCTGATAACTCAGGATAGAGTAAAAGGGAGAGATTGCATACTATTCTCTAGGATACCTGCCCCATGTACCAGACTAGCTAAAACAAACAAACAACAACACACATACCAATAAAATGGACAGGGCAAAGTACTATAAGAAAAAAAGGAAACCTCCCACTTTTGTGCTATATGCAGTTCTGGGTGGTACAGAATCAAATTCAGAAATGGCAGCTGAGATTATTACCGGGTAGCTGAATGGGTTCAGGGTCCTAAGATCATCGGGACTGAAGCCCTACTCCTGAAGGACCTCCTGCTGGTACGATTTTAAGCAAGCCACTGAATTTCTCTGCACCTCAGACCCTTCTCTGTTTTGGGATAACAATGCAATTGGACCTACCTACCTCACAGAGTTGCTCTGAGGGTCAACGAAGACAATAAATGGTAAAATATTTTGTAAACAAATACATTAGCTGTTGCTACTATTACTATTAATCCTGACTGCTGTACAATTGGAAGTCAAAAATCATTAGCTGAAAATGATTTTTTGCGCCTAGAGGTGGTCTCTGCTTACGAGAAGCTCATTTTCTGCTTGGTGTGTGTGTGTGATTTGGGGCGGGGGGTGATTAGTGAGGAAGGTAGGGGGTTAAGGAGATGAGAAATAATTTAACAGAGTGTGGGGAACGCAGTGTGGGGCAGAGGGAAAAAACGTACCGAGTAATTAGACATGCTGAATCTGGGAAAGCTAAGGACCGAGGAGGCATAGGAAATCATCAGTGACGGGACATAAGTCCAAAGCAGGCTTGCTTACCAAGTCCAGTGGCAGAATATTAAAACAACGAGCATCCTTGAAACCTGTGGTAAGTTTAGGACAATTAAAAACGTACTACCTGGTAGACAGTTGCTGCCGAACTCCCTGGTGGAGGAGAGGGCTAGCTACAGTCGTCAAGTCCTTCAGTCCTGGGTCATAACACAACCACAGGAAGATGCCGCTATTTGATCACAACCCTGCTTTGTGCTGGATACTAACCAACACCTCAGCCCGTTGACTCCTGTTTTGTAGCTGGTATTTTCCATGCTAACCCCACTTCTGGCCACTTCTCCTGCCTTGCTTAACATGAGGCAATCTCAGAGTGCCTGGGGGGCTCAGTCAGCTGAGCAACTGACTCTTGATTTCAGCTCAAGTCATGATCTCACGTTTCATTAGATCAAGTCCCGTGTCAGGCTCTGCACTGAGATCACGGGGCCCGCTTGAGATTCTCTCTCTTCATCTCTCTCTATCTCTTCCCCACTCGCTCTCACTCGCTTGCTCTCTCAAAATAGACATCTTTAAAAAATGAGACAAAAATAGGATGCACACAGACACACAGGCATGATCTCACTTTAAAGCACTCCTCAATGCGGACCGTGCTGATCACGGTATTAAAAATTGTGTCTTTCCCACATCCACGTTTCGAAACTCTGTTCTTCTGCTCAGTTTTCTCCTAGTCTTTTTATCCTCTGTATTTTTTAATTTTTTTTAACATTTATTCATTTTTGAGAGACAGCGACAGAGTGTGAGCAGGGGAGGGGCAGAGAGAGAGAGGGAGACAGAATCTGAAGCAGACTCCAGGCTCCGGGCTGTCAACACAGACCCCAACGTGGGGCTCGAACTCACGAACCTGAGAGATCGTGACCTGTGCCGAAGTTGGACACTTCAACCAACTGAGCCACCCCGGCGTCCCTTCATCGCCTTTATTCTAATTAATTAATTGTGTGTCTAATTTGTAGTCTCTGTGCCACCACTGGAATGAAAACTCCATAAAGGAGTCCATCT
Source organism: Prionailurus bengalensis (assembly GCF_016509475.1). Taxonomy (NCBI): domain Eukaryota; kingdom Metazoa; phylum Chordata; class Mammalia; order Carnivora; family Felidae; genus Prionailurus; species Prionailurus bengalensis. The sequence continues at coordinate 34,879,836 of NC_057360.1, forward strand.
TTGCTGATGGATACATAACAAACCTCAGAACTGTCCTTGGGACAGGGAAGTACTCAATAAAATATTTACAAAATGAAATGAGCCGTGCTAAAACATCACCTAAGAGTGTTCCCACAAAATGTAGCGTGTTGTCTCCTGTGTCCGAGAGGTAGACTTGCGCCTGCAACCCTCCAGGCCTGGTGTGATCCTGCGTCTCCCATGGAGCAGGCCATTCCTTCTACACTGTTCTGTCAGTCTTTTGGGCCTCTGACATAAACTGCTCTTCTGTCGAGGTCATAGTCTGTGCCTGTCACATGGCTTCCTTCTCGTTACTGTAAGGAACTTTCTTCCCTTCCTGTGAGGAAAGCTTGAGATCCAGATAAGAACAATCAATCTGCACCCACACAAGGACACAGAACAATGATTACTCACCCAACTGCCTCCAAGAACAAGGTCTTGGGCATTCCGATTATTTAAGCACAACACCCCCTCCTGCTAATCTCACTTTCGTGTTATTTCTAACACGAAAATAAATGGCATTTTCTTAAAGTAATTCACTCACTCCAAGAAGTGCAAACAGGCCAAACACATACATACATACATACATACATACATGTTTAGCTAGGTTTTGAAATTTTTATGGATTACATATGTATGATATGTTCTATGGTGGATTATTTTTTTTTTCAACATTTTTTATTTATTTTTGGGACAGAGAGAGACAGAGCATGAACGGGGGAGGGGCAGAGAGAGAGGGAGACACAGAATCGGAAACAGGCTCCAGGCTCCGAGCCATCAGCCCAGAGCCTGACGCGGGGCTCGAACTCACGGACCGCGAGATCGTGACCTGGCTGAAGTCGGACGCTTAACCGACTGCGCCACCCAGGCGCCCCTATGGTGGATTATTTAGACGTTTGGGAGGTTTTACTCCATGATCTTTTTCCCTGCCACATCCCTGGTTGCTACTGGTCAGCAAATGCTTATGCCATGGCTTTATACTTCTAAAGAACATAGGGACGACAGGAGGCAGGTTCAAAGCCATGGAGTACATGAAGAAATGGCATATGATCTGAGGGTACTTAGAGGGGATGAGATCACCATTCCTAAGGAAATCATTTTTATGAAATGGCTGTTGAATCTTTTTCATGCCCAAGGATGATAATAGGAGGGACCCATCTTAAGTTACATGGGTGAAACGAATCAATAGCTGGGCTAGGGAATTCGATCGGCAGTTGATGAACTTGGACCAGGCCACAGGAGTCGAAATGAAGTAGTTGGAAGGGAGGGGGAGAGAGACTGCTGTGAATATCTCTAAGAGAAGAGTCGTGTACTCTGGCTGGTTTTAACCGGACATTGGTCCAGAAATAGAAAATTAGAAGCCCCAACTACTTTAATTCAGCCTTAATTTTTTAAAAAGCCTAATTAAAAAATTTTTTGACTCAAATTATAGTAGTAGTAAAAGAGGAACTTTGAGGGGAAAAGGTTATTGACACAAAGGCTTTTGCTAACATCAAGCATTAAGGCTGCTTTCACTTTCTATTTATAGTGCAGATGAGGGAAACATATTTACTTGTCAAACCGCAACATCTAGAGAACATTTGTTATGAAGGATAAAACCGTAACTTAAATGTAAATCCCTACTAATTGCTTTACCATGAAATTAAGTTCCTGACTAGATCGTTAAGATGTTCTGCTGTGATGCTCTGCCTTTAAAAAGTTTACACTGGCCTCCTCCGTGAAATAGCAACTTTTGTTTCTGTTAGGCTTCTTTTGGAGACTGCATTTGCTTAGAAAAAGTTATAAACTGTTTCTCATGGGTGTCGAATTTGCTTATCAAGGTGATAACATTGCTCTGATTGACTTTGAGCTCCCAGATTTTGTTCCAAATAAGTCAGTTAACACAAACACCGTATATGTTCTCTTCCTAGTCACAACTGTTTCTTTATCTAATCCTTGCAAGGTGTTAACAAGTTTAAAACTTGGGTGGGTTTAGGGCGCCTGGATGGCTCAGTTGGTTAAGCACCTGACTCTGGATTTCGGCTCAGGTCATGATCTCAGTTTGTGAGATCAAGCCCTGAGTTGGGCTCCATGTTGACAGTTCAGAGCCTGCTTGGGATTCTCTCTCTCCTTCTCTCTCTCTGCCCTTCCCCCTCTCACACCCACACGCATGCACACACTCTCTCTCTCTCTCTCTCAAAATAAATAAACTTTAAAAAAAAAATTAGGTGGATTTATAAAATATTTTTTAACACCCTACACAAAGCCTCAATTCTTCGACACTGGCAGCCTGTGATGTATGTTCCAGTGGGCACGCTGTAACTCCTAGTGCCTTGATGAGGCCTGTGTCTAGCGGTCTGTTTGGAATGTTTCAGCAAAACTGGGATAGCAGCGGCCTCATCAACACTTTTGGAAAATTCCTTCTATTTTCCTTTGGGTAAAACTTGAGTACTTCTTAAAATCCCAAGATTTTTTTTTTTTTAAAGTATTCTTATTATCATGTTATTTCTTTGTGTGAATATTTCTCTATCCATCATGTGGGTCAAGGGCCTTCTTTATAATTATGAATCGTATCAGAGATTATCTAGTAGTGCTTGTTCTGAGGTTTTCTTTTACTTCTCTTTGGCTTCCAAGAGGAGGCAAGGACACTTACAACCTTTTCCTAGGCAAGTTTGGTTGTACTTACCCTTGTTTGTGCTTCACAATTATCCAACCGGCCACGATGATGGGTAAAAGAAAGAAGATCGTGCCAAAGAAAATGCCCAGGCAGTAAAACAGAGTCATTGGATGCATGGCAAACATAACCCATGGGTCTTAAACAATGAATATCTAGCCCCGCTAGAGGCTGCCAGTGAGTTTTTTAAAGGCAACTATAAATTCTGCCTTTAAGAAACCCCTCACACAGGCTTAGCTTGAAGATTTTCCCTCTGCTCCTGATTTGATCTGGCTCATTAGTCTTCCTGCCCCAGGATCACAGACGAGGGGTGAGCAGAGCAGTGTGTAACCTTTAGTCCAAAGCAGCCTTTCATCAAGGAGCCGAGAACCACCCTGGAGCTCCTGGCTGTGGCGCCCAGGGGCCCCGCACTCGTGTCTTATGTCAGGCACAGGCCCGAGCTGTTCTGTGCTACCGACTCCACTGATCCCTGCGGGCAAAGTCTCACCAAACCACTCCTCTTGCACAGGCAGGTCGCAGAAATGGCTAAGAAAATTGATCTTTGTGGCTTCTAATTTGCACAAGCGGGCATGACTACCATCCTGAAGAATCTTCCCAGGTTGTAAACCAAAGGAGACATTGTGTTCTCCAGCCCCGTTAAAATAGGAAGGACGATGATTATTCATTTGCAATGATTCAAAGACGGTGTAGAACCTTCGACAGAGGACACTCACTCACTCTGTGCCTGTGAGGATACCAGTCTTGCCACATCATGGCCTGAATGTAGACTCTTTTCCTTCTGACTGAAATTGTAAGAGATTTTGAGGGGCATCTGGGTGGCTCAGTTGGTTAAGCGTCTGACTCTTGGTTTGGGCTCAGGTCCTTATCTCACTGTTGTGAGATGGAGCCCTGTGTTGGGCTCAGTATGGAGCCTAATTTGGATTCTCTCTCTCTCTCTCTCTCTCTGTCCTTCTCCCCTGCTCATACTCTTTCTCTGTCCAAAATAAAAAATGATAATAATAAAAAGAGATTTTTATCTTTCTCTCCTTTTTTTTTTCTTTTTTTTGAGAGGGAGAGAGAGAGCACATGTGCAAGAGAGCCAGGAGGGGAGGGGTAGAGGAAGAGAGAAAGAGGGAGAGAGAGAGAGAGAGAGAGGGAGAATCTTAAGCAGGCTCTATGCTCAGCATGGAGCCTAATGCAGAGCTCGATCCCATAATCCTGGGATCATGACCTCAGCTGATATCAAGAGACAGGCACTCAACTAACTGACTGAGCCACCCAAGCGTCCCTGAGATTTTCTCCGTTGTACCTGGACTGTGTGACTGGCTGTGTGCCTGGAGGACGGTTCCATCCCCATCAGCCTTGCACCCCCTCCTAGAGGCCCCGGAACACCCAGCTGCACTTGCAGTGCGGCTGGAATCAGACTTGCCACCTGCACGGTCAAGTGCCGGACCCCCGGGAGCACCGCCGGACCCATCTCTTACACAGGCTGACCGATTTCTCCTGGTGTTCAGAGTCTGTTTTTGTCTAGCACCATTTGAAATCGGTTATGATGTAGGGGGAAAAGCAGCAGCCTCGAAACCTCACGCCAAGTCTGGTGAGCAACAGCCTCTGTTCTCCTGGAAGACGTGGTCTCCCGGAAGACGGATGGGCAGAGCGTGGGGAAGGACGATCACGCTTTTTTCACTAACTTCTTTCACTGCATTAATGATACCTTATTGAGGAGGTAAAAGAGAATTTAACGTATTTTTGAAACAAATCACTATAATGTTTCTGATGTCCTGGGGTGCATTTTGCTAAAATGTGGCAGTGCTGTGTATTCTGTAAATGGCTGCTGTCCAATTCTCTTTCTGTTAAGGGTCTATTCATGCGGGTTTTCAGTCAGCCGGACTCCGATTCTTGATTTCGGCTCAGGTCATGATCCTCTCTCTGTCCCTTGCTTGTGTATGCTCTCTCTCTCAAAATAAATATTTTTTTTTTTTAAAGAAGAGTCTATTCATGCATGCTGACCTGAATAGTTTACTCTATTTTTCCATTTCTTTGTGTTCTTCTTCAGTTTCCTTTCTAAGCTTTCTATAGTTGTCAGCATACAGATCTTTTACATCTTTGCTCAGGTTTATTCCTAGGTATTTTATAGTTCTCGATGCAATTGTAAATGTGATCAATTTCTTCATTTTTCTTTCTGTTGCTTCATTATTGGTGTATAGAAATGCAACCAATTTCTGTACATTGATTTTGTATCCTGCAACTTTGCTGAATTCATGTATCAGTTCTAGCAGCTCTTTGGTGGAGTCTCTCAGGTTTTCCATGTAAAGTATCATGTCATTTTCGAAAAGTGAAAGTTTGACTTCTTCATTGCTAAGTGGGATGCCTTTTATTTCATTTTGTTGTCAGATTGCTGATGCTAGGACTTCCAACACTACGTTAAACAACACTGGTGAGAGTGGACATCCCTGTCATGTTCCTGATCTCAGGGGAAAACTCTCAGTTTTTCCCCATTGAGGATGATATTAGCTGTGGGCTTTTCATATGTGGCTTTTATGATGTTAAAGTATGTTCCTTCTATCCCAACTTTCTTGAGGGCTTTTATTGGGAAAGGATGCTGAATTTTGTCAAATGCTTTTTCTGCATCTATTGACAGAATCATATGGTCCTTATTCTTTCTTCTATTAATGTGATGGTATCACATTGATTGATTTGTGAATATTGAACCAGCCCTGCAACCCAGGAATGAATCCCACTTGATCATGGTGAAGAATTCTTTTAACGTACTGTTGAATTTGATTTACTAGTATCTTGTTGAGAATTTTTGCATCCATATTCATCAGGGATATTGGCCTGTAGTCTCCTTTTTAGTGGGATCTCTTTCCGGTTTGGGAATCAATGTAATGCTGGCTTCAGAGAATAAGTCCAGAAGCTTTCCTTCCATTTCCATTTTTTGGAACAGCTTAAGAAGGACAGGTATTAACTCTGCTTTAAGTGTCTGGTAGAATTCCCATGGAAAACCATTTGGCCCAGGACTCTTATTTGTTGGGAGATTTTTGATAGCTTATTCCATTTCTTCACTGGTTATGGGTCTGTTGGCATTTTCTATTTCTTCCCATTTGAGTTTTGGTAGTGTGTGGGTGTCTAGGAATTTGTCCATTTCTTCCAGGTTGTCCAGTTTGTTGGCATATAATTTCTCATAGTGTTCTCTAATAATTGTTTGTATTTCTCTGGTGTAGGTTGTGATCTCCTCTTTCATTCATGATATTATCAGGGTTCTCTCTTTTCTTTTTGAGAAGTCTGGCTAGGGATTTTTCAATTTTGTTTATTTTTTCAAAAAAAACAGCTCTTAAATTCATTGATCTGTTCTACTGTTTTGTTTTATTTTGATTCTACATTGTTTATCTCTGCTCTAATCTCTATTATTTCTCTTCTTCTGCTGGCTTTGGGATTTCTTTGCTTTTCTGCTTCTAGTTCCTTTAGGTTTGTGGTTAGGTTTTGTATTTGGGATTTTTCTTGCTTCTCGAGGTAGGCCTGAATTGCGATGTATTTTCCCCTTAGTACTGCCTTTGCTGCATCCCAAAGGGTTTGGACTGTTGTGTTTTCAATTTCATTTGCTTCCATATATTTTTAAATTTCTTCTTTAATTGCCTGGTTGACCCAATCATTCTTTAGTAGGATGTTCTTGCATTTGGAGGCTTTCCAAAAAAATTTTTTGTGGTTGATTTCAAGTTTTATAGCATTGTGATCTCAAAATATGCATGGGATGATCTCAATTCTTTTATATTTATTGACAGCTGTTTTGTTACCCAGTATGTGATCTATCTTGGAGAATGTTCCTTGTGCACTCGAGAAGAATGTGTATTCTGCTACTTTTTAATGAAAAGTTCTGAATATATCTGTCAAGTCCATCTGGTCCAGTGTATAATTCAAGGCCATTGTTTCTTTATTGATTTTCTGCCTAGATGATCTGTCCATTGTTGTAAGTGGAGTATTAAAGTCTCCTGCAAATACTGTATTCTTCTCAATAAGATCGCTTATGTGTGTGATTGATTTGTATATTTGGGTGCCTTCAAGTTGGGAGCATAAACATTTACAAGTATTATCTCTTCTTGATGGATAGGCCCCGTAATTATGATATAATGCCCTTCTTCATCTCTTGTTACAGTCTTTAGTTTAAAATTTGTTTTGTCTGATATAAGTATGGCTACTCCAGCTTTCTTTTGACTTCCACTAGCATGATAGATGGTTCTCCGTCACCTCGCTTTCAATCTGAAGGCGTCCTCAGGTCTCAAATGAGTCTCTGGTAGACAACATATAGATGGATCTTGTTTTTTATCCATTCTGATACCCTATGTCTTTTGATCGGAGCATTTAGCCTATTTATATTCAGAGTTATTATTGAAAGATACGGATTTAGTGCCATTGTGATATCTGTAGGTTTCATGCTTGTGGTGATGTCTCTGGTCCTTTGTGGTCTTTGCTGCTTTCCATTCACAGAGTCCCCCTTAGGATCTCCTGCAGGGCTGGTTTAGTGGTCATGAACTCCTTCAGTTTTTGTCTTTCTGGGAAAGCCTTTATCTCTCCTTCTATTCTGAATGACAGCCTTGCTGGATAAAGGACTCTTGGCTGCATATTTTTCCTATTCATCACATTGAATATTTCCTGCCACTCCCTTCTGGCTAACTACCCTTATGTGTCTACCTTGTAGGCTAAGGTCCGTTTATCCCTAGCTGCTTTCAGAATTCTCTCTTTATCTTTGTATTTTGCTAGTTTCACTCTAATATGCCGTGGAGAAGAACTATTCTTGTTAAATCTGACGGGAGTTCTCTATGCTTCCTGGATTTGGAAGTCTGCCTCCTTCCCCTTCATATATATATAAGAATTGACCAAGAATCAAATCAGAAAATTGAAAACCACTGGACCGATATCTGATGGTGCCTTGGAACCAGTGGCTGCACTGGTCTGGAGGAGGGGCCGTCTGGTTTGGTCCCACGGAGGGGTGTGGTTTGGTGTAGGTGGGTCCCGCCTCCACTGTGGGCCCACTGTCGATTCCCTGAAGCCCCACCATGTTGGTCATCAGGTAAAAAATAGCAACACCCCAGTCTCTCCACCCTCCCCACCAGGTGTCCCAAACCACTCTGTTCAGGCTGTCCTCCCAGTGCCCCTAGCATGAGTGGGCCAGTTTGTTTCCCTCCACACTCTTCTGTGCTTCCCAGGCACTGGGTCAGAGGCCATTAGCCTACCACAAATAGCAGTAGATAGAACTCATGGAAATGCTGAACCCTGGCCCCACCTGGGACATAGGGAATCAGAATCTGCATTTCAAAAAGACTTACTAGGCACGAAATTGAAGCTCAGTCCCATGGGGTCCTACACCAGGAATTCTCCAATAATGAACATCGATTACAAATGGAAGGGGTGTTTTCCTGGGAGTCTTTTCAGGTGGTGCTGGGTGACCAGTTGACCATTTTCCCGAACACCATAACTAAGTGTCATCTAAACAATGGTGGTTTCCAGATTCTCACTGAAGCCACCAGCCCTAAGCACCAGGATGGCGGAGCTCTTGCTTGATTTCCATAGATCGGCACAAGGCTTGCCACGGCCACAGAAAATGGTTCAAGTTTTTAAAAGCTGCGTAAGGGAGATAAATGATGTTAACGTAAGTAGCTTATGCGAACATCAGTTTTACTACCCAGCTGCAAATGTTCTTGGGGTAGCAAGTCAGGAGTCAGAGTGGGGAACTTTCTCCACGCGATCTATACTTGTGGTGATTTGTTTACCTTCAGGTACGGAACTGAGAGGGAAGGAAGATGTTATTGACCACAGACCCCAGTATTGGATTTCTCCCATATTTAAGCAACAAGGGGCAGAGTTAAGCCCTTTTAGAATGGTAATTTCACAGAAGGAAAGCAGAAAAGACCTAGTTAATACTGGATACAACATGAAATTAAAAACGGCTTCTGGGAATCACCGCAATGGTCGGAGCCTCTGAACGACAAAGTTGGAAGGACTTCGGGACTGTCAATGCCGGGGAAGGCCACAGGAGGGCAGCAGTGCCCCGTCATGGAAAGGCTGACGGCTTCAGTTTAGTGCAACCTTTTTTTTTTAATTTTTATTTTTTATGTTTATTTACTTTTAAGAATGAGAAAGAGCGTGAGCAGGAGAGGGGCAGAGAGAAGGAGACACAGAATCCAAAGCAGGCTCCAAGCTGTCAGCACAGAGCCTGACATGGGGCTCAAACTCACGGAACATGAGATCATGACCTGAGCCAAAGTGGGACGCCTAACAGACTGAGCCACCCAGGCGCCCCATAGTGTAACCTTTTCTGAAATGAACCTGGAAATGATGAAAGCAACCATGCGTAAGGGGGGAGGAAATGCATGGACACTCAATTTTTACATCTTTCTGGAAGTCAGTAGACTATGTTAAATCCTGCTCTTAAGTAAAAATATGCAAATTTGTAAAAGATCTAAGAAAGTGCATTCTTGGTTAAAATTAAGTTTAACTGTCAGACATTATTAAGATTTCAAATACCAGAGCGGTTGTTTCTTTAAAGCTAAAGTATTCTGTAACAATGTAAATTCCGATTTGTGCCCATCCTCTCTCTCTTCAGCATTGTTTGAGAAGACTTTTGGTAGTCACCTTTTCACCTTAAAAGCTCCCCTGGTTACCAAAAAAAAACCCAAACAAACAAACACAAAAAACAACCAAAAACCAAAAAACAACAAAAAAAACTTCCTTGTATATTTTATACCAATTTAAGAAATACGCTACACTCTCAATCTAAAGCCATATACAATTTAGTAAGTTATTTTCTATATTTATAAACAACCTAACTTTCATCCAGAGCTGTTATCAGAAAGATTGCCTCTGTTTTTTTTCAAACCACAAAAAGTCTTGTTTTGTTAACCAGGCAATAACATTTTAAGTTTCAAACTGTATTGTGATGTAATATGCTCAATTAAAACAAACAGCATTTTGTTAATATAAGCCTTTACGTCCTGTTTTTATTAGTTTATGTGTAGAAATGGGCTATGGAGCTTGAGAATCACTAGTGCAGAGGTTCTAAACCATAGCTGCATTATTAGAATCGCTTGAGAAACTTAGAAAAAATAGCAATGCCAAAGCATCATCCCAGATCAATGACATGAGAAACTTATGGGGGGTGGGACCCAGGCATCAGCAAAACTCCCCAGGCAATTCCAACGTGCAGCCATGATACTAAAAATACTGAGGTCTGATCTCAGACATGTAGCAATCTGATTTAATTCGAATCTGCAAAAAAGACCATGAAAACTTTTTGTGTAAACAAAAGCAAACCCTGTTATTACACAAATCAAACTTTCTACTTTCATCGTTGGGGCTTGGGCTTGTAAGCACTTAATCATACCCACGCACTGACGTGATGTGGAAGGTATATCTGCCACCAGATACAGGCATATAGACACCCGGTTATCTCAAGGTTCGGTGACATCACAAAGGCTCTAAGAGCTGGGCAAGTCGGGAGAAGCTTCACGGAATGGGCAGTAGGAGCTGAGCCTTGGGGAAGATGTCCAGGACCCGGCCAGGACTAGAAGTGCTACAGGCGACAGTGAACCAGGAGCACAGCCCAGCACGTGGGGCAGACGGTCCGCTCGACGGACAATAGGTTCTTTGAAGGAATGGAGCAGAAGTCTTCGGAAGACAAGTTGGGATTTAGTTGTAGAAAGCTTCAGGGTGCCTGCGAGAAACCTTGCACTTGACGCTGTGCACCTGGGACTGAACACCTCTGAGCAGGAGAGGCCCAGCACGGGCTGGGAGAAGAGCCTGGACACATTCAAGGCTCTGCAATGTGAGGGGCTGGAGTGGAACGCGTAGAGAAGTCGGGCCAAGTACAAGCATGCTCTGCTCTGAGCTAAAACACACTGGAAATGAACGCATCGTCACAAATGAAAATTCTCCCATCTTGGATTTTATTTTTCACAACACTTGAAGACCCCATTTTCAAAATATGAACAATAAAGACCCCCCCACCCCCCGCATGGGACTTCTCATTTCACTGCAAATATTCTTCCGGTTTTAGCAACCTTTCACATATGCTGCTTTCCACGTCATTAGAGAAACTTTTCATTTTATCCCATATATATAAATGTATATAATGGCACATATAATTGCCATTATTTGAAAAACAAAATTTATATTTACATATCGAGAGCAATTTTGTATAAATATACAAAATAAAACAAATTTGAAGCAGAAACTAGTATAAAAGTCTGTTTTGGAAAAACAACGTAACAATAGCATAACAATTTTTTTGGAAAATAGCATAACAATCTTTGGTTGCAAAAGAGTCAACTGGGCTTGTTAAAAATCAACAGTACAGCCATCTCTTGTTTCTGAGCAAGTGCTACATCCCTGAAAAGTATGTGAAAATGGGTATAGTAAAACTTCACCTTCGTACTTAATTCAAAATTCCTGTTTCTTTCTGCTCAAGCGTACCTTCCCGAAGTACCTCACCGATCCCTCAGGGAGGGGACACTTACAGTGCGTCATAAACATGCTTTATCCGTAAAACAATACTTGTAAAGCACGATTCCCAATCATGTCCTTCTCAAGGCAGCGTTTCTTTGGCCTAACTTATGCTACTAACTGTAAAAGTGCAAAACAAAATTTGCAAAACCGTAATCTGAATGTGAGTGGCCGTCCCTCCTCTCTGCCCAGTGGTTTGTTTGAAAGAGACCCTGCCTGATGTGAGGACTCAGCGAGGTCACGGTCTGTTCCACCCCACATCCGGTGCTAGCACAGCTGTTTGCTTTTTTTGGTTCCTTTGTTCCACCGACAGCAGATACTGTTTCCTTTCCTGAAATGCATGGCTGAATTTTTACTGTGCGTTTAGCAGATATGGTAAGATGCACATAAAAACTAAGATTCCGGGGGCACCTGGGTGGCTCAGTCCGTTAAGCTCAGGTCACGATCTTGCGGTTTGTGGGTTCAAGCCCTGTGTCAGCCTCTCTGCTTTCAGCAAGGAGTCTATTTTGGATTCTCTGTCCCCCTCTCTCTGCCCCTTCCCAGTTCATTCTCTCTCTCTCTCTCTCAAAAGTAAGTAACAGTAAAAAAACAAAACCAAAAACAACTAAGATTCTGATACAACCTGAGGTTATTGGATAGAGATGTTCCTGCCAAACTCACTACTCTTATATGACATTGTTTAAAGTAAGACATGTCCTTATTCAAGTACGGGGAGAAAATCACCCATTGCTGGAATTTAGAGTGGAATCTAACTTTCTTAAGAGTTAAATCCTCTTCGAGAAGACTACAGGCCACAGGTTCATTCTGTGCCCCCGCCCAGCACTGCTACAAGTGTGAGAGCTCTCTAACGTACAGAAGTTTCTGACTGATTCTGAATTCCTAACTGATTTCTCACTGTTATTGTTGTTTGAAAAAGTGAAGAACAAAGGCCATAAACTTTATAGCTTCCTTCGGTCACCAAGATATTACAAATAGCTAAAAAGTATATAGAATTCTACCCTATTTACTTTGAGTATTTCTCAATAATATTCTTAGTTCAGGAAGTCAAACTTGTTCACATTCCCAGTTTTCAGTGTTCTTGTTTCTAATGTTTAAGGGCTGAGGTAGAATATATATATTTGTAAATGCATTTAACACCCAACCATATATAAAACACATTTTAGAGTTGTTGAAAGAATGAATCTTAAGACTTGGCATTACTCTGTGAACAAAAGAGACTTTAAAATAACTTTCTTTCTTTTTATTTTTTTAACATTTATTTATTATTATTTTTTTTTAATTAAAAAAATTTTTTTTTCAATGTTTATTTAGTTTTGGGACAGAGAGAGACAGAGCATGAACGGGGGAGGGGCAGAGAGAGAGGGAGACACAGAATCGGAAACAGGCTCCAGGCTCTGAGCCATCAGCCCAGAGCCCGACGCGGGGCTCGAACTCACGGACCGCGAGATCGTGACCTGGCTGAAGTCGGACGCTTAACCGACTGCGCCACCCAGGCGCCCCACATTTATTTATTTTTGAGACAGGGAGAGACAGAGCACGAACAGGGGAGGGTCAGAGAGAGGGAGACACAGAATCTGAAACAGGCTCCAGGCTCTGAGCTGTCAGCCCAGAGCCCGACGCGGGGCTCGAACTCACAGACCGCGAGATCGTGACCTGAGCCGAAGTCGGCTGCTTAACCGACTGAGCCACCCAGGTGCCCCCAAAATAACTTTCTTTACAAATGCAATGTAATTTATTTTGGACGATAGTTCCCTAGATATGGAGATTTAGTTTAAAAATTGTTTCCCCATCTAAATACTCCCAGGGGTATTGTACAGAGTTGCCTTATAAATACAAGTGTTATTTAAGGGAAAACAGGCCAGATGTTCATACCCAAATGCATACACCATTCAAAGCAGCATCAAAGGGTGGTGATTACACTCAAACCACATTGAAATGTCAGCCTTATGGCTTAATGGTTGCATCGTGAGAGTACAAGCACTAGAGAACAGCTTCTGTAGATCTTAAGACTTTAATTGTATCGAAAGATAAAGTGATGCCCTCATTCGTAGAAACCACTTGGTACATCTGCTCTGCCTCAGTGGTTGATCTATTCCAGTAAGTGGTATATTCACCTCTAACCTCTGTTTCACTAAAAGGCAAGGTATACAGATAGCATAATTTAGTACAGGAATTAAATCCAGAGGCCTAGTAGGAAAATGGACAACTAAAAACATATATCTGTAGTAGCAAGAGACCCTGATCTAGGAAATAAATGATTCTTTTCAAAATAATTTCACATGTCGGGGTGCCTGGGTGGCTCAGTAGGTTAAGCGTCAGACTTCGGTTCAGGTTATGATCTCAAGATTCGTGAATTTGAACCCCACGTTAAGCTCTGTGCTGACAGCTCGGAGCCTGGAGTCTGCTTCAGATTCTGTGTCTCCCTTTCTCTCTGCCCCTTCTCTGCTCATGCTTTGTCTCTCCATCTCTCTCAAAGATAAACATAAAAAAAAGAACTGTCTCTTTATTTGTTACTGCACTGCTGACCAGCAGGGCCTGGTTATCAAGGGACGTGTGAGTTGCAGCCACAAAAGCTGTGGTGCCAGACGTGTATATGAGGTCCTTTCTCAGAGACACTGACAATCTGGGGCAGGATAGGCGAGTTCAAGGATGGTGCCTGCCCACCAGTCTCCCCAGTTTCTGGGGGGGGGGGGGGATTGCCTTGGGCTCACCGACATGTGTTTAATTAGAAGCCCGTTCCTCAGGCCATAGCTATGCAGATAAGCTAAAAGGCGAGTCACAGAAAGACCGGGATGATTTCAGTTGGCCACCTCTGTGCTGTGTCCTGGGTAGGGCGGCCAGTTAACAACTGTTCCTCCATTTATTCCAGTCCTACGTGACCTGCCAACATAAGCCCTGAGGGCCACCAGACAGGTGCACAAGCTCCGTTTCGGGAGGTACTGGCGATGTGGAGCACGGCAGAGGGAGCGTGAAAGGTCGCTCCGGCCCTCCAAGGTCTGTGGAGAGGACTGCGGCCAGACTTGGGTCTAGGTAGAAGCCTGTCACCTCAGGCCTCAGCTACACAGATAAGCTAATAGGCCTCTTTCCCAGAAAGATGGGGTGCATTTCAGACTGCTGTGTCTGTGCTGTACCCTGGAGGGTTGGCCAAAGTAAAACCACATGAGCACTTTAAGAACTGTTTCTCGGTTGGCTGTAGCCTTGTGGACATAGGCCCCACTGGCTTTCAGAGCCAGATGTTTTGTGGACCCATCTCGGGGTGCAGGTCTTAAAAGCTGAGGTGCCAGACGTGGGGTTCAAACATTTGGCTTCCCAGGAAGAAGCTCAGAGTTGTGAGCTTCCATCTAACTGTGGGTTGCCACACTGGGGGAGGAGTTTATGGTGAGACACTATCTCCTACTCATTTTTGATGTGGGTTTGTTTGTTTGTCTTCTTTTTCTTTTTCAAGTAGGCTCCACACCCAATGTGGGGCTTGAACTCATGACCCTGAGACCAAGAGTCACATGCTCCACTGACTGAGCCAGCCAGGCACCTCTTGATGTGGTTTTGTATCCACCCAATGTAGATTTAGTTTTCAGATCTCCTTCAGAGAGAAACTGTTCTGAACGTGGCTATAGACGTCGTGTGTCGGACAGGAGGTGAGTTCAGGGGATCCTCTCACATTGCCATCTTGAACCAGAGGCTCAGCTTACAAGACCCATTACTTGGTAGCTAAAGAGATTTCGATTAATACTTTGAAGGAACCAGCATTTTGATGCAGAGAATTTAAACAAAAAAGGAAAGTGAGGAGCAAAAAGCTATCTTGTCTTGCTTTCGCCACAAAACTTTTTGAGACTTGTAAGAATTTTCTACTGACAATATTTCCAACTCGCGCTATGTGTATGTGTAATTTAAAAAATGTATGCTACTGATTGACAAATCAAATATGCATATCAAGTGTCCTACAAATATAAGATTGAAGATTCAAGTGGAGGCATTGTGATTTAAAAAAGATAACCAAGGGGCGCCTGGGTGGCGCAGCCGGTTAGGCGTCCGACTTCAGCCAGGTCACGATCTCGCGGTCCGTGAGGTCGAGCCCCGCGTCGGGCTCTGGGCTGATGGCTCAGAGCCTGGAGCCTGCTTCCGATTCTGTGTCTCCCTCTCTCTCTGCCCCTCCCCCGTTCATGCTCTGTCTCTCTCTGTCCCAAAAATAAATAAACGTTGAAAAAAAATTAAAAAAAATAAAAATAAAAATAAAAAAGATAACCAATAACATAAAAGAGTTTGAGCTCGTTATGTGTAGAGAATGTATTTTTATTACATGCCCTAAACCAGATGACTAGTATAAGGCAAAATATATCATAAAACCATGAATACCAAAAGTCTTAAAATTATTAGGTTTGCTGTGAAAGTCATTTCCAAGACTACAAGGAAAGAAAATTATTGAAAATCAATAAAAATCAAATTTCAAAGTACCTAATCTTAGTCTATGCTCCAGGATTTATTCTAAGTCTTTCACTAAATTGAAAAGTATTTCAGGGGCGCCTGGGTGGCTCAGTTGGTTAAGCGTCTGACTTCAGCTCAGGTCACGATCTCGCGGTCCGTGAGTTTGAGCCCCGAGTCAGGCTCTGGGCTGATGGCTCAGAGCCTGGAGCCTGCTTCCGTTTCTGTGTCTCCCTCTCTCTCTGCCCCTCCCCCATTCATGCTCTGTCTCTCTCTGTCCCCAAAATAAATAAACATTAAAAAAAAATTTTAAAAAAAAGAAAACTATTTCATTAAAATTTAAGTTTGATGTTTAAAAACCCTATTCTCCCTAGAAGATATGTACTTGTACACTTTTTTTTTCTATTATAAGTCCCTCCCCCACATTTTTCATTTTCATAGACGAAAACAAAAATAAGGTAATGAGGTGCCTTGTAAATCTTACCCCTCAGTAATGTTAAGTTTAACCCCAACAGTTTTACTGCAACCTAGTAAATTGAGAGAACATAAGAGGGAAATCAAACACTGCTGCTTTTCACTCCCCGGTTTAACAAGTGTAAGTAACAGCTCTAAAGGAAAAGAAATCAAACTGGGTATTCGAAAGAGACACCTGCACAGCTTCTTACAATTCCCTAACCTCTCCGGACAAATGGAAACTTTCACATAAAAACTGCACTGAATACAACTGTCCGAGTCTCCACAGTGAACTGTTCTAAGTTTCATCTTGGCCCCCCTGGTCCAATTTAGGAAATAGGGGGAAGCTGGGTGGGGAAGGTCCCGTAACGCTCCGTGATTTGCTATAGAACTTAAACCTCAAGCCCCACCCCGCAGAAACTTTTCGTGAAGTCCTAACAGACGAAGCAAGTCTGCGCAGGTCGCTCTGGCCGCCGGGACAGGAAAAGCAGCCTAAAATATTGTTAGTAAACAGATGCGACTGGCAGGGCACACTGATGCGGGCTCAGCTTAGGGAAAGATGGCATAGGCACAGGTGCAAATGCTGCACGCACGTAGGTGAGGAGTGAGAAGGACCGGAAGTTAGAAGAAATGTCCTTTAATTTACCCTTTCCTTCTTTGAAGACATCTGTACAGGCAGGTGCAAAGTACTGCAAGGCCGACAACTACAAGAAACCAGGAAACAAACGACATGTAACCGAGAGCTAATTGCCAGGATTCAAAATGTAGCAGCAGAAATAAGCAAGTGTTGGTTACATTTCAGCGGTCAGAAAATGCTACTTCATTTAAGCACATATAGATTCATATTCCATCTAGCCTCTTCACTATCAGAAGTTCATGAACAGTCCACGGTAAGTCAGGGAAGAATCCTTGCTTAGTTTAGAAAAGTACCCAAAGCATATTTGGGACGCAGGGTCATGACTAATCATCCTGAAAACACATGGAGTATTTAGGTTTGTTACTAAGTGGACAAGTGGAATATAAAAGAATATACATTCACCAGCAAAACGGGTAGTATCATATACAAGGTCAGACTGTTCTAGACTGCTGTACTTCATTTCAAGCTATAAAAACCACAGAAACTGAAAAGTCACTTAAAAAAATAATGCACTTCCTCGCAATACTATTTTGATTTAAGTGGCATTGAAGTTTGGGCTACTTACGGATAGTAAGAATAATCACAGCAATGATACCTGCATCTGGGAAAACATGAAAACAGTTTGAAGATAATTGAGCGCACAAGGGTCCCAGAGAGTAGTCGCATTTAATCTTGCTCAGATCATACACTACATCTATCTATACACGACAGCAAAGAAAGAGTTCCTCAGTGTAGTTTTAGCACGACTGCTAGTGTGTCCAGATCATTCTGACCACAGAGCCCTTGGACTCTGAGCCCACATCCAGGGGCCATCTTGTGAAACTCTTAATTGGAATCGCTTTTCATTGTTTTGTGTTGTGGCTACTACACCAGGTTATTTAGTAAAGCTTATTGGGCACTTAGAATTCCCTAGATGGGAGGAAATTACCTACATGTGTCTACACATAAGTACCACTTATGTTTATCATGTTACCTGGACTACTAAAATCACTATCAATGTCAAATTTTGTGAAACTTGGTTCCTTCCTTAACTACAAATAATTGGAACATGATAGCTATTTCTATATAGTACTCCAAGGTTTCATAAGGAAGAGTAATAGCCAAAGTAATACCTAATTCCTCCAGTTCTTCAAATAATGCTGATTCATTGGGCTCAGGATAGCCTGGGGGGCAAAATGGAAAAAAAGAAGAAAGACTAAACCTTAAAGATCCATAAATTCACTGGTTTTTATTTTTTGCTTTTGTACGAAACTGCTAATAATTTCATTTTCCTTATATATTAATGTTTCTTAATAAAAATATCATAAGTTATAAATTTATATTTGATGTCACCAACAATCTTCTTCCTGTACATTGGTATTTCCTGTGACAAGATTCTGCAGTATGGCAAGCAAATTTATCACCACCGCATCCTCAAAATTAGCCCGAATTCAACATGAGTCTACTTAAAATTAAAAGATAGAGGAGGACTTTAAAACAATTTAGAAGTTGATCAGGAATAGAAAGACTCTTCAACATAATAAAAGCCATTTATGAAAAACCCAAAGCCAACATCATATTTAAGACTGCAAGTTTTCCTTTAAGATCAGGAACAGGACAGGGTGCTTATGTTTGTCACTTCTATTCAGCATAAATACTGCAAGTTCATATTAGAGCAATTAGGTAAAAAAAAAAATAAAAAGCATCCAAATTGGGAAGAAATAAGATGATCTCTGTTCACACATGACATGATATTTTACATAGAAAACTCTAAAGATCACACACACACACACACACACACACACCTAGTACAACCAATAAATGAATTCAGTAAAGTTGCAGGATACAAAATCAACATGCAAAAATCAATTGTGTTTTGGGGCACCTGGGTGACTCAGTCGGTTGAGCATCCAACTTCAGCTCAGGTCATGATCTCACACTCTGTGGGTTTGAGCCCTGTGTCGGGCTCTGTGCTGACAGCTCAGAGCCTGGAACTGCTTCAGATTCTGTGTCTCCCCCTCTGGCTGCCCCTCCCCTGCTCATGCTCTGTCTCTCTCTGTCTCAAAAATAAATAAATAACATTAAACAAAATAAAAGTTGATGGGGAGTGGGAGGGAGCGGTGGGCGGGTGATGGGTATTGAGGAGGGCACCTGTTGGGATGAGCACTGGGTGTTTTATGGAAACCAACTTGACAATAAATTTCATATTTAAAAAAATAATAATAAATAAAATAAATTAAAAAAATCAATTGTGTTTCTACACACTAACAGTAAGCAATGTAAAAAGGAAATTAAGAAAACAATTCCATTTACAATTGAATGAAAAGGAGCTACCCTATGACCTGGCAATTGCACTACTAGATGTTTATTCAGAGGATATAAAATGCTGATTCAAAGGGGCACACGCACCCCGATGTTTATAGAAGCACTATTGACAATAACGAAATTATGGAAAGATGCCCATTGACTGATGAATAGATAAAGAAGATAAGGAATATATTTAAAATGGAATATTACTCAGTGACTTAAAACAATGACATCCTGCCCTTTGCAACAATGTGGATGGAACTAGAACGAATACATTCAATACGTGCGAAGCGAAATAAGTCAGTTGGAGAAAGACAAATATATTATTTCACTCATATGTGGAATTTAAGAAGCAAAACAGATGAACATAGGGGAAGAGAAGGAAAAGTAAGAAAAACAGAGAGGGAGACAAACCATAAGAGACCCTTTTTAAAAAATGTTTATTTATTTTTCTAAAAATAATTTATTGTCAAGTTAGCTAACATACAGCGCATACAGTGTGCTCTTGGTTTGGGGAGTAGATTCTCATGATTTCTTGCTTACATACAACACCCAGTGCTCATCTTAACAAGTGCCCTCTTTAATGTCCATTACCCATTTCCTCCTCCCTCCTGCCTCCCCCTCAACCCTCAGTTCGTTCTCTGTATGTAACAGTCTCTTATGGTTTGCCTCCCTGTCGCTTTGTAACTATTTTTTCCCCTTCCCTTCCCCCATGGTCTTCTGTGAAGTTTCTCAAGTTCCACGTATGAGTGAAAACATATGGTATCTGTATTTCTCTGACGGACTTATTTCACTTAGCATAATACCTTCCAGTTCCATCCATGTAGTTGCAAATGGCCAGATTTCATTCTTTCTCATTGCCAACTAGTATTCCACTGTATCTATAAACCACATCTTTATCCATTCGTCAATTGATGGACACTCAACAATTTGGCTATTGTTGATAGTGCTGCTATAAGGGGACTCTTAAATACAGAGAACAAACTGAGGATTGCTGGAGGGGTGGTTGGTGGGAGGATGGGCGAAATGGGTGATGGGCACTAAGGAAGGCACTTGATGGGATGAGCACTAGGTGTTATACGTAAGTGATGAATCACGAAATTCTATTCCTGAAACCATAATTACACTATAGTTAACTAACTTGGATTTAAATAAAATTCTAAAAAAATAATAAAAGACTTTGGAATAAACTTCACAAAGGAGGTAAAAGATTTGTACACTGAAAACTATAAAACACCGCAGTAAGAAATTTAAAAAGACATAAGTAAATGGAAAGAAATCCTGTGTTCATGGATTGGAGGACCTAATAAAGTTAAGATGCCAATGTGATATGAAGCAACCTACAGATGAAGTGCAACCCACCAAAAACCTAATGATGCTCTTTGCAGAAATAGAAAAATCCATTTGAAAATTCATATGGAATCTCAAGGGACGAGGAATAGTTAAAGCAATCATGAAAAGAGAGAGCAAAGTTGGAAGGACTTGTACTTCCTGATTTCAAAACTTACTACAAGTACAATAATCAAAACAGAATGGCACTGGCATAAAGCAGGGCACCTGGGTGGCTCAGTCAGGTAAGCGTCTGACCCTTGATTTTAGCTCATGTCATGATCTCATGGTTTGTGAGTTCAAGCTCCATGTCAGACTCTGAGCTGATGTCATGAAGCCTGCTTGGGATTTTCTCTCTCCCTTTGTCTCTGCCCTTCCCCTGCTCTCTCTCTTTCAAAAGTAAATAAACATTAAAAAAACAAAAGACAGACAGACCAATGGAATACAAGAGAGGCCACAAAATAAACCTTTGCATATATAGTCAAATAATTCTCTACGAGGGTGCTATCAAAATTCAATAGGGAAAGAGCCAACCTCTCACAAATGGTTTTGAAAACTGGATATCCACATACACAAAAGGATGAATTTTAACACTTGCCATACACCAAACACAAAAGTTAATTCAAAATCGATCAAAGACCCTAAATATCTAAAACCATAAAACTCTTAGAAGAAAATAAGAGTTCAGGCTTCATGATGTTGGATCTGGTAACGTTTTATTGAATGTGACACCAAAAGCATAGGCAACAAAAGGAAAAACCAAACAAATTAGACTACATTAAAACTAAAAACTTTTGTGCATCAAAGGACACTAACAATAGAGTGAAAAAACAACCCACAGAACGGGGAAAAAAAACATTTGAAAATCATATATCTAATAAGGGATTGAGATCCAAAATATAAAATGAGCTCCTAAAACTCAAAAACAAGACAGAAAAACAACCCATCAAAAATGGACAAAGGACTTGAATAGACATTTCTCCAAAGAAGATATACAAATGGCCATTAAGCACACAAGAGGATGCTCAACACATTATTAATTGTTAAGGAAATGCAAGTAAAAACCACAATATACCTCATGTATATTACCTAACATATATTATGATGGTTATTACCAAAAAGCAGAAAATAATACGTGTTGATAGAGGTCAAGAAATTGAAACTTTTTCAAATTAAAACAAAAAAAAAAGAAATTTAAATTTTTTTTTTGAGAGAGAGAGCACAGGCAATAGAGGTAGAGAATCCCAAGCAGGCTCTATACCCAGTGTGGAGCCTGACACGGGGCTGATCTCATGATACTGAGATCATAACATGAACCAAAACCAAGAGTTGGACGCTTAACCGAGCGAGTCACCTAGGCACCCCACGAAATCGGAACTTTTGTTGCTGATGGGAATGTAAAATGGTATAGCCACTATGGAAGACAGTATGGTTGTTCCTCGAAAAAGTGAACACCGAATTGTCATATAACCAGCAATTCTCCTAGATATATAGCACCCCAAAATTGCAAACAGGGGCCCAAAATTAAAACTTTTCAATTGTTAAGTTCACAATTGAAAGTAGGACTCAAACACTTGAAAGCCAATATTCAGAGATACATTATTCAGAGTAGCCAAAATGTGGAAAAAACCCAAGCAAGTGTCTTTTCAACAGATGAATGAACAAACAAAATGTACAAAACAATGGAATATTATTCAGCCATAGAAAGGAATGAAGTTCTGATACATGCTGCAAGGTGGATGAACCTTGAAAACATTATGCTACAGGAAATAAGGCAGAAATGATTCCACTTCTATGAAGTAGCTCGACTAGTCAAATTTATAAAGACAGAAAACAGAATGGTTACCAGGGATGGGGTGGGGGGGGGGCGGGGGTGGATTGAGAGTTATTGTTTAATGTGTATAAGCTTTCAATTTGAGATGATGAAAAAGTTTGCGGATAGTGCTGGTTACAAACAATGTGGATGCACTTTATGTCACTGAAATGCACACTGAAAATGGTTAAAACAGTAATAAAATATAATACAAGTTTATCTAGAAAAACTAATATACAGAATAGTCTAAGTGTTGCTGAAAAGGAAGTGTTCTGCCAGATATTAAAACAAATTATAGTGGGGCACCTGGATGGCTCAGCTCAGGTCACGACATCATGGTTCGCAGGTTCAAGCCCCACGTCGGGCTCTGTGCGGTCAGTGAGGAGCCTGCTTGGGATTCTCTCTCTCTCCCTCTCTCTCTGCCCCTCCTCTGCTCTGCTCTCACTCTCTCCCTCTCAAAATAAATAAACTTAAATAAAAATTTTTAAAAACCCCAAACATTTCATAGTATTATAGTGGGGGAAAAATGACTCAGAATGGCCAGAGTTCAAGGAAACATAAAGACGACTGGAAAACAGTTGGAGAGAGGACAACTTCTTCAACAGATGTTGCTATTTCACCATTACAAGGGGGTGGGTAGAGTGGAGAGGAGACCTAGCTCACTCCATTTGTCAGAACGAATTTCAGATGCACCAATGATTTAAATGCAAAGAATACAATCAGAACACAGGGTTGAAATGTTTATAAAGTTTTAGCATGGGAAAAGCCTAAAGCTTTTATAAGACAGGCAACACACACACAGCCATTAGGGAGAAGATCGATACGTCCATCAGTCCATCTACTTATTGATGCAAAATTTCTATACATGTAAAAGACCACTAACAGAATAGTTAAATAAATAAATACTGTATACATTTCAAAGTCATCATCAGAAAGAATGGCAATAAATCTAAATACAACCCCAATATAAGACATTCAATGGGAAAAGGGCAAGTTTCAAAAAATTACATACAAGATGATGTCAATTTTGTTCAAGATAAAAGAAAAAAATGCCCAACTATATGTATAACTACACATCTAAGGATGTTGACGGACAGAAATAAAGAGAAACCCTAAACTATTAACAGTTATTAACTCAACTAAAAGACTAGAGAAAAAGAAGGGTAATTCTTTACTCTGTATACTTTCACAATGTTTGAAAATTTATAAAAATATATCATCCATTTACCACTCATGTAACAAAATGTTACAAAAAGCCATCTGTAACCAATAGTACACCATAAAAATCTTGAAAGGAAACTGACCAGCGAAAACAAGGCCCCAAAGCCCCTGAAAAAATGTTCACTTCGTATTAAAAGTGTTTTAACTTACAACGAACTCTCACAAATCAACAAGAAAAATATTCTAGAAATCTAATTTTTAAAAAATGAGCAAAGGGCCTGGATAAATCAAAGTGGGGCAAAAAAGTTCAAATTCTTTGATGATAATTAAAGAAATGCAAATTAGAACAAGACACAACGTGCCACTCATCACCTTATCAAGTTGTTAACTATATAAGCAGGAGAAAGAATTACCGAACCTGGATACTTTGAAACCGGAGGTTTGGTTGGATGAGTAGGCTTGAAACCTGGAAAAGTAAATTGGATACAATTCACTAGCCTTATCAACACAAAATTATGGATTTAATTTTGAATTATTTTCAAAAAAGACTCATTATTTCTCAAAATGAAAAATACAAATACTTTCCAAAGTTTGCAATTCTACTGCTGGGAATGTAGTCTAATGTATATTTGCACAAGTTCATAAGCGTGTATGACTAAGAATGTTCCCTACAACTTTGTATTTTATATGGAAATCCTAGAAGATGACTAATAATAAATCATAAAAATAATATGTTCAGAGTAAACACACATATCTTTAAAAAAAAAAAAACCATCCAAGTCGTATCATACTACATAAGAAGGTGTACCTTTTTCTCTTCTGCCTTGTATTTCTTGGACTTAAAAAATATTTGCACATTTAGATATGCTTTAACACCATTATCTGTTGCTGGTCCTTTTGATACAGTCTTTCTCTGACTGATGAAAAAAAAATGATTGACAATCCCATGGAGAGTTTTGATTTTGATTTTTTAAAAAGGATCCCTGTAGTTTGTCCTCTTTGTAAGCTTCTTCTTACAATTTTTCTTCTAAAAACTAAACTGTATCAGTGTTTTATAAGTCCTTTATGAAATGCTTATGGTTCAACTCTTTCAAAAGAGCATATCAACAAACATAGGATACACCACAGTGCATATACTCACTAGGATCATGTAAGTAAATACGGATGGTTCCTGCAGTATAAATTTCATATGCAATCTTAATAAATCAGTCCACCAAAAAAAACCATTTTCTTTCCCCCCAAACCTCATAGCCCTCAACTAAAGCACACAAAGAGGGTATCAGGTACTAGGTTTACAGGAATTATTTAAAAAATATATTCTAATTACCGTATTAACATGCATAATTCCACAAATCCTTTAAAATACTATGGCCATAAGAAATATACAAACAAATGAAAAGCTATTAATCATGATCTGTTTGAGTTCAACACTTTCAAAAAACAAGAAGCTAAAGTCCACAGAAATGAGGTTACTTGAGTAAGCTGAGCCAAACTAGGACCTTAGTGAGGTCTCCCAGGATAATGTTCTTCCCACTATTCCTGTTGTCTCTTGCTTCTGATGGAAAGAGAGGCCAAAGATAGGAGCACTGAAATCAGGAAGATATTTCCTTCCAACATAGTAAAAATAATCTTTCAAGTCTTGAACAAAGTAGCTGACCTATAGGAAATCCTTCATTTCATTTCATTTCAATGAATAAGGATTTTTCCTGCCTTTCAGTTGCTATGAAGTTTAGGTGCAGTTGCCAAATAAAAATGCCCAGTAAAGGGAAAAAGAAAAATTGTATGAAGTTGGAAGGGGTGGGGGTGGGGGAGGACATACAGGTCTTATTTGGAGACAGCAGGTATTTCCCAGTTTAAATTGTGCTACATAAAAAACAACAAACTAAACTGGTTGTAGTCCAGCAAGTGAAACATAGTCCTAGACCAGGAAGATACCCTGGGAGCAAACTGATCACTTAAAAAAAAAAAAAAAAAAAAAAAGAAAGAAACAGCAAAGTCGACCCAGAAAACACACGTTAAAAAACAGAAGCCCTAATCCTTCCTCTTCACTGATACTAATTCGAGTGATGCTATAAGTTATATGTTAAGTGTTAAATGCATCCCACTTAAATGGTATGTAACCTTCCCAAGTTTACATACCTGTTTATATCTGTGGACTCTGCCAAATAATTTTAGAAAAACTAAATAGAACTAAAATGGCTGTAAATACGTCCTTCACCCTTTCACTACTCAAAATGTGAATGACTATAAATCACATAAATGTAAAGGATTGTTGTAAAATATAAGCAGGAAAGTACAAATCGGAATGACTCAAAATTAGAGGTTTTATTTTGGGAGAAATCTGTACCGAAAAACGAAATAATGTAGAATCAACGACTTCAGAATTATTGGCTTCATTTCATTTATATAAATGAATATTATTCTTTTATTCTTGACTTATAAGTGTAAATAAATGTACATAAAATTCTTTTAGTCTTGACTTACAAATGTAAAAAATTCTCATGCTTCAGTCTACTCTAAAAGTGGTTGCTAGGGGCGCCTGGGTGGCTCAGTCGGTTGAGCATCCGGCTTCGGCTCAGGTCATGATCTCACGGTTTGTGAGTTGGAGCCCTGATCGGGCTCTGTGCTGACAGCTCAGAGCCTGGAGCCTGTTTCGGATTCCCTCTCTCTCTGCTCCTACCCTGCTCACATTCTGTCTCTCTCTCTCTCTCTCTCTCAAAAATAAACATTAAAAAATTAAAAAAATAAATAAATAAAAAATAAAAGTGGTTGCTATACATTTTTACACATAAAAATACTAAATGAGAAATTTGTATGTGATGTAGATAACGTGGAAAGACCCTATGAAAACGTACAAAATCACAACATAGGAATGATGTCATATCTCCATCATGTAAATAAATACAAGATGGAACAAAATACTAAATTTTTAAAAATTATTTGTTTTCACTGATATTTCATGTCAAAAAAATTAAAACTAAAAAGATGGAAAAAAAAACACATTTGTACCTTTAATACATGTCGGCATCTCAGGTTCCCAAGTATTTCTCCCACCACAGAACACTGGGTTGCTGCCATTAAGATAGAAACCTGGGAGGCATTCAAATAGAACCACTGCTTGGTAGGAATAGGTTTCTCTGACTCCTGATACCAGTCTTCCATTCACAAGTACTGGATGTTCACATCTGACCACTGAAAAGTACAGAAACTCTGGAATTAATGGAAAGCTGCTTTAACATAGGATTAGGAAAAATAGCGCCAAGTAGTAATTTCCAGCGGGAAGAAACATACAAGAAATGAAAGGCAAGGTGTTAAAAGAAAAAAAAATACCCAAGAAACCTTTATACATATGCACATTTTAATTCCAATGAAATGGATTTAGAGAAATCTAATAACTTTTTTCCATCTAGAAAGACTGTCATTAGACTTTATTGACTTTCCTACATTTTTTTCCATTACTGACAATTTTTTTTACATTTATTTATTTTTTGAGAGACATAGAGAGACAGAGCACAAGTTGGGGAGGGGCAGAGAGAGAAGGAGACACAGAATCCAAAGCAGGCTCCAGGCTGCGAGCCATCAGCACAGAGCCCGATGTGGGGCTCGACCTCATGAACTGTGAGATCATGACCTGAGCTGAAGTCGGACACTCAACCGACTAAGCCACCCAGGTGTCCCTCCATTACTGACAATTTTTGAGAAAGGTCTGACCACCACATACAAATTCGAGGCAAGTTTTGATCTTCATCAATTCTAGGGATTTTTTTTAAAGGTCATGCTGACACTGGCTGCAGTACCCTGCTTTTCTAGAAAGGTAAGAAAGACTTTTCTGAGAAGGTAATACTTGAGTTCAGATTTAAAAGTTGAAAAGCAAGTAGCCATGCAAAGATATGCAAAAAGAAAGTGCTCAGGTAGCAACAACATACACAAATGGGATGTTCAAGAAACAGAAAGGCCGGTGGAGTTAGGGCAGTGTTTTCCAAACATCTTGGCCTGCAAGCCAGAGATCGAAAGGCACATTTTACATCGTAAACCAGTATATTAGCACACAGGCCTGAAATACAGGTCAGCCTCATACCAGCGTGCTCTGCTGTTTCCCATTCTACTCCACCTCTTGGGAAGTAAACTATTGCTCATGACCTGATAGATTCATTTCAGAATCTATTAATTAATCTTTTCGCCGCTGTGTGAAACTACTGTTAACTGCACTAATGATTTTCTTTATGTTATGTTGGCTAGACACAATTTACATATAGCAAAGCTTGTCCTCTTAAGCAGACAGATGTATGAGGTTTGACAGAGGCAAATAATCATGTAATTACCACAATAAAGACACAGAAAAGCTCCATTGCCCCCCAACATTTCCTCATGCCTCTTTGTAATCAACCCTTCCCACCCCCACAACCACCTTCACCAACCAGCCAAACACTGGTCTGTTGTCCATTCCTAAAGAGTCGCTTTTCCAGAATGTCATAAGGGGATCGTGGCCTCTGAGTGTGAGTTATTTCACTCAGCATCATGCATTTGAGAGTCATTCCTATTGCTGCATGGGTTAGAGCTCACTCCTTTCGATTGCTGAGTATAATTGCATTGTACGGACGTACCATGGTGGTTTGCCATTCACCAGCTAAAGGGCTAGTGGGTTGTCTCCAGTGCGGGACAGTTATGACTAAGGGAGCTGAGTATTCTCACACAGGTTTCTATGTGAACATGTTTTCATTTACTTGGATTGATGAGTTGTATGGTAAGTATATGTTTGACTTTATGAAAAATGTAAAAATATATTCCAAGTGGTCATATACCACTTTGTATTCTTACTAGCAATGTGTGAAAATTCCAATTGTTTTACATCATTGCTGGTACATGGTATTGTTAGTTTTTTGTATTCAATTTCAGTTCTTTTATTAGGGGTGTTGAGTGGTATCTCTTTGTGGTTTTAAATTACATTTCTGTAATCACTAATTATATTGAGAAATTTTCATGTGCTTTTTTGTCTTCCATATATCATGTTTGTTGAAATAGGTCTACTCAAATATTTTATCCATTTTTTTAAAAATTGGCTTGTTTTCTATGATTGAGCTTGGAGAATTCTTTATGTATCATAGGTAAAAGTTATTATTTGATATATGCTTTGCTAATATTTTTTTCCCAGTCTATTGCTAATTTTTCCCCATTCCTTTAACAATTTTTTTGCAGACCAGAAGTCTCAAATTTGGAACATCCAAGTTTTTTTCTTTAAAGGATCACACATTTTATGGGTGGTATTTAAGAAATTTTTGGCTAGGTCACAAGTATTTTGTATGTTTTCTTGCAAAAATCTTAAGGTTTTAGGTTTTACATGTAATTCTATGATCCATTTTTCCCAAAGTTTATTTATTTTAAAATTTTTAATTTTATTTTATTATTTTTTTGTATTTTTTTAACGTTTTATTTATTTTTGAGAGAGGGAGAGACAGAGCATGAACAGGGGAGGGTCAGAGAGAGGGAGACACAGAATCTGAAACAGGCTCCAGGCTCTGAGCTGTCAGCACAGAGCCCGACGCGGGGCTCAAACCCACGGACCACGAGATCATGACCTGAGCCGAAGTCGGCCGCTTAACCGACTGAGCCACCCAGGTGCCCCTAATTTTTTAATTTAATTGCTCTTTTATTTTTTCAGCATGAGAATTACACATCACAGCTCAGCGTGTAGAATTCATTATTCAAGGAAATAGAAGTCATTTTTAGTTTTTTCCTTTTTTATATATTTTTAAATTTATTTATTTAAATTCAAGTTAGTTAACATACAGTGCAGTATTGTGGTCAGAGGCAGAATGTAGTGATTCATCACACATAACACCCAGTGCTCATCCCCAAAAGTGCCCTCCTTAATGCCCATCATCCATTTAGTGCATCCCCCACCACCCTCCCCTCCAGCAACGCTCAGTTTGTTCTCCGTATTTAAGAGGCTCTTATGGTTTGCCTCCCTCTCTGTTTTAATCTTATTTTTCCTTCCCTTTCCCTATGTTCATCTGTTTTGTTTCTTAAATTCCACACGTGAATGCAATCATATGGCATTTGTCTTTCTCAGTCTAACTTATTTCACTTAGCATAAAGTTTCTAGGTCCATTCGTGTTGCAAGTGGCAAGTTCTCATCTCATCCTTTTTATAGCTGTGTAATATTCCTGTGTGTGTGTGTGTGTGTGTGTGTGTGTGTGTGTGTGTGTGCCCGTGCGCGCATACATTACATCTTCTTTAGCCATTCATCTCTTGATGGATACTCAGGTTGCTTCTATAGCTTGACTATTCTAAATAATGCTGCAATAAACACAGGAGTGCATATATCTTTTCAAGTTAGTGTTTTCATCTTGGATAAATATGCAGTAGTGGAATTATTGGATCTCTATGATTTATTTTGAATAAATGTTTGTCTATGGTTCTAACATCGATGAAGGTTCCCTTTTTTTGGCACCTGGATATCCGATTGTGTTGTACCGTTTGTTGAAAATATCATCATTTTCCACTGAACTGTTTGTATACCCGTACACCTGAAGAAAACCCACTGGACATATTGGCAGGTATCTAATTCTGGATGTAGTACTCTATTCCATTTCTCTATATGGCTATCCTTTTACCTATACCACATTGTTTTGATTATATGCCTTAAGTGTGCTTTATATTAAGTCTTAACGTCCGGTAGAGCGAATCTTCTAATTTTTTTCAAAATTATTTTCACTATTCTAGATATTCTGTCTTTCCACATAAATTTCTGAATCAGTTTAATTTATACAAAAGGTTCTGCTGGGATCACCTGGGGAGCTCAGTCAGTTGGGTGTCCAGCTTCGACTCAGGTCATGGTCTCATGGCTTGTGGGTTTGAGCTCCGCAAAGGACTCTGTGCTGAGAGCTCAGAGCCTGGAGTCTGTTTTGGATTCTGTCTCTCTCTCTCTCTGCCCCTCCCTCACTCATGCTCTGTCTCTCAAGAACAAATAACCATTAAAAAAAGGTTCTGCTAGGATTTTTGTTGGGATTGTGCTGAGTTTAGATAAATTAGAGAGGCTTGACTATTACATTGAATCCTCCAAACCATACCTAGTGTATATCCCTTCATTGATTAAGGATTTCTTTAGTTTCCATTATTAGTGTTTAGTAGGTTTTAGCATTAATATCTTTCACATATATTGTTAGATTTATACTCAAGAATTTCATATTTTGGAACTACTGTAAATGCTTCTTAAAATTTCAATTTCTTTTTTTTTTATGAATATAACTTATTGTCAAATTGGCTTACATACCACACCCAGTGCTCATCCCAGCAAGGACCCTCTCCTCAATGCCCATCACCCATTTTCCCCTTTCCCCCACCCCCCCCATCCACCTCAGTTTTTTCTCTGTATTTAAGAGTCTCTTGTGGTTTGCCTCCCTCCCTCTCTGTAACTATTTTTTTTCTCCCTTCCCTTCCCCCGCGGCCTTCTGCTAAGTTTCTCAATATCCAAATATGAGTGAAAACATATGATATCTGTCC
Organism: Prionailurus bengalensis; assembly: GCF_016509475.1. Classification (NCBI taxonomy): domain Eukaryota; kingdom Metazoa; phylum Chordata; class Mammalia; order Carnivora; family Felidae; genus Prionailurus; species Prionailurus bengalensis. The sequence continues at coordinate 34,910,562 of NC_057360.1, forward strand.
TTCTCTGACTGACGTATTACACTTAGCATAATATCTTCCAGTTCCATCCACGTTGCTCAAATGGCATGATTTCATTCTTTCTCATTGCCAAGTAGCATTCCATTGTATATAAGAAACCACATCTTTTTAGTCTATTCTTCTGTTGGTGGGACAATAGGCTCTTTCCATAATTTGGCCATTGTTAAGAGCATTGCTATAAACATTGAGGTACACGTGCCTCTATGCATCAGCACTCCTGTATCCCTTGGGTAAATTCCCAGTAGTGCTATTGCTGCATCATTGGGTAGATCTTTTTTTAATTTTTTGAGGAACTTCCACACTGTTTTCCAGAGTGGCTGCACCAGTTTGCATTCCCACCAACAGTGCATGAGGATTCCCGTTTCTCCACATCCTTGCCAGCATCTGTAGTCTCCTGCTTTGTTCATTTTAGCCACTCTGACCAGTGTGATGTGGTATCTCAATGTGGTTGTAATTTGTATTTCTCCAATGACAAGTGATGTTGAGCATCTTTTCATGTATCTCTTGGCCATCTGGATGTCTTCTTTGGAAAAGTGTCTATTCATGTCTTTCGCCCAATTCTTCACTGAATTATTTGTTTTTCGGGTGTGGAGTTTGGTGAGTTCTTTACAGATTTTGGATACTAGCCCTTTACCCGATAGGTCATTTGCAAATATCTTTTCCCATTCTGTTGTTTGCCTTTTAGTTTTGTTGATTAAGATTTCAATTTCTAATGGCTTATTCCTAGTATATAGACATATAACTGTGTTCCATATGCTGATCTTATATTTTGAAACCTTGTTAAAACTTCAGTCACTGGAATATTGTATACAACCAAGTCGTAAGTGATTAGAGACTATATTTCTTACTTTGCAATGTGTATGTCTAATTCTTTCTCTTGCCTTGTTATAGTAGCTAAGACCTCTTGTACAACGCTGGACAGTAGTGGGAGTGGATTTCCTTCTCTTGTTCCTGCTTGGGGGGAAATTAGTCTTAACATTAAGTATAATGTTAGCTCTGAGATTTTTGTTGACGGCTTTTATCAGAATGAAGTAGTTACTTCCTTTCTATTCCCACTTTGTTGAGAAATTTTATCCTGAACAAGATGATGAATTCTGTGAAGTGCTTTTTTTTTTAAATATCTATTAAAAGTTTCACTTTTTTTTTATTTATAGTCTCCTCATCTAGTATATTGATTAATCTTTGAATCTGAACGAATCTTGCATTTACGGGATAAATCTTACTTTGTTGTGATGTATTATTATTGTTATACATGGCAGGATTTGCTTTGTTACATTTTGTTGAGAAGTTTTGGTTCTATGGTCACTAAAGATGTTGTTTGTAATTTTCTTGCAATGTTTTTGTCCAGTTTTGGCATCAGGGTAATGCTGTCCTCATGAAATGAGTTGAGAAATATTCCTTTCTCTTATATGTCTTTAAATTTTTTTCATTATTGTTTTTATTTTTGAGAGAGAAAGCATGTAGAAGGAGCAGGGAGAGAAGGACAGAGAGGGACAGAGAAGGAGACAGAAGGAGAGAGAGAGAATCCAAGGCAGGCTCCTCACTGTCAGCACAGAGCCTGACATCGGGCTCAAACTCAGGAACCATGAGATCATGACCCGAGCTGAAACCAAGAGTTGGATGCAACTGACTGAGCCACCCAGGTGTCCCTCTCCTCTTATATGTCTTGCAAAGCTTGCATGAAGGTACTATTATTTATTCCTGAAATGTTTGCTAGAATTCCCCAGGGAGGCCAGGTGGGCCTGCAGTTCTCACTGTGGGAAGTTTTTTGTTTGTTTTTAATGTTTACTTATTTTTGAGGTTGGGGGGGAGAGCAAAAGTGGGGAAGGGAGAGAGAGAGGAAGACACAGAATCAGAAGCAGGCTCCAGGCTGTGAGCTATCAGTACAGAGCCCGACCTGGGGCTCGAATTCACAAACCGCAAGATCATGACCCGAGACGAAGTCTCATGCTCAACTGACTGAGCCACCCAGGCGCCCCTTTAGGAAGGTTTTTAACTGTAAGTTCTATTTCTTTAATAGATATAAGACTATTCAGAGGTGCCTAGCTGGCTTAGTGGGTATAGCATGTGACTCTTGATCTCAGGGTTGTGAGTTCAAACCTCATATTAGGCATAGAACTTACTTAAAAAAGCAAAGGAGGAGGAGGAAGAGGGGGAGGAGAAGGAGATAATTATTCAGCTTATGTACATCTTTGAATAAGTTTGGGTCGGTATTTTGTGTCTTTGAAGGAATTTGTCAATTTCATACATATGTTGTCAAATTTATAAACACAAATTTGTTTGCATAATTTTCCCCTATTATCCCTTAAACATCTATAGGATATTTGGGTTTTTTTTTTTCATTTTTGATGTTAATAGTAAGTATCTTCTTTTTTTTCTTTCAGTCTGGCTATAACTTTATCTACTTTATTGGTTTTCCCCCCCAAACCAGGCGCTGGTTTCAGTAATTTTCTCTTTTCAATTTCATTGATTTATTTCTAAAGATATTCTCTCTTTCTGTCTCCTTGTTTAGAGCTTAATTTGTTCTTTTTTAGAAGCACAGGTTATGGAGACTTTTTTTTTCTAACATTAACTATTTCATGTCATAAATTTTCCTCTAAGCAATGTTTTTGATATTTTGATATGCTGTATTTTCCTTTTTATCCAATTTATTCAATTCAAAACACTTTCTAAATTGCCTTATGAATTCTTCTTTGATTCATGGGTTGGTTAGCAGTATCTTGCATAATTTTCAAATATTTGAAGATTTCTAAGTTATTAACCTGTTTTGATTTCTACATTCATTCCACTGTAATCAGGTAATGTACTTGGAATCATATCAATTTTTTGAAATTTGTTAAAAATTATCTTGCTCATTTTAGAGAATGCTCCATGTGCGCTCGAAAACAGTAAATATTTTGCTATTATTCAGTGGTCCCTTTCTTCCAAGAGTCAAATCCTCTCCAGTGACCCCCTGCTTTTGATCGTTCTCCAGTGTCTTTTTTTTTTTTTAATTTTTTTTCAACATTTATTTATTTTTGGGACAGAGGGAGACAGAGCATGAATGGGGGAGGGGCAGAGAGAGAGGGAGACACAGAATCGGAAACAGGCTCCAGGCTCTGAGCCATCAGCCCAGAGCCTGACGCGGGGCTCGAACTCACAGGCCGCGAGATCGTGACCTGGCTGAAGTCGGACGCTTAACCGACTGCGCCACCCAGGCGCCCCTCCAGTGTCTTAATCATTGTTTTTTATTTTATTTATTTTAATTTTTTTAATGTTTATTTATTTTTGAGACAGAGGGAGACAGAGCGTGAGTGGAGACACAGAGAGAGAGGGAGACACAGAATCCAAAGCAGTCTCCAGGCTCTGAGCTGTCAGCACAGAGCCTGATGCAGGGCTCGAACCCACGGACCGTGACATCATGACCTGAGCTGAAGTCGGCGCTCAACCGACTGAGCCACCCAGGCGATCCCGTTTTTTAAATATGTTTTGTACAGAGCTTATCTATCTTGGCTGTGAGAGGGTTAGTCTTTTATAATTTACTGTCCAGCCAGAACTCTCAGACATCTTGTAATATAAGAAAAGATTTCTTATTTTTAAGACAGTATATGTTGAATTTTTGAGTTCTTTCAAGCCAAAAATTCCTAACTCATGCCATATACGCAGTGGTTCACAATGTGTGAACTAGAATTCTGAGAACGTGTGAAATGGGGGGTGGGTAGCTCTGTAAAACTGATTTGACTTTCTCTATATTAATCTACATTGGGAGTCAATTTAACAGGAGGAGGAAGCACATATGACTGTTTTCCTTACTTACAGATAAAACCATTTACAAACTGTTTCCAAACTTACAATTAACAAATGAAGAAGGAAATAAATGGAAACATCATTACCTTTACACTGAGGAGGGTCACTACTCCACTTGTTATTCCCAACACAAATAAGTTTGCTGTCTCCAACAAGTGAAAATTCGTCTGATCCTTGTGAAGGATTACAACTGTAAGTTATTAATTCATTATATTCAAATATAGTTCTGTGGCTATTGCTGTATTTTCCGTTATTTATTTTTGCAGGCGGTTGACAGTAAATCTCTTAAAAAGGAAATACAAAGAGGCAAGACAGGGCCAAAGGAAAAGTGTCAAGATAGCATTGTAAAGTCTTATGAACTGCCTTCAGTAAATTCATTAACATGATTTCTACAAGCTGTTTATTTAGGCTTCTATGAGAAAATGTATTATTATCCCCAATTCAAGCCATATACAAATGAACTTTCAGAACAAAACTCTTTTTCTCAAATACCTCTATGAAAAACCTATTATTACTTTAGAAGGCCATGCTAAGTTTCGTTCTAGTCTCATTACTGAAAATGTAATGAGAAAAAATGCTTGTGATTAAAAATAAAATTCACTGCTATTTGAGAAATTCTTTATAATATTTAAATATACCCATTTGCTAAATGGGTGATTCACAACAATACCAAGATACTGTCTTTCTTTACATCCTTATGAATGTACGGTGAAATTTTCCAAGCTACAAATTGTGAGCTTTCACAACAGACTGAATCCAGACGTCCTTCTGTAAGCCAGATATTAAAGAGATTTGCAAAAATGTAAAAAAAAAAAAAAAGGCATTATTTTCAGCCTTTTTTTCAGAAAATTATTTTTCATAAAAATATGCTACATACATTAACATGTATTGAGCTTACTGTTCTTAAACAGGAATGAATATATAATTATTTTCCAAACTTCTCAGTTTTTCTTCCAATATAATGAATATCAATAAACACAGCCCACATAAAAAAAAAATCTCTTTGGGATCTTTGACAATTTAAAAGCTTAAAAGGGATATGAGGTCAAAAAAGACTGAGGCTCGCTAGTCTAAATTCTAAACTGAAAATTTACTTACTTTTACATTGTGGGGGGTTATCACTCCAATACACGTCATTTCCACGAAGGTTACAAACTATAACTTGTTGCCCAACTAAGTAATAACTAGACGAGAAAAGAAAAACTTACTGTTTTCTCTATTAGTTAACAAGATGTGCATAATAATGAAAATTTCAATACTGTTGCGTTTCTGCACTACAGTAGCCTGAGGGAGAAGTTTCTTAAACAACATTATACCGTGAAAGCGCTAACCATATCTGCACTTAATGAAATAGAGTTTCCCCAGGTGAATGCTCACTGACCAAAAGCCAGAAGATTGTGAAATAACTCTGTCGTACCTGTCAGTCTGGTCTGTCTGTCATCTCCAGCAACCACATTACACATCCATTTCTATGTCTATGCTCACTCCATTCTTCTCAGTGAAAGCAACTGAGTAGAGACATTAGGCCCTAGAGCTTGCCTGCCTGGATCTGAGTCCCGGTTCCATGACTCACTTTCTGTTTGAGCCCAGGCAAGTCCTTTAATGTTTCTCTTGCTCAGAGTCCTCATCTATGAAAAGGGGATAATAGTAAATATTCCATGGGAGTGTTTTAAGGATTAGATGAGTTAGCATCTGGTACATAGTGAGTGCTGGGTAGTTTTCAGCCCCTTTAATACTTTTAGGGAAGAATATTTTTCTGGGAATAGCTCAGGAATACTACATAATGAAATTTTCTCTCATGATTTAAATTCACAGTACTCTCTTCTGCTCGCCTTTTTTGTAACAATCATGAATAATTTTATTTATTTGCTACTTCTCATTAATTATTTTGCTTTGACACCTCTCTGTATACATTGTGTTTCTCAACAAGGCTATAACTTCTTGAAGGAAAGAATAGGTCTTAAACTTTCGGCATCCCTCAAACTGCCTAGCAGGCTCTCTCTCTCTAAAACTACTGACTGGATATTCCAGTATGTTTTCTTGATCAAGTGAAAAAAGTAGTCAGTGAAAATGTCTATACATGGATGCGGTTGCCTTTTCTCTATATTAGAGTGTTTGGGGGAGAATTCTAGGAAAATGGCAGGGTGGGAAGTGCGAAGAACCTGTCTCCCCAACTGGGCAACAACTGCAATGGCAGAATCTGTCAAGGGTGACTACTGTGGAACTCTGGAGTCTGTTGATGGCTTGCAACTTCCCAGGAAAGACTTGGACAGGTAAACTCCATTGATTTCAGTCGATTTCATCTTAGCACAGTGTCAGGTACCCATCCCTGACCCCCAGCAGGCAGCTGTGCACATATTCCTGGAGCAGCTTGGAAGCAGTTTGGGGGATCAAGGGTGGGCAAAAAGGGCCCCGTCCTCTGAATAGCAGGGATCTGTGCTCTTATCACTGAATTCTGGTTCTGGTCACAGAGATGTAGTCAACTCCTAACTCTTTTAAGCCCCTTCCTAGTTGGCTGAAGTGACTTCCAGGGGATTTAAACAGCCAGTGCTCTTTGATCCCCATATCATTTTTCATTTTTCCCCTCTCAGGAGCCAGACATTAAAGATTATTCAGAAACATCTTAATATGTGAATAGAGTTAAAAAGTGAATGTGCATGGCCAGGGAAAGGCTGAGAAAAGACTGAGAAGGCCTTCGGTTTAAATTTCAGGCTGGTCTTCAACAGAGATATTGTACAACATTCAAAAACAAAACAAAACAAAACAAAAAAAAACACATGAACAATAACATAAAACAACTGGCCCTGGGGAAAGGGAAGAATCTGGTTTACAGAGTGCCCACATTATTAGATTAAAATGTCCAGTATTCCACAAAAAAATCACAAGATATACAAAGAAACGGGAGAGTTTGGAACACTGAAAAGAAAAAAATAAATAAACGAAAACTGTTCCCCCAAAAGACCTGATGGCAGATTTACTAGACAAAGACTTCAAAATAACTATTTTTACATGCTCAAAAAACTAAGGAAGAACTGGAGAAAGTCAAGAAAATCATGCATGATCAAAATGGAGATGTCAATGGGGTGACAGAAACCCTAAAAAGAAATAAAAAATAAATTCTGGAACATAAAAATAAAATAACTGGGATATGAAAAATTCACTAGAGGAATTGAATGCAGATTTGAGCAGTAGGAGAAATTAGTGGACATGGAGACAGAACAATGGGAATTATTGAGTCTGAGGAAAAGAGAGAAAAAAGAGTGAAGAAAAGTGAGCAGAACATATGGGACCCGTGGGACACCATCAAGTGGACCAACATACATATTGTGGGAGTCCCAGAAGGAGAAGAGAGACAGACAGAGGCAGAGAGAACATCTGAATAAGTGATGGCCGACAACTTCCCAAATTTAATGAAAGACATGAATATATTGGGGGCGCCTGGGTGGCTCAGTCAGTTAAACCTCCGACTCTTGATTTTGGCTCAGGTCATGATCTCATGGTTCATGGGATCGAGCCCTATGTTGGGCTCTGGGCTGACAGCATGAAGCCCTTGGGATTCTCTTTCTTATTGCCCCTCCCCTGTTCTAGCACACATATTCTCTCTCTCTCTCTCTCTCTCTCTCTCTCTCTCTCTCTCTTTCTCAAAATAAATAAATAAAATTAAAGAAAAAGAGACATAAATATAAACATCCAAGAAGCTCAAAAACTTCCAGGTAAAGTGAACTCAAAGAGTAACTAAAACACATAACACTCAAACTTTCAAAAGACAAAGACAAAGAGAGAATCTTCAAAAGAAGGACGACAGAAGTGAGTCATCATACAAGGGATCCTTAATAAGACCATCAGCAGATTTCTTATCAGAAGCTTTGGTGGCCAGAAGACAGTGGGACAATATACTCAAAAAGTGCTAGAAGAAAAAAAACTGTCAACCAAGAATCCTCTATCCAGCAAAGCTGTCTTTCAAAAGTGAAGGGGATGTTGGGAAGAGTACTGGTTATTGTATAGAAACCAATTTCACAATAAATTTCATATTAAAAAAAATAAAGGTTAAATGTGTATTTCTGAAAAAAAAAAGTGAAGGAGAAACTAAGACTTGATAGATACGCAAAAGCTGAAGGAGTTAGTGACGACTAGACATTCCCTGCAAGAAATAAATTCTCAAGGGAGTCCTGCAAGATGAAACGAAGGAATACTAGAAAGTATCTTTGAGCCATAAGGAGAGATAAATATCACACTAAAGGTAAATACATGGGAAATTATTACAGCTTGTATTATTGTAACAATGGCTTATAATTGCAATTTTTATTTTCTTTATAACTTAAGAGACTAGTGCATTTAAAAGAAAAAAAAGAAACCAGCAGTGTAAAACATAGTATTACTGTAACTTTGTTTTTAACACCAAATCTTGTTTTCTACATAACTGAAAGGACTAATTTATAAGAACTATTAGTTTATGTTATGGCACACATGATGTATAAAGATGTACTTTTGTGTAATAAACAACCAAATGGGGTGGGGATGGAGTTATAAAGGATAAAAGTTTTTGTATGTTATGAAGTTAAACTGGTATAAATTCAAATTAGAATGTTTTAACTTTAGGATGTTAAATGTAATCTCCATGGTAACCACAAAAAAACAGCCATAGGATATAGACAAAAGGAAATGAGAAGGAATAAGAACAGTTTACCAGAAAAAGTCAAATAAACAAAGAAGACAGTAATGCAGGAGATGAGGGCCAAAACAAGCTGTACGGCATACTGAAAACAAATAGCACAATGACAGAAGTAATTCCTCTCCTTATCAGTCATTACTTCAAACTTAAGTGGATTAAAACTCTCCAATCAAAAGACAGAGATTGGTAGAATAGATAAAAACACATGATCCCACCATATGCTATGTATAAGAGACTCACTTGAGATCCAAAGATGAAAACAGGTTGAAAGTAAATGGACTAAATAAGATATTTCAGCAAATAGTAACCAAAAGAGAGTATGGTTGGCTATACTAATATCACACCAAGTAGACTTTAAATTAAAAAAGGTTACCAGAGACAAAGGATATTATATGTTACTAATTAATAAGGGTTCACGCAACAAGAAGATGTCACAATTGTAAACATTTATGCCACCTGATGCAGGCCGTCAAAACATCTGAAGCAAAAACTGACAGAATTGGACAAAACAATACACATTTCTACATAATAGGCATTTCTACAACAGTAGTTGGAAGCCTCACTACCCAATTCACAATAATGGATAGAACAAGCAGACAATGTAAGTAAAGAAAGAAATAGAGGACTTTAAGAACACAACATTTCTGTACGTCCTCCTTCAAACCTGAGAGTTGGCATTTTAAATAGGATGTACTTGGTCAAGAATAAAGTCACCATGATTACTACATTTTTGGTGCTTACAATAAACTTATTATTAGCTATAGTATTAGACAATTTTGCTTCACTTCAATATAAATTTCCTTGAATTAATTATGCATCTTTTCAGTCTCCATAAAAAGCCCAAGAGTTGTTTGGCTATAAATGTGAGTTGTCACATACAAAATAATGAAATAAACTTTATGGGAACGCTTGCGAAACAAAACAAAAATGGAATTAGTGACATTCAACTGATTTTCTCTAAGGAGCAACTTACCCCTCATCACAATAAAAGTGAGCTTCGTGATCAAACGAAAAGGTTTTATTTGGGGCAACAACTTCACCATGTTGAAGTGATAGCCTATCGCATTCTTTTTCTGAAATAAGATTGAAAAAAAACTTTAATACCAATTTCAGAACAGATTTAAATCAAGGTCAAAATTCTGCACGACTCTCTGCAACTAACACAATATTATTTTCTATACCTAGCTGTTATGCAAACTTAAAAATTCACACTCAACCAGGTAAACAATTATTGCCAAGAAAAAGATCCCCTGGAGATTTATCAAATTCTGGAAAAAATATTGCTATCTGAAACTAATTTTTCACATGAGAAAAATTGCGGTAGTGGAAAATGGACCCTAATATTTGTAAAAATCTCTAGAGAAAACAATATATATACATATACGTTGTTTTGTTTACTTACTCATACAAGCTTCTTGGAGAGGGAACCACGAGTGATTCTGCTCACAATAAGCCATGACGGGAAACACAGTAATGCGTCCTGGAAGACACTCATAATATATTTTCTCTCCAACCTCATAATATTTTTTAGGTTTACCCTTGAGCTTCATTGTTTCGAATTTTGGTGGTTCACCACAGGCATCTAGTGATAAGACAACGAGAATATGAAAATGAAGTATTTATCTCTTTCACCAGCCAAGGCTCTGGTCTGGCAGCAGGTAGGTAATAGAATAAAAAAGGGAAAGATCTTTGCAAGATTTTAATGATTCTTCCATGCTTTTGCCCACTTAGTGGGAGTATGTAAGATGTGTGCCTTGCTTGCGTTAAATAACTGCCTATTAGCTTTTGATTTCATGGGGAACAAGCTGAATTTACATTCAACAATAAAACTGAAAAGACAAAATTAATGTTCATGTTCTTAAAATATATACAGATAGGCAACCTTCCCCACTTTTATCTAAATTCATTTCAAAACTCGCTCTTCCTTGGGGCGCCTGGGTGGCTCAGTCGGTTAAGCGGCCGACTTTGGCTCAGGTCGTGATCTCACGGTTTTTGAGTTCAAGCCCCGCATCGGGCTCTGTGCTGACAGCTCAGAGTCTGGAGCCTGTTTCAGATTCTGTGCCTTCCTCTCTCTCTCTCTGACCCTCCCCCGTTCATGCTCTGTTTCTCTGTCTCAAAAATAAATAAACGCTAAAAAAAAAAAAAAAACAAAAAAAAAAAAACACCTCGCTCCTCCTCTAAGAAGCTTTCTACAGCATATAGCACTCTGCTCTGATTACTCTCCCATGATCTAAAACAAACTAATGATAACCTGTCACTTCAGGTTCAGTCTCTCTCAGGAGAGTTCCTAGAGGTCAGGCAACTTACGTCTTCTTTTTCTAGTATACTCTGTACCCAGTGGATGCTTAAGAAATGCTATAGTAACAAGTGATTATTAAATAAGCATTACATATTTCATAGCTCAAAATAAATATGCATTAAAGTCTTTCAAAATATAAGGCTTCATTTCATGTTAGTGAACTGAGCTTTTCATAAGTGAAAAGATGTCACTTAAATATTAAAATTTACTACTCTGAATAGCCCTACATGGAAAAAAAAATGTTGCATTTTAGGGCATTATGTCAAATAAAAGTTCATCTCCCCTACTGATCAGTGGATCACACATTCCTTCAGAAACTCCCTGAGGTAGCTGTCTGGGCTGTTTATCCAATATCCACTTACAGAAAAGCTATGATGTTGCTATGCTTTTAGAATTTTGAGGGGAGTGGAGGGGAGATTTTTTCCCCCTAGAATAGTGTCATTTCTACTTCAGCAACTCCTCTTCCTTTTTAATTAACCATGAGCTTGAAAAACAAACAGATCTGTCAGAACAATTATGTAAAACAACACGATGGAGACACATCCAGTAAAGTCCTAAAGGGCTAAAAGAACATGGAGGCCTCTCCTGTAAGGGTGAGGACCTAAGGACAAAGGAGACAGATCTACTTTGATCCCTGAGGAAACTTTTCTTTCTTACTCCCTGGATCTCCGTCTTACTTCAGATTAAGAGACTGGTCAAGAGAACTCTACTCAAGTGAAATATTACTCTCCTTTTACACCATATTCCTAAATTCTAAAATTGTATCTATAAACACCGTCCAACATTTCCTTTACATCATGTCCTCAAATCTGCCTACTGGCAATATGTTTTGTTTTGTTTTTAACATTTCCACCCTGCTGACCAAGATATGTGAATGTTCCTCAATCAACTGTCCAAATCAGAACAAAAGCAAAAAGCAAACAAAAAATCATAGCAATTAAAAGCATTGTCTAAAAAGGGGACTAATATAGAGTTGTATTAATGACATTACATGCACTGAATACCCTGAGTCATTTTACAATAGGAAAAAAAAAAAGCTAAAAATGCTACATAATTCCATTGTAGATACAAATATATAACATCATTAGAAATCCTGGAACCACCAAGAAAAAGATTAAGTAACAGCATACCCCTGATTAAATTATACAAGTATTCCTGTTTTATGCATTCAATTTCAGTAACTATCTTGAAAGCAGATAAAGAAGATAGAATTCCAAATATGACTTTCATAGACAGTGATCTGTATGGAAAAAGAAATAATCAACTGGATTGTTTAACTTATTCAACTGAGTTGAAGCATTTCTTCCTCCTAATGTGCACTATAAAAGACATGCTTTCAACAACATGCAGAGTTTATAATTTAGTTTGGCAACCAGTTGATTGATTACAAGCTTTATACCTCTTATAATCAGACTTCTTCTATTGCTCAGGATTTTTTTCCTATGGGGATTTTGAAACTAAATATTTCCAGCTCCAGAAAAAGAGTATCTTGGCTTAGTTTGTTCTAGATAGTCTACATGTAATTACTATTACCCGGCAATGCTATACTTTAACAATAGATGCCATTATATAATACCATAGGCAGTATACAGAAAATTCCCCAATGTTCCAAAGGAGTTTCAGGAAAGTGAAATAGTGCTCTACTATGGATCAAGACAACTGTTCACCTCTACACTTGCAAAAATCGTGCAAGCACTCCCTAACCTTCCAACAATTAAAATAACTCCCAGACAGCAGCACCCACCCACAGCTCCACCCAAAACACTACCTTCAGAAAATCATGGTCTCTGACCAAAACTGTAATCTCAGTGAAACCTGACCTACCCGCTACATCTCGTGTGTCTACACAACCTAGTTTTCTTTGCTTCCTTAAAACACAGACTGTGGCATCTACCCCTGTCAATTGTAATCTCACTTTCCACTCCCTTCTGAGTCTATAAAAATCACTTAAATTATTCAGTCATTAGGTGGCTCTCTTCTTGGTAAATTCATCTTAACAGTTTCTTCCTCAGTGATGTCAGTTACCCTGTGTATAACACGTGTAGCCATTGATGACTCTTAGCTGTCTTCTGCCCAAAAAGCTCTCTCCTTGGTTTCCAGGATAGCAAACCACCCTGGTTTTCAGCTTGTCCTCTGGCTACCTTTCCTTCTCCGCCTAATTAGATAATGTGATGTTCCCGACGGGTTCCTGTAGGAACTCTTGTTACTTCATTCTGTAGATCCTTCTGGGGGTGAGTGTGCATACTCTCATGACTTCATTAGCACTGAGAAGACCTGCCTCCTGTATCCTGGTCTGCCAGGGAGATCCTCTATCTCTAGCCAGGGAGCCTACTGCATATATTCAGTTGCCTCCCTGAAACTGTACCCCATCGGCTTAATGAGGTTGAAACTAGCACAAAGCTTAAACCTTTTTTTTTTTCTTCCAGAGAACTGTTTCTCCCTCATCAGCTACTGTTTCTTTTCAGACCCTACTAAAAAAACTCAGAAGATTTTTCTGCAGCAGCCTGGTTTCAAGGTCAATGGATGAACAAGCAAGGCCATACATTCCTTACCCGAGATAAGGAGTCCAAGACCCAATCCAGGTTATACTGGCTCTCAGAGCAGACCCATAGCCCCTTCTCCTTGTCCTAAGATACCTGCATGAGGCCAGGGTGCTAAATTTTGCCTCCTTCTGATGCTAAGTATCCACCCCAAAGGGAACATGGGATATATGCTTGCGGTCACTGAATGCACATGCTCTACCTCTCCTCATGATTAGTTGTAAGTTTCCCCACTGTTTTATCAATATGTATATAATCCCAACCCTATGATTTAAAAAAAAAAAAAACTTGTTCTTGCCTCCCTCAGAGAGGGGGCTTTGGGGCTTGTTCTCCCATCCCCTCCTTGGGTTGCCTCTCAAATAAACTTTCCTCGCTGCATATCCGATAGCTTTGTGCTGGGCTTTGCTGCATATCAGCTTTGTGCTGGGCTTTGGTTCACACGCTCCACTTGGAAAGTGTCAAGCTATCTCAAATAACATTATGAAGGCAGAGTGTGGCCTCTTGACTCTTCAGCCTCACGTATGCCCAGCAAACAAGATAGAGGGTTTTCACAACTGAAATTCCTGTTCCACCTCTCTAATTCTGCCTTTCCTTTGAGCTCAAATCACCACCCTGTCTTATCTACATTGCCACTAGCATTTCTGAATGCCACCAGCACTCCAGACCTCCCATGCATCATTTAACTTTTCGACCAGAGAGACTCCAAGTCCCTCCCGCCCACTCATCCCTCAGCTTCCGCTGAGATGCCACTCCTTATGGCTCTTGACATCTCTCATCGAAAAACTGGGTTAGGTATCCTCATGATGTCCCATTTACCTCTTCCAGGGAACACTTCAAAGTGTTAGTCTTTATTGTTCATACTCCCTATGAGACGGTCACCTTCTGAGGACCATGTGTGATTCATCACTGCACTTCCAATGCCAAGTGCCAGAGCTGAATGAGCACTGTCATCAGTTCCATACGCTCTCAGATCAAAACTCAAATTCTTTTCTGCTCAGCTAACTTCTTCCGGAGATAGCGGCAAATTATAGTGTTTTTTTTTTTTTTCCCCTGCTGTTTTATGCCTGTCTTCAAACTTTTTCCTTCGGTTTAGTGACAACTATTTCCCCTTGTCAGAGTATTTAATTTCTTTCATGTCAATCTATCTATGCTTTCTTGTTTTATTATGAACGCTTTCTCCCTTACAGCTATTATTAGAAAAAGTATTTTGACATTACAGAAGGTGATTTCCAAACACTGGGGATTTTGTTTTCTCCCAAAGTACAGTAATGAAAGATTCTGTATCCTGTTTTCTCAAACAACAGTGGTGACACTAATAATTTTAGAAATTGCAAACATTCAACACTACTTGTGCAACCATTATTTTAAGAGCATTTTAACTAACAATCTTCATATGCATCCAATGAGTTGGGTTCTATCCACCCTCTCCCCACCCCACCCCATAAGATGAGCAAACTGAGGCAAGGGGATTAAGTAAATTACCCCCCAACATATTCCAGCAGCGAGGCACCATGGTTCCACTGCCAACACTTCTTCCCACCACATTCGTCTGAAACCCTCCCGCACTTACACCAACACTCTACAATGTGGTCCTCAAGAAATGATCTTCTACTGAGTCTAGAGAAATTAAAGTAACTCTGGTTTAGATTTGCCATGTGCCAAGTCAAACAAAAGGGCTCAAGGTGCCCTAAAAGGACAGATGCTAACATCATGTCTGAATTTTAATGATGGTGATTGTTCATTCTTGACTATCCTGTTGCTGTCACAGTGATCTGCTCTGTGATCCAGTCCTCTGCCTTTCTCTCGCCTCTGTGTCCTCCTGCTGCCACACTGGGTAGCCCCACAGTCCCTGGATGCCCTAAGCCATGTCACATCGCTAAGCCTCTGATCACAGCGTTCCCTCTGCTCTGAACACCCTTCCTACCTGCTCACCCGCAAGCCCTGTTCAACTCTCGTCTCCTTACACTGAATCCACTCAACTGTTCCTCCAGCAAGCGTTTTCCACTTCCCCGGGGAGGCAGGGCCCCTTCCCCTTCCCTTGCACCGTCCTTTGCATGGACCTCTCAAGTCACTATCACATGTTTTTGTGTTTAACAGTTCCCATGGCTGGCTCCATTCATCCATGCAGCCACAACACCAAGCACAGCATGTCCCTCAGAGTAGCGAGGCAAAACAACATGGCACTCAAAGAACCACTGGTGTCAAACAGAACACCATGGAGAAGAATACGCTGTCAGGCGTCTGACATTGAAACATTGAAACTAACCATCTTTAAGCTTGAAGCACTGGAGAAAGATCTGGCCATGTCATTTCTTCTGTTGCCTATCTCCTAGTATTCTGTAACCTAGCAACTGACCAGAAGGACTGTCCTCTGGGTATTACAATATGTAGAGTAAAGAAACTAAGAAACTAGCATGTAAGCACTTATAGATCTTGGCTTCTTTAATTAGAGAGAAAGAAAAGACCTAACGATATAACCCACAACAGGAGATAGTGGGTTTTGTACAAAACCAGCAGACCCTTTGGGGAAGAATGAGACTGGTCCCGAAACTGGACAAATGTTCCCTTCTGCCATCTCATGCAGCTGGCAACCAACTCCCTCTGAGGTGGTGAGCTTTCGGGCACAACGCTGCCTGCCTACACACCTTCTCCTGAGACGATGAGAGGCATCAAAACTGAACCCTGTACGCCCTTCCCACTGTTTCCCTGCCCAACATAATGAAGGCTCATTTGTACTTTCCCTAATTTCTTACCTGTCCTGATTTTACCTTTAAAAAAAAATTTTTTTTTAATCTTTATTTTTGAGAGACAGAGCGCAAATAGGGGAGGGGCAGAGAGTCAGGGAGACACAGAATCTGAAGCAGGCTCCAGGCTCTGAGCCATCAGCACAGAGCCCGACACAGGACTCAAACTCACGAATCGTAAGATCATGACCTGAGCTAAAGTTGGACTCTACCGATTGGGCCACCCAGGCACCCCATGAATTTACCTTTGAACCTTACACTTGGCCTTGATTTCCCTTTTCTTCGTTTTTAAGTCTTATTCCCTTCCATGTTGCACTCTGTTCATTTCAGTTGTCTCTTTCTTCTATTTCAAATGACATTCAGAGTCTCCTTCCCCTTTTAGCTATAAGGCTAATCTAACCCTGATCCTTTTTAAAAACTTCTTTTTCTTTTCTTTTTACCACCACTGGCCCCTCTCCACTCCACTCCCCCCACACAGAAATGAACTGTTTGATGATCAGTATCAAGCAAGACTATTGTGAGCACTGCAGACTCTACATAAACAGTGGAAGACAGAGCCCCTCTGACAGGCGCCCCTGCCTTAGCTTAGGCACCACGGATAGGCCATCCTAAGCATGATTCTTTAAAGAACCTTCCTCCGGTACTGTAAGCCTCACCTGAATCCTTTATTTCATTTTCTGGTACTTAATGTGTATACAAGAGTGTTGATGCTGACGCAGAAAATGGGCATCTGGAACCACAAGTGTGACAAGACAGAGGAGCTCTCTGCATTCTACTGGGGAGAGCAGAAGACACAGGTTTGCAAGGGTGACTCCCAGTCGGGGGATTTGAGGTGGAGTGTGTGGGTCCACCTGAGACGGGGTGGTCAGAGAGGGGCCTTCCGAGGGGGCAACATCTCAGCTGAGTGTGAAGGACAAGAAGGAGCCTTAGGCACAAGGGGCCGGGGGTGGATACTCCAAGTCTAAGGGAATACCAAGTGCAGAAGCCCCACAGTGGCAGAGCATGGCCTGTTTAAAGAGAAAACTGTTCCTGCCTCCAGTTAAATGCTGTCAGGGACTCAAGCTCCTTTCCTCCAGAGCACTTCTGCGCTACAACATATTTATCAGTAGTATGCTTGGTGTCTGCCACTCCCAATAGATTTTAGCAACTATTTCTTGATGGCCACTGTGTGCATGGCACTGGTACTCACAGTGAGTAATGCAGTCTCTGCTTATATCGATGTGACTGCAACCAGATCAATAGTGAAACAAGGATCCGAAGGTTAGGAAAGTAAAGGTCCGGGGCCTTGGGCCTTTGGACCCGCTCCCCCTTGCAGCCAGGGGACACACCCTCTCCAGGCTCTTACCAGAGTTTAGAGAGAGCAGGAGCACTGGGGCTACCAAAAGAATCCCGACCACGCGCCAAGAAAGGCGCCTCTCGGGGAGGCGGGGACGGCAAGGGCGCCGCGCGCAGGACGCCATCATCCTCCTGGATATCTGTGGGAACCCGAGAGTCCGCAGAGCAGGGACCCTCCCGAGTCCGGTACCAGACGCAACAATTCCCCCAGTACCCAGGTGTCATTCGCCCAGGCGCGGGGCGTGGCCTGGGCGGTGCTTGGGCGGAAGTGCCGGGACTTCCAGTCAGTGTGGGCGGGGCCGGCAGGCGGCTGGAGGCGGGGCCTGCAGGCGGGGCCCGTTAGACTGGGGTCTCCACACCCGGTGGGCAGCCGCCTGCGTCCACTATCGCGGGCGCCCTGCGGCGACCCCGTCTGGGCACCTGCGCGAGGCCCCCGGCTGCTTGCGGGACTCGGCCGGCTCCCCGCCGCATCTGGAAGGGTCGAAAAGAAACGAGAGCTGGGGGGTCATCCTTGTGGCTTTTCCGGAGCGGAAAAGCGCCTCGCCCTGAAAATACAAACCCAGAGCCCAGGCAGCGGGTCGTCGTCGTGGGGGCAGCACCCCTCGGGGCTCCGGTCGTGTCCTGAGGCACTCGGGACTGTCCGGACACCCTGGGCCCTTGTTTCAAGAGTTGGCAGTGATCCAACTGCCCTAAATGATCCCTAAATGTTTAGGGATATTTAGGCAGTGTCCCTAAATATTTAGGGACAATACTTGTGATTTCCGGGGCTCAGCACCTGCTCTTGGATCTTCTCAAGGCCTGCTAGATTTCAGAATCTCAAAGGTTTGGCCACCGCACTCCCAACCCCTAAGGAAAGGATGGGAGATGAATTATTAAAGGACACCGGGCCATTAGCATATCGGGCGTCACCTCTCTGGGGCCCTTGCCCTTGAGCAACTGAATGTTTTATTGAAGAGGAAAAAACATGCACGAAAAAGGTAAGGACAAGGGAGTATTAATTGCCAATCTCCTGGAGATACTCAAAGCCGTTATTGTGGGGATGCGAGGAATTGATAGGAGAGAGCTCTTCTGGGGAAACAATCTCTCGGTGGAAAGTCAAGCGGAAAATGAAGAATGAGCCAGATCTATTTGTAGCGTTGTGATTAAACCTGTATGACTAGTAAGAGGAGAAGTAACATGACCTTTATTAAAAGAGCACACAAAAGGAGGTGACATTTTCTTCCTATTAGCTGGCAAAGAAGGATAAATGTCAACCAGCGTGAGTAAATACATCGGGGGGCCAACACCCTGAAACTTTTGGCTCTCAAGTTAACTTGTCCATATGTCAAGTTTTCAAATGGACATGACTTAAACCACTAGTTGTTCCATTTAGGGTCCATGCCAAAGAAATCGTCAGAGCTGTGACCAAAGATGTACAATTTAGGGGGGAAAAATAAATCCTAAGTGTCTAGCAAAAGTAGAAGGCAGTTTTGATAGGTGGCTTTACGGTATGAATGTCTAGGCAGCGAGCAGTGTAAAAAAAAATCCATGTTAAAAATATGATACCTATGTAAGTGGAAAAAGCAGATTCCAGCTCAGTATGTGCCTTTTGGTATTCCTTTATTAAAACGAAAGTAGTATAGTGATACATGTAAATAGATATTAGTTGGACACATACCAAAATTAACTAATACTTGAGAGGATTATGGGTGTTTCATTTTCTTTGTGCTTTTCAGTTTTCTGTTATGGTCTTACATTACATTTGGAATCAGTAAAGAAAAAAAAACCCAACTGCTATTGTTTTCACGAACGGTACTGATGAAACCTGCACCACAAAGAGTCAAGGTATGAGACGATGGGAAGGACATGTAAGCTCTCTGCATACACTTCAGATTCATATTCTGGAATTACAGAAATCTCTATTTTAAAAAATCTGTACCCAAAATGCACTGAAGACATTCTGGGTTGGACAAACCGTGGCATTTCCTCTCCCCAGACCAAAACATGATTTTCAATTCTGGGGGCAGCCTGTAGGCCACAAAATTGTGGATTGTTGTATAAAATCAACACCTTACCTACTATCTTGGAGTGTAAAAACGAGGCATTCCATGATGACACTTAATTGAAGGAGGTATATATAATTAAGGAGACACTGGAAACTCAAATGAGGGAGAATTATCATTTCTGGAAATTCTTAGAATTGTTAAGAGTGATAGGACAGAAATGTTTTTCAGCTCAATGTTGACATTATTTCTGCAAACAGATAATCTATTTCTTACTCTTTGCAACCATCTGTACACAACGATATATGTCAGTTGTATCTCAGTAAAGCTGAAAAAACTTCCACATTTATTTCTAGGCTTGGAAGTCACATTTTCTCGTGAAAAAATTTAAAAGATGTGGAACGGTATATGGCTAGTGTTTGGTTTCTTAGTGTCATATACTATATTAGATTCAAGACTTGGGGTTTTACTGGAACTTTCAATCAGTCGAGTTTCTATACCTGGCGTTCATCAAACCACTCTTAATATAATTGAGTACTTTCACATTGATTATTTTTATTTGACGCAATGCATCACATAATTTATCTGAGAGGTCCCGAGCCCTGTTCCTTATTTTTCTGGACAAGCTCCATGAGACAGGGATAGAGTTCTCTTGCTGTAGCTCTAGTGCTGAGACAGTTCTGTGTCTGTAAGGTGTATAATAAAAACCTATATATACTGAATGAAATAAATGGGGGTTGCTGTCTCGTGCATCTAACATGTCTCTGCCAATTCTCCGCCACCATGGATTTACCAAATGCTGGGGAAGCTCTGAGAGATTTTGTTGTCAGAATTTTAAGATACTGGGATCAAAGTGGGGTTTGCCTCCAAAAGGAATCAGCTACAACTGTGTGCACACAAACCGTTCCTGGATCGGGCACTGCAAGCTGTGTTACGAAGCAGAGCTGCTGTCTGTCCCTTAGCCTTGAGATCATTTAGTGACTTGGTTCAAAGGGAGAGTGTCGACAGTGAACTTCTTGAAGCCCTGACGGGAATGGCACTCAAGAGTCCAGGCTTTGAGTGAAGCTGGAGAGTAAACGCTCATGGTTTCTGCAGCTCCCCCTGGAGATTCTGTCACACTGCTAAAGTGCAGGAGAGGAGAGCATGGAGAACATGCCTGTGCGTAGACCAGGTTTGGAGCTACGTGCTACATCTCCTTTCAGACTGTGTGAAGGCCAGTGGGGAGGAGGTAGGTGTGTGAGGATGTCTTTAAACACAGGCCAACTTCTGGAAAATAAATCGTAATGTTGGATGATTCCTGGCCTCCTAAATTAGTCTGTTTCCATCGTGCTGATCAGAGGTGGGGGTAAGCAGCAGGAATGGGCCTGTGAGTGCTCTCAGGAGAGGCTTTCCGCTGCCATGGTGAATTACACACGAGGCATTTGTGAAAACCTGAAAGAGGATGGCTAAACAGGATGGTTCAACCATCTTGCTGATGTTGGCCCTGGGGGCTGTGCCACCGCCCTTTGTATCTGGTAAACACCTGCCATTCAGTTGACCTTCTTATTTAGCTCTTACCCGCAAGAGCATTCCTGTGGTAAGCCATTACCTGCCCCGGGATTCTAAAACAATCAAGTGCAGAAAGGAAGGCATTTCTTAGAAGGAACACATATTCATTTTGTTTCCTCTTGGCTTGGGAAGGTTTAAAATGTAAATGTATTACAAACCATAGTCCACAAGTAGATTTAGAAAGGAAAATCTTTTATCCCTTTCTCATTATAATGGTGGAGACAGAACATTTTACTTAAATGTCATAGATTTAAACTAACGTACACCTTACACTTGCATGTACACAAAAGGCAAATGAGAAAAAAGAGAATATTACCACTAGGAATAACTTTGGAGACCAGCTGGACCAGCCCCTACTTTTCAGAAGGAAAATATAAGGCCAGAGGTTAACACAATTGCTCAAGAATACAAATAAAGTTTGTATTTAAAAATTTTTAATTTAAAAATTTTTAAACTTGAAATTCAGTATTTTACCCATAGTTAGTATATACAGTATTTCCCTTATATAAATGTTGTACAGGTAAAAAAAGTCTCATGAATTTTTTGAAATTAAATGACCCAGGCATCAGATAGTTGTTAACCACAATACTCACAGACCTACTTCATTCTGGGTGGAAAAAAAGGAATTTAGATTTTTTTCATGTGATAGGGAATTTTGATTCTAAAACAGCCCAGTCCCCAACAACTATTTTCTAGCCCTCCTTTAAAATGTACTTCTTCAGGGGTGCCTGGGTGGCTTAGTCGGTTTAGCGGCCGACTTCAGCTCAGGTCATGATCTCTCGGTACGTGAGTTCAAGCTCCGGGTCGGGCTCTGTGCTGACAGCTCAAAGCCTGGAGCCTGTTTCAGACTCTGTGTCTCCCTCTCTCTGACCATCCCCTGTTCATGCTCTGTCTCTCCCTGTCTCAAAAATAAATAAAACGTTAAAAAAAAAAAATGTACTTCTTCAGAAGCTTAAGACGTAATAGATTTCCCTATGTTCCAGCTAAGCAAAGCCATTTAGGATCTTTTTTTTTTTTTTTCAACGTTTTTTATTTATTTTTGGGACAGAGAGAGACAGAGCATGAACGGGGGAGGGGCAGAGAGAGACGGAGACACAGAATCGGAAACAGGCTCCAGGCTCCGAGCCATCAGCCCAGAGCCTGACGCGGGGCTGGAACTCACGGACCCCGAGATCGTGACCTGGCTGAAGTCGGATGCTTAACCAACTGCGCCACCCAGGCGCCCCTAGGATCTTTTTATATATTCATAGGTCACTTCCCTTTCTTCTTTTGGTTAGCTGGCTGTATATCTTTTGCCCTTTTGCAGGGAGGGGGAATGGAGAGGGATGGTTTTTGAATTTTTAACTCTCTAAATATGCCTGTTTCCCCTGTCCATGATCTAAGTTGTAATTTTTTCTTCTGGTTTGTCAGTTGACTTTGCTTATTCTGTTTTTCCCTACCTTCCATGATTTTAAAGAAAACTTCCAGTTGATGTTCGGCTCACTCTTTATATTTATCAAGGTCGATTTGGCAGAATACACTCTAAAAGCAGCTTAAAACCCAGCATTACACGGTAGATAGCAGTAGTCCTATGCACATCTATTGTTAAATATCCAGGAAGATTCTGATATTTTCTAGATTATTAGCATGACCCATAATATCACACCAAATAATTTTTGATCCATAAGTATGTGGACTAGTTAAGGACTCCAAGACCACTTATTTATATATTAATTTTTTAACTTCTTTAAAAAAAAAATTTTTTTTTTTTACCGTTTATTCATTTTTGAGAGACAGAGAGAGACAGAGCATGAGCAGGAAAGGGGCAGAGAGAGGGGGAGACACAGAATCTGAAGCAGGCTCCAGGCTCTGAGCTGTCAGCACAGAGCCCAATGCGGGGCTCGAACTCCCGAACTGTGAGATCATGACCTGAGCTGAAGTCAGACGCTCAACCGACTGAGCCACCCAGGAGCCCCAATATTTTAACTTCATAAAGTCATAGTTTCTTAGTTTATTTAGTGTATTCTGAATCCATACAAAAGTAAGCCAGTTGCTTTTATAATAAAATTATTCTTTTATTTAAAATAGTTATGTTTTGGTAAAGAATAGAGTAAAAGTGCTTTTGAAAATCAACTTAGGAATATCCAAAACTCATTGTTTCAGATATTTCTCTTGAAAACCTCTTCTCCAGAAACATTTAATGTTTTTTTAATAAACAGAAATATCCTTTTTTCTAAGGAAAGTAAAAACTGATATAGCTATATTTTACTCAGTCTA
Source organism: Prionailurus bengalensis (assembly GCF_016509475.1). Classification (NCBI taxonomy): domain Eukaryota; kingdom Metazoa; phylum Chordata; class Mammalia; order Carnivora; family Felidae; genus Prionailurus; species Prionailurus bengalensis. The sequence continues at coordinate 34,933,742 of NC_057360.1, forward strand.
ATAGGAGGAGATTTTGCTCTATAACAGAAAACCTAACTATTTAAGTAAGACTTGTGTATAAAGAAACATACATGAACAAAGGTTAGCAAAAAATCAAAGGTTAGCAGAAAAATATATTACCAGCGGTTTCACAGAGTAGTATAATTCTCTGTGACTTATTTGTTTTTCACATCCTCCCTTTGGATTTTCAAATTCTCGTTAATAAGCCCATTCCGTAGTAGGACATTTGAAAATAAGAAAGGAAAATACAAACTGGTAAACCAAGATCCTAGGCAACCCCTTTGTCCTTTAAGTAAGTGAGGCTATTTATATAGCCCAAGGGCAGTCTTTTCCCCTAAATGGATGGTGTGTGCTTTGAGCACAAGGACAGAGGGTGAAGGAGTGACAGTAATCCAAACTAAGAGGAGGGAGCTTTTCCTAGATTCCGGGGGCACTTCGGCACCTTCAAGTGCACATGCTTGCATCTCTGTGAGGTCACTTCCAGTTGGGATTTTATGCGTTTCACATCTTATTCTGTTGAAATGAATCGCTTCCTTCCCGACCAACATTTTAATTCGAGGTGTTCTCCAGCTTTATATACTTTGTCAAGGAAGGACACTGAAATAACAGGATATTTTTATTCAGATGACAGCATGGCTGAAATGAATTACCCAGAACTTACTGGTAATAATCATGAGGACAGTATTACACCAATTATGAGTTCAGAAGAAGTGTTTATTGCCTTCTTTAGCGGTTGCTGTGCAGGGCACAAGAAGGTATTGCATAAGCTGAGACACTTAATAGATAAGAGAGAGATTAATGAATAAGCTGACCTTTCCCCGTTGCTGCTTTTATCAAAGGAGAAATGTTTCTCAGCGTTGGGCAACTAAATAAAAAGAGCCTCATTCCAGAAACAGAGGTTCCTCATAACACACCAAATGTTTCTGAGTCTCTTCTGAGCCATGTTGTGGTAGGGGAAAGCAAACAGGAGCTGGTAGTTTGGAGGAGGGCCAGCCTCAGAGAACAGGTCCTCGTCCCCCAACACCGTCAAGACTGGAAGAAATCATTGTATCATCCATGATGTCCAGATGCTTCCCTGCCCATGCTGAAGCCTCTCCTCTTCCTCAAGGCCGGGAAGACTGTCCTTCTGCCAGTGGACAGATCCCTGTTGAGGCCCATCGGCTCACCGGACACCCCATTATTACTGCCGCCTGATCCCCCATCATTGTTCCCTTTCTACCTCGTGACACTTCCCAACACTTGGTACCTGTGTCATCTCTGAACATTCTCACGTCCTTCAGCATGCAGCTGTGTCTTTGGAGTCTGCCTCTTGCCCTGTATCACCCTCTGCCCTTGCACTTGGCTCGGGTGCACGGGTCTTAAGCTTGGTACAGACACTAACTCACTCCTTGTCTGCCATATGTGGCCACAAATGATCAACCTCGCTCCTGTGGAACACTGTGGCCAAAATCCCAATCTTGAAAAAGAGACTTGTGACAAATTCATTTCGGACTTCCTGTATTATTATTAAAACGGTGGTCAACAGTCAGTCTACACAATTTGAGATGCACCTTGATGTAAAAAAAATGTTTCCAAAAAGTTGAGGATAAATGAAATTTTGATGAATTTATTCTCAACTGTTTAGTGTACACTTCTCATTTTAGTAAGTCTGTACTTAGAATTTGGGGAAATTAACTTACTCATAAGTTAATTTAGCATGGGAAAGAAAACACATAAGTACAGTATTGGTAGATTACAAGTGACAAATGTTTGAAGAATGAATGAGCAAGCGAATGAATGCATTGGTGTTACTGGGCAAAAACAATAAATGAAATATTGGATACTGTGGGATATAAGCATATATACAGTTTTTAATGATAAAGGGATGGTGGTTATTTGGTAGAAACCACACCAGAAATAATGTTATACAGTCAATATAATCTCAGTGTATAACCCTGTAAATGTGAAGAAGCTTAAGAGTACTAGCCACTGGATGAAGGCTATTATAGGTCATTTTTATATACTTTATATTTTCTGTATTTTCTACCTTTTCAATAAGCACATATTACTATTAAAAGACACTATTTTCAAAATGGTATAGGCACTAAGTTCTACGAGTGCCAAAGAAAGACATTACTTTGGACCACAGCACATTGGGAGGGCTTCTTGGGTGAGTGAATTCTGAGCGGAGTAATGCAGATAGGATTGGAAGGAAAATGGTAAAGTGTTTAGGTGGGTAACCGGCCAGGATTTAGGCGATATCAGATGATATTTTAAGTATAATTCTGTATTATTTTTGAATGGACTTTCGTAAAGACAACCATTGCCCTCACAGTGGGCAGTTACTTTGTGTGTTTACAGTGGGTGACAATCCGGCTAGGGATGAATCAGTCTGGCCCAGCTTTTCCATCATAGTAAAGGACAAGCAGTACATCACCCCAAGAGCCTCGGAGGCATAATGTAAAGTATTCCTGAAAGCATATTATTATCTGTCTTATTTTATCTTAAAATCTGCATTATGTGACTTCTGTTCCTATACCTATGTATTTGTGTTAAGATATAAATAATGCTCTTTTCATTTCAAACTACTGGGATCACAGTAGAAAAAAAAAAACACTCTCCTAGGAAATCATGCCATTCCTGTCTCATGACTTCTATATCCTACTGATCTACTAGTCATGCTTCTCTAGGTATATGCTCTTTTGAGAAGAATCAGGCTGATGGTTATTATAGCTTCAAAAAGCTAATTACTAATACTGAGTTTTTAAAAAGCAATGCACATTTCATTTGCTTCCATAAACAGTCATGAAAAACAAACTGTTCAGCAAAAGCAAGGTGAGTACAAGCCAGAAAACAAACCTAGGGATTCACAAATTTCTATTTAGGAGAAAGTTGACCATACCCGATATATTTGTTCAAACGATTTGAATTGCCTGTGTCTTGATTATAAAATGCCTCTCTGACCCCTTGCCTTTTCCTGTGGCCACTTCTGTCCGATGTTGAATTTAAGATTTGGGACATGTGTGCAGATATAAAATGCCAAGTTTAGATAAGTGCACATTGATATATGGGAAAGAGGACAGAAAGGAAATTGATGAAAACACATGATATTTTTTGCTTCTGCTTTCTACAGGAGTGGCCAATCCCCTTTATGGCATTTTCGTGCTGGTGTTTCAGACACCCAAGAATCTGAATAAAAATTTTAGGATACTTAGGCACAGCCAGAGGAAGCAAGGACTGGGTGAATTGCTCTGTATGATAAAGAAAAAATGGAATTTTGAATTTACGACAAGACCAAGAGTCAAAATGAGGTACCCTGAGAACACATTAAAGATTTTAACAAAACTGACAAGTGTCTAATGTGAGAGTGGCCTAGGAAAAGACTGGAAAGCCAAGGCTTACGGGGAACTAAACAGTGAGAAAATCCTGATCATATGATAGAGTTCAGGGTTTGGCATTTTTCTTCTGAAGGACCAGATAGTAAGTCTTGGTCTCTGTAGCTTCTACTCAATTCTGCTGTTAGAGCATGAAAGCAGCCATAAATAGGCTAACAGTGGGGGAGGCTGGGTTCCAATACCTATATTTACAAAACAGTCACTTTTTAGTCCATTGATTTCTAATATTCACTTCTACCTGTGTGCCACTTTGGTACACATAATTTGGTAATTTCCCTTTTCACCCCGGTCCTGAGCAAACAGCTAAACAGTGACCACCCAACAGCTATGGTAGTAGGCTGGTACTTTGACTAGGTGGCATGCAGGGATGAGGTGTGGTGACAAGCCCCTGTTGGGGAGGACAGGAAACAGGAAGGAGAGAGCAGTCCTAGGAGACCTGGTGAGGCAGAGAATTCAGTGGGAGTCAGAAAGCAGGGGGAGGTAAGTGCAAAGTCTCCACAGGATCCCCAGGTGATCCTGTACATTTAAGGGAAGGGGGAGCCAGGGGGACACCCAAGTGCCAAATGCTTGCGTTCCACAAGAAAACAAAAGCTTGCTTCTTCTCGAAGGTTTATAGCACCAGCGCACAAAAATACAGGAATGCTTTGAGAAAACAGTGCCCGGAGCACAGCGCTGACAGCCATCACCCAACCCCCTGGAAACAAGAATCTAAGAAAAGAACAACCAAGGCATTTCCAGTTCCTGAAGAACTTTCTATCTCCGGTGGTCCCAGTGATCCAGCCAGAGCAACATCTTAGGCACATCCTGTTCTCACTTTCGCTCTGAGTTACTGACAACATTATGAATTCAATATGTACATTAGGTACCTGCTGTTCTCCTGATTTGTTTGCACAGTTTGAGGACTTACACCGCTGTCTTCTTGAGGGTGTAAATGGATACTCTCCTTACATTTTTCATCTGTAGTTTTGCTAATTGGCAGAGGGAGAAAAATAAGACAAATCATTTTATACATTTCAGTCTTGGAAGAAAGTAGTCAGTGGCTTTCGTTTTGAAATTGAGGGCATAACTTGCCTCAAGTTTCTGAAATCTTTGCAAGATATGTAAAAAGGACACAACCAAATCCCACCTCTCAAGACTAAATAACTCAGAGTAGGAAATAAAACTGAAACCATCCTGTACGTTGCCAGGAGACTAGAATTGCTTATACACAAGTGTCCATGCCTTCAAACGACATTTGCTTCCAAAGTCATTTTGACTGTTAAATACTGTTTACCACCAGGTGGTGACATTTAGGCTTCACAAGGGCAACAGCTTTGCACAACAATCTTACACAAGGCTTCCTTCTTCCGCTACAGCGAAGATGGAAGTTCTGTTTTGTGTACAGTTAACACCCAGAGTTTGGAAAGCAGCAGCTGTTGTCCAGAGGCGTGTGAGGACTAGGGTAAATCCAAGCATTTAAGCACTTTTAAATGTCAATAACAATCACATGTAAATAACAATAGCTCACACTTTCTGACATTCATCCTAACTGAGGCGCCATGTTAAGTGAGGTAGGAACTATTATTGTCCCCACATTACAGACAAGGAAAATAAAGTTTAGAGGAGATGAGTGCCTTGCTGAGGGTTTCATAGCTAGTAAGTGGGTATGACACGGCTCCTAATGATTGCAAAGCCCATCATCTTACCTGGGATGCTACTCTGCCTCTTTGGCAGTTGTTTAAGCACTTCATTTTACATAAATGAACTGGTAAATGGTACAATACCAGTACCCTTAGAGGTCAGATATGTGTTGGTATTAGGGACTTAAGGATCGAAGCGCAAAGAATTAACTCACTCCACCGCCTCCCAGTACTTCCTCATTGCTCAGTCTTCACCCTTCGGTGGAAATTAGAATGAGGGCGTCCCTGAGACAAAGAGGAAGACTGAGTCAGAAGCCAAAGTGTTCCCAGAATGAGGAAGGACAAACTTGAGATCCATGCCTGAGGAAGAGTAGAGGGTTGTACTGACAGGTGTTATGGGCGTCCACGAAGCAATGACTAAGTGGTTAGCCGAGGAATGGCGTAAAAGCAGTCTTGGGTGAGTGGTACGTGGGGTGTGAGAAAATACAACCTTAATATACGTTGAATGAATACCTATCCAGTTGATTGATGGTGGTTATGAGATAACAGGAAATATATATTGTTTTCTTCCCTCAGTCCTTGGCACGGATATCTGAAACCCATGTATAATGTTAAGAGCACTAGGATGATCTCTTGTTTTAATATTTATTTTTTGACCCCATCTCTGACACAGTTCTCCTAAAATCCTTGTGAAGTCCTAAGTGATAAGAGCACTAGGAGAATCTTTTTTTCAAATGAGGTGACTCTGGCTGTGCTCCTGGATGGCTCCCGGATAGCTCATTGGTCACTAGAATGATGAAACTGTGATCAGAAGTTTGGAATTTCAGCCCCATCCCCTACCCTTCAGAGAGGGGAGAGAGGCTGGAAATGGAATTAATAATTGATCATGCCTACCTACATCAACAAACTTCCATAAAATCTCAGAGGTATGGGGTTCAGAGAGCTTCCTAGCATGTGAATGTATCCATGTTTGGGGAATGTGATGCACCCCAGCTCCGTAGGGACAGAAGCTCTTGTGCTTGGGACCCTTCCAGACCACACCCTATGTCTTTCCTCAGCTGGCTGTTCATTGTATTCTTTCTCATATCCCTTAATAAATGGATAAATATAAGTAAATGCTTCCCTGAGTTCTATGAGCCACTTTAGCAAATGCATCAAACTCAAGGAGGGATTCCTGGGAACTCAGATTTATAGCCCATCTGTCAGAAGCACAGATGACAACTTGTACTTGAGATTGACATGTGAAGTGGGGTGGGAATAGTCTTGCAGAACTGAGACCCGAAGCTGTGCGATCTGACATTATCTCCAGGTAGACAGTTTAAGAATTGAATTAAGTTAAATTGTAGGACACACAGCTGGTGTCACAGAATTGTTTGGTATGGGGGGGGAGGGGGAAACCCCGCACATTTAGTGACCAGAAGTCAAAAGTGAAGTGTTCTGTGTGAGCAGTTAAGGGGACCCTCAGGAGGAAAGACAGATTTTTGTAATATTGTGGTTAATGTGAACATAGGAAAACACAGGGAGCCTTTGCACAGAGGGGCTTTAATAGTTTTGTCACACTAAGCATTAAGCCAACAAAGACCTTAAAGTGCTGTCTCACTATGGACAAGAAGGCTGTTTGTAGAGAAAAGGAAATAGATCAGCGGCAGAAATAAGAGGCAAGGATAAACGGGCTCTGAATAGACAAGTGTAACAGCATTACTCCTCAGTGATCAAGCTCATGACTTACCTTGTTAACATTTGTCACAAGTATTTAGTAAATACACAGTGAAATTCCAACTGTGCAGATAACAGCATTTTTCACTAGTGAAATATCAAGCCAGTGAGGTTTTGTAATCACAAAATGAACAATTTCAATTTTTAAACATGCAGTCACTCAAAATGAGTAAGCAGACTTTTATTCAAACATTACAAACAACCTTTACATTTAGCCTGAGATTAAGCATGAGAAAGTTGAACCCGTGGTTACTTTCATTGCCCAGTTAAGCATCTGAACACAAAATATTTCCAGTGAACACGCATTTATCAAACATGATCATCCCAACGAACTTGACAATGAATAGTGACCCAAACCAAACTGTAATTTACTCTGGTCTACATGATCTTCAGAGCCTAAAAGTACCTATTTAGTAACGATTTTAAAAAGTCACAGAACTTTACGTCTGCATGAATGGACTTCCCTAAGTTTTCAGCAAACCTAATAAAGGCTAATGAAGGGCTGCATAAGGACGGAGGTCCTGACAGAAATATTATAATTATCTTATAGTATAATAACTGAGAATAAAAAGGAAGAGATTGCACACTATTCTCTAGGAGAATAATGTACTCTTAATGTACCAGAGTCCCTAAAAAAAAAAAATCCAATAAAGCAGATGGGAAATATTGAAAGAAAAACGGAATTATTCCTGTTTTGTGCTGTATGCTGTACTGGATGATACAGAATCAGATTCAGAAATGAGCAGCTGAAATTTTTACCTGAGAGCCAAATGGGTTCAGGATTCTAAGATCATCAGGCTGAAGCCCTACCCCTGAACAACTTCCTGCTGGTACGATTTTAAGCAAGCCACTGAATGTCTCTGCAAACTCAGAGCCTTCTGCTTTGGGATAACACCGTTTTTGGGCTTCCCTACCTCACAGGGTTGCTTTGAGGAAGAAACAAGACAATCAATGGTAAAGTATTTTGTAAACAAATATATTAGCTGTTGCAACTCTTCATGAATCTTAACTACTAATGCAAGGAAAAGTAGAAAAAAAATCATTAAAATTATTTTTAAACTAGACTTGCTGTTGTTATCATTTTGCGACGTATACAAATACCAACTCATTATGTTGCACACCTGAGACCAATATAATGTTACATGTCAATTATATCTCAATTAAAAAGAAATCACTTAGGGGCGCCTGCGTGGCTCAGTGCGTTAAGCCTCCGACTTCAGCTCAGGGCGTGATCTTAACAATTCGTGGGTTCGAACCCCATGTCGGGCTCGGTGTTGACAGCTCAGAGCCTGGAGCCTGCTTTGGAGGCTCCGTCTCCAAAGAGACATGCTCTGTCTCTCAAAAATACGTATACAAAACAAAAACAAAAGAAATCACCTAAAAAATGATTTTGAGTAGCTACAGGCGGTCCCTGCTCATAAAATGTTCATCGTCTAGGGAGGGGACTGAGGAGACAAGAGCTAATTTAACAGAGCATGGGAAGGCCCAATGCAGGGCAGAGAGAGGAAATACATGACCCTCTGCTTTTGAAAAAGTTTACATTGGATTGGCATCCTCTATAAATTATCAACATTTCAGTTTCTGTAAAGCTTGTTTAAGAGACTCTTTGCTTAGAACGTTTACCGCAGAAAACTGTTCACTTAAAGTTATAAACTTTCTCATAGATCTAAGATTTGCTCATCAAGCTTATAACATTGATCTCATTGACTTTGAACCAATGATTTTGCTAGAAATAAATAGTACAAAAGCTGTATGCGTTCTTTTCCCAGTCAAAATGTTTATTTAGATCTTAATCTTTGCAAAGGTTTTGCAAAGTTAAAAAGTAAATGGTGTTTATAAAAGTTTGGTGTTTTTTTTTTTTGAATACTCCAAAGCAAGTCTCACTTCTTCCATACTGGCAGCCTGTGATGGCAACCAGTGGATCATACTCTCTAACTTCTAGTGCCTTGATGAGGGCTGTGTATAGAGGTCTGAGTCTGGAATGTTTTGGCAAAACTGGGATACCAACTGTCTCACTCATCTTTGGAAAAATTCCTTCTGTCCGTTTTCCCTTTTGCAAAATTTGAGTCCTTAAAATCCTAAGCTTTTTAAAAACATATTATTATATATATTTCTTTTAGTGTGAATACTTATCTATCCATAGTGTGCCTCAGGGCCTTCTTGACGATTATTACATCTGTTTATATAGTAGTGGTGGGGTGTTTTTTTTTTTAATTTTTTTTTGAGGTTTTCTTTTTTATTCCTCTTGGCTTCCAAGAGGAGGCAAGGACACTTACAACCTTTTTCTAGGCGAGTTTGGTTGTACTTACCCTTGTTTGTGCTTCACAATTATCCAACCGGCCACGATGATGGGTAAAAGAAAGAAGATCGTGCCAAAGAAAATGCCTAGGCAGTAAAACAGAGTCATTGGATGCATGGCAAACATAACCCATGGGTCTTAAACAATGAATATCTAGCCCCGCTAGAGGCTGCCAGTGAGTTTTTTAAAGGCAACTATAAATTCTGCCTTTAAGAAACCCCTCACACAGGCTTAGCTTGAAGATTTTCCCTCTGCTCCTGGTTTGATCTGGCTCATTAGTCTTCCTGCCCCAGGGTCACGGACGAGGGGTGAGCAGAGCAGTGCGTAACCTTTAGTCCAAAGCAGCCTTTCATCGAGGAGCCGAGAACCGCCCGGGAGCTCCTGGCTGTGGCGCCCGGGGACCCCGCACTCGTGTCTTATGTCAGGCACAGGCCCGAGCTGTTCTGTGCTACCGACTCCACTGATCCCTGCAGGCAAAGTCTCACCAAACCACTCCTCTTGCACAGGCAGGTCACAGAAATGGCTAAGAAAATTGATCTTTGTGGCTTCTAATCTGCGCAAGTGGGCATGACTACCATCCTGAAGAATCTTCCCAGGTTGTAAACCAAAGGGGACGTTGTGTTCTCCAGCCCCGTTAAAATAGGAAGGATGATGATTATTCATTTGTAATGATTCAAAGACGGTGTAGAACCTTCAATAGAGGACACTCACTCACTCTGTGCCTGTGAGGATACCAGTCTTGCCACACCATGGCCTGAATGTAGACTCTTTTCCTTCTGACTAAAATTGTAACGTTACAGATTTTGATCTCTCCTTATACATCTCACCCATTGTAAGTGAGTACTTACTGTGGAACGTGCTAGAGCTCCTCAGCAAACCCTTCACAGAACTTACCAGCTATGAGAGCATCGTGTGTGCCTAAAGGGAAGACAGAAGCCAGGACATCAGTCTGGTACACAGGGTGGTCAAACAGGAGCACTCAGACAGTGAAAATTCATCTGATATTTTTCAGCACACAGTCTAATGTTTTTCTAATATAAAAAGCCATTGGTTTCCCTCACACAACCTCATTTTATCTTGTGCACTCAGCAAAGTATGTTTTTATTTCTTTTTAACTTAACATTTTAGCATAAAAGTAACATAATTACAGCAGAGAGTTATAAAACAGTACAAAAGAAAAATATCACACCTGGTCCCACTACCCTGACATTTTTTGTTCTTGGTAAAACTGTCCAAAAGTTGTGGGGTACATTTCTCCAGCTTCCTAGGCAGACTATGCTTGCCTAATGGTACCTTTTTTCTACATTCAGATCTAAAAAGCTATTTCTGGAAGTTATGATTTCATAACTCCGGTTAAGTCTTCAGGGACTAGAGGGCCTTTAATTCGATCTTACTTTTTAGGACTAATTCGACTTCTATCTCTCTTTTACCTTGTTCTAAAAAGAATAATAGGAGAATGATAGAAGAGGGTACAAGTCCTTGCAGTCAATTTGGCTTGGTTAAAAATCAGTTTTATTACTAAATAGCCATATATTTGCCATGTTAGTTGATTTCTCTGTGTCTCATTTATCTTATCTGTATATTGGGGTTCACAGTACATCTAACTCATAACATCATTCATTCAGTAAATATTTATGGAGCACATATTATGAGCTATTTAATTCTGGGTACTGGGGACACAGAAGTGAAATAAAGAGCAAAAATCTCTGCCCTCATGGAGGTTTTATACATCTATATTCCTATATCTCTCTATCTCTCTATCTATATTCATATATTTCCCCCAATTTAATATTACAAACCACTTAATGGGACAAACTTTTTATTACTTTAGGCATAATCATTAATTAACTTGCTCAAGATTTCATAGAATTAAAAGAACAAATGTAAAGGACTCGGAGAAGTGCTTGTTGTAAAGGTATTAATAAATAGATATTAGTTCTTGTTTACTGTTCATAATGTATATGTATTTTTTCTTCATCACAAATGTAATAGTATCCAAATAATGTACAAACATGTGAAGGAAAAATAAGAGTCCCTGTAATATTCTCCTGTACTGTGAAGAATTTGGGGGGGGGGGCCTGGGTGGCTCAGTCAGTTAAGCATCTGACTTCGGCTCAGGTTCGTGATCTCACGGTTCATGAGTTCGAGCCCCGCGTCAGGCTCTGTGCTGACAGCTCAGAGCCTGGAGCCTGCTTCGGATTCTGTGTCTCCCTCTCTCTCTGCCCCTGCCCTGCTCAAACTCTATCTCTGTCTCTCAAGAAGTGAATAAACATTAAAAAAAATGGCTCTTAATGTATTTGGTGGACTTTTCTTCCTAGGGCATCTATGAAATGAATTCTCAGGATGTAATAAGCCAAAAACTGGTTATAATCAGTATTCATCCAGGAAGCATCAAGTGATTTCTTTGTTTCTTTCTTCTTTCTTTCTTTTATTTTTCTTTGCCAAATTTTCTCTAGAGAACAAAATCACTTTGGTTGAGAAGCACTGTTGTTTTTTGGTTTTTGGTGTTTTTTTTTAATATCCTGAAATGTTTTGGTACATTCTTTCCTGGGACATTTTCCCATGCATCTAAGTTTTTACGTGGTTCTAGACTCTCTCTATGCACCTAATATTTGAACGATGGAATCAACTTTTGCAATCCTCACAACCATCACTATTGCTAATTTGCACGATAACACTATTAGCTCTTCATTATATTGAACATATTTCTCATCTGGCTAACGTAGTCCATTTACTTTTCAACTTACGTAAATTCTAAGTCAAATTTGTTGACCTTTCATGATTTCCTCCATCCTATCAAGAGGCTCAAACCGCTGGCCTTCTTCTAGCTGTTTCATAAACATTCTTTTTTTATGGTTTACCTTGGCTTTTCCATATTTGCGTTGAAAACTTCTCTTTATTCAATCTGGTGTTTATTGTAAGATAAAAAGAAAGGGTCTAAATTTTCTTCCATGCTACTTCGAGTATCTGACCATCTTTTCCTTTCCCATGGGTTGATGTTCGTTATTAAATTTTACTTATAAGATAACTTTTATTTTTAGTAATCATTATTTTATTAATATCTGTTTTGTTCCACTTATAAAAAATAAGTTTATTTTTGTGCTAGCATAAAGTGATTTATGTAATGTGGTTTTATATTTTGTTTTGATATCTGGTAGGGCTGGTTCCTCAATTACGTGAATTTTCTCTCACAGCCACCTCTTCAGGATACTCTAAAGGCATCCAGTCAGTTCCATGGTGAGGTTTTTGCCAAAGAAGTGAATATAATTTGACATGAAGGGAGGGTCAAATTTGTAATTTGGAAATATTACTGAGTCAGCTTAATTAACGTGTTTAAGGGATTAACTATAAAAAAATAGATCCTGAACAATCTTAGTATTCAATCATGTGTCATAAAAAAGAGTTCTAGGGGCACCTGGGTGGCGCAGTCGGTTAAGCGTCCGACTTCAGCCAGGTCACGATCTCACGGTCCGTGAGTTCGAGCCCCGCATCAGGCTCTGGGCTGATGGCTCAGAGCCTGGAGCCTGTTTCTGATTCTGTGTCTCCCTCTCTCTCTGCCCTTCCCCCGTTCATGCTCTGTCTCTCTCTGTCGCAAAAATAAATAAAAACGTTGAAAAATAAAATAAAAAAAAGAGTTCTAAGCATTGTGGAGGGCAGCCTAGCACTAATTTAGATTGTCTGTTGAAATAAACGATTTTTTTTTTTGTTACCTGTTTCTTCTGCCCAACAAATATTGTAATAAATCCTTTTTTAAAAAAAAAAAGGTACAAGAGTTATGGAGGGCAGCCTAGCACTACTTTAGATTAAGGATGATTATGCATTGTTGACTTTGCTCATCAGCAACTTGCTGTGTACGAGTTTGGGGCTTAAGATTTTCTATCTTACATCATTCTCTGTTTGCCAGCAGAGGGCTACTCATCTACTGAACTCAAGGATACATGATTTCTAAACTGCTCTAGTCAACTCTACCAGCTTAAAATCCTGTAGCCTATACCAGTGAGCGAGGCTGACCATCTGGTCTCTGCAACTTGGAAAGTGCTCCCTCACTCATGTTGAAATATTCTTGAAAGTCTGCTTTACCACTGATGTGCTTCCTCTGACTCTTAAGGCCCACAGGCTATGAAATCATTTCCATGCCATGCAATCAGCAGTAGAGTAATATAGACAAAAAAGGGTCGGAGGGGGTCCTGAGGAGAGTTGAATGGGTTGAGCACTGTGAGAAGAGCAAGGCTTGCTTTACTTTCATTGCCAAGGGCTTTCTTGGAAGAATTAAGGGCTCTCCCACTGGACTCCTTCGTTCTTAGCAGGTGCCATGAACATCACACCACATTCAATGACAGGATGGACGAGTGAATGAACAGTGACCATGACGAAGGAAGGACCTACATTTCTTGCAGGTGCACTTACTAGATGCACATATGGCCAGAGGAGGGTCCCATGTGTTATCTGCCTGGCACTGGCTCTGGGGACTACCTTTCAGAGTATACCCTTCTTCACACTCAAAAGTTACATTATCTCCATGGTGATAGACTTTTCTCATTTCCACGTCCTTCCTGATTCCATTCATATGCGCTGGGAGTCTACATTTTGCCTCTGAAAATAGAAAAATCAGAAGGAAATGGATATTTTATTAATTTTTAGTTGAAACTACCATAATGCAAAGATCTATGACCCCCAAACTACCCTGCCTTCAGCAAAGATGAGTCATGTTTTCAATCAAGACCTATTGACACCTACCCAACACCGTACAATTTTAAATTCTCTTTCATTTCTTAGGTAAAGAAAGAGAATACGGAAGCTACTGCAATCCGCTTTTAATTATTGACAACTCTGCAACTGTAAAGTGGTCGACAGGTTGGGAGTTATGATAACCATGTTCTAATCCTGGATCCGCTTGGGTCACACCGTAAGGAAAGAGGAATATCACATTAACTCTCTCTAGGTATGCAACAAATACTGGTATTTTGCTTCTTGGTTAAATGCATGTTTCTGGCTCATTTCTATGCATAGAAGCTAGTAAATCATGATTCTCAATTTAAAACATAATTTTAAAATTTAATTTATTTTATCTCATTTATCTTATCCTTTGTTTTGCTTTCTTTCTCTGCCCAGCTATTGATACCTCCTTCAACCAGCAAAGCCCGCTTTCCAGTTGTAATTATCTCAAAATTAGGCGAAATTATTATTTTCAAAAAACCAACAAGGCGAAGTGGTATTTCCCAAAATATGGTCTGTGGTCTTCCTACATCAGAATATGCTGATGGGTCTGTTAAAAATAGACCTCGAGACCCCACCTCAAAATGTCAGAATCAGAGTTCTTAGGAATGGAGCTTGAGACTGGAATCTTCTTAACTAGGTGCCTGGCTGATTTTGCTAATGCTAAATACAGAATGACCGCTATAAAGCACGTTTGACGAGGACAATTATTAAGACAAAACGAATTTCACTTGGAAGCAGCTGCCAAGAGGCTAGAATAGTACCCTTTTATATTCAGGAGAAAAAACGTCCCAGAGTCTTAATTTGAATAATCCGTCTTTGAAGTATTCTCTGAATCTTCATACTTCTCCATGTAACTAAAGCAAAGAGGGGTGAGCTTTCTTCCTGTCCTGTAGAGGCACAGGGACTCCACAGTTCGTGGAGAATAAATAGAGAAGAGCCACTTACCGTGTCTGTAGAGGATATTTTCTCTATCTCTAAAACCAGAGGTTGGCTGGACAAGAAGGACTTCTGAGACTTTTAGGTTGGGGAGAGCCCCATGATCCTGTGACCACCCCATCAGCCATAGGACTAACTGCTCCTTAACGTTGGAAAAACAGGCCTGTCTGAAGTCCCTCCTACCTCATCCCTGCCCTTCACCTAGTTTACTGCAAAGGAGACAAAGAGCAAACTGCTAACTCAAAGTTGTGCCAAGTCAAAAGAACCACATTTAATAGGAGACAGAATACAGTGCAGTGTTCCAAAGCATGGGCTGGGCAGTCACCCAGTCTCGGCACCCCCGTCTGGGAGCTGCCTATCGTCGAGTGATTACTGGGGCTCTCTATTTCCTCTTCTGTAAAGTAGCAAGAATAATCCCATCTCATCAGATTCTTTTGGAGACTAACACAAATGACTTTTATAAAGACCTCGGTACCATGCTTAGTCACTGAATAATATTTTTAATTCCATATTTTGTGGGGTTTTTTTATTTATTTTTTTTAACGTTTATTTATTTTTGAGACAGGGAGAGACAGCATGAACGGGGGAGGGTCAGAGAGAGAGGGAGACACAGAATCAGAAACAGGCTCCAGGCTCTGAGCTGTCAGCACAGAGCCTGATGTGGGGCTCGAACTCACGGACCGCGAGATCATGACCTGAGCCGAAGTCGGATGCTTAACCGACTGAGCCACTCAGGCGCCCCAATTGTGGGTTTTTTTTTTTTTAAAAGAATATTGCCAACAAAAGACATTTTGAGTCAGATGCCGGTTTCGCAAACATAGACAGGAATAGAGGAAGTAAGTTTTGGCACTTGTTTTAAGGAAGAGATGAAACAGACATTTCACCTTTGGTCTTGGAAATTATAAGGAGGACCCGTGTCCAGTAATTCCGGTAATTAATTGCTCTCAACCTGCCTCCATATTTCAGTTTTCCTCACAAGAAAGTGTGCTTCCAGCCTCCTCTCGAAGGTATTTATGAGGACCGCTTGTAACTCCTCTGAGGTCTCTTAGAGCTGAGATATGTTATTAGTTAAAAGCCTGCAAAGCACTTTAAATTGGTGTTCGATGTCTACTGTATTACTGGAAATTCCATCAGTGCTTCTTACTTGTTTGGTAGAGCTGAGAATCCTTGGGCAGCCTCCTTCCTATCTTTTTCTCTGCTTTTCTCCCCCTTCTATCGATACTCATTTCACAATCCTCTCAGAAAGGTGGCTTCGCCTTAGCAGCCTCATTCATCAATTTTCCATTAACAAAACCCGGCAAGAATAAGAAATACCTCTGCAGTAATGTTCAAAATGGCTCCAGGTTCCCAGGTATGTGCAGAAGATGAAGTTCCTTCCCACCAACAAGTAGCCTGGGTCACAAGTGTAGCTGACCGTCATCCCAGGAAGATATGGAAATGGATGTCCTCCAATGTAATGCCCATTGTGGATCCTGGGTGGATGTGGGCATGCTGAGAACAAGACCCCCCCCCCCAAAAAAAAACACAAGAAAAGACATTCAGTTAAACAAAGAAGTACAAATACGCCAACGTATCTAATAACATCTCTATTAGAGCCACACGGAGACCCAAGGCAGGCAGGTTCCAAAGGCACTAAATATTTACTGATCCCTGGGAAGAATGATTCTTCAAACGGAGACCTCTCAGCCTTTAAGCAGGACCATCTGCGTTGTCCCTTGCATACCACACTGGCTGGGAATACCACCAGGATCTCAAATGACCAGTTGCATGCTGTCTGTCCTCGCTGGCTCACAGAGCTTGCGTGGACAATCACAGCCACAGATGAGCCTCCAAGTGCCAGGCACTGTCACTTCATGCCAGACTAATGTGTAAAAGGAATGAGCTGCTAAGAGCACAACCTTGAACTCCGCTTCTCTAGGGCGTGTTGAGGTCCTATTGCTACAAGTGAGACAAAGGGTCACCAAAATGCAGTTACAGGCTGAGCAGAACACTTAGGGGTAACAAAAGGAATACAAGTGCCTACACTGGAGTTTCTTTATGTCTGTAGCCTCCAGTCTGAAGTAAAGTGAGGCCATCAACATGTGCTTTTTGCTCTGCACACCCACTTAGCGAGCATAAAGACAACTTGTGCTGGAGATGGCACGACAGAGTATTTTCTTTGGCACTTGTATTTTACTGCTTTGAAAATACTCTCGAGAAAATCTGGGCCTCGCTGATTCTCCCCATTCTCCACCTCCTCCTCTTTTCACTGTCCCACACTCCTCGCCCCCGTGGGAAGGATCATCAGAGTACCACGGACTGGGACACAGCATGGCATATCTAGAACCCATCTATTAAGCTGCTCAGCAGGCAATTCTGTGTGTCTGACTTTTATAACCAAGCCACGTTCACAAGCAAACACAGCTGTCACCACAGAAATGAGGACATTCTAGCCTAGATATTCTGATCCGGCTGGGGCATAGGGAAGTGGGTACTGACCAGCAGGACCAGCAAGTTCACAGTAAGGGGCAGGGCCGCTCCAAATCCCGTTCCCTTCACCGTCGCTTGTGCAGCGAATGGTGCTCTCCCCGACGAGGTTGAAGGTCATCCCTCTGGCTGAGCGGGGTTCACACATGTAAGTAACTTCCTCTCCATAGGGAACGTCTCCCTGAGAAGTTCTGGGGTGGTTCCCATTAGGGATAGATGGAGGACTTGGACAAAAGATTTCTAGAAAGAGAGCAAGAGCTTTAGATCCCATTAGAGTTTTAATCAAAACGATCATACAGCAGGGGTGCCCTGGGACTGTATTTTTTCCGTGAGAACACAACTACAGTGGGTGGACTTAAGTATGTAAGGCTTCTTCTGAGAAGGAACGAACTGAAGTGAGACTTTAATTACAGTTTATTGCAAAAGTTCCAAGACCCTCCAGGTAGCTAAGGTTTTAATTTGAAAGGTAACTAATTTGCTTTTTCAGCAACTATCATTTGTCTACTTTCTGTTTGGCATAAAGACAGTCCTGGGTTGACACTGAGACACAAGACAGACAAGATTGGCCCTCAAAGATCCGAAGTTGCCAAGAAATCTTTGTAAATCTTTAGTGAACACAGATGACCACCTTCAGCAGAAATAAATGTTTCTTGATAATTCAAGACCATTATCCGTGTCGCTAACAAATACACAATAATATCTTCAGGATACACTGATTACAGGGCTTTTCAGAGCCAGATGAAGTGGCTCTGGGAGGCTTTTTTTTTCCCTTTTGCTTTTTTTTCTTTCTTCCAGGTGACCAGCTGTCCTTTCTTTCTGCTGTTAGTGTATCTGTTTCTAGCAGTTCCCTCCCTAAACTAATCTGATGCTTTGAATCTGACATGAACTTAAGGATACCCAAGCCTGTCAGAATTGTGTGAATAAACAAAGTGAAGGTCCTAGGACGTCAAACAGTGATTGACTTCTCATATCTGGATTTTACCCATGTGTTTATGTTTATCTAAAGTTTATTTATGTATTTACTCTCCGATTTACATGTCTCAGGAAAGTAGAGTTTGTTTTTGTTGGATATCTGAGTTTTATTCATACCAATCGTTCTTGTAAAGTTCCATCACAATCCCATCAGGTGTCCAAAGAGATTTCTAGCAAAGATGTTTCAACAAAATCCAGAGGAAGATAGCCATTCTCAACTGAACAAAGGTGCCTCTGTACATTACATTTCTGCACACCTGCGCTTCCGAAGGGGATAGTTATCTCAGAGGCTGCTATGGATCCAAGGGAATTGGGGGGAATTGCCCCACCCACATTTGCTGGAGAGAGAAAAACATGGTGGACATGCACCAGAGACAGAGGTTTTGCAGGCCCAGCCAACTTGATGGGAGAAGCGGGCACCCATCTAGGCAGGACAGAGGCAGAGGAAAAGGATCTTGAGGAGCCAGCTCCCCCTTTAGGGCCAGTGACTTCCCTCACAGAAGAGGTGGAAAGTGAAAGTGGTGAGTGACTGTGACCCATTTCTATCCAGCTGCACAGATTTCTGAGGGGGGCGCCTGTGCACCTGGGAGAGAGAGGAAAGGGAAGGAGAGGCAGTCAAGAATAACAAAGGGCCTCGAAGGGACCTGTTCCCTGGCTATCAGCTTTGGGATGTTAGCGGGAGGTTTGCTCTCAGACCTCTGGGAGTACCCCTGATCTGTGGGCAGTGGGCACCCACAGAGCAACAGGTGTTAAACCCACACTTCCTCCAACTCCACCGTCAGCTGTTTCTACACCAGCTTTTTAAAACCAGCATGCTCCCCTGTGCAGCCCAGAGCCACTGCAGGTGAAGAGAAACCAAAAACTTGAGCTAAGGCGCCACCTTCTGGAAAACAAAAGAATGGTTTCTAATTGCAAGTTAGTTGAACTGGAGTAAACAAATAAAGGTGTGTGCTACTTCAAGTGCAATGGCAGAACACTCTCCAGTTCCATCCATGTTGCTACAAAAGGCCATATTTCATTCTTTCTCATTGCCAAGTAGTATTCTATTGTGTATATAAAGCACAATTTTCTTATCCCTTCATCAGTTGATGGACATTTAGGCTCTTTCCATATTTCGGCTATTGTTGAAAGTGCTGCTATAAACATTGAGGTACAAGTACTCCTATGCATCAGCACTCCTGTATCCCTTGGGTAAATTCCTAGCAGCGCTATTGCTGGGCCATGGGGCAGATCTATTTTTAATTTTCAGAGGAACGTACAGAGAAAGACAGATACCATATGTTTTCACTCTTATGTTCATCCTGAGAAACTTAACAGAAGACCATGGGGGAGGGGAAGGAAAAAAAAAGTTAGAGAGGGAGAGAGCCAAGTCATAAGAGACTCTTAAAAACTGAGAATAAACTGAGGGTTGATGGGGGTTGGGAGGGAGGGGAGGGTGCGTGATGGGCATTGAGGAGGGCACCCGTTGGGATGAGCACTGGGTGTTGCATGGAAACCAATTCGACAATAAATTTCATATTAAAAAATGCAATGGCAGAGATACATTTTGTCAAACACAATGAAAAAATCACAGGAATATTGAATCGCAAAGAGGAAATGATAATTCTCCAGCGATCGATTACAAAGGCATGGAGTATTGCAATCTAACTGACAAAGAATTCAAAACAGCTGTTATGAAGAGATTCAGTGAGCTACAAGAAAATTCAGCATGATGAGTCGATGAGTTTAGGAATAAAATTAATGGAGAAGAGTTCTTTACCAAAGAGACTGAAATTAAAAAAAAAAAAAAAGAACCAGACACCCACTAAACTACCCTTTTATTCATGTACAATAAAGTTTTCTATTTCTTTAAAAGAAAAAAAAAAACCCAGAAATTCCGGAGATGATAAATTCAATGAATCAGATGAAAAGCAGAATGGAGAGCTTAGGAAATAGGATGGATCAGATTGAAGAACAAATTAGTGGCTTGGAGGATGGGAATTTAGAAAGGACTCTGAGGAGGAGAGAGAGCTAAGATTTTTTTAAAGCGATGAAACCCGATTAGAGCTATGCGATATGAGAAAAACAAATATAACTGGTTTGCCAGAAGAAGAAGAGAGGGGGAAGGGAGCAAGAAGTGTCTTTTGGAAAACAGTAGGTGAGAATTTTTCTAACGTGGGGAAGAAATTGAACATACACATCTAAGAAGCTAATAGAACACCCTATTATCCCATTGCAAAAAGACCCTCCTAAAATATATTATAATGAAACTGTCAAAAATCAATGAGCAAGAAAGGATCTTAAAAGCAGCTAGTGGGGGGGGGGAATAAAACAATCTACAAAGGAACCCCCATTAGGCTATCAGTGTATTTCTCAGCAGAAACTCTACAGGCCAGGAGAGAGGAATGATACATTCAAAGTGGTGAAAGATAAAAGTTGCCAGCCACCAACACTTTATCTAGCAAAACTGGCCTTCAAATATGAATGGGAAATAAAGGCTTTCCCAGAAAATACAACAACTGAGGGAGGCTCATCACCGCTAGACCTGCTTACAAGAAATGTTGAAGGAAGCCCTTCAGCTGAAACGAAGAGACATTAACGAGTGACGTGATAGCAGATGGAAGTACACACACTCTGGCCAAGGTGAAAAATAAAGAAAACTGTAACTCTATATTGGAATGGCATATTAACCACTTAATTATAATATAAAAGCTTACAGAGGGGCACCTGGGTGGCTCAGTCAGTTAAGTGTCCAACTCTTGATCTTGGCCCAGTCATGATCTCACGGTTCATGGGTTCCAGCTCCATGCTGGGCTTTGTGCTTGGGATTCTCTCTCTCTCTCTGCCCCTCCCCGACCCTCTCCCTCTCTCTCCCAAAACAAATAAATAAACTTAAAAAAATATATCCTGGTCTTTTTTTAAAAAGCTTACGGAAAAGAACATTACAAATAACTATACCTACTATAATTTCTCAATGAATTCACAGCATAAAAAGAGGTAACCTGTAACATCAAAAATATAAAAGGGGATGAGTAGAAGGGTGGAAGCTTTATAGGTGAATGAAGATAAGGTGTTATTAACATAAAAAAGGACTGTTTATCTGTGAGATGCTTCATGTAAGCCACATGGCAACCACAAAGCAAAAGTCGAGAATAGACTCATGAAACATAAAACACGAAGAGAATGAGCAAATCACCCTAGAAAACCACCATTTTGCAAAGACAAAAACGGGGGGGGGGGAGGAGAAACAAGACAATAACCAGAAGGCAAATGATCCGATGGCAGTAGTAAGTCCTTATGTAGCAACAGTTACTCTAAATATAAATGGATGAATTCACCAATCACCAGGCACAGAGTAGCTGAGCGGATAAAATATAACACCCAACATATGCTGCCCACAGGAAATTCATTTCAGCTCTGAAGACATATAGGCTCAAAGTGGACAGATATAAGGGGATATTCTGTGCAAGTGGAAATCAAAAGAAAGTGGGCATAGCCATACTTTACATAAGACAAAATAGACTTCATGCCAAAAATGATAAGAGACAAAGAACGTCATTATATAGTGATAAAAGGGTCGGGTCAATATCTCTAGAAGATATAACAATTGTACGAATATACACACCCAACACTGGAGCACTAAATCTATCAGGCAAATACTGAGAGATTAAAGAGAGAAACAGAAAACTCTACAATAGTAGTAGGGGACTTCAGTACCCCTACTGTGAGCAAAGGAGAGATCAGACAGAAAACCAATAAGGAAACATTGGAATTGAACCATGCTCTAGAACAAATGGACTTGACATACATATATAGAACATTCTACCTAACAGCAGCAGAATACACATTCTTCTTGAGTGCACACAAAACATTTTCCATGGTAGATCATCTGATATGGCACAAAACAAATCTCAGCAAATTGAAGAAGACTGAAATCATACCAACTATTTTTTTCTGACTACAATAATAGGACACCAGAAATCCACAACAAGGGGAAAACTGTAAAATCTACAAATATGTGCACTAAACAACACACTTCTGAACAACCAATGGATCAAAGAAGAAATCAAAAAGGAAATTAAAAAGTTATCTTGAAAGAAATAAAAATGGAAATACAACATATCAAATCTTATGGGATGGAGCGTAAGCAGTTAGGAACGGAAAGTTTGTGGTGATAAACGCATATATTGAGAAATTGAATGACCTCAAATAACCTAACTTTACACTTCAGGTAACTAGAAAAAGAAGAACAGATTAAGTCCAAAGTTATGAGAAGAAGGGAAATAATAAAGATCAGAGTGGAAATAAATGAAATAGAGAACAGAAAAGCAACAAAACTAAAAGTTGGTTTTGTGAAAAGGTAAACAAAAACTGACAAACCTTTAGCCAGACTCACCAAAAAAAGAGAGAGAAGACTCAATAAATAAAATTAGAAATGAAAAAGGAGACAACTGATACTATAGAAATACATAAGACCATAAGACACTATTATGAACAATTATATGCCAACAAATTAGATAATCTAGAAGAAATGGATACGTTTCTAGAAACATAACACCTACCAAGACCAACTCAGGAAGAAATACAAAATCTGAAAAGACCAATGAGAAGCAAAGAGATTGACTCAGGAATCAAAAGCCTTCCAACACAGAAAATTCTAGGGCTGATCACTTCACTGGTGAATTCTACCGAACGTTCCAAGAAAAATTAATACCAATCCCACTCAAACCTTTCCAAAAAACTGCAGAGGTGGGACTACATCTAAACTACATCTAAACTCATTCTATGAGACCTTGACACCAATGCCAGATAAGGACACAACAAAAAAAGTGAACTATAGATCAATATTCCTGATGATATAGATGCAAAAATTCTCAACAAAATATTAGCAAACCAAATTCAAGAACACAAAAAAAGGATTATACACTATGACCAAGTGGGATTAATCCCCGATATGCGAGGATGCTTTAGCATACACAAATCAATAAATATAATATATCACATTAATAAAATGAAAAATTTTAAGTCACATGATCATCTCAACAGATGCAGAAAAAACATTTGACAAAACACAGCATCCTTTCATAATAAAAACCCTTGGCAGATTAGGTATAGAAGGAGTATTTACATACCTTAATGTCATAAATACCATATATGCCAAACTCACAGCCAACATTATACTCAATGGAGAAAAGTTGAAAGCTTTTCCTCTAAGGTCAGGAACAAGACAAGGGTGCCCACTCTCACCGGTCTTATTCAATGTAGTATTAGACATCCTGGCTAGAACAATTAGGTAAGACAGAGAAATAAAAGGCATTCAAACCAGGAAGGAAGAAGTAAAACTGTCACTCTTTAGAGATGATATGATTCTATATATAGGAAATTCAAATGAATCAAACAACAGCTGGAACTAACCAATGATTTCAGTAAAGCTGCAGGATATGAAATCAAGATACATTTCTATACACTAAGGATGAAACATCTGAAAAAGAAATCAAGAAAAATTTCCCATTAACAATAACATCAAAAAGAATAAAATACTTAGGAATTAGTTTAACCAAGAAAATGAAAGATCTGTACAATGAAAATCACAAGACTTTGCTGAGAGAAATCAAAGAAGACACAAACAAATGGAAAGACAACCTATGTTCATGGATTGGAAAAATAAATACTGTTAAAATGTCTACACTACCCAAACCCATCTATAGATTCAGTACAATCCACATCAAAATATCAGTGGTATTCTTCACAGAAAAAAAAAATTTCTAAAATTTGCTTGGAACCACAATGTAAAAACAAATCAAAACACTAAGACCCAGATTAGCCAAAGCGATTTTGATGAAAAACAACAAAGCTGGAGGTATCATACATTCTGATTTCAAACGATACTACAAGGCTACAGTAATAAAAGCAGTAGAGTACTGGCACAAAAACAGATACCTAGACCAATAAAATAGAATAGAAAGCCCAGAATGAAATTCCTGGTTATACAGTCAGTTAATAGTTGGCAAGACAGCCAAGAGCCCCACTCACAAAAATTAACTCGAAATGGATCAAAGACCTGATACTATAAGACTCCTGGCAGAAAATGAAGAGAATGCCCTTGACATTGGTCTAGGCATTGATTTTTTGGACATGACACCAAAAGCACAAACCTCAAAAGCAAAATCAACAAATGGGACTACAACAAACCTGAAAACTTTTGCACAGCAAAAGAAACAATTCACAAAATGCAAAGGCAATCTACAGAATGGGAGAAAACTTTTACAAATCATATAGCGGATAAAGGGGTTAATATCCAAAAAATATAAAGGACTCATAAAACAACTCACTAGCAAAAACCAAACAGTCTGATTTAAAAAGGGCAATCTCTAATTCCTCATGGTATACTTTTTACGTTTCTTAAAAATTTATCAGACTTATTTTTAATAAGTTTTATTTCTTCCATTAGCTATTTTCCAACCATGCTGAACATTTAGATTTTTAACATTTTCTACTGTCATAAGTATTGTTGCATTGAGTGTCTGTGGACCAAAATCATGGGAAAATTCCATGATGATTTTCTTGGGATAAACTCTGGGAAATGGAATTACTAGGTCAAAGGGTATTTACTTTAGGCTTTTGTATATATTGCTCATAAGCCTTCCAGAAGTTTGTGCCCACTTTTACTGCCATCAGTCCTGTGTGTTTGATCTTGACTTCCTCAGAGCCTTACAATTTTACCAATTTGCAATCGGTCATTCTTCCAGGTTCCTCAAAGTTTTGGAGGTTCACTTTGCAATATCCCACTGAAAAGATGCAGGGTCAACTAATCAAGAACAAATACAACCTGGAAGAATTTAAAGAAAGGATAAAGCGCAGAACGATCAGAGGCTTGGAGCAATCGCTAAGATTTACGAGATCTTATTTCCTTTTTCAGAGTAAAAATAATAAGAAAGGGAGTTACCTACTTCTTGGGCTTAGCATATGCTACTAAGAGGTGGCAGAGACAAATTTTATTTTCTTCAATGTCTTTTAATTTAGTCATGAGGAAAAGCCTTACACTGGGAAGCATTTACTATCAAAGTAGGAAGGGAGAGCAATTTTACCTGAGTTCAGGTTCACAGTTTTAGACAAATAACCTCCTAAAATAAAGAAAAATCTGGACAACTATGTAGCATAGGACTCTGGATTTCAAATATCAGGGAGACTACTCTCTGCAAGATGGATTGGATTTCCTCTTCGTAACATGAGGCAGATATGGATGGAGCAGAGGGAATTATGGGAAAAAATACTTCGACTCACTCTTACAAATAGGTGTTTCCTTATCCCAAGTGACAGTATTGCCTGAGAGGTGACAAGCTGCAGAAGGGGAGCCAACGAGTCGATACCTAGAAGCAAAGAATGAAAAATGATTATACTCTACACTTCTTACTTAAGTCACCATGAGAAAATAATTGCAGGTAGATGCTACAAATTACAGGAAGATTCAAACAGGAGAAGTCAAGGAAGAAACCTCATCTCTATCTGCGAATTAGTCCTTTATTTCTAAGGACAAGCTTATATTCTTACTGCTTTTATCCATGTTTACTGCTAGTCCCTCCCCACTGAACACAAAAATTCCCTTCATCGTGGGACATTTTGTACTTGTCTTTAGGGAACCTCAGGAGTTATTTTATTCATGCGCACTTCCATCAAGGAAATGATAAGCTCCTTGATTAACAGGGAAGATGCCTTATTGAAATATTCACATCCTCTAGCACCTTGCCTAGAGATCAAGCATGTGGTACTCAAAGGACAGAAAGATGGCCTTACTAAGAAGATTCAAAAGTGAGAAGCAGGGGAAACAGCTAACCATCTTCACACCTTAAATGTAAAAGGCAGGGGTACTTAACTATTTTGCCATCAAATCACTCAAAGTAGGCCACAAAATTTGGAACATTTTGTCATCACTTATTTTTTATTGATTAGGTAACTATACAGTTACTGTAAGACATGTCACAAAGGATATCCAGCTAAACCATTCACGTGTTCCATGTACAGTAGGGTTAAACTTGATTAAGTAAAAGGTAAGGGATATAATTCAATGTCATATAATAGTGAGCAGTTACTGGAACAGCTAAGAACTTGGCTTCTTGATTACCCAAGACACGTGATCAGGACAGTAACCATTTGTAGCAGAGTCTACTGATATCTCCAGTATCTCCTTTCCTCTTCTTCATTAGTAATGAAACTGTGTGTTTTTAACTGGGCCATTGGCCACCTCATTGAAGGCTTCATCTCTCAGCTTCCCTACAGTTGCGTACAGCCATATGGCTAAGTTCTGGCTAAAGGGATGCCCCTGGAGGGTCTTGTGAAACTTCTGGAAAGTGTCTTTAAAGGAATGGGTGTTCTCTTCTTCCATTATTTCTCTCTGCTGGCTGGAGTTTGGGCCATGTGATGACACAGAGTCTCAAATAGAAGGATCCCAGGTTTATGTGGATCATGGAGCCAGGTATCAGCCTGGACTTGGAAACTTTACAGTCTTCTTTGAAGGACTGCCCCTGTTCTTAACCTCAGAGAGAAGTAAACTACTATCTTGTTTAAGCTCCTATTATTTTATTTGTTCTTTTATATCTTAATCTAACCCTAATATGTACCAGCTCTTGCAAAAATAGTGATATAAAGATGATGGGGAGCTATGTGGGCATAGCAATGACAGTGAATACTTTTGTAGGCATATTGAGTCACTTTTGTTGACAGATTGTAGACAAATTGAGTGAATTTTACTTACTGTTACTTTTCATTGATTACAGTGTAAAATCCTTTCAAATGTGCCAACAAATATTTAATCTTCAAAATTTCTTCAAAGAAACAGCTTGAGAGCCACTAGTATGTTTTCTTCCGCCTGCTTTCTGTCCTACATTTAAAAGTTGTCTTACGAGCACAACATCACGGATGTTGCTCGACTTCTGACTATAGAGGTTGCTCTTAATGTGTTCACTATGACTAAGTTAGAGAACTGGAGTAAAAAAAAAAATGTGAAGCAGGTTCCAGCCTATGTGTGGCTGTAAAAAACAGTGAATATTTTTTAAAGTATTATAAGACACTAATATGCTACGATCGCCATTATGTTGTAATTCTTCCTGACTCGATTACCCATCTCTCTGAAACTCATAATTGTACTCAAGCCTTACTCCTTAGCTTCCATCAGCATTAGAAATTTGGGTGGCCATAAAGCGAAACCACTGTTCAAGAAAAGCCATGAGATTCCCTTCCCTATAAGCAAATAATACACACTGTGAGAAGCATGCTGAGACAGGCATCGGAGAGTCCATTGCATGAGGTCAGGGATGGGATAATTAAGGGCTAGAGGGTGGTGTTCCTTCCATCCTTCCTATTTGCTCACGGACTTCTAAGTATTTGGGAGTAGAGGGAATCTATGGAGATATTCAATAGGCTGCAAGTGATTAAAAGTTGCTCACAGATAGGATTCTGCGGCACAAATCATGTAACAATATGATAAATCATAACAATAAATCATAACACAATTGTGTATTAAACTTTGCATCTCACAGAGAATATAAACTTTCTCTCCAGGAGCCATTTATAAAAGTTGTATCATATCACTCGGCAGAGTGTACCCCAAGAATTTGCACAGAGAAGAAATCAAAACAGCTCTACACCCTCATTATAATATAACAACACTAGGAATTAATAATCACAGAATAAACACAAAATTGAAAGTTTTGGATCTTGGTCAAAGACGAAAGTAAAACAGCCATCGCAGATTACCTATAGGATAACAATGACGCATGATCATTGAGTCATGTGCCCAAAACTCTTCAAAGTGCTTTGCATCAATTAATTTAATCTTTATTTTTTAAAATTTTTTTTAACGTTTATTTATTTTTGAGACAGAGAGAGACAGAGCACGAATGGGGGAGGGGCAGAGAGAGAGGGAGACACAGAATCAGAAGCAGGCTCCAGGCTCTGAGCCATCAGCCCAGAGCCCGACGTGGGGCTCGAACTCACGGACTGCGAGATCGTGACCTGAGCTGAAGTCGGATGCTTAACTGACTGAGCCACCCAGGCGCCCCCAATTAATTTAATCTTTAAAATGATGCTTTGAAGTGAATGTTATGCATAGCTCCCATTTTACAAAAGAGGAAACAGAGAGTTTAACAAATTTGTTCAAATTCACATGACAGATATTGAGGTTCGAGTTTGAATAATGTTAATTGGCCTTAACAGCCTGTAGTAATAAACCTTACATTATTCAGCTACTTCATTACAAATGCTGATGCAAATATTACTCTTTGAAAATTTCTAGGACACTGATGCCAAAACCATCCTTAGAGAAATATTTAGTACTTTTGTTATTTGACAAGAAAATTTTCAAATAAATGAACACAACATTTTATATCAGATGTTTTAAAGACTATAAACATTAACATATGAAAGAAGCTGGTCTGAGGAATTACTAAAATAAATTAATAAGTAAGAAAAATGGAATATAAATGATGAATAAATCTAAGAGCCATTTCTTTAAAGTGGTCAATTGAAATAAACAGAACTTGGCCAATTGTAACCTCACAAAATGACACATCTACAAATATATATACATGAATGAGAAAGTAGTTATCATCACAGATATTAAAAAAACTCAATACTTTATCAAAATATTATATCCTCTCTATCTTAATGAAATTGAAAACATCCATGAGATGTATCAATATAAAGGAAAAATAAAATGTATCAGGATGTATTTAAAAATAGGTAGAACAGCTGATAAACCCGTATCTGTTTGAGTGTATGTTTTTAATCTTTTTGGATATGTACCTAGGATTGGAATTGCTGGATCATATGGTAATTCTGTGTTAACTTTTGAATCACCGAGCGGTTTTTCTCAGAGGCTGCACCATTTTACATTCCCAGTAGTAATCACAAGGGTTCCATTTTGTCCACATCCTCACCATACTTTTGTTTTCCATTATAGCCAGCCTATAAGGTATGGAGTGGGTTTGATATGCATTTCTCTAATGACTAATAATATTTAGTATCTGTTCATGTGTTTCCTGGACATTTGTCTGTCCTCTTTGGAGAAATGTCTACTCAAATCCCTTGCCCATTTTTAAGTTGGGTTGTTAGTTTTTTTGTTGTTTAGTTGCAGGACTTCTTTATATAGTCTGTATATCAAACCCTTATTAGAGAAATGATTTGCAAATATTCTCTCCCATTCTGTGGGCTGTCCTGTCACTGCCTTGATATGTCCCTGGTGTTGCCTGGGGCTCCCGTCATTTGAAGGACTGATGAACTAAGAAGTCAGAACTCCTTGTTGGGGGCAAGGGGTGAGCAGGGCAAAATCTATACTTTCCAGATAATGCAATTGATACTTGTGTCCAATTTAACCACCTCTCTCTTCTAAGGGTAACTGAGCTCAACTGACATGTGGGTCACATGCATATTTTAGGTAAAAAAGGCTAGAAGACTTCATAGCAAAATATTAACTACAATGAGTAGTAGAACTGTGGGTGGTGATTTTTTTGATCTTTGGGTTATTCGTGGCTTCCAAGTATGTCTAATGAATATATGTTCAATCCAATAAATATGTTCACTCCAATAAAATTCATTGGATTTTACAATCCAATAAAATTCTATTTTTTTCTCTGAATTTGTTGTGGCAACTGAAAATTAATACACATTCTTTAACTGCTCCCTCTAAGTTGAGGCGATGTTTCTGGCATGGTTCCCTGTGCCAAAGAAAAGTTCAGAGCAAGAACTCATTAATGTTCCCTCTCTGTGCATGTTCATACTTACATTTCCCAGAGCTGCTATCATGTTAAGATTTACCCTGCAACCCCTGATTCAAGGTCCTCCAATTCAGCTATAGTGCTCGCTGATCTTAGTTAAGAACATTGCATGCACGGGGGCACCTGGGTGGCTCAGTTGGTTAAGCCTCCGACTTCGGCTCGGGTCATGATCTCGCAGAGCTTGAGTTCGAGCCCCGTGTCAGGCTCTGTGCTGACAGCTCAGAGCCTGGAGTCTGCTTCGATTCTGTGTCCCCCTCTCTCTCCACCCCTCCCCTGCTTGTACTCTGTCTTTCTCTCAAAAATAAATAAAAAAAAAATTTTTTAAAGAATGTTCCATGCATGGTACAAGTAGCATTTTTCCTTTTACTCATTTAATAGACTGGTCCTTTTTATCCAGTGAATATCTTACCAGGCTTCACACATACTACCTTCCGCAGGAACCTGGTGCTGTCCTCTAGTTAAAATACAAATTGCTTGCTACTCCTTTTTTTATTTTTAGAATTTATTTTATTTTTTAAATTATTTTTTCTAAAAGTTCACTTATTTATTTTGAGAGAGGTGGGGGGAGGGGCAGAGAGAGAGAGAGAGAATCCCAAGCAGGCTCTGCACTGTGCCCAACACAGAGCCCAACACGATGCTTGAACCCACAGACCATGAGATACTGACCTGAGCAGAAATCAAGAGTCAAGACACTCAACCAACTGAGCCATCTGGGCATTCCAGCTGTTGCTACTTTTTTATATTCCTTTGGTCATATGCCCATGTTCAAGCTATCATCTCTATCCGGGAGTTCCTATTGACAACTTTTTGAAGTGTAGATGATAGTCTAGTGTGTCTGGTTGGGAGTAGGTCAGAGATAGCATTGTTGTTCTGAAACTCATATTCCAGGGATAGTGCTTTCAACTCACCCTTCATTACAAGAATAATTCACTGTTGATCCAAACTGGGTGTCTGTGTTTATATGTACCATGCCATTGAAGGGTTCTGGAGGAGCTCCACATGATTTTCCTATGGGAGAGAAGGAAAATTGGGACTAGGTGTAGAGTTCAAATTACCTCTGCTTTTACGATTCAGTCTGGAGTGTAGCAGACTGAACAGTCTGTATACTTCTGATTGTTCCAAAGGATTGACCACATTGAGGAAGTGCACCAACTTCAGACTCAAGCAGCTCTGGGGCACTGCTTTTTAAAAGATGATGCCTGAATCTCCCAACAGAAGAAATATATGGATAAAGAATTGTTTTCTCATCCCACGAGCCTAAATCAAAGGCCTCAAAATTTGAGATTTCCCCTCCATCTTGGTTATTGAAACACAGGTCACTGTGATCTACGTGATTTTCTTTTGTGTCCCTATTTCACTCGTGTCATGGTTTTAGCCATCAAAAGTAACTTCCAGGGAATGGAAACTTCCCCTCTGATTCCTTTTGTGAGAGACATTCTTGCGAAATAAACATTGAGTCAAGACTGCAAAAACTCCAGGCAGTAAGAAAGGCTGACCTACAAGTTCACCCTCCATTTAAATACCGTGGGCAAACTTAGATGTCTACAAAATTTGAACAAATTAAATGAGATCCCACAGACACTTTGACATACATGAATTAGCTCCCAGGATGGGGTTACTCACGTCTACACGTATCTTCGGCACTGGACCAGACCAAGTTTTCCAAGCAGGTGATAGAAAAACGTAGACTCAAAATACCCAGGGGAACATTTAAAAGTCAAAGATGTCCCAACTGGAAACTCAGATTCATCAGTCTGAGTTGTAGGCTTGGCAAATGGAAACTGTTTTGGGGCTTTACAGTAACCTGGAGAGCAAAACCACAGGAATACAAAAGTGAGCCTAGAGATTTCCGCCCTTCCTCCTCTTTCTGTCCAGTTAAGCTGATAGATGGGTTCATGGAGACAGACTTCTAAAAACGGCAAAAGGTCTTTTTCCCCTTCGAGTTACCTTAGGATGGGGCTTTCCAGCAGCATTTACTCATCAGGAAATTTTTACTACTTGGAAGACGATTCACCTTTTTGGCCTTTTTGCTCTTGTTTCACCAAAGCAAGAATTTCATTGATTTTTAAAGTTTATTCATTTATTTTGAAAGCCAGAGAGAGCACAAGCAAGACAGGGGCAGAGAGAGAGGGAGAGAGACAATCCCAAGCCGGCTCTACACCACCAGCACAGAGCCCAATGTGGTGCTCAAACTCACAAACCATGGGATCATGAACTGAGCCAAAACCAAGAGTCGGACGCGTAACCGACTGAGCCACCTGGGCACCCAAAGCAAGAATTTTAGCTAAGGATGTCATGTGTCAGGCCTATCAGACTGCCTCTGTGTAGAGTTAACCATTCATACCCTCATTTATTAGCGTTAATGTACTCATATCCATCAAGACATATTTCACCCTCTGTCTCCATTTGTTCCTCCCAACCTCATTCTCAGGGTGTCCACCATAAGTAGCTTCTCTGGCACTAAATAGCAGTCACTACTTGTAGTGGGTTGAATGATGTCCCCCGAAAAGACACATGCATCCAGGACCTCACAATGGAAACGTACTTGGAACAAGGATCTTTTCAGCTATAATTAAGGTAACAATCTCAAGATGAGATCATCCTGGATTACCAGGGTGGGCCTTCAATCCAATGACTGGTGGTGTCTATAAGAGAAATGAGAGGGACATTTGAGACACAGAGACACAGGGGAGAAGGCCATGTGAAGACAGAGGCAAAGATCAGAATGATGTGTCCACTAGCCCTGGAATGCCAGGAGCCACCAGTATCTAAGAGAGGTAAAGGAGGATTCTCCTCTAGAGTCACAGGAGGGAGCACGGCCCCACCAAAACCCTGATTTCAGAATTCTAGCCTCCTGATCAGTGAAGAGAATAAATTCCTATTGTGTTAAGCCACCTAGTTTGTGGTAGTTTGTACGCAGTCCTAGGGAACGAACAGAGCGCTCTTCTTCTGATGCTAAACCAGAGATTTAAGGAAAAGGACAAAACAGACTAAGCCATCAAGTAGCTTCTTTAGCATATGAAATCCCTTTGGAAACTTCCCCTTCCCCTTGCCTTTACCTCCCCCCCCCATGCCCCCCACCCCCACCCATATAACCAGTCTCTCCTCAAGGTCCCGAGGCAGCTCTTTCTGCCCATGGGCCCTGTCTCTGTCCTTTAATAAAAACATCTTTTTGCACTGGGAAAAAAAAAAAAAAAGAAGCTGTCTTTTTTTATGAGAGGGTATATTGTGTGCTGCATATTTCAAATAGAGTCTGACCTCAACGATCTCCTTTTTGGAGGAGACTGCTTCTGTTTGCCCATTCAATAAGTGTGCCTGGTGGCCTAGGCAACTGCTTTTAAAGAAATCTCACTAGATTCTATTGGGAAGGGGAGGGGCAGCAAAGAAAAGTTAAACGCGTTTTATCATGTGTTGCCTTTTCTCATCGGATTGCTTTTCTCTGTCATGTGGTATCCCAAGTCTGGTGCCACCTCCCTGTGTACCCTGCTTCTGTCTTGGGAAGGCCTACAGTCAGTCCTCAAGAACCAGGTAATTTTCAGTCCTTCGGAAGAAACAGCCTCTTCCTTTCCATACTCTTTCCCTTGAGCTGATCTTTCCTTGCTTCTAACTCTCAGAACGGGTAAGTTCAAGGGCAAAGATTAAGGTGGGCCCCACAAGCCAGCGGACAGATGGGCATACTTTGAGTCAAGGTCTTAAGCTACAAAAGTAGAGTCTCTTTGGTCACTTAGCCTATTTGGCATAGGACCGGCTAAAGCCTTAGCTAAATAATATCCATATTGCCAGTTTTGCAGACGATGAACTTGCGGGGAGTGTTTGGCAATCATCCGCCATTGGTTACTGTTCATAGCCAGTTGTTTTCATGTCCTCTCCAGTGAATACGTTTTTCTTTTTGATCTTCCCCTCCCCGTCCCTCTCTCTTCTTACCCCACCCTGCTCACCACTGCACCAGCAAGAAGAGTTTTAGAACTTTGACACTTCCACTTATGACAAAGTTGAACTCACAAGCACACACCATAATCTTAGAGACATATGAAGGATCTGGGCCTGATAATCTGAAGCCACTTGGGGTACGTGGGTACTGACCAGCAGGACCAGCAGGTTCACAGGAAGGGGCAGGGCCGCTCCAAATCCCATTCCCTTCACCGTCGCTTGTGCAGCGGATGGTGCTCTCCCCGACGAGGTTGAAGGTCATCCCTCTGGCCGAGCTGGGGTCACACATATAAGTAATTTCCTCTCCATAGGGAACGTCTCCCTGAGGAGTTCCGGTGTGGTTCCCATTAAGGATAGATGGAGGGCTTGGACAAAAGATTTCTAGAAGGAACACAAGAGCTATAAGTTACATCAAAATGTTTACATTTTAACCCGAGTTGATTCTACAATTATGGGATGCTGTGACTGTGTAGCCAATTAAATGATTAAACTCTCAGGGAGAGTATAAACCATAAAATAAATATATTAGGCCGCTGTTGAGATGCTTCCAAATGAAATGACACTGAAACCAATGTTTATTATTACAACGTCCAGGAGGGACTTAATCATCCTGAACTCTTTGAAGACGTAAAACTTCTGGATAATTGAGAGCTCATTTTTTAAAAATAGACAAAAATCTTAACCACATTGACAAGAAAGGCATTCATTTAATAAGAAAGTTATCCATTAATTCAACAGGAATTTTTTTGAGGACCTACTGTACATCCCCTACTATTTTAAGTACAAGATAGACCAAATCTTTTAACATCGAGGCTCTTCATCCCAGAGAAATCTTTCAAAATATATTATACATTTACTATCTATCACTGATTTCATCTTTTCTTGATGACTTGAGGCTGTTAGGCTCCAAAGCAAAATGAATGGTCGTAGTAACGCCATCATAATGAAATGAAACATCCCAATGGCCCTGTGCATGCCCCAGAAGACTCAGAAATGTTTTACGACTTTGAGATACTTATTGGTTTCTACAGGAGTTTTTGTTTGTTTGTTTGTTTGTTTGTTTTTATTCATTTTTGTTTTCAATTTTTTAATGTTTTTATTTTTTTGAAGGAGAGAGAGCGGGGGAGAAGCAGAGAGAGAGAGAGGGAGACACCGAATCCAAAGCAGGCTCCAGGCTCTGAACTGTCAGCACAGAGCCTGACGCGGGGCTCAAACTCACAAACCGTGAGATCATGACCCAAGACGGAGTCTGGACGCTCAACCGACTGAGCCACCCAGGCGCCCCTGTGTGTTTGTTTTTAAATAACGATCTGGAGAAGCTCCTTTCCCCTTCTGCTTTGATCTATATTTGGGAGGATGATACTCTTGAAGGGATTATGGATAAACTAATCAAAGGTGGACTAACCTAACCAACGTTTGTCCTCTAGCAAGTGATTTTAGCTGTATCTGGCTTCTTGGGAGCATTGTTTTCTTTCTTTCATGCTTCTTAATTAACTATATTCCAGGAAAGTTAACATTTTCAAATAGCTGGCTTCCAAATATGAAGGATATAATGATCAAGTTTCGTTATAGAAATACAAAAGTTCCAAACAATTTTAGAGCAAAACATTCATTTGAAAAAAAAAAATTCTATTGTAAACATATTTTTCAGTAGTTATGATCAGAAGGTGAAGCAACATCCTGTTTGTTTTAGTGAAGAAGTAAATGGGCAGACTGAATATATTCATAGTATTTCTGTATTTAACACATTATATTTCTGTCCTCTTAAAAACAAAAACTAGGGCGCCTGGGTGGCTCAGTCGGTTGAGGGTTTGACTTCGGCTCAGGTCATGATCTCATGGTTTGTGAGTTTGAACCCCATATCGGGCTCTCTGCTGTCAGCACAGAGCCTGCCTCAGATCCTCTGTCTCCCTCTCTCTCTACCCCTCTCCTGCTTGAGCTCTCTCTCTCAAAAATAAACATTAAAACACACACACACACACACACACACACCCCAAAACCAAAAAACTAGCTCCCTTCATCC
The DNA here is from genome assembly GCF_016509475.1 of Prionailurus bengalensis. Taxonomy (NCBI): domain Eukaryota; kingdom Metazoa; phylum Chordata; class Mammalia; order Carnivora; family Felidae; genus Prionailurus; species Prionailurus bengalensis. Next base: position 34,969,546 of record NC_057360.1, read on the forward strand.
CACTTCCCTGTGCAGCAATAATCCCATTTCTCTACTCCTGTGACACCAGGACTCCTCTGAGATGTGGTCTATGGTCTGCCCTTCCTTCCCTTCATTCCCCCTTGAACTCATTCCAATCAGAACATTTGTCCCACAATTCCACTGAAACTCCTTGTTGAGGCCAATTGGTACCCTCAAGTCATTATACCCAATAATAATTTTCCACCATCTTATTTGACCTCTCTGGAGAATCTCACCTCCTTCAGAGAATTTTCTCTTGGCTTCTAAGGTATATCACCCTCCTGTTTCTCTGTCTCTGTCTCCCTCTCTCTCTCCCTGGGTACGGTTGACTGGACAACCCTATCCCTTCCCATATCTTACACTCTGCTCTCCACAAGTGAAGCTCCTGTATGTCCGCACCCATCGCCATTACAGTATCATTGACTGTGTTCCTTACGTTGCATCTTTTGTTCCCGTGATGTACTCGTTCTATAACCGGAAGCCTGTACCTCCTCCTTTCCTGGTTTTTCTCTTAATATACTGGCTGCTTCTTCTTCATCTCTTTTGTTGATTCATTCTCACCTTTCCAACTTATTAGTGTTGGATTTACAAGGCTCAGCCCACGCATCCCTTTTCTGGCCCCATTCCCCCCCTCGGTGATCTCACTGAATTTCTATTTTAAACTCGGTTTCTTGGGGCGCCTGGGTGGCTCAGTTGGTTAAGCATCCAGCTTCGGCTCAGGTCACGATCTCACGGTCCATGAGTTCGAGCCCCGCGTCGGGCTCTGTGCTGACAGTTCAGAGCCTGGAGCCTGCTTCGGATTCTGTGTGTGTGTCTCTCTCTCTGCCCCTCCCCTGCTCATGCTCTGTCTCAAAAATAAATAAAAACATTAAAAAAAACCTCTGTTTCTAAACCATCGGCAAATTGTGTCATTTCACCTTTCAGAATATACCTAGCCTGTGACCACTTCTTACCTCTTCTCCCACTGCCATCCAACATCTGTGGTTAGATCTGTGTAACAGCCTTCCAACTTATACCCTCAGCCATCCCCCTACATTTCCTTGGCTGCATCTCCCTTTTGGGCCCTCAGTTGCTTTCTCACTTGGGAATGCTGATTGACACCCCTGTCACCTCCTTTTCTAACAGTACTGGCTGTCTCAGCCCCCCGGAAGTGAGGGGGAGATAGGGGCTCTCGCACATTACGTAGAGGTCACAGTAACTCCCACATCCAAGCCAATAGGACTGGGATCCATGGCCACTCTGGCTCCTTCCACCACTTCTGGTCTTAAATGGAGCAGGTCATGGGCTCCGGTGTCTTCAGAGTTTGTCCAGAGGGATAAGATAATACAGCGTAGAAACAAGGGCCTTAATACCCTTGAGATAAACAGGAGACAAGAGACAGGGAAGATCCAGCAAATAAACTGCTCATTCTTTCTCTTTCTACTAGACAGTTCTGGTTTCACAGAACCTCTCCAGGGATGTGTTATATGAGCCAACAGCCAGCTGGGTTTTTTTGTTTGCTTGTTTTGGTAAAGCTTACGGCCACCTCAGCAACACAACATATTTTATTTATCAGCTTTTCTTTCCTTCCTGCACCCTTTTTTCCTCCTTCACTCTTGTTGCTCCAGAACGGCACCCTCGAATAGAGCATGACAATTTATGCTTTGCCTCCAACACTGTTTTCCGGGGACTCTCGATCTAAGGTACGTTCCTTCCAACTGAGTCCTCTCTAGAGTAGCCAAAGTGATATCATTAAAAATAAATTCCATCATGTTACTTTTCTACTTACAATGCTCCAGGGGCTTTCTATCTTGCTCAGAATGAAAACCCACGTTGTTACGGGATGTACATTTACCGCTCTTTTATCACCTCTGACTACTCCTCTATTTGCTCGCTCTGTATCAGCCATGTCAAAACATGTCAAAACATGTCAAAACATCAGAACATGTCAAAAACAGGTTTGCCAAAGAAAATGCCGGGAACGTGTCTGCCTTGGGCCTTTATACCATCTGTATGGGAAGTTATTCCTCTGTCTATGTCCATTGGTAGTAACCACTTTCCATCAATACTCAAATGTCACTTTCTCAGTGAGGATTCTCATCATCACCTTATTTTACTTATTTATTATTTTTAAATGTTTATTTATTTATTTTGAGAGAGAGAGAGAGAGAGAATGAACAAGGGACGAAGTGCCAGAGAGAAAAAGAGAGAGAGAGAGAATCCCAAGCAGGCTCCAGGCTGTCCAGTGCAGAACCTGACGTGGGCTCAGTCTCACAAGCCATGAGATCACGACCTGAGCTGAAACCAAGAGTCAGATGCTCAACTGACGAGGGACCGAGGTGCCCCTCTATAATCACCTTATTTTAAATGGAGACTTTATTCTTTTCCTGGCATTCCTTATCCCCCTTCATATAACCATTTTATTGCATCACTCTGGTTTTTTTTTTTTTCTTAATAACACTTGGCGTTATTTGAAATCATCTATTTATGCGTTTGCTTGTTATTTTCTTTGTCTTTCCTTCTGCACAAGAATATAAACAACATGAAAGCAGGGTCCCAGTCTTTCTTGTTGACAGGTATATTCCTAGTGTCTAGAAGACTGGTTGTTGGCACATAGCAGGTGCTCAAAAATTTTTGTGGAAAGAATGAGGACAGGAATGAATAGATGATTGAAGGAAGGACAGAAAAGCAGAAGTGGGAGTATCATTTTTGACAGGAAAAAGAGCCCAGGCTTTAAATTTCTCTCCATCTGTGAAGCATGTCTTTCCACCTGTAGCGCAAAGGATGCTCGTAAACGTTTATAGGATGGTATCCAAAACACACGATGCACAGATTTATTTCCCCCAGAAACAATCCTTGCAACAAAGAAATATTTCAATCAAAAGTGAAGATAAACAGAGGGGCAAACGTTAGATAATTTTACAGGCAAAGCACATTGAACAAACAAACAAGGAGGAAGGTGCAGACCTCAACAGATATCCCTTGTACTCACGCTCACACACAGGAACACTGTTGTTCCAAAGGCTTTTCATTTCAACCAAGGTACAGTAACTAGCAGAACTTCCCTTTAAACGGAACCTGAGGAACAAAAGCAGTAGTGACCGGGCGAGCGCACGTGTCTCTCTCCCCTTCACTGACAGATCTCAGCTCCTGTCCTTCTGCTGAAATCCAGTTTCGTTCCTAAGTTAAACCCCGGGTGAAAAAGTTCCGCTCATTTGTTTTCTCAGCTGATAGAGGGACTGACACCAAGACGTCTGGAGAGATTGCAGTTTCCAGTGAGGACAGAGCGGTAACAACTGTCTCTGGTCTTCGGCCTTCAGGAGGTCGTCTGCCCCTGACTGCCCTCGGACAGCTCCCTATTTGTCTCTGTAAGGAACTTTGTCCTCTAACGCAACCCGTAGCCCTTTCCTTTCTTACTGGACCAGGAGGGAAACAACTTCCAATTCAAGTTAGCAAAGAGAAAGGCATCAGAGACTGCCCTTTTTTGCCAACACATTCGGAATGTTCCCGAATGACACCTGTGGCATATCCAGATTATTGATGGGAAAACCAAATTATCTAGGAAAAATAAGACAAGGTGAGAAGAGAGGATTCTTTGGAGGACAATCATCCCCAAACATCTGGCTTATTGTTGGACCAATAGCTGCCCGAGTTGCCTCCAGGTGTTTATCGGGTGACAGATATTTGATGCCTGATGAAGGGCCCTTGGAATGTACTGACAACAACATGCTTTTTACCTGTCAGCGGTGTGGGAACATAATACCAAGATCACTTACAGTCACATAAAGAGTTAATGACATTGCTTGGAACATGAACATCAGTCTTCATGCTCCTTCAACACAGCCTAATCCTAATCAGATGACATATAATTAGATTTAAAAATACTCCCATTTACTCTTTCATTCCTATTCCACATTTCACTACTGACTGGTTTCAAATTTCCTTGAAACAGTCCCTGCATGTCACTTATCTTATAAGTAACTTTCTTTTCTATATCAAACTTTTTTAAAACAACCCCTCTGCAATATTTCTCCCTTGGCGCCTACAAATTACTTTTTATTCATACGTGTAATAAATAGGCATCAGTAGTAATAAATAGTTTCACTTCAATAGTCAAGATCTGTTGTTATACTTCTGCTGTTCAGTATATTTTACTGTTTTAAGCATCCGTTCATGGTTCTATGTGGTTGCTACAGTACTTCCCAATCGTTGCCTCAAATACTAGTCTTTTTTGGCACTTCTGTTCCATTAGACAGCTTGCTTTTTGGATAAACGCCCACTGCCCAGGGCGCCAGCATATTAGCATCCAGAACTGAGTCCCTGGTCTCCATGCCAGGTCATCATACTCACCCCTCATTGCAAATGAAGGACACTTTTGCCCCAAGCTGGAAATTAAGTGGAAAGAGCACACGACCGTTAGGGAGTTGGTCCAGGAAGTCATCACATGATTTCACTAGGAAAACAACAACAACAACAAAGAGGTAAGACTGCCTCTGTGAAGAACAAGAAGACTGATCTGCAAACCAGAGGAAACCACAGGTACCTGCACATGTAGGGGCTGCTGGGCTCCAGTTTCCCTGGGGCGTACAGCGCACAGAAGCAGTCCCTCTGAGATCATAGCCAGGCTCACAACTGTAGAATACTTCCTGCCCAGGGGAAAAACTGTCCTTGTCGCTTGGGGTGGGTTTACCATGCGGAATTTCTGGAGGCGGCGCACATACTGTGGAAAGAACAGGCACAAAGTACCAGTCATTAAGGGAGAAATATCTTTTGCTAAATTCTAACCCTTCTGAGGAGCAGAGACACACAGTTAAAGGGGTTTGGTGTTATAAGAAGGGAAATCAAACGATACTCTAGCCCCCTCCTTTTACTGATATGGAAGTTAAAAATATGGAGATATAGCCAAAGACCTCACAGCTAGTCAGAAGCAGATAATTAGAGCCAAGTTCTCCCCAGCACAAGGTGAAATACATTTACAAGTCCCTTCTTCTAGTGCTGGCTATTCAAGATGGAGTTATTAGTATTGGTGGGGTTCTCCACCCACATATTTGGTAGAAAGGCGATCCAATTTACAGGCTCATCTTTCAGAGGAGAGGGCTGCCTGAGCCTAAATCTATTTAATAGATTTCCCATGTCTTTTACTGTACTTCTATGATCGGATGTAGTAATCATTCATATTTATATCACTTTGTCTGTTTGTCCTTCCAGCTCTCAGTTGTTGTACAAGGCTGGTGTTAGTTGGCACCAGAATGGTAAAGTCCGTCTTTGTCCCTACGTATCAGCCACAGCATTTACCCATCCACTCCTAAGGCAGCTATTGTGGCATACAAGGCCATTGAGATAAGCCATTGAGAACAACATCCACTCAATAAACCCATCCTTGTAACGAGAGGGCATATCGCTTAAAGAGTATTTGACTCAAGGTCTGGCTACCTCCATTCATAGCCCTCTTCGTGCTCAAGGCATCTGAACTCATTTGCACTTCAACCTAATCTATATCCAATGAACAATGAGGGAAAATCTGTTTGGCTTTAAGCAACTTTCACTCTCAACTTGAGATTCCTAATGATAAAATGTAGGAGATGGACCAGAACAGACAAACTCTAAGGTCTTGGCCACTATTCTGAGGCTATGATATCTGTCTTCATAAGCCAGTTTCTTATTTTCTGGGAGAGATGCTGACAGAAGTATAACTAGGACCAGAGAACCCAGGCCCTGGAGTCTGACCCATTTGCTTCCATTCCTGGGTACTCCACTTAATAGCACGTGATCTGGACGGTTTACTCAACCTCTGAAATACCAAACAAACTTCACTGCCATATGGATATAAGAATAGCCCTATTGTAAAGGAGTGTTGTGAAGGGTAGATGAGATCATGCATTTAAGGTGCTGATCGCCGGGGCGCCTGGCCGGTTGAGCGTCTGACTTTGGCTCAGGTCCATGATCTCACAGTTAGTGGGTTCGAGCCCCGCATCAGGCTTTGCACTGACAGTGCAGAGCCTGCCTCGGATGCTCTGTCTCCCTCTCTCTCTGCCCCTTCCCTGCCTTCTCTCTCAAAAATAAATAAAGACTAAAAAAATTGGAGTGCTTGTGACACAGCTGACTAGAAAGTCCACCTCAGTTTTCAATATATTTGAGAGATACTGGAGCTGGTATTTCGCCCGGAGACTTGCTCAATAGGAGAGTCTCAAATGTCTCCTTCCTTGATTAACTAAGCTCCTGCTTTCAAAATGAAGGCACATATATATAAGTGCACACACACATAAGTGCACACACACATACATGCACATGCCCCCTTTCTTAATTTCATGCTCCATCCCCCCAAATTGACCCACACTGCTTCCCACGCATCCTCCCCCGGAACAAACACTAATCTCCCAATCCTTTTACAACTCATGCCATTTGTAGGCCCCTTCAAAGCCTCAGTCAGACTCACGTCTAGAGCAGCTTGGCAGCTGTGGCTCCCATCTGTTTCGAGGTTGGCATTTCACACTGGAGGGTCCTTTCATGTCAAAGCCGGACTCACACATAAACACCACGATTTCATTTAAGGAATATAAGGTTTTGCGCTCAGATACTATTATTGCATTTTCAATTTCCGGAGGTGTGCATTTATTAGGTATAATGCACTGAGGGGGAGGGCCGCTCCATGTGCCGACGCGGTTGTCTTTGCTGGTGCAATATATTGACGGCTGGCCCACAAGCTCAAACGGCTTTTTCCCTCTCTGTCCAGAATTGCAGCGATAGGTCACCACCGTCCCGTATGGAAAATATTCTCTGTTGATGCTAGTGAAACTTCCATTGGCAATGTTTGGGGGCGGCCCACAAGGAATTCCTGGGAAAAGAGACAGTGACTTAAATAATAGTGAATTAAAATAACTAGGCAGAGATCCAATGAGTATAACTCTTTTTACATTTGCTATTTGCTTTTGATCTTTCCTCACATGTGGGTATGTTTTTACAAAGTCATAATTTATTTTTAATTTATTTTTTAATATGAAATTTATTGTCAAATTGGTTTCCATGCAACACCCAGTTTTCATCCCAACAGGTGCCCTCCTCAATGTACAAAGTCGTCATTTAGGTGGGCATAATAAGTAGCATGCGTACTGCCTTTCTTACTTACATTATTTCCTATAAGCATATGCATTTTTAATATAATTCACATTCCTTTCATTTTAAACAGCTCTTTGATCATTTTATTTTACCATACTTTACACAGCTTTCCCCTACTCTTTTCCATTTTCCTTCTTTTTTTAAAAAAAAATTTTTTTTTTCAACGTTTATTTATTTTTGGGACAGAGAGAGACAGAGCATGAACGGGGGAGGGGCAGAGAGAGAGGGAGACACAGAATCGGAAACAGGCTCCAGGCTCCGAGCCATCAGCCCAGAGCCTGACGCGGGGCTCGAACTCACGGACCGCGAGATCGTGACCTGGCTGAAGTCGGACGCTTAACCGACTGCGCCACCCAGGCGCCCCTCCATTTTCCTTCTTAATTTTCATTTTTGTTATTAGCTCAGTAAAGCTTTAAAAAAATAAAAAAAAAAAACCCTTGCTAAAAGAAAAAAATGTAAGGGAAGAGAAACAACACAGATATACAACAGTGGGAAATAGTATTAAATATATTTGCATATATATGAGAAATTTATACAGCTGTAGGCTAATATATGTTAATTAAACATTTTGAAAATCTAAATGATATAAATGGAAATGGAAATTACCAATATGCATTCAAGAAGATACAGAAAGCCAGAATGGGCAAAGAAACTTGTAAGAATAGAAGAAAATATTTTACATAAAAATGCTATCAAGTTACTTTCAGGTAATATGTACTTTCAAATGTAATTTCAAATTTTTCACAAGATGTAGAAAATAGAAAACTTACCAGCTCATTTCATCAAGCCTAAGTTTGGTATCACAACATGATACCCATGTAAAAGGGATCATATATTAGTTCATAAAAAAAAAAAAAAAACTCGCAATACAGTTGAAAATCTAGAAGTAGGACATAGTACATTGTACGACTATAATACTATATAACTAGAACGAAGTAACTTCAGCCAAAACTCCAAAACACTTGAAATTAAAAATAAAAATTCTTAAGAAGGATACTCCTTCTGATAAGGGTAACCTTAACAATTTAAATCATTCTACCCCTCCATTCTCCCCCCCCCCCCCCAAGAAAGACTATAAATGCTGGATAAGATATAAACTATGTCTGTGGATATATCAGAAAGCAATGAACTAGTGAAGCATTACCAGACCATAATCTGATAGAAGATAAAAAGCTGGGTAAGAGGCATTTAGGCTGCTGTTCTGCGGGAAGGATAGCTGAATCAGGAGGGGGGATCTGAGTGGTGAGCAGACTTTGATAGTCTCAAGGAGTCAAGGAACTAAAGTGGAATCCAGATCTTGCAAGGTGGAAGCCTTGGTAATATCTTCTGCTGTATACTTATAGGGACCTCAAAGAAATAGGCCTTGGGAATCAAGATTACTGGAGTTGTTCCTCAAGTACTGTGGGTGGCCTAGAAAAATAACAGTTTCTGAAATTGAATGAAAGTGGTCCCAGACTGCTAGGTCCCCAGGTTTCTGGAAGAAATAACAACAACAAAAATCCTTCCTGAAGAAGGTTCGTTTTCTAAGGCCTTGAATTTATTTGTACAGAGAAAGGTTCTCAAGTATAATTCCTGACATACAATCAATGAGATACTTAATGAGATAAAATAACATGAATTAGAAGCAGCATAATCACTGACAATAGAAACTGAACCGTTAGGACCCCAGCTATTGGAATTTTCACTCACAGATTTAAGATAATCATGTTTATCTATTCAAAGGTAAAATATACGATACCCAAACTTTTGGTGAGAACAAGAAACAATTAAAAACAACAGGGAAAATTTTGAAAGGAATCAAATAAAAGTTGTTGTCTTTGTAAAATACAGTTACTGAAATTAAGAATCTGATGCAATTAACAGCAGGTGGGACACAGTTGAATAAAGATCAATGAATTGGAAGCCAGGACTGAAGAAAATATCCAGAATAAAACACAGAGACACAGAAGGATCAGAAATACATAAAAAAGAGTAATAGACTTATAGGATAGAGGGATAAGGAAGGCCTAATGCATGTTTAAATGAATTCCGATAATGCGAGGAGAGCAATAACACACGGCGTGAACATTTGAAGAAGTAATGGCTGAGAATTTTCCAAAACCAATAAAAGACATCATTAAACCTACAGATTCAAGAAGCCATACAAACTCAAACAATACAAATACTAAAAAAAAAAAAAAAAGGAAAAACTTTACCTAGACACATCATAGTAATATTGTAAAAAAAAAAAAAAAAATCAAGATCAATCAATTTTAAAAGAAGCCAGAAAACAGGGGTGATAACTTTTACGAAAGCATGCCTAGAAAAATATTTAAAGAATCTATTGCCAGAATACCTACAATACAAAAATGCTAAAAGATAATTTTTTAGATTGAAGGAAAATAGTGTCATAAAGAACTGACTGAACTGCAGTTTGGAGGAAGTATAGCAGAAAGAGTTAATAGATGGAGGAGTATAAATACTCTTTAAAAAAAAATTTTTTTTCAACACTTATTTATTTTTGGGACAGAGAGAGACAGAGCATGAACGGGGGTGGGGCAGAGAGAGAGGGAGACACAGAATCGGAAACAGGCTCCAGGCTCTGAGCCATCAGCCCAGAGCCCGACGCGGGGCTCGAACTCACGGACAGCGAGATCGTGACCTGGCTGAAGTCGGACGCTTAACTGACTGGGCCACCCAGGCGCCCCGAAATACTCTTTTTATAAAAACAACAATAATGTCTTGTGAGATCAATGTAAAAGCACAAAAACCGACACAATGAAGGAGAAATAGGATCTGATCATCTCATTAGATGAACAGTGATAAATTAGAATACACATTCGTGATAAATCTTTTAGCAATTTAGGTATAAAAAGCAACTTCCTTAATCTGATAAAGAATATCTCCCTAAAACCTTCTGTAAACATCATGCTTTATAATGACTATTAAAAAACCAATATTAAAAAACCAATATAATGACTATTAAAAAACCTGGGTGGTTCAGTCTGTTAAGTATCTGACATTGGCTGAGGTCATGATCTCACAGTCTGTGGGTTCAAGCCCCACATCAAGTTCTGTGATGATAGCTTGGAGCTTGGAGCCTGCTTTGGATTCTCTCTCTCTCTCTCTCTCTCTCTCTCTCTGCACCTCCCCCACTCACACTTTGCCTCTCTTTCTCAAAAATAAATAAACATTACAAAAAGATTTTTTTTAAAACCCAGTATCTTCTCTTCCATTCAACATTGTACTGGAGGTTCTAGCCAACGCAGTAAAGCAAGAGAAATAAAAAGCTGCAAGAAAGGAAAAGATTAAAAAAATAGGATAATTATTTACCAATGACATGATTATGTATACAGCATATCCAAAAGAATATACAGATAAACTACTGCATTTCTAAGTAAATTTAGCAAGATTGTTGGTTCCAAAGTCAAATGATTGCGTGTTTAAGAAACAATTAGAAAATGTTACATTTTTCAATGTTACATATCTATGTTTACATTATTTTCTATAATGTAAATTGGCAAATATTATTAAGATTTCAAAAATTTCAAAAATTCATGTTCATGAATTTAAAATTAAAAAATGTAAGTGGCCCACAATTGCATCTGCTGAGTCAATAGAAACCCAATGCCAATTCAAGTAGTATTCTTTTTGTGGAAACTGACAAGCTGGTTCTAAATTTTATATGGAAATGCAAAGGGCCAAGAATCACCAAATAAATCTTGGAAGAAGTACATGGCAGAGGATATGCCACCAGATATCAACTCTTATTAGAATACTGTAGTAATGAATACTATAGTAATGAATACTATAGTAATGAAATACTATAGTAATGAAAACTATAGTAATGAAAATAGCACAGAACCTCTCTGAAATGAGACCCACATACAATGACACCTGACAGAGATATTAAACTATTGTATGGTGATATACAAAAATGCTTTTTTAATGGTTTTTAAAATCAGTAATATTAGATGAATTGCCTACCCATTAGGAAAAAAAACAAACAAAAACACATACAAAAAAGGAAATACATTCCTTGACCATACTTCACACCACACAAAAAATAAATTTGAGGTGAATCATAAACTTAAGAGATAAAATGATAGGCAAAGCTTCCTTACATAGAACAGAGAAAGTGGTGGGGCGCCTGGGTGGCCCATCTAGTTGGTTGAGCATCCAACTCTTGATTTAGGCTCAGGTCATGATCCCAGGATTGTGGGGTCGAGCCGCATGTCAGGCTCCATGTTGAGTGTGGAGCCTGCTTAAGATTCTCTCTCTCCTTCTCTCTCTGCCCCTCCCCCACTCATACTTTCTCTCTCTCTCAAAAATAAAAAATAAAAACATTAAAAAAAAGAACAGAGAAAGTAGTGACTAGAAAGGAAAAGATTTATTACGTCTTATTAAAAAACACTATAAAAATGTATACCTTCTATCATCAAAAGACACCATTAAGAAAGCAAAAGGACCAATTTTAGCCTGGAAGCAAATGTGTTTTGTTTATTGTGTTATGTTTATTGTGTATAAAGAATTTCTCCAAGACAATAAAAAAGATACACAAACTAGCAAACATCGGGTGAAATTTTTGAACAGGCACTGCACAAAGATATGAAAAGGTGCTCTGCATCATCAGTCATTAGGAAAATGCAAATTAAAGCCACAGTGAGCCCCTAGAATCGCTGAAATTTAAACAATTGATAACTATCAAGTTGACAAAGATATTGAGCAGCTGGACTTTTCATCTGATTTCAGTAGAAGTGTAATGTGTACAACCACAGTATGACATCTTTTGGCAGTATCTATTAAGACTGGCTATGTTCATACTCAACAATTCCACTTATGTAAATATAAACACTATGTAGATGTGCATATATATATATATATAAAGATTTGAAAATTTATATTTGCATATATATAGATATTTATTGCATATGCACATGCATAAAGAACTGCTGATATATAAACAGCTGAGTTTACGAATTCATTGTTAAGTTCTTACAATGAAATACATACAACAATTAAAAAAAAAGATCCAATTAATCCATATACAACAACATGGATAAGTCTCCTACATATAACACTCAACAGAAGTTGGACACAAAAGAGTACATGCTTTTTGATTCCTTTAATAGAAAATTCAAGACGGGGCAAACTAATCCTTGTGATAGAAGCCAGAATAATGGTTATTTGGGAAAGATGAGCACTGAGGAAGAGCATGGGGAAGCTTCTGATGTGCTGTATCTTATTTGAATGCTATTAATGTGTGTTCACTTTGTAAAGATTCATTGAAGTGAATAATTACTACTGAGCACTTTATATATATATGTAGTAATATATAAATATATGTCTTTCAATAAAAAGTCTAGATGGTGTGAAAAAATTGTTGCAAAAAAGACCTTCCAGGGGAGTCGGGCAGGGGGATGGGTTAAGTAGGTGATGGCTATCAAGGAGGGCACTCTTTGTAATGGGCACTGGGTGTTGTATATAAGTGATGAATCACTCAATTCTATTCCTGAAGCTAATATTACACTATATGTTAGCTGGCTGGAATTTAAATAAAAACTTGGAGATTTAAAAAAGGAGAAGAAAAAAAGGACTTCCAGCAACATAAACTATAGGCCTTAGGGCTTTATTGGTGAGTTTTTTTCAAATATCTAAGGAAGAAATAATGCCTTAAAGGGAAACAAATCTATGGAACACAATCAGGTGGCTTTATGAGTCTATTGTAAGTTTGATACCAAAACCTCATAAGGACATGAGAAAAATATTTCATTTTTTTTCTCACGGGAGAAATGAAATGGGAAAAATATTACACGGGATATTTAAATCACGGGAAAAATATTACAGTCTGATCTCTCTAAAAAACATTAGGAATGGGGTGATAAAAGTGTTCTAGAATGAGTGGTGCTGGTCGCACAACCTTACGAATATACTAAAAATCATTACAGTGTATCCTTTAAAAGAGTAAATTTATGATATGTAAATTATATCTCAAAAACATCTAAAATACATTACAAAAGCACGTTAAACAACATACAAAAATTATAAAATATTTTGTCAAGTTGATGTATTCCAAGAATATAAAATTGGAATTCAAAATCAGTTTGTCTTTCAAAAAGAAATTAAAACTATTCATTACATTAAGAGAGTAATGGAGAGGGGCACCTGGGTGGCTCAGTCGGTTGAGCATCCGACTTCAGCTCAGGTCATGATCTTGCAGCTTGTGGGTTCGAGCCCCGCGTCGGGCTCTGTGCTGACAGCTCAGAGCCTGGAGCCTGTTTTGGATTCTGTGTCTCCCTCTCTCTCTGTCCCAACCCACTCACATTCTGTCTCTGTCTCTCTCAAAAAGAAATAAATAAAAAAAAAAAAGAGAGAGAGAGTAATGGAGAAACAGATATGATTGTTCACTATATGTAGCCAATGTGTTTGGTAAACTTTATGGTTTAATGATAAAAAAAATTCTTAGCAATGAAGAATATTGTAAGGGAATTTTCTTAATCTAAAAATGGGTATCTACAAAAGCCTACAGCAAATATTGGTTAGTGGTGAAATATTTCAATCTTTCCCTTTGAGATGGGGAACAAGACAAAGATACCTTCATCAAGATTTTATTGGGGGTCCTATCTAGTATAAGAAAAAAAGAGAGAAGGAAGACAAGAAGGGAGGGAGGAAGGGAGGAAGCAAGTAGGAGGGAAGGAAGGAAGGAAGGAAGGAAGGAAGGAAGGAAGGAAGGAAAAGCAAGCTGGTTGGTTGCTTGCTTCCAAGTGCTTTGGAGAACTTAAGAGAAAGAAAATGCTCTAAATTCCTGTTCAAAGTCTGGTTCTGAAAGCTTCTCTACCTGCCCTAAAAGAAATACTTGTAGGGCACCTAGGTGGCTCGGTCAGTTGAGTGTCTGACTCTTGATTTGGGCTAAGGTCATGATCTCAAGGTTGGTGTGATAGAGCCCGCTTCATGCTCTGCGCTGACAGCGTTCTCTCTCCCTCTCCCTCTCTCTCTGCTCCTCCCCAGCTCCCACATTCACTGTCTCTCCTCTCTCTCTCTCCCAAAATAAATAAATAAACTTAAAAAGAAAAAAGAAAAGAAAAACACTTGCATTCCGTAGCCACAGAGCCAAAATTTCTGAAGCACAAATCTAACATCTAATCAATCCCGTAGCTGGATTCCATGACAAACTGAATTCACGACAGGGTCTCTTATGTTAAAGTTTGAGAACTGATTGGAAGGAGGACTCTGAAAATTGGGATGGAGATATATGGACAGATTCGAGCAAAGCTGAATACCTTGAACCTGGGAGTTCTGCTGAGTCTCCTTTGCTAGGGGAAACAGGCCCTCCTCCCCTGTCTGAGGGGGTCCTCCCTTCTCTAAAGAAACTGTAATGATCTCTCGTGAGGCAGCTGCCCTGATAGGATTGCCAGAGAAAATATAGAATGTCCAGTTAAATTTGAATTTCAGAAAAACATTGAAAAAACTCTAAGGGTAAGTGTATCCCCAATATCGCAAGGCACATAGTTAGAATACAAAAGTATTTGTTGCTTATTTGAAATTTGAGTTTAACTGAACATCGTGTATTTTTATTTACTAAATCGGGCAGCCCTAATTTCAGGGACTGCTGATCTTCCTCCGGACCTACCCCTACTACTTCACATTGTTTCTGGTCCTTAAACCTGATTTAAGTCCTGGCAGACCTGGAAGTACAGGATGGGGTGGGGAGTACAAGTTATGACCTACAAGAAGGTGCAGAACACCAGAAATGAGACTGTGAATTCAGCGGGTCAGAGTCTGGCCTCTGCTGAACGAAGCTGAAATACCAGAGCCTTTTCAGGATACTATTGAGAAAGCAATTCTATGATTTGGGGTTTACGAATGCCAGAGTGGATTTATGTAGTATCTGTTTGTCAACTCCCCACCAATGTGCACAGGGGTGGGGTGTTGAAAGAGAGAACTTTTAGGGGAACTTGGGGGGATCAGTCAGTTGAGCATCCAACTTGGGCTCAGGTCCGGATCTCGCGGTTTGTGGGTTCAAGCCCCGCGTTGGGCTCTGTACTGACAGCTCAGAGCCTGGAGTCTGCTTCCGATTCTGTGTCTCCCGCTCTCTGTGCCCCTCCCAAGCCCATGCTCTGTCTCTCAATAATAAATAAGTGTTAAAAAAATAAAAAATAAAAAAAAAAAGAGAGAACATTTATCTTTTCACCCAAGGCTTTGAGTAATACATTCATGAAGAATATTCAGTAACCTTGAAAAACATCTATGGTGCTTATTCTCTGTAGGCTGGGAATGACATTGGGATTTAGTTATGGAATTGTCTTCCCTGAATTTAATGGTGACGGAACGACCTCAGGATGGTAGGCGTCAAGTGGCAGCACTCGAGGGCCAGAGGGCCAGAGACAATTGAAACAGAAATGAGAATGATTTGCCTGCAGAAATCGTTGCTCCTGGCTGATTGATTGTAGAATCTCTAAAACCGAAATAGAAGAATAACAGACTAAAGTGTTATTAGATGGGTAGAAGCAGAAAAGATCTAGGTTTGACTTGAATCACTGAAAAAAAAAAAGTTATGGTTATTCACCAACCAATGCCCAGACTTGAGAGCCAGTTTATGGACCTAGGGCAGTTTGAATAAATAGGAGACTGGATCTTCTTGAGAAAGCATGCGGCTACACGGTCAAAATGTATACCAGAAGTTTCCTCCCACTTTCACCAAGGAGGCAGAAAGCCATTCACCAAGGTTTAGATACAGAAAAGGTTACAGATTTAGAAACAGAGATGAAAATACAGGAATAGATATAGGTGTGTTACCTTTAAATAAAGAGATCTAGCCAGAGTACTGTCCTTGTCACCTAATTTTTTCACATAAAATACATAATTAACATCTTTACATGTCATGAAGTACTTTTCCATGACATCTTTTTTTTAATGCTTATTTATTGTTGAGATAGAGAGAGAGAGAGAAAGAGTTGGGAAGGGGCAGAGAGAGAGGAGACACAGAATCTGAAGCAGGCTCCAGGCTCTGAGCTGTCAGCACAGAGCCCGATGGAGAGGCTCAAACCCACAAACTGTAAGATCATGACCTGAGCTGAAGTCCCAAGCTTAACCAGCTGAGCCACCCAGATGACCCCCCACCCCCTTTTTTTAATGGCTGAATAATATTCTGGTGCATGGCTGGTATTTCTTCTAACTCTGATTTTATGTTTCTTAGGGAATTATCCATAGTTATTTTTTTTTAATGTTTATTTATTTTTGAGACAGAGAGTGACAGAGCATGAATGGGGGAGGGTCAGAGAGAGAGGGAGACACAGAATCTCAAACAGGCTCCAGGCTCAGAGCTGTCAGCACAGAGCCCGATGAGGGGCTCGAACTCACGGACCGCGAGATCATGACCTGAGCCGAAGTCGGCCGCTTAACCGACTGAGCCACCCAGGCGCCCCTCTCCATAGTCATTTTAACATGACTCCTTCCAGTACTTTCCAGACCATGATTTCAAACATTTAGGTTACTTTAACATTTTTGCCATTATAAAGAATGCAGCAGTGAAACATTTACAGTGAACCCCTAGTAAAAGTCTGTGTTTATTTCCCAAGCATAAGTTCTAAGAACTGGGTCAAAATAGATGCCCACTTTTGAGGGTCACAGTACATGGTACCCTTCAAGAGGTTTTGTGTAACTCTAGGTACATGAAAGTGTTGATTCATACACAGCTTCACCAACCTTCGAGAGTAACACTTAAAAAAAAATCTTCACTAATTTGCCAAGCAGAATGATTGTTATACTGGGGGTGGTACAGTCAACATAATTCCAAATTATTTGAAGTAAAAATAAAGTTTGAAGGCTTTTCTGCATTTAAGTCCCCAGATTCAGAAAAGGTACATCCTGGGATAAGGAAACATTTAAGGAAACAGTTGCCAGAAACCCCCTAGGGATTGAGGGACAGAATGCACAAAAGGAATTCAATTAAGATTTTTACAACTCCAGGAGGAAACTTAGAATCCACTGGTGAAGGTAACAGGAAAGAATATCTCAACTCACTTTCACAAATAGGTGGGTTGTTATCCCAGACGACAGTATTGCCCGAGATGAGGCACGTGCTAGAGGGCTGACCAATGAGTCGGTATCTAAAGATAAAGAAGAATGAATGTTATATTCCCTGTTCATTTTCCTACTTATATTGCTACTTACTAGAGATCGCAATCTTGGAGAATTCAGAAGGACAATTTCCATTTGTCATAGTACTATCACTTTCCCAAAGTTTATGTCTTCATTTGGGCTTTAAATTTTTTTCTTCATGCCTTCTCAACTAAATGGGCTCTCTCTACTTTAAGCCACGCTTTTGTAGAAACCTACAGTATTTAAGATTCATCAACCTCAAACCAAAGGAAATCCAAACAGAACAACAAAAGTCCAACACTGATTTCATATTTAAAATGGTCAAGGCAGAAATTCTCACTTAGTATGCCACAAACTATTCCAAGCGTTCCATAAATGTGGAATATCTCCCCCATTGATAATCTCTTGCAAAACTATAGTAGAATATTACAACCAGGACATTGGCATAGGTATGATCTGCCAGTTTGGTTCAAATTTCCTCAGTTTTATTTGTGCTAATTTGTGTGAGGGGTGCATGTGTATTTACATCTATGCAATTTTTTTTTTTATACAGACTATTTTTAAGAGGAGATTCAAGTTTACAGAAATATTGACCAGAAGGTACAGGGATTTACCATATACTCCCTTTCCACACACATGCACAACCTCCCACATTACCAACATCCCCCACCAGAATGGTACAATTTGTTGCAATTGATGAAGCTACGTGGACACATCATTATCATCTCAAGTCCATAGTTTACATCAGGGTGCACTCTTGGTGTTGGACATTCTATGGGCTTGGACAAATGTAAAATGACATGTATCCAAAGAGTCGGACGCTCACCCAATTGAGCCACCCAGGCGCGCCCCCCCACCCCCGTGTTGTTTTAGTTTGCATTCTCCTAATGGCTAATGAAGCTGAATATATGTTCATGTACTTACATCGCATATTCTCTTCAATGACATGTCCATTCATGTCCATTCTGGATTCAATAGTATGCCTCTAAATTTACGTCCTGAAACCCCAGAAACTGACTTTATTTGGAAATAAGTTTGTGGCGGATGTAACAGAGTTAGGATGAGGTCACACTGGATTAGCGGGGGCCCTACTCCAATGACTGGTGTCCTCAAAGGAAGAAGAAAGTTTGGACAAAGAGACACACAGAGGGAAGACAAAGGTAACACATACAGAGGCAAAGTCCTGTGAGGCAAAGCCAGACAGAGGCAGAGATGGAGAGATGTGTTTATAGCCAAGTGATGCCAAGGACTGCTGGTAACCACCAGAAGCTAGGGGAAAAGCATGGAATAAATTCTTCCTTAGAGCCTCCAGTAGGAACCAACCTGCTTACACCTTGATTTCAGACTTGTTCAATTCCATCCCTAACTTGCTGTGAGTTTTTACCATGATTTGTTATTGGACTTTGTCAACTGCAATTTCTGGGACCGTTGATATGAGCATATATGTTTTCTACTTTGAGCATACAAATTAATATGAGCTTGGGTGGATCAGTCGATTAAGTGTCTGACTCAATTTCAGCTCAGGTCATGATCTCACAGTTCACCAGCTAGAACCCACATCGGGCTCTATGCTAACAGTGTGGAGCCCACTCGGGATTCTCTCTCTCCGTCTTCCTCTGCCCCTCTTCCGCTCTCTCTCTTAAAATACATACATAAAACACTTCTAAAATATTAAAAATTTTTTCCTCTTTAGCCTGTTAATATAGTTGATTATGTTGATCGATTTTTGGATGTTGAATCTGTCTTGCATACCCGGAGTAGTTTCCACTGTGGTCACTGTAGGCAATTTTTGTAATGCCTTACTGGGTTTGATTTGCTAACATTTTATAGACGGTAAAAAAACTTCAATAAAGTATTAACAAATCAAACCCAACAGTACATAAAAAGAATCATATACAATAGCCAACTGGGATTTATTCCAGGTATGCGATTAATATTTTTAAAGACATGGAGTTCACAGTTAATAAGTTCTTTTCTTTCGTATTTGGAAAAGGTGTGCCACTTCCTTCTTGCCTCCATATTTTCAGATAGTAAACCCACTGCCATTCAAATTGTGTTCCCCTATAGGTAGTGTGTCCTTTCTCTTTGCTTGCCTTTAAGATTTTTCTCAAGGGAATTTGTAATTACTTATTGAAGCGATTTTATGAAGGCTGCTTTAAAATCTTCGTTAGATAGTTCCAACATCTGACTCATCTTGGCATTGGCATCCTTACTGGTATTGATTATCCCTTCTCAGTCAAGCTGCCATTTCCCTGGTTCTTGATGTGACACGTGATTTTTCTCTTGGATCCTAACACTTGGGATATTGTGTTAAGCGACTCTTGCTCTTAGTGAAATCAAGTTTAGCACGTAACCGCTCTCTTTAGGGTAGTGTGTAGATTCTGGCCTATTTTTGTGGGCTTTAGTTCCAACGACAATTGCATTTTCCAGTCTTGCAGGGCTATTCTGGTCGGCTTCATTCTCCTGGCTCCGCATCCCTGCTGACACTGCCTGGGACAGCGGAGGCGCTTCTCTGACCTGCCTGGTACCACTAGGTGAGGCGTGAGAGATGTTCAACCCTTGCATGGAGAGCAACCTCCCTGGCCTGTTCTCTGGCTATCTGGGGAGGGGGAGCTCCCCCTTCGTTTTGTGTTGTGGCCACCAGGGGAGGGAAGCCCCTATCTAGGCTGCATTTTGCTGCTGGGTGGAGAACCAGGAGTCATGGGTCTGGGAGGCTCTCTCCTACTGCATGGAGGAGGAGGAAACCCCGAACCTGGTTCCCTTTCTGCTGCTGGGTTGAAGTCTAGGTCTCGCCAACTGGGCTCCGTTGACGCCGTCACCACCGGCAGAAGAGAGCTCACTGCTGCTGGCTGGTGTGGGGCATTAGATAAAATTGTCATTGGGACTGAAGCCCAGGTTCTACCATTGATACAGCTGCTGGTGACCTGGGGACATGCTGCTTCTCAGGGCTTCTCCGAGAAGGAGAGACGCTCCCCTGACCCCATCCCTGATTTCTGCTTATGCTGCTAAGCTGGGCAGATTGGACCACTATTGCCATCAACATGTCTCCCCACCACCTCCCCACTAAGCTTCCCTTTTCCCAGCCCTTTGACCAGAGAAAAGGCTTCTCTCTCCCTCTCTTCCTGCCTGCTGAATATTCAGGGTTGTGTTCCTTCCAAGCACCCAGTCTTGGAGATAAAAAGGAAATCCAGGGACCTCACTACGGGGTCACTCTTTAAGTTTTATAGTCCTCCAGCCCATCTCCTTTCCACCTTTTGTGGTCCTTTCATGGTTACGTGTTGAACAGTTTCCAGGGTATTTAGCTACATAGAGAGACGCCGAGAAAAGTGAGTCTGCCCATCGTGTCCTGGAACTGGAAGTTCTTGCAATCGACACAAGTTTTAATGCTCTTGGAAGATATGGAAGTATTAAATGGGTATGCACCTAATTACACAGCCTCAAATATATAAAACAAAACCCAGAAATACAAGAGGAAATTGGGAAAAAAATTGATAGATCAAGCCTGCTTTAGAAAAGAAACGCACTCTGCTCATTTTATGAGGATAAATTGGTTATAAAGCCAGACAAGGACAGCATGAGAATGGGAAATTATGAGGCCTATCATACTTATGAGAATAGAAAGGAAAAAAATCTGAAATAAAATATTATAAAACAGATCTAGCAGTATATAGAAAATATTTATTATACTTCCAGACTGAGTTGGGTTCCTCCAACATTTCAGGTTTGATCTGTTAGCGCAATTCATGACATGCATTCCTCCTCCTTCACTCTTTTGTATTTGGTTATTCAGTTGCCCCAGGCCCAGTTGTTGAAAAGATTCTTCTTTTCCCTTTGAACAGTCTTGGTGCCTTGGTGCAAAATAGTCGATGATAAATGTATGGTTTTACTTCTGGATTCCCAATTCTGTTCTATTGATCTGTACATCTGTCCTTATGTCAGTATCACACATTCTTGATTGCTGTAGGTTTATAGTAAGTTTTGAAATTGAGAAGTTCTGCTTTTTCAATATTTTTTTTGACTGTATGGGTGCCTTGCACTTCCATAAGAATTTCAGGATCAACTTGTCGATTTCTGCAAAAGGATGCCGGAATTTATAGGGATTGTATTAAATCTGCAGGTCAATTTGGTGAAGTCAATATTCTGTAATTCTATAATATTCAATATTATTATAACACTAGCAATATTAAGTCATCCAATCTATGAATATAGAATATATTTCCATTTATGTAGATCCTCTTTCATTTTGTTTTCCAAAATATTTCATAATCTTCAGTGTATAATTTTATACTTCTTTGGTGCAGTTTATTTCTGAGTGATTTTATTATTTTTTTTTTAATTTTTTTTTTCAACGTTTATTTATTTTTGGGACAGAGAGAGACAGAGCATGAACGGGGGAGGGGCAGAGAGAGAGGGAGACACAGAATCGGAAACAGGCTCCAGGCTCTGAGCCATCAGCCCAGAGCCCGACGCGGGGCTCGAACTCCCGGACCGCGAGATCGTGACCTGGCTGAAGTTGGACGCTTAACCGACTGCGCCACCCAGGCGCCCCATTATTTTTTTGATGTTATTGTAAGTGGAATTGGTTTCTTAACTTCATTCTCAGATTGATTATTGCTAGAGTATAGAAATGCAATTTAATTTTGTGTATTGGTCTGATATCCTGAATCTTGTTGAACTATTTATTAGCTGTAATAGGTTTTTTGGGGTGTGTGTGTGTGTGTGTGTGTGTACATTCCTTAGGATTTTCTATACAAAACACATCATTTTCAAACAGTTATTTATTTAAATTTTTTAATGTTTGTTTATTTGAGAGAGAGAGTGAGAGAGAGTGAGCAGGGGAAGGACAGAGAGAGGGGGAGACACAGAATCCGAAGCAGGCTCCAGGCTCTGAGCTGTCAGCACAGAGTCCAATGTGGGGCTCAAACCCATGAACTGTGAGATCATGACCTGAGCTGAAGTCAGATTCTTAACTGACTGAGCCACCCAGGTGCCCCCAAACAGAAACTGTTTTAATCCTTCCTTCCAATTTGGATGCCTTTTGCTTCTTTTTCTTGATTAATTGTCCTGGCTTGAACCTCCAGTACAATGTTGATTAGAAGTGGTAAGAAGTTTTCAATAACTTTTAATTTATATTAAAATCGTGTGTGATGTGTGTGTGTGTGTGTGTGTGTGTGTGTGTGTGTGTGTGTTATAAAACTACATTTCTTAGCTGTGGATCATGATAAGAGAAGTTTGAAAACCACTGTCCTAAGGAAACTTTGGTACATGTGCGCTAGGAGGCATGTATATTCATATCAGGAATGCCTAGAGTAGCCAAAACAAAACAAAACAAAGTAAAACAAACTGGCAACAATCCAAATATAACAAGCAAGAAAAAATAAATTGTGGCATACCCACATAAGGAAATACTCTCCCAAGTGAAAATGAATTAACCACAACCACATAGATAATTGGCAGAAACAAACTGTTAAATAGAAAAGCCAGTTGAAGAGAAGTACATAGCGTTATCATGCCAGTGACATAAAGCTTAAACTAGGGAAAGCTAAATAGAAACTGACTTGGAGTATGTATGGGAGAGAAGGGGAACAAATGGAAGGGAACAAACCACACAAAATTCGGGATGGTCGTTACTTCCACACAGATGTTGGAGGTAGAAGGGGAATTGGAAAAGGCACATAGGAGGCTTCCAAGGTACTAGCAATGTTTCTTAAGGTAGGTGGTGTATACGCCAAAGTTCATTTTATTGTTATTGCTTATGCTACAGTAAATGTATTTTAAGTGAGCAATAAAGAATAAAAACAAAGCAAAAGTTAAGATCTATGGTAAAGCAGTCTACTTCTTTCCTGAATTGGTTGTCTCCCTTCAGGATAAGCCAAGAATATGCCCACAGCAAGATTTCTGCACTGTGTGCATTTCTGGAGAGGTGCTCTAACAATTGAAATTTGCCTGTCTACCATACAGCTCCATCATCCCAAACAAATCATTCTTTCCCACTTCTCAGTCCAACATCTCTAGTTCTTGGCGCTTTGGGGCAAGAATAGATGCGTGGATCAACTAATGTTTGTTCCATTTGCTTCTTTAGAGAGCTGGTCCTTCCCATTTAATGAATGTTTCGCTTGGTTTTAGGTACATTAATTGGTTGTGCAGTAGGCATCTTTCTTCTCCACCCCCAGGTTTCTAGCACGGATATAGGTTTTTTCCTATTTTTCCAATATTTGTTTAGTCATTTCAGGCAGAGTTGAATGTCTGGATTCAAGCCACCACTTCTATTTAGAAATCTTATTGCTGGTTTTTTAACCTCTTTTTAAAAAAATTTATTTTGAGAGAGAGAGAGAGAGAGAGAGAGAGCAGGGGAGGGGCAGAGAGAGAGAGAGAGAGGGTGAGAGAGAGAATCTCAAACAGGCTTTTCAGCATCAGAGCAGAGCCCGAGGCAGAGCTCGGACTCATGATATCGGGATCATGACCTGAGCCAAAACCAAGAGTCAGAAGCTTAACCAACTGAGCCACCCGGGCACCTCTCTTATTGCTATGTTTTTAATAGGCAGGTAGACTTTCTAAGACTATTGCTTAGAGATTGGTGCTACAATTCTGGAACTGTCCTCCCAAACAGTGATGCTTGGCACTAGACTCACCCTTCATTACAAGCATAATTAACAGTTGATCCAAACTTGGTGTCTCCGTTTATGGTCATTCTGCCATTTATGAGTTCTGGAGGAGTTCCACATGATTTACCTATGGGAAAGAAGTAGAATTTGGAGACTGGACATCGAACACTCCAAACTTCTCTTAGTAAGTACATAAGATCCCAACGGGCTGTCCCAACCTTTACTGAAAAGCAATTGTAGTTCCAAGGCTTTTGCCCCCTGGAAGACACTTACAAGACTGCCTTAGGACCAGCCACCCACTAAGCACCACTTTCAAAAAGAGCCTCCCTCCAGATCTACCTCATCCTCATACTGTGCCTCCCAGAAAAATGTAAACTTCCCTTATTCCCAAAGTGTTCACTTTGTAATTCAACCAGTGTAAATCAGGGTCTCGAAGTGTGGGATTTTCTCCCCGCCTACACTTCTCTTTCCTTTCCCAAGTCACTCGTTACTCAGTTTCAGTGGTGACAACGGGGAACCCCTACTGAATGGAGGTTTTCCCTCAGTCATGCCTTGTGATAGTCATTTCTCATGAATCGAACTTGTAATGAAGGTGTCAGGAAATCAAAGCAATAGGAAGATAGGACGCAAAGAATAACTCTCACATCTGCAATCCCTTTTAGGCAAACTTATTAAGTCATATGCATCTTGGTTCCAAAACCTGAACAATTGAATCAGCTCTTATGGACGTTTAACTGACACAGTGGAATTCTCAGTCTAAAGGTACTTACGTTCACATTTGTTTTCAGCACTTGACCAGGTCAAGTTCTCTTGGCAGGTGATACGGAACTGTTTCTTGTAGTAACCAGGGCGGCATATGTAGTTCAAAGATGCCCCAATGGGAAACTCAAACTTCTCAATCGGTTCTGTAGGCCTGGCAAACGGGAGCTGTGCCGGGGCTTTGCAATTACCTGGAGACCAAGACCACAGTGGCATCAGAGTTAATGGAGAAACTTCTACTCTGCTGTCTGTTTTTCTCCAATAAACTTCACGGATGTGATCAAAGAAAAAGAATACTGTAATTATGGTAAAATGATTGCTTCCCTTAGTAGCGATCTTAGATATGAACTTTTTAAATCAGCATCTACTCACTTAGAAAGTCGTTGCTATTTTGAAGGCAATTAAGAGTTAAATATATATATGTGTGTATGTGTATGTATATATATGTGTGTGTGTGTATATATATGTGTGTGTGTGTGTGTGTGTGTATGTATTTAAATACTAGACTCAGCTATCTCCCCTTCAGGCCTAATAGGTTTAAGTTAAGGTAATAAAAATAATATTTACAGTCAAACAGTATGTAATCAAGAAGAAATACCTGTTGGAAAAATATCATTTTATTCTAGGTTTGGAAATCTGTCGGTTTTGTTTTTTCAAATTTTTAATTTTTATTATTTAAAAATTTTTTAAATTTTTATTTATTTTTGGGAGAGGGAGAGCTCCTGTGGGGCAGGGGCAGAGAGAGGGCAACAAACAATCCAAAGGGAACCTGCACTGACAGCAGTGAACCCGATGTGGGGCTTGAACTTGCAAACTGTGAGATCGTGACCTGAACTGAAGTTGGTTCATTAAGCTTGTGGTAATTTGTAACAGGAGTAATAAGAAACTAATACAAAATATAATGGTGTATAGTGTTAGGAACTGGATTCATATCGATCTGGACTTGAACTTCTACTTACTAGCTGTGAGGCAAAAGTAAAAATGCAAATATGGATAATAACCCAAATAAAAAAGAATGTATGAATCCTCACTAGAGAAAGCTTGACCTAGCTTCCTTTTCCTCCTTCATTTCCAATCCCTCAAATTATTTATCCTATTTATCCTATAATAAATAAGTTATCCTATTTGTCCTATAATAAATATATTAACGTGAACTCCATAAACTCAAGATCTACTCTAATTTATTAAAAAAAAACCTCTTCCGCATAGCTTTACAGTATATTAAATACAATAACTGAAAAGTATTTGGAGTATTCAATTTGATGACTTTTGACACACGTATGCCCCATGAAACTATTACCGCAATGGAAATAACAAACACTTCCATCAGGCTCCCTCTAGTTTCCTCACGTCCCTTTGTAATGCATCCATCTCTCCACCTCCTCCTCTAGGTGATCTCTGACCTGCTTCCTCTTACAACAGACTGATTTGACCTTCTAGAATTTCATATAAACCACATCACTCAGTTGGTACTTTTTTTTTTTCTTTTCTTTTGGCCTAGCTTTTACACAGAAAGCTTATTTTGAGATTTATCCGGGTTGTTGCATTTAAAAAAAAATTATTTCTTTTTGCTCGGTAATATTCAGTTGTACAAATATACTTAATTTAGTTCATCTCTTTAGCTGCTGGAGGTTATTTGGATTGTTTCCAGTTGTGGGCTATTACAAGTGAAGCCACTGTGAAAATTCTATAGAAGTCTTTGTGTGGTCGCATGCTTTCACATATCTTGAGTAAATACATAGGGGTAAAATGCTCAGTCGTATGACACATCTGTGTTTAACTTTTTTTTTTTTTTAATTTTTTTTTTCAACGTTTATTTATTTTTGGGACAGAGAGAGACAGAACATGAACGGGGGAGGGGCAGAGAGAGAGGGAGACACAGAATCGGAAACTGGCTCCAGGCTCTGAGCCATCAGCCCAGAGCCCGACGCGGGGCTCGAACTCCCGGACCGCGAGATCGTGACCTGGCTGAAGTCGGACACTTAACCGACTGCGCCACCCAGGCGCCCCTGTGTTTAACTTTTTAAGAAACTGCCAAACTGTTTTCCAAAGGAGTTGGAAGTCATTCCAGTTAGTTCATCTTATTGCCAACACTGTATGCTCAATTTTTAACATTTTAGCTATTCTAGTGGGTGTATACAATCATCTCGCTGTGGTTTTGTCTTGGGTGACCCAGTCCACATTGAAATACTCCCAATCCAAACTTTCCATTCAAGGCAGATTGATTTATTCTGTGCTAGAAAAACAATTTACGTATTACTTCCATGCCTCTGTTCAAACATGAACTGTCAACCTGGGTCACACTCTGGTCTCCAGTCTGCAGATTCTACTCTTTTATGAAAAGATCTGCAAATGTCTGCAAATGTTTTATTAAAACACCTTCATCAGTTAAGGCAAAAAAGCATGCATTAAAAAAATAATGTATTTATATTTAATATTTTAAAATATTTATATATTTTATAATATTAGTATATACTACATATTATATTTGGTATATTATATAATCTAATGTAATATATAATATTATGTATTATAATATATAGTTTGGAATATTATGTTATATATAACATATTAATTTATTATATTATAATATATAATATATACTATATCTATTATACAGATTAATGTGTATTATAAATTACTTATAAACTATATATACAAACTATAACAACTTAATACTACACATTAAATTATATTCATATTATACAGCTTAATAAATTTCACATGCATATGATGTAATTATATATGTTAATTATATAACAAATTGTAATGTCATGTTATATATATATAAATATAACATAATTTATATAACATTGTTATATAAAAGAACTATATCACATATATTATATATTAAAATAGTAAATATATTTAAATATATGTGATAATTTTATATTTATAAAACTATACAATATCACATGTTATACATAAATAGAAATTTTAAAATACACGGTAGAGATGAAATAAACATTTTAAATGCTTTGCTAATCATGATGACTTAATATGATCATTAATTAATGTCTAAAGGGACAAAATAGTCACAATGAGTTTCTCTGTTCACAAGGTGGATGTTCATTTCAAGTAGTCTTGACATTTTCTCGTTTTTTTAATTTTGTGAACTTCTGGTCACTTGTGATTAGACTGACAATGTTTCTTCCTCTTAGCGTCTCTGACAAAGAGCTTGGATATGTGTGTGCCTGCGTGTGTCTGTGTGAGCATGTCTGCGTGTGTCCATGCGTGGAAGGGATTGTCTTGTTTGCTTAAGTTGGCCTTATTAGAATTACCTTCATTCTGTTTCTATGTGGAAACACTTCGAAGTTACTTGTGCGATCACAGAGGTTATATTAGATAAAACGAGGTAATATAAACCATCAACCTGCTCATCTGAACACATTTAAACTGAATTAGGTGACAATTCACAGAAAGCCACTGGAGTGGCCATCTTTTCTACCTTGCGTCTTTACACAGCACGGCAACAGAGTGAGATCTGCCCCAAGGACCAGGTGAGGGCGCCAGAGTCCGTCCTATGCTCCACACTGCCCTAGTACCCTGAGTGTGCTCCTGTGTAGGTGAAATAACTATCCGGGTGAATCCGCATGTCCAATTTGGATTCACTCCTTAAATGCTGCGAGCGCCATGCTCCTTGCCCTCTGCCTTCTCTGATCATCAAAGCTGAGATGTCCCCCTTTTGAGTCATGCTGTGGTCTTTAGGCTCTTGTCAGGGAAGGTCCTACTCATGGTTTCTCAGATCTACAGGGGCTTTTCAGGTTACAAAAAACACTGTCACATACACTACCTCATTTGATTTTCACAATAGTCCTCTCATATGGCAGGATGTCGACTATGTTCATTTTCTATGTATGGACACTGAAAGTCAGGGATGTGACTGGCTTGCTGGGCTCCAGGCCGACAGATAGTAAGTAGCGGCTGAAAAAACCAGAACCCAGGCCTCCTAATTAAGAAAAGTTCATAAAACTCCACCACACAGCTTCTACATGAATGCACCTTGGAGAAATAGCTCTCTCATAAAGTCCGAAGTGCTGTGCACACTGTCAGCATTCCATAAACATTTTCTTTACCTAAATTCCTTTGGCAAGTAAATTACTAAGCTGTTTCACATTTTCAGGTTATTATGATAACCTTAGTAAATATTTTTTTTTTGCAATTAACATTCCAGTAAGAAGAGACACAAATATACTCAAAAGGTTCACAAAAATTTCTACTCATTGACCACAGATTGCTTAATACACTTGGCTTGCTTCTCTTCTAGTAATAAAACTTTCGGCTTTATCACGTTTCTTCACCTGGTTGGTTACTTTAGGACGTCTATTAGTAATGACTTCAGTGGAAACCTGGTTTTCCTTTTTCCTTACTCTCTTCGACGGCACAAACAATGAACACACAATGTCTAGCGACAACAGAGAACAAAGTTACTTGGTCAAGAAGAGGCTGGACAAAAATAATTAAGACTCTCATTTCAACGGAGAGGTTTTACCAATGAGTCCAAGCAACTAAGACTTCTCAGAAAGCCAAAAATAAGAAGAGAAGGGTTCAAACTGAAAATGTTTACCTATTTAAAAGGAAGGAAGGAAGGGAAGATGCCACGTCAAAATTTCCCATCAGTTATAACAGGCTTTATTTTCTACTAAAACACATGACCACACTGCCACACTGTGATAACATCTCTACACTTCCCTTCTATCTGCGACTAGTGACTGAGGGTTCTGGAACTTCGCTGGCTCTTCCAACCCCCTGGGACTTCTTCACACGTTGGCGCTCAATAGGTGCACGTGGTGGTCTGGGGTGTGAGTGGGGCGCATCCAACCAGATGCAAGGCAGTTTACGGTGAAAACTCCACCCGCAGGACTCCTTGTCCAAACACCCTCACGCACAAAGTTCAGAAAGATTGGCTGGAGGAAAGAACTTAAGTGACAGGCTCTGTGTTAGACCCCTGGACACACTTCATGCCATTTAGGTAACAACACCACGAGGTAGAAATCCGGGTTCACACCACACAGAAAAGGAAACGGACTCGGGCAGGTGCAGGAACCTTCCTCACACTTAAGAACTTGCTAGGATTAGAACCCAAGTTGGTCGTATTTCCAGCCCCCCGTTTCTTGGCTGCAATCAGCACTACGCTCCTCTCTCGCCGGCCTTTGTTAACAGACAAAGGCAGAGAAATTTCCTGCTGCACCTGCTCTGCACCTGCTCGCACCTGCGCGCTCCCGGGCGCTGGCACAACACAAGCCCCGGCAGAGGGGATCACCCAGAGCCACCAGGGTCCGGGGATGGGCGGGGATCTCAGAGTCCCCCTGCCTTGTCGCCCCACCCAGCGCCCAGCCCCGAGTCTCACCCCAGGCCGCCGGCAGCTTGAGCAGCAGCAGAACCGCGAGGAGGGCTCCTCCGGAGCGGGAGAGAGGGGGCGCCGGCGGCCCGAGAGGCTGCGGGCTCCTCCGAGAAGAGGCTCCCATCCTCTCCAGGAAGAGGTGCGACCTCGAAGGAAAGCGCAGCAGAGAGCGCAGCGGGGAGATGAGAGGCAACGCGCTCGCTCCCAGCGCTGCGGAGTGTGGAGAGCGCAGCTGGGAGGGGCGGAAAGAAGACTTTGACCGCAGCTTCCCCTTAAGGGGCGAGGGCCTGTTTACTACTAATTTGCATCGTTTCTAACGAGTTTCGCTCCCACGACCACCATCGGGAGCCCTCCGCAGGAGCAAAAGCTGGTGATGCTTCGTTTCCTTGATGTCGTCCGCGTGGAGGCTGGGCGGCTCCGGATAAAGGCGGTGGAATCTTGCTGCTCAGCTTTCCAACGCCTCCGCATGACTTTTCCCCTGGTCAAGAATCCGCGTGAATAGGTCAGCAAACGAAATGCCTGCTCCTTGTGTGAAAGCCACCGTTTGGGGCACCATGTACAGTATGTAGGAAATACCAGGAACTAATTCCTTTAAGTTGAATTGAGAAATACCAAGCCACCGGAAAAATTTTTTTTTTAGCTGACCTAATCAGATTTACATTTTAAACATATAATTAATTGTCTATACGGCGGGGAGACTGGCTTGGAATAAGGCGATAGTGAATGGGGCTGACCAGCAAGGAGGTTTTGCCATCATCCAGGTGAGATTTGATGGTGGCCTTGACTGGAGGTAAAGTGGACAATTAAGAAACTGGAGGCAGAATGAACAGAATTTATTCATGCACTGGATTTTGGTTACTTCCTTTCTTAAAGTTAGTGCTGAGAAAGAGATTTAGCCTTGAATCCTGAATTAGCCTCGGGATTCAAAACGAGTGATGGTGCTATTTGTTGAAATGAACAAAAACGTGGGGGAAGGATGCATTTGGAGCAGGGGGTTAAGAATTCAAGGGTGAGAGAAATGGGTGTGTGTGATGGGTTGAATAATGACCCCAAAGATGCCCACATCCTAATCCCCAGACCAGTGACTATGTTATTTTAGGCGGCAAGAGGGGGTTTGCAAATGTGATTGATTTAAGGGCTTTGAGGTGGGAGATTACCCCGGATTATCCAGGTGGGCAGTGTTATCACACGGTTCCTTATGAAAGGGAGGCACTAGATCAGAGTGAGAGAAGGCAATGACCGGAGCAGAGACTGGAGAGGTGCTGCCATGAGCCGAACAGAATGACAGCCACCTCTAGATGCTGGAAAAGGCAGCACCTTGGTCTTAGCTCTGTAGGATTCATTTGGCCTCCTGACCTCCAGGCTGGTAAAAGAATACATCTGAGTCATTTCCAGCTACAAAGTAACTTGTTGCAGCACCAGTAGGAAACATACGGGAGAGAGAGGGTAACTTGATCAAGGGAGAGTGTGTTGGGGCACCCAGGTGGCTCAGCTGGTAAAGTGTCAGCCTTTGGCTCAGGTCATGACCTCACAGTTTGTGAGTTCAAGCCCCGCATCACTTTGGATCCTCTGCCCCTCCCCAGCTCACGTGCTCTCTCTCAAAAATAAGCTTTTTTTTTTTTTTTTTTAAAGAGAGAGTGTCAAAAGATTTTTTTTTTTTTTAAACCTGAGAAAGACTTGGGGGCATGAGACAGATGGAGTTTTAGTGAGAGCCAGGAAGTGTGAGAGTGTTCTAGGAAAATATTGGGAATATAGTTTGATTATGAAACCGGACTTCCAGAGATGTCCAGCAAGAGGCCTTTTGAAAAGGAAATGGGTGGCAGGGGGTCAAAACCTCAGGAATTGATGGCACTCTTAAGGGAGAACATGTATGTAGAATAAATTATAGGAAGATCAGGATGGAAACATTTAGATGTGGTTCACATGTGGTTCATGGTTTTTAATATTTTTGTGTATGGTGGACCCATTTGTCTCTTTGGCTGGGCCTTTGGACCCCTCCTCAGAATTATTTTTTCTTAATGTTCATTTATTTATTTTGAGAGAGTGTGTGAGGTGGGGAGAGGGAGAGAGAGAGAATCCCAAGCGTGCTCTGAGCTGTCAATGTGGAGCTTGTTGCAGGGCTTGATCTCAAGAACTGTGAGATCATGACCTAAGCCAAAATTGAGAGTTGGACACTTAGCCAACTGAGCCACCCAGGTGCCTCCAGAATTAATTTTTAATTTTTTAAAATGTTTATTTATATTGAGAGAGAGAGAGAGAGAGAGAGCAGGGGAGGGGCAGAGAGAGAAGGAGACACAGAATCCGAAGCAGGCTCCAGGCTCCGAGCTGTCAGCACAGAGCCCGATGTGAGACTTGAACTCACAAACCGTGAGATCATGACCTGAGCTGAAGTCGGACGCTTAACCGACTGAGCCACCCAGGTGGCCCTAGAATTGATCTTTTTAATGCACAAAATAGAATATCTAGGATTACAAAGGAAAGCGGCTATATTGAAATTTAGTTCTAGCCATAAACCTTTGGAGGTCTGTGGTCCCTAAGGACCCCAGATTTAAAAGTTAGTTAAAATAAGAGTCAGTTGTATGTAAAGCAAGAGTTGGAATGAGTTGCGTGGAGAGTGGAATAATTGCAACCGTCAAATGCTGTAGAGAAGGGAGGAGGATGGGGGGGGAAGATATAGTAGCAGATATTAGACCACCCATTACCACTTCCTTTTGCACTGATTTCCTGACATCTGCTCTCTCACCCCCTTTCTTGAAGGTCTAGTTCTCAGCTCAGAGCAGCCTTCTCTGCCGTTACTCCTGTTACCATCCCCATACTCACAGAAGCTAAGGAAGCTGTACAAGCCGGACACAAGTATTTGGGTGAAGTGACAGAGGTGGAGGGAGAGGAGGTTGACCCAGTTACCCTGTGATGCTTTCATCAGCTCCTAAGAGAAGGAGAATAGAGACAAAGGTAGAATAGATGGCTTGAGGTGCATGGACGGATAATTTGGAGGAATGAAAATAGTACTGATTATGACTGAATAAAAGGTGCTGAACAGCATCCCACTTTTGGGTATGTGTCTAATGAATTGAAAGCAATGAATTGAATTGAATTGAAAGCAATGAATTGAATTGAATTGAAAGCAATGAATTGAATTGAATTGAAAGCAATGAATTGAATTGAATTGAAAGCAATGAATTGAATTGAAGAGCTATTTGCACATGCATGTTCATAGCAGCATTATGTACGGTAGTCATGAAAACAGCCCAAATGTCCACTGACAGATGAATGAACTAAATGTGATATATACAAGCAACGAAATATCATTCAGTCTGAAAAAGGAAGGAGATTCTGACACATGCTACCCATGGAGAAAACTTGATGTTATGCTGAGTGAAATAAATCAGACAAACACGGGAGGATTCCACATATAGGAGGTATCTAAAGTAGTCAAATTCATAGGAACAGAAGGTAGAGTAGTGGTTTCTGAGGGCTGGAGGAAGAGGGGAATGTAGAGTTATTGTTTAATGGATAGAGCATTTCAATGTTCTAAGATGAGAAAGGTCTAGAAATCTGTTGCACAATAATGAATATGCAAACATTTATGAGCTGGACATTGGAAAATGGTTAAGATTCTAAATTTTATGTTATGTATATTTTAAAACAAAAACAAAAAAGATGCCAAACAGAATACATAGTCTAGGAGAGGATGGCAAGAGAAATTTGTGGTAGCCACGGAGCAAGGTTTTATTTTCTCAATAGTATAAATGCTAGAACAAGGAAAATTGTCAGCTGGATTTCGAGTGTGGTGGCAGGGGGCTAGGGAAAGGTGTTGTCTGGACGAATAGAGAATATCTTGAGGATGAGGGAATGGAGTTTGTGGACTGCAAGTCGGCTAAAACAACAAAGTGGGAAGATCCAGAATGTATAAATGTTAGATCAGGAACTCCAGAAACCTTAACTAACTGCAATTAAAATTAAAAACAAAAAACGAAAAACAAAAACTCTAAGAGTTCATTGACTCTAAGAAAAAAAAATCCTGTAAGGCAAATGTTTTTGTTAAAAGATAAAATTTATTTGAGTAACCACTGTACACATTATTAAAGGACACAGAGCTTTGACAAAACTGCCAAGGAAATATCCAAAGCCTGAATTGTACACCAAAACCTTACAGTGAAAACTTGACTCCTATAATGAAAAAAAAAAAATGTGCAAATTGGAATTACTGAGTGATTATGGAAAGGCAAAGTATACACTGTGGAAAAAGAACAACAACCCTCAAAACAAGTGGAAATACAGGTGAAATGTTTAACCATATGAGAGCAAGATGCTACTATTAAAATAAAATTAGACTTCCCAACAGAAGAATGCCCATCATAACTGCATGAAATCCTCTCTCCTTTGCTTAAATAGTTAAAACCACTCTAGAACCAAAAATATATGGTGACAGTAAGTATGCTGATTACAAAAGAAGGGTCGAGATAGGAGGGCAGCGCTTTTTAGCGCCTTCCTTAACTAAAATGGCGACACTTATGGAGTTCTGTTGTTTGTAGCCATAGCCAGGCTCCAGGCACATCACAGGGGAGGCGTCAAAAAAGTCCTTGAAGAGAGTGTGGCGGTGAGACTGGGATCCCATCTTTATTATCAAGCAAACTTTCTTTGTTCTGCTTGAGAGAAAGTGCATATGGGAAATCATAGCTTATGAAGTCATTTCACTGATGTTGAGACCATACTCATAGACTGGCTGATATTAAAATCGTTTCGTCCCAACTGATGTTCAGTAGGATCCAAACAAGGCACACTGCAATAGAGAATTTTTGTTCATGGGGCAGCAGGAAGAGCAGTGATGTGACTCAAAATTTACATAGTGAGAACGTTAACATTCTCTCTCTCCCCCAACTGTGCTATAACCGATAGATCATCAAGCCTCTTAGAAGACACTTTCTATCAAGAGATCCCTTCTTCAGAAACAGGATCTGAAGCAAATAATGATTAAATTTTATGTTGATAAGTAATAAGTAATGAGATAGAAATCCAAGCAATGGTATCATTCTTTCTCATTCATGCATTCATTCAACAAATTATTTATAAACTAGTTTTACTTGGGACCCCTAGCGGTTTGGATTTAGGTATCACTCTGGCCTGGTCTCCGCTGTTCTCTTTCCTCTTTCCATGGTTCACCAGCAGTAGGTAATCTTGGCTTTCCTAGCTACCATACCAGTTTTTCTGTATCTTGTTTAAGGTACTTACTCTCACACTATGATAAGTCGATGTCTATTTTTTGTTCTATTTTTATTTTGTTCTATTGTTTTCTATTTCTATTTCTATATTCCTATTTCTGTTTTCTATTCTATATTGTTCTATTGTTTTCTATTTTTTGTTCTATTGTTTTGTCTATTTTTTGTTGTAAATAAGTTCCAAGCGGGCAAAGGGGTTTATTTTTGTATTTTATAGATTATGTAAGAGAAAGCAATTTGAATGTAGATTTGAGTTTGAATTCAGCCTCTGCCCATCACTGATCCTGAGACCCTAGCCGATAGTTCAGCTTTGCTTCTCTCACCTTGGATAGTGTATGCTCACCTGGGTATTATTTGGAGATAATACTTTTCACTGTTGTAGCGGGGACTGAGACAAGGCATGAAAAGTGAGTATTATCTCAAAATAATACCGAGGTTCCCTCTCATACTCCATGACTCTGGATGTGAAAGGACTCAAGGTCCGGGACGTGGACCTTTTCTCTTCCCTAGCCCCTTTCGCCCCCTTGCTAATCTTATTTGATTTCATTATTACATACATCCATATGCTGACAGGGCCCATATTTATGTCT
Organism: Prionailurus bengalensis; assembly: GCF_016509475.1. Classification (NCBI taxonomy): domain Eukaryota; kingdom Metazoa; phylum Chordata; class Mammalia; order Carnivora; family Felidae; genus Prionailurus; species Prionailurus bengalensis. The sequence continues at coordinate 35,005,238 of NC_057360.1, forward strand.
TGAGCCTGGACTTATTCTCTGAAATACAGACTTGTACATCCACTGCCTTCTTGATACTTCTACTTGGATGCCCGTTAGATATCTCATTTCTAACCTCTCCAAAGTGAAACTCTTGTTTTTTTCTCCCTAATCCCGCCTTTTCACATTGCCAGTCATCCTAATTAGTGGCAATTCTGTCCTTCCAGTCGTCAGGCCAAAAAACCTTGCCATCGTCACTGCCTCCTCCCTTGCAAACCATGAGGAAACCCTACTGTTGCTCTCTTAAAAATAATGCAGGGACCCCTGGGTGGCTCAGTCAGTAAGTGCCCAACTCTTGGATTTCAGCTCAGGTCATAAGCTGTGAGATGGCGTCCCATGTTGGGCTCTACGCTCACAGTGCAGAGCCTGCTTGGGATTCTTGCTCTTCTTCTTCCTCTCCCTCCCCACTCCTTCTCGCTCTCAAAAATAAATAAATAAACTTCAAAGTAATGCAGAAGCTGCCCTCTTCTCACCGTCCTGGTGGCAGCCACTCACAACCTCCTGCCTAGACTGTTGTGATAAAGTCTTCATGGATGCCTCCATCTTCCACCTTTGTCTTCCTAAAATCCGTTTTCCACACAGCAGTTAAAGTGACCATTCTCCCCTCTGCTTAAAACCCTCCATTGGTTTCCATCTCAGAACACCCACCAAGCTCATTACAATGACCCAGCATACTCTATAGGAGTATGCTTTATTTCTCTTCAAAATACATATCATCTTCTCCATTTTATCCTTAATTATTACACTATGCATTCAGTATTTGTTGAATGGATGAATGAACTGAAAAGAACCCATGGCACTAGTTTGGCAATACGAAATAGGTAAGTTAACAATTTCTGGGCATGATTGCTGAAGACTTGTGCAATACAACCATACTCATCTAGTACTATACTTATTGACAAATATAAACTGAAGGCATTTTGACGGATGGGTGAATAAAAATATTTCAATTTCATTAGATACCAGTTTGTCTTCCGATTAGCTTGCCGGGTTGTATGGATCAATAGAATAGACTTCTTGTGTTTCTAAATGAAGATCTCCTTCTATAGGGCTTTTGTTTGTATAATAATTCCTAAATGGAAAAAGGAAGAAAAAAGTAAACTCTTTACTCATTGGCCATGATTACTATAAACATGTCATAGTTGTTTGTTTTCTGTAATTCCCATCACGTGATAAGTACTTTTCATGAATGGGTTCATTTTGATGTCCTAAGTACCATATGAGATGATCACTATAACCCCTATTATTTGGAAAGGCCCCTAAAAATAAATAACTTGCTAGGATGCTAAGTGTCCAAATCAAAAGTGGGTACCAGGTTGCCTTCCCTCGGATCCAGGACCCTCAATAACTTAGAACTATGATCCTCAGTTTGAAAAAATAAATTAAAAAAAGAAGCTTTAATTTTAGGATATGGCCATAAATTTACCTTTGTGGGACACAGTCTTCCAGTCTAACTTAAAGGAAAGTTTTCATATTTGATGTTAAATTCCGAACCCTTCTGTAGTCTTACAGCACTAAAAGCTTGAAATAATTTTTAAGAGGACATTTTTACTTTTACACTTTAAAAGCCCACACACTTCACTGTGCTCCTAAAACCCCTTGGCCAAAATTAGCAAGAGACATGAAAATGTGATCACATTATCAGGTAGCTCTCTGAAATAAAGTATTACAGAATTACCAAAGAATGATTTCTGCTAAGGTTACTCAGAGCATGTCACTTACTACCATATTTAAGACGTCAGCTTATAGATAGAGGCGTCAAGAATATTATACAATGGTAATTTTTAGGTCTATGTGAGATTTAGGTTTCATTAAAAGATCTTAGATGTCTAGAAAAGAAGAGTGGTCTCTCTCAAATGTTTGGGTGGCTTTAAAAAATATTTAATTTCGCGGCGCCTGGGGGGCTCAGTCAGTTGAGCATCTGACTCTTGATTTTGGCTCAGGTCATGATCTCACAGTTTGATCGAGCCCCGCCTTGGGCTCTGAGCTGACAGCTGACAACGTGGGGCCTGCTTGGGATTTTCTCTTTCTCCGCCCCTCACCCTTGCGCAAACTCTTTCTCTCAAAATAAACATTTTAGAAAATATTTAGTTTTGTTACTTAGGCAAAATTTCTAAGTGACCGATTATTTATCTCGTTTACAGAAAGTATTTAAGGCAGCTCAAACGTCTAGATCAACTATCAGAAAATAAATTGAAGTCAGTTACAAATTGGAAATAAAACGAGTGATGCTTAGGAATGGAGTTTAACATATAGGTTTGGTTTGTATCAATGGAGGTGCTTCAGTATAGTACATGATATAGTCCCATTCATAAACTAAATAATCTGCCTGGAACATTATAAATTATTTGAGCTTATAGGCATTCCTAAAGTTTGCCAATTTTCCTACACATGTGACTCTCTGATAACAAAATTAGTAGTGTGAAGGAAAGTGATAGAGACCACATTTTCTATTTATTTAAATTTCTAATTACTCTTGGCTAAAATTATCTTCGAACTTCCTGTGAGGAAAGCCATGTGACTGACATCCCTATTTTTCTTTTTTGAGACCCTTTTCTCCCTTGATTCTGTGAGACCACTCCTTCTGTCTTCTGACTGTCCCTTCTTCTCCTCCCTTTTAAGCATTACTGTCCTTCTGAGGTCCGTTTTCATCCCTATTCTTACCTTTTATGTTCTTTTTGGTCTCAAGGCTTCAAATGTGATCTAAATGTCACCTGCCGGAGTCCAAGTCCCTCTCTTGCGTCCTGCATCGTGAGTGCCCCCAAAGTCAACTCCCCAAAACTGCCCCTCTCCTCTTTTGGTGAACCACTGGATCCACTCCACATGAGTCATTCTTTTTCTCTCCCTTCTGCCCGCATTTGGCAAGTCACTAAGTCCCAGAAATCCTCTCTTCTAAATAGTGACAATACCTCTTCTATCTATTCCATCCTCCCGATCCCCACCACGGCTGCTTTGGTTGGAAGCCCAATCCTGCCCTTCTTTTGAAAACGCGTATCTGAACATATTATTACCTTGCTCAAGATCTGACGGGATACCCACCAACTCCTCTGTCATGGTATGCAAGGCTTTTGGTGATCTAGCTACTGCCCACCTCTCTAGATTTCCCAGTGACTGTTCAATGGAACATTAGTTCCATGGGATGCTCAAGCATTAGTTGAGAAAGAGTTCTCCAGTCCAATTAATTTGGGGAACTCCGGTTTGAAAATAAAATGAAACAGGCTTCTTCGTTGTAGGGCTTTAAATATTTCTCATGGTCATTGTGAATCTTCATGAGAAAAATAACGCATGTTATTTGGTCACAGAACACCCTTTTTATTTCCTGAAGTCATTGACAAAATGAGGGCTATATGGTCCGTATTCTGGTAAACACTACAGGCTAAAGTATATCACAGTTGTAGATCCTTGTAGGACCTGCGGTCCTCAGGCCCCGCCGAGCTCAGAACAAAGCACTGAGGTTCATAGATGACATCGTTACAGAGGTTCAGCGTAACCCCGTCACGTGTAATGCCTCCATCAGGCATTTTACAACGGTGAACAGTGCGTCAGCCCTGATAGATCCAAGTGACTTAGCATGTGAAAGTAATGTTGCTGGAGTTTATGGGTGACATGTTTGGGGTGACATGACGTGGTCACCCCCCCCCCCACACACACACACTAGAGGTTACCTGAGACGTTGTAAGGCTTCACCTGATTATCTTCTCTAACACTGGCACATACAGAGATTCAAGAACCTATGCACACAGACCATCCCTAGGCTGACATCTGATGGTCTCATTTGCTAAAAAGGTATCCTTTGCACTTATCAGAATATTTTGATACAAGATTTATGGGTTAGAGGGGTCTTTTACGCCATCTCTCCACCTAAATCTATGCTGCCTTTTCCTTCAGTCACCATGTCCCAGTTGTGTCAGATTGCTTGCATAGTTCTCATAACACATGATGGAATGACAAGCCTCTGGGTTTTCACTCAAACTGCTCGCTGACTCTTTCCAGGAAAGCCTTTCTCTCCTGGTCTACAGTTTCTTGAGGCGCTTTTGAAACATTTTGTTCACCATGGAATTTTTTTTTCTGCTACAAATTCTCTGTGACTTGACCATTTGCTTTGTGCACCCACCAAATAGCACATAACCTACTATGGCAGTCAATATTACATTATAGATTAAAATATTTTAAAACTTTAATAAGTTAAAAATAAAACTAGATCTAATCTCTGGATAATAAAACATAATATAACAAAACACAGAAAACCTAGTAATATATTTAAAAGTAGTCATGAAAACAACAACCAAGCGAAAGAAAAGATCACTTGAACGAATAGCAAGGCCTACGATGCTTCCGAAGAGGAACACATTACAGAAAAAGATGCCAATTTCTCACCCACTAGTCTATAGACTTAAGTGTAATCACAACATATGTTTTTTTTTTGGAAATGGCAAATGATCTAAAAGTCGCCTGGTAAGAATAAACAGAAGACAATAGAAAAGAAAATAGTAAAAATTATAGCAAGGGAATTCTTGCCCCGCCGTATATTAGAACAGTATAAAACTATACGAATTAAACACAAAGTGATTTGTGATAGAAGAACAGATAAGTCATTACAGCAGAAAAAAAAAGTCCAGAAACACAACACATCCAAAATACATTAACTATTCAATGTTTGGTCAAGTTAGAGCAAACTTTTTGGAAAGTCACTGGGCAGTATTTATTAAGCAGCTTAGATGTTCATACTCTTAGTAATTCTAGACATCTGTGCTACAGAAATAAGTAGATGGGGGAAAGGTTTTATTCAAAAAGGTTTTATTCAAAGGGGTTTCTTGTATCTTTATTTATTATCAAAGTAAATGTGGAAGCAACCTAAAATTTCTACAATACAGAAATACATAGAGCAATCTGCTGTTAAGTAACTAAAAAGAAAACATACGATACAAAAGATAAAGGCCAAATTTTAAAAATTTAGGTGGGAGACTATGATGCTAAAATTTCAGTTAAAGAGAGAAAAAGAGAAAGAAAGAGAAAGATCAGATAGGAATATACCAAAATATCTGCAGTTGTTACTACTGAGATTTTTCAAATTTTAATTTTCTAGATTTTTTAAATAATATATCACCTGAATAAACATCATTCAAATAAAGTAAGTGTTTGATAATTTTTTTAAGTTCTTACAGAGGGGGCTTCCTCTCAAGAGCCCTTGAGAGGACAAGGGACCCACACAAGATCCCTCACTCCAGTGATCACACTACAATATTCATGGCATATAACTTGCGCTTCTGAATTTAGTTTCAGGCAAGAAGCCAAAACCTTTTGTGCCTTTTGGTCAAGCGTGCAATGAACTTACCGTTCTCTGTGTTTTAATATCGTGCATAAGGTGACACCAATCAAGAATATAAGAAGTACTGAGCCTGCAGAAAGACCTAGAAAACAAAACAGCAAGTATCAAATGCCAGAAAAGTGTGACCTGTATTGTTTTGAAGTCATTGCAGGGCTATTCCTAGTGTGTGGGGGAATGTTATGTGATTTTATACCTATCCTTTTTCAGCCATTTAAATACCGAATTCCTAAATAATCATACTTGGGATTAAGTGGGGTTTTTTTTATTCAGTCCAGCCCACATTTAATCTAAAGCACTGAGCATGTGACCACAGGGCTCCAGTCACGTTTGTGTCTCCTTTCAGTTTTATTAGCAATATTCTCGTTACTGGGATGATATGAGGAGCTCAGGACACCGGGGTCCCACGACTTGGCCAAACAGCATAACTCAGCTGTGAAATATATTTGGCCGCTGCAGAATAAGCCAACCTATTTGATAGTACCGAATCATGCAAATGACCAGAAGTTAATATAAACTACACTTTCAGGTTAAAAACTTGGAATAGCTGGCTGTTTAAACCATTTATTGAACTCGATGCAAAAGTGTCAGTGTGTAATATGGAGGACACATTAATAGAGGCTTAAAACAGCAAAAAGGATCATTTCCTAGGACTTAAAGTGAAAAAAAAAATAACAGGCAGGATATAGGGCCTCAAAATACACGCATATTTTTAAAAAAAGTTTATTCATTTTTGAGAGAGAGAGAGAAAGCGAGCACAAACAGGGGAGGGGCAGAGAGAGAGGGAGAATCTGAAGCAGGCTCCAGCCTCCAAGCTGTCAGCACAGAGCCCAGCACAGGGCTCGAACTCACGAACCGCGAGATCATAACCTGAGCCGAAGTGGGACGCCACCCAGGCACGACTTACATATTTTTTATAAAACATTAGAGGGGCGCCTGGGTGGCTCAGTCGGGTAAGCGTCCGACTCTTGCTTTCGGCTCAGGTCATGATCTCATGGTTCATGGGTCTGAGCTCCACATCGGTCGCTGTACTGACAGTGCAGAGCCTGCTTGGGATTCTCTCTTTCCCACTTCCTCTCTGCCCCTCCCACATGCTCTGGCTCTCTCAAAATAAATAAATAAACTTAAAAAAAATCATTAGAGATTTAATTCAAATATTTAAGAAAACTTACCAGAAAGAAGAGGAGCAAGTGAGGCTAAAGAGAATACAGAACCATGAAAATATTAGTCTAGTTGCATGCTTCAGTGCAGCCCAAAGTCCCATGGTCATGTCCCCAAAGTTAACATTCAGCTCCTCTCTCTCAAAATCCACTTTAAAAAGATGTGATGGGACCCTGGATTATAATCACGCTTCATTTTTTATGTGACAACTCACTGGACTTTAAAAAAAAAAATTCACTTTAAGTCGGGGTAGTTCCTGAACGAAAAAACCAACATAGTCAATTTCATAATCAGAGACTTCTCAGGTTACAATGCACATATTAGCTGTTGATATTTATCATTAATTCTAACAGGTTGTTCACCGTAGAGAGTTGTCAGAGGTGAACCGTATAGTTTGTAACAGGTGAACGAACGCCCTTAGTTGGCATAGCAACAATGTTCACCGTTGTCCAATCGGTAAGTGGTTATAAAACAAGATTCAGCAAAGGAAAGCTCAGTAGTGACTCCTTTCAAAACGTAAGGTTGTTAGTCTTGCACCTTATAAGTTAGTATTCCTCTCCCTTGATTTCCTTTCTTTATTTCCTCCATCCTCGGAGAGTTTTGCTTTTTGTAGAATCGACTACTAACTTCAAACTTCCATCAGTGTAGTGCTGGTCACAGACCCATGTCAAGTTAAAACATAGAACTTAATGCTGAGGCATAGCCCTTGCTCTCTTCTCTCCAGTGAGGCAAGTACACGAGCTGCAATAGAGCCCTTGGTACTTACCTGGCGATTTGCAAACAGCCAGGGGCGGGTTCCACCGGTGATCATCCTGGCACTGGCTCTGGGGACTGCCTTCCAGGGTATACCCCTCCTCACACTCCAAAGTGACAATAGCTCCATACTGATACATTTTCCCAGGCTCCAGCCCCTTCTGGATTCCATTAATATACTCTGGGGAGCTACAGTTCACCTCTGAAATGGAAGAAAGCTAATGGAAGCTGGGTCATAGTTTAGCCTTTGCTCAAGGAAGTAGATCATTCTAAGTAAAGCCTCACTGTGATAACACAAAAGGATATCTTAGGCAGTCTTTTCGTGTCAACAATCCATCTCGATTACTTTTAGGCAATTGAAGCCAGATTATTTTCCTTCTTTGTGCTTTAGTTTCTAAATGGATAGCGTTGGATCGTTTTGATGGCTTCCCAGAGAAATGGTGAGGGCTGAATGGGTAATATTAAGAATTCTGAATGACTGTCTCATCTGCTTCACTGTTACCTAGAATTCTCCTTACAGGAACATGCTCCCTTATTTCTTCCTTCAACTTGCAGTCTAGGGAGTGATAGTGGGAGATTTGGGATTTGAATCATGACTCCTAGACTTCCCAGCTGTGCGACTTCAGGTAGGTTACAAATCTCTCATTCTACCAAGACCTCACCTGTCATACAGAAATAATAGTGGCACCAACTTCATATTGTTCTCGGGAGGATTAATGAAATAATGCATGCAAAATGGTGTGCACGGTTTCTGGTATTTAGTAAAAAGTGCTCGACCAGTATTGGATATTAACTCACTGTGTATTTCACATGTGTTGTTTATGCTAATGAAAGTGAAATCCTGACACTTTTATTAAAAAAATAGACCCATAATGCCACCACCACTGATAGGAAATATACTACTGATAGGAAATATACTGACAAGGTCATTGTGCGTTGTATCAGCATTTTGTCGAATGCACACTTCCATAACTACAACCGTAGTATAAATTCAACCTGTATTTAGTTATATAAGTTGTGTAAGTACTTCAGTTTTCTGTACTTAAAGGACTACATAAGCGATCACTCGTCAGACAAGCTATTCCTTAAGTCATTTTTTCTTATTTTGTGGTTACTTAGTGGATTAATCCAATTAAATCAGTCCAATCAAATGCATTGTATTAAATGATCCAATTAACGCATTTGTCTATTTTAAGTTGAAAGCACCGAACTGAATCTATCTACGTGGGAGAAATTTAATTGACAAATAAGAAAATAATAGACACCGTACCTTTACAATAAGGGGCAGGTTGGCTCCAGGTTCCCTCATGTGTGCAAAGGAGGAATGCCTCTCCCACCAGCAGGTAGCCTTGGTCACAGCTGTACAGGATTGACATCCCGGGAGAAAATCGAGCCATATCTCCACCAGTGTGATTCCCATTGGGTATATCGAGTGGAGGCTGACATCCTAAGAAAGCTTGGACACCAAGAAAAAAAAGGATCGTTAATTTAGCACAGAGGGACATATCGCCAACGCTCTCCGTGAGTGACAGTGATACTGAAAGAAGGTAGGAAACAAGCCAATGAATTGGTACCCAGAAATACTCATCCCACCCAAGCCAAGCAGCAATGGACGGAAATGTGCATTTTCTACATCTCTCATACGTGACCTAAAGATGTCAGAAGTGAAATAATGAAAAATAAATGGTTGTAGCCCACAGTTGTAATCTATCAGCTCACAGTGTTCTTTTCTTTTCCCTTTAAATAGCAGAGAGGCTGTAGTTTAATGGTCTCACACTCAAATGCCTACTGGAACCAGGAAGGGAAGCTGCTATATATCATGAATCCAAGAGCATCTGTCCTAAAAATGGCGGCCATTGCTACCCAATTCAAGCTACTGGAGCCTTGCAGGAAAGCAAAGCACCATATTTCAGCCAAAGAAAACAGTTCTGGTGAGCTGGGTTTGGTTCTTAGGGCACCAATTGGCAGGCTCGGTGGTAGGTAGTTTCTGACAGGAGCAAAACTGCCACACAATAACTAAAAAAAGAAAGACAATTCAATGGGTTTGAAGGCCAGCATTCCTCTTGAGAAACACAAAGTTCTCTTTCTGGCTGCTATCACAGTTTTATATATCAAATCATCAAGCAGTATTATCGCCAGACATTTCCCCTCCCAAAGATAGGTGTATTTTTTTAAATTATAAATTAGTAAAAAGAATAGATTTTAGAGACTCCCATCAGTTTGGGAGGTAACCATTATCCTCTCGTGTACTTTTGCTCAACGCACTTAGAAAAGGGGAAAAAGGGGCGCCTGGGTGGCTCAGTCGGTTAAGCGTCCGACTTCAGCTCAGGTCACGATCTCGCGGCCCGTGAGTTCGAGCCCCGCGTCGGGCTCTGGGCTGATGGCTCAGAGCCTGGAGCCTGCTTCCGATTCCGTGGCTCCCTCTCTCTCTGCCCCTCCCCTGTTCATGCTCTGTCTCTCTCTGTCTCAAAAATAAATAAACGTTAAAAAAAGAAAAAAAAGAAAAAAAGAAAAGGGGAAAAAAAGAATCAGATGAAAAGACAAGACAAGGCAGGTATCTTGTAAAACAATGTGACTGTCTTTGCTTTCACATGCTTTTCTGCAGTTCAAATGGCCAGTGGAGATTCAAAGCCCTTTCCTTTATTCTCTGCACCATCCCATACTTAATTCCTTAAAATATCTTACCCATTTTGATACAAGTTGGTACACCTGGCACCCACTGGTTGCTGGTATGACACCTAATCAAGTTACTGCCATTCATGATGAAGCCGGGATTGCAGGCGACATATACTGTGTCATTGTGGGCATATGAAGAACGAGTTTTGTTTAGCTTATATCCGTGTTTGACTTCTGGGTTAGGGCAGTGGGTCACAGGAGGAGATTTGAAGCACTGGGGGGTAGGTCCACTCCAAGATCCATGTCCTTTAGAATCACTGATGCATCGTATATTTTTCTCTCCCAGAAGGGAGAATCCCTGGTCACATTCATAAGAGACTTCATTTCCATATAGGAAGTGTTCTGCCATCACACCCCTGGGCCTTCCGTGGTCAATCACTGGTGGAGGCGGGCAGTGAACAGCTGTAGAAGAGAGTTAGGAAATTCTACTTCAGTTGGACAGTCTTCATTCAGGCACGAATGAAACTAGGCAACTGTAGGTATTACACAGAGCGATAAAATAACTTAGATTTTAGGACCCGGGTTACACTTTCTTGAAAACAGCTTTATTAGGGGTGCCTGGGTGGCTCAGTCGGTTAGGCATCCGACTTCGGCTCAGGTCATGATCTCCCGGTCTGTGAGTTCGAGCCCCACGTCAGGCTCTGTGCTGACAGCTCAGGGACTGGGGCCTGCTTTGGATTCTGTGTCTCCCATTCTCTCTACCCCTCCCCTACTCATGCTCTGTCTCTCTCTCTCTCTCTCTCTCTCTCTCTCTCACTCTCAAAAATGAATAAATGTTTAAAAAATTTAAATATTTAAAAACAGCTTTATTGGGGCACCCGGGTGGCTCAGTCAGTTGAGCCTCTGACTTCGGCTCAGGTCATGATCTTGCACTCTGTGAGTTCGAGCCCCGCGTCAGGCTCTGTGCTGACAGCTCAGAGCCTGGATCCTGCTTCGGATTCTGTGTCTCCTTCTCTCTCTGCCCTTCTGCCTTTCATGCTCTCTCTCTCTCAAAAATAAATATTAAAAAATTAAAAAAACAGCTTTATTAAATTCTCTATGCGACTAATACATCATACTCATTCAAAAAAAATTCAGGAAACACAGTGAAGTCTTCAGAAAGGAATAAATGTGGCTATGCTACCATGAACTAGAAACCTAGGCCATATATATATTTTCTTAAATCTTGAGCACATATACGGCAAATACTCAGTTCCTACTTGACAACTTCATTTCCCAGTGTCAGTGCCCATCAAACACAGAAAGATTTGCTTTATCTTATGTACACAGAGACTGAACACACAGACCACTGAGGTAGTTATAGGCTAGCTCCTCAGTGGCCTGCCCTCTCTAACCCCCTATTGCCCCTCCAACAACTTTTTTTTCTGACTTACCTTTACAAAGTGGAATCTTTTGGAACCAAACCCTATTCTCAGCATCTTGACACTTCTGATAAGCATGTCCAGTCAGTCGGTACCTAGAGAGAGACTGTAATGCATTTCCTCTTCCTGATAGCACATCTCTGCCGCCTCTCTTCCTCAAATCGCAGATGCAGGGGGCATTTCTAAGTAAGAACTTCGGGGGGACAGGAGCTAAAACTCTCAGCCCTCTAAGCACAAAAGCTACTTTAAACAGAGTTTTTCGGGACACCTGGGTGGCGCAGTCAGTTAAGCGTCCGACTTCAGCCAGGTCACGATCTCGCGGTCGGTGAGTTCGAGCCCCGCGTCAGGCTCTGGGCTGATGGCTCAGAGCCTGGAGCCTGTTTCCGATTCTGTGTCTCCCTCTCTCTCTGCCCCTCCCCCGTTCATGCTCTGTCTCTCTCTGTCCCAAAAATAAATAAACGTTGAAAAAAAAAATGTAAACAGAGTTTTTCACAGCACAGTTATTTCCATGTCAAGAAAGGACTGAAAAGCCCTAGATGTTAGACCTTTAGAACCTCACGTTCCCTGTGAGTGTGACAATGAGGGACTTCTAAATGGAGTCACCAAGACAGGTTGAGGATAGGATTAATGCATAAAGCTAGTGAAGACCCTTCCCAAGAGTGGACCCTCTTCTACTCACCCCTCTTGACAGGACGTATTAACCAGTACCACGTGTGAGTGAACAGGAGGCTCTCGAAGATCTTCTCTCACAGGTTGACACGGTGCTTCTGGACGAGCAAAGTTTGAGTTACTTATACATGCCTGATATCACAGAGAAAGACAACTCTGGAACCGAAAGTACCTTCACACCGAGGGGCAGAAGGACTCCAATTTCCCGAAGGCATACAGTGAATGGATTTGTTTCCCACCAGCAAGTAGCCAGGGTCACAGGTGTAGTCTACAGTCATCCCAGAGACAAAAAGGACCCTATTTCCACCTGTATGCCGACCATGCTGGAGCCCAAAAGGTGGCGGGCAGCCTGAAGAGAAAACTCCCCACATAAATACCAACAACAACAACAACAAAAGGAATTTATACGTGAGAACATTAAGTATACATCGTTCGACAGCAGACAATCTGAAACTTAAACCAAAGACCATGAAGTGCTAATTCATTACTGAATGTTTTCTGCTCTTTTGCAGGAACTAGGCACCTTTTAAAAGGTCGGGAAACAGATGCTTAGCTACAGAGAACAAACTGATGGTTGCCAGAGGGAAGGTGGTTGGGGGGGTGGGTTAAATAGGTGACAGGGATTAAGGAGGACACTTGTGACGAGCAGCTGATGTTGTATCACCAAATTCTACATCTGAAACTAATATTACACTGTATATTAACTAACTGGAATTTAACTAAAAACTTGGAAACCATAAAAAGGTCCTCTCATTACCTACCCTGAATATATCACAGATGCATGGGGGCATTCACATGAAGAATATATAAAACCACATAGAACATTCCGTCACAGAATGGAAGAGA